>NC_137072.1:85962014-86562014 GCF_951640355.1 Cnephaeus nilssonii | reverse complement strand
ACTCAATAAAGCTTTTGAAAAATAATTATGTATTAGTTACCTGCAAACTAGTATTCATTTTCTCAGTCATTCATTTACCAAATCTTTGTGGAGAATGGTTTGAGGCAGGAACTGTGTTATGTGCTGGGCATAAACAGCAATTTTGAAAAGATCAGTGTGGAGGCTAGATTGGAAGGGTGCCAGGAGCCATATGGACAGTTGACAAAATTGGGAGCCAGCCAATACAGAGAATCATATCTCTTCTCAGTCAAAAGTCATTTCTTTACATTCTTTTCACCATAAATGGGCAAACCAAAGAAAGGAAACAAGCTCTTCTTCAGCTCTTTTATGATCCCAAAAGCTCTGATGTTTCTTAGGGGCTTCAGAAAAGAGCTTTATAATCATAAAAACCAAAGACTTGAGTATTAATTTTACTTTTGAAATCTAATAAAAAACATACCATGCATCTACCTTTGCCAAGAGTCTGAAATGGAAAGTGAAGCTAGGAGCCTAGCAAGTAGTCAGGAATATGGAACCTTCATTCCTCACACTCCTTTGACAAAAAGCTCTCTATAAAGATTGTCTGAGGGTCCCAGGCCAGCTTGGTGGGACAAGAGCGGCCTGTGGGAGCACCGCATGCTCCATCGGTCTTATTTGCCCCAGTTCTGCTCACCGGGTTCTAATGGGGCTGTGGCATGGGAAGTCCAAACTTTGTACCCGGTCTTTGTCTCACAGGCTAATGGTGTTTTCAGGGAGAAGGAAAGCTGAGCTACTGTAATAAGACACTCCAAGATGCTGTGAAGGGAACCAGGTTTAGAGTTTTTGATTACCTATGAGCTTTCCCATCCTCTTAGCTCTTATCATGGTCCTTGAGGTACAGAGTGGGCTTCAGGATATAGCTGTCATGTGAACTGTTTGTTAACATGTATAAGAAAAGACCAATCAAGTGTTGTTAAACGGAGTCTAACAAAGTTGAGCAATCTTGTAGAAAGTTTAACTTCCTTCCAAATAACTTGGTTTGATTCATTCACATTATTTCCATGAGAATTCCTCCTAATGGTGAGCTCTTACACTGAAAGTAACTCAACCACAGATCAACAAAACAAGATTTTCTGCTTTAAATTGATGCCTCCAACTCTGATAAAATGAAATAATACTGACTGAATTCTCCCAACCTAAAGAAAATTGAAGTATTTTTAAAGATCACATAATTGTTGAATGAATTCATGGAAGTGAAGTAATATTATTTCTCTTCTTTAAATGTGCTTATAGCTGGGTCAGCACACATTGGAAGATGGATGCTGTAATCCGTTCACATTCAGTGCTCTGAGCTGAACCAGAATCCGGTGAGCCTCCACGGCCTTGCTGCTCCTCTGAAGAATCTGGAATTGCATCCTCATTATCATCCAGTCCTCCTGCACCTCCCACGGGGGGATGGTCAGCGGCAGTGCTCAGCTCTGGGTCAAGTGGACCTGGGTACATAATTCTGACTTCACAAGTCTCTTAGGAAGCCACCAAAGGAGAAAATCATGGGTGTCAGTTTACAACACTCAACATTGAAGGCATTTTTCTGTAGTGCCCCTGCAAGTTTCCCTGTGGGAGTAGAAAGTAAATTCACTAAGAAACAGAGTCATCTCCAGGATTTCTGTTAGGCAAAGCTTGAAGGCAGCCATTCAGTGAGAAGGATGGGACAAGTAGATGTTTCATGAAGCTGTGTCCACATGCAAGCACACAGGTTTAGGGTGTTTGTTTGGGCTGACTAGGGGGTGAGGGGAGATGAGTGGGGTGGGAAGCCCCCTCCTCTTGCCTCCAGCTGTCCCTCGGTGCATCCAGAAATGGAAACAGGCCTGGAAATTGCCCCTACAGACACCAGAATAATGGCTGCAAGGCCCTCGCCACCTGCAACAGACCAAGTTCATGCGGACTTAAGCCAAGGGGCAGTGTCAGTGCTAAGAACTCACTCTGGTACCTTCTGCCCTTGTGCTGGCCCATCCTTTAAAAAACATCCAAGGCAGTGCCAAAGCGTGACTTCATTCCAAGACCTGGAAGGAGAGTGTGTTGTAAAGGACACAGTCTGCCTTCCAAATGGTCAGTCCACACACAGACCGAAGCCCTGCCAGGGGCTGCTCTGAACCAGCAGATGCAGCAACAGAGCTGAAGCAGAGGTGCAGGGACAAGCCCAGACCTGGGAGATGGAGACACACTCTTCGAGTTTGCTCAGTCTTTGTAGTCAGGATGGTGGTGCTTAGTCTGCGCCTCTGCCCAGCAGATCTCAGCTGGACACACCGAGGCCAACATCCCTGGCTTAGAAAGAACCCTTTGTTTTGTTTTTACATGACAGGCAAACCTTGGTTTAATTTTTTTAAAATGGATGATACCATTTCGAGAGAAAAAAATTAAACAAATCTTCTCTGTGTATTTACAATAAAGACCACAAATATGTCTAGTTTTCTCATTACTCCAAAACACTGCTCCAGTGAAAAGCCCAATATACCTACATTACTTTTTCCATTGTTTCATTGGTCCCGAAAAAAATCTTCAATCATCTTTGGAAATAGGAATATTTTCTCATAAAAATAATTTCTTGGTAAAAAAGAAAAAGAAGGGCAACAACACTGTATGAGTGTTTTCTTCATCTGAGTTATATAGCATTTTAGGAGCTGTTGCTTAAAACAGAGGCCTTTTAAATTAAGAGCGAGGCATTCAATATCTTGTCACGAAGAACTGGATGCTTATACAATCGACCCCCATTATTTGTGGATCCCACAGTTGTGAATCCATGTACTTGCTCCCTGAAATTTCTTTGCAACCCTGAAATCAATCCTGTGGCGCTTTCATGGTCATCCGTGGACATGCTCAGATACATCTGTCTTCTTGTTTCAGCTCTGTGTCCTTTTCATGTTCTACTTATTTAGGGCCATCATTTTTGCATTTTTGTGTTTGCTACTGGTGATTTCACTGATTGAAACAGCCCCAGGCACTGTGCTGAATGTGTTCCGAACGTACAAGAACGCTGTGTTGTGCTCACAGGGAGCACAGGTGAGTTGGATAAGGCACGACTTACAGTGCTGTCGTCAGTGAGCTCAATGTGAATGAGTCAACGATATGTAGGGTGTCCGCAAAAGTGTATACACACACTTTTAATAATGATAAAAGCAGCATTTATTAAATACATTTCATTTAAAAAATTGAACTATTAGCTTTTAAAGTGTGTATATACATTTTGTTTGGACATCAGTATATTAAATAAAGTTTCTTTTTTTTTTTTAATATACATGAAACAAGGTTACATATTGATTGGTTGCTGAAAATGTGTCCAAACGTTTACAAGAAGTTAACCTTTATCTCCTAGGAGCAATGGTTCAGTATTTGCTAATTCAGTGTTTGCGGTGACTTTATAGAATATAACTACAGGGAATTCTGAAAATCGACTATACAACTTTTAGAATTTGGAAGGGCGAATCAGGATAGAGCATGAGAACCATCGACCAGGTGGTCAGGGCCTACCTGGCTATAGAGGCCATTCGGGCAAGGCAGTCCAGGTGAGTTACCAGGGGAACTAATGAGAACTCTGCAGTAAGGCCCACTGGGCTAGAAGTGCAGTGGGCTATGGAGCATGATGATGATGATGATGATGATAATGACATGTGTGTGTGCTGGATGGGGAAAGAGGACAGAGGCCATGAATGAGGGGAATGTAGCTACTGAGAAATAATTTCAGTCCCTAATGGCTGGTTTTCATGGAGTCTGCGTACCTGGTAGAGGTGAGGGTCAGGAGTGGGGTGGGATAATGCCTGAACTGTCTTCTGTTATCAGGATTCTCTCCAGTGAGTCTTCTGTTGATTATTCAGGAAGCTGGAGAAAAGCAAAGAGGAGAGAGTAGAGAAAGAGCCAGTGATAAATATATGAATGTGGTGAAGGTGGGGTCAAAGATCCGGGTCCTCTGATTCTGCTGATGCATTGAATCTTGACCTGAAGGGGAGGCAGTTGAGCCGTGGAGGAAAGTTGGGTGGTTTAGTGGGATATCTAGGGTCACATTATCACAGGAGCTGCCCCAGTATGAGGTCTGCTGATTGGCTGTGAGATTGGCTGCTGCAGGGACCAGGCCATTGTAACTGATCTTGGCAGTCAGATGGGCTGTTCAGTGACCACTGGGGCAGTGGTTCCTTCTCCTGGCCTCCCCTCCTCCCCTCCCTTGCACTGTAAGAGAAGGGTAGCAGATTGCAGAGAAGATGCTGTTGCCTGGCACAGATCACCTTTCCTGGGCTGGCGCACCCATCCCCCAGCTGCTGTGGCTGCTAACAACTTATAGCCACCTCCTTCTCCAGAGACCTGCCTTCTGCTAAACAGACACTCCCCTGCGGTGTTACATCCCCCACATCCCTCTCCACCTTGGCCAAGAGGGACTGCCCATAGACAATGACTGACTGGCAGGGGTACCAAAGCCTGATCCCTTGCCTCAAAGCGAGGTGAATTCCGAAGGGTAATTCATATTCACTGTTGGATCAGAATACAGCTAGAGTAACTGAGCCTATATCCTTGCTTAGAAATTTCCCCTGCCCTATCCTGCTTCCCTCATTCCCCTTCTTCCGAGAGCACTTCCTCAAGAAATCCATTCATACAAGAACCATTGTCTTAGACTCTGCTTCTAGATAACCCACCCTAAAACAAGTACTGATTAGGTAGTCCATGGGTGATGGGGAGGGGAGGGCAGAAAGTATATGAACTTGGGAGTCAGAGATACATACATCTGGTTAAGCCCCAACATCATCACTTCTTACCTGCATGACTCCATCAAGTTACTCAATTATCCCGTTTCCTTCTCTATCTAATATGGGGAGGCCACACATCCCCTGCAAGCATGTCACGATGATGACATGAAGTGCAACAGGAGAATGGATGTGTAAGTCCAGGGCACATCATAGGAATTCAGTAATGTCAGCGTCCCTTACCTCCTGAGACCTTCACACCGCCTCCTTCTAAACTTGGTTCTCCACTATTCTCCTTGGTTCCACATGCACCATGATTTCCTTAGTCTCTCCCCATTCTCTTTCTCCTTCTTTTTATATCTTCCTTTTACTATCTCCTTTTCCTAGGGTTTCTGCACCTTGTTTGCTGTAATGTTTGCCACGTCCCCCAGCCATGATAAACTAAGAGAGATGCACGGCAATACCTAGAAATACAGTGAGAGTCTTGTTCAGTGGGCCATGGCCAGGGAAGCTGGAGTGAGGTTATCGGTTTTTGCCAGCTCAGCAGAGTTATGTTGGGTTCAGTTTTGTAAATAGGACTCAGGGGCCTAGTTTGTGGCTTTTTCTGAAATAGTGTTTAGCCAGGGAAGGATATACTATTTTCCTTGTAACATGAAAATAAAGGCCATTAAAAACCAATCACACTAGTGCTTGACATAAGAACCCTCATTAACATCAATCTTTCTCATCTGGGCCAAATGGTGGAGCAGAAGGGAGCTGATCCCCACAGTCAGGACGTAAGACAAGAGTTTACTGGCTCGGCCACAAACTGGCTGTGGGACTTTGGGGAGATTGCATAACCTCCTTAGAGCCCAGTTTCTCCATCACCAGAAAGGCTCTACAGCAAAATATGCGCCAGCGACTTCACAAGGGACCGCCTAGAATTCATAAAATATTATTTGGGAAGCTCTGGAACTCTGTGCAGAAACTGATTGTGAACAATGTCTTTGGTTACTAATATCCTTGTTAAAAACACTAGGAAACCATTGCAAATCAACTCACTAGGTCATGGAGTAAACTGTGAATCATGTCTGTCCTGGTAGCATTCTACATTGAAGGTGGTGCGAAATCTGAAAGTCACACATTAGCCTTGAGCTCCCAATCTGAACTGCATCTTTATAATAATTATTAATATCATAAGCCCAGTGGAACAGGCTGCCCAGCTCATTTTTCTATCTTTCTCTGGCATGGGACTCCCGTTCTTTTGGGGCACCCCTTCTCCACTCCCTGGTCCTGGTGGGGTTGCAGTCATGAGGTGTCACTGCCCATTCAGCTCACTGACACCCTGCAGGAAGAGTGGTCACTAACCATTTTCCATTTCTCTCTGGTCACAGGGATTGGTCCAAGAGGTGGTGGATTCATCAAGTCAGTAAGAATCGTTTCCCAGCATTTTGGAAGAGGAGTGAGAAGGGCAGCACCCTCCGTCTCTCTGAAAGCAAAAAGTTAGGATGAGGCCCCCACCCACCTTCCCATTTAGATGGATGTTCTTCCTCCAGTATCTGATATTAAAGAATACATGTGATTAGAATAGGATGAGTCTACTTAGTGTTAATATATTACAATTATTTCACTATTATGAGAAAAAGAAATAGAACTTTGGTGTAAGTTTGATATGATTTAATAGAAAACATGTCTATTGGGAAATAGGACATGATTTGATTAATATTCTATCCAATGCATTAGCAACAAGCTATCTTATAGTGGACATTTGCTACTTTCCGCAAAATAGGATGTTTTAAAGCATCGAGCTTGGGAAAGTTGCCGCACAATGGACATTTTCCTCATCTTTTTCATCAGTGCACTGGTCAGTGGCCACAGACTGTACGTCTTTTAGTCCAGGTTGTACTCTCTGCTCAGAGCATTAAAGACCAACCAAGATAACGAAAAGGACAGGGGAGGACCAAATCTTGGGCCTCCCAGATTTAGTCTAGGACTTTAGGATTGGGTTTTGTGTCCCTTTAATTCAAGCTTATATTTCTCACATCTGTTTTACATGCAAATACATATATTTAAAAGTACTTCTTGTTCTAGCTGCAGCTGGGAAGATATCTAAAGCTGTAAATATTTACAAAGTGTACATAAAACAGCAGTGTGGGCTGATACAGCCAAAGCGGAGGATTAGAGCACTGGGCCCCACTCCTGGCTCCATCGCTAATGCCTGTATGACCGTGGGCAGGCCAATTAAAATCTCCGTGTTCCAGCGCTGCATTTAAGAAAAGGAGATACTGATCTTTATTGACCGGCATTCCAAAAGTAATAACTCTTGAGGACAATACCTGCTATTCAGAACAGAAATCAATGAGGAACCTCATTGAGACCTCACTTTCTTTTTTTTAAAAAAAATATTTTTATTGATTTCAGAGAGGAAGGGAGAGGGAGAGAGAGACAGAAACATCAGTGATGAGAGACAATCATTGATAGGCTGCCTCCTGCACACCCCACACTGGGGATGGAGACTGCAACCTGGCATATGCCCTGACCAGGAATCGAACCATGACCTCCAGGTTCATAGGTTGATGCACAACCACTGAGCCACACTAGCTGGGCTATTACTTTCCTTTTTAGGGGAGAGGAGTGGTGGCCTGAAAGGGAGGTATCCTTGCTTGGCTTGAGGAAAAACAAAACTCTGCTGTCTCAACAAATTAGCACCTGCTTATGCACATCACTCCCTGGTCCTGGTGGGGCTGTAACATGGGGTGCAATCTCACTGTGTAAGAAGGCAACAATGTGAACCAAGTAGCCAGATGTGAAATACCCTCAAAGAAGGAAAGTGGATGGCAAAGAATTGTAGCAGCACTTCTGGGACCTAGTTAGCTCTGGTTTCCCCTTAGAATAGAAAGAGCAGGGCTTTTGAGACAAGGACTTGGGTGTGAGGGTGATTCTGTTTCTTACTCCCACAACCTTAAACAAATTACCTCACCTTCGAGTGTCAGGTTTTGAGAATGGTAAAGTGGAAATGATAAGGCCCACATTTTAGGTTGAAAGAATTATACACAAGCACCTAACAAAATGGCACACAGAAGCAGCCTGATGAGTCCTGGTTTTCTAGCACCTTCCATGTATTCATTGACTTCGATAGTAACTTGGCAATAGGACAGCAGATAAAGCAGCCTCCATATTTTGCTACCAGGGAGCAAACCCTTAGCAGGCATTCAGCCCTACATATCCAATAGCTGATGCCATCACTGCCCACATTTAGACTCGAGAGAAATTTCTTGCATTTATAGTGTCCCTTCACATCAAGAAGCAAACATATACAAGGAAACACGGTCAAGGACTTAGTGTAAGGCATCTATCTGGAGTGAAGGTACTACAAGCTTTCTCTGTACACAGACTCTAAGTAGCCACCCTTCCCCTAAAAAAGCACTTGAGGTGATGAACTGGATGACATAGAAGAATCTTGGGTTATGGTAATAATTTAGGACAGAACTAGTGCCTCAATTGTTTCATTTCCCTTTTACTACTGAGAGGACAGAACATAAGCAAAAGCAGTTTTATGAGAGGAAATTCAATTTACACTGGCCAAGAATCTCAATGCAAATAAGAGAACACCACTAATCGGATCACATGCAACCTCACGGTTGCAACATCATAGGCAAGAAGAAAGGACAACTCTGGCGCCCCAGAAACTTGTGTTTTGTTTTCCTCAAAGCCGTAGTTCTCAACCTCCTTTTGGAATCTATTTCCAATGACAAAATATTTTATGACCCACTGAATTCATCTGTTTGTGCCAACCGTCGCATGAAAATATAGTTACAGTGGTCGAGAGTCATGGTGCAACTTTTATGAAATTTCTTGAGGAACTTCAAAATAAAAGATTGATCGATCCCAGGAGCAAGAAAATACTCCCAGTCATGATAATAATCCTTTCATTTGAAAGTGCTTGGTATTGTACACATCCTTTCTCATGTTATTTACTTTTCCACAACAACCCCAGGAAGTTGTAGCATTGCTCAGTCCTCACAATCCCACACTGTAGGTATCCTTATCACTGCATTTCATCATTTCTGAGATACCAAAGGGTGGAATATGCACCTTTATTTTATGTACCACCCAGAAAGAAAGCAGAATGTAGACAATAAAACCACAACACATCATCAATTGGAAAATAATAAAACAAAAAGACCAAGCAATTTCAGATATGTTAAAATGTGAAAGAATGAGCATCTTATGAACTCTGGACCTTCCCTTTTATAGATGAGAAACTGCCTGCCTTGCTCCCGGTCAGGCTGTTGCTAGAGACTGAAGCCAGAAGCACCACCCAAACACAGACCTTCTGACTTCAACCCAAATGGACCCCACTTAGCCAGAACCAGCAATTGTGGAGATGACCTTGGAAGCAAGATGGGAGGCTCCCATCAGGCATTCCTGAAATCACCACTCTTGAAGGAAATGATTTACATCAATAGGTGGCAGCCATCAGGTAGCAGTTTTTAAAATAAAAAAACAATAAATTGTTTTCAAAGGGAAATAGAAATGGCTACCCACCTCCTATCTTCACAATGTAAGGCATTAATACAATACAGGTATAGTCAATCCTCATTATTCATGAATTCCATAATGAAAATGTGCTACTCACTCACATTTGTTTATAACCTCCAAATCAATATCATGCACTTTCACAGTTATTCATGGACATGTGCAGAGCAGTGAAAATTGTAAGTCACCTGACATGCAAATTCCCAGCTGAGGTCAAACAAGATGACGCTCTGGCTTCTTGATTTGCTCTCACATTGTTAGCAAGTGTTTGCATGGTCTACTGACTGTCACATTTTTGTTCTTTTAGTTGATTGAGATTTAGCAACTCAGTTTTCACTATTTTAAATGGCCCCCAATACAGCATGATGACTATCCTATCTAATAAAAGAGTAATATGCAAATTAACTGTCACTCCACGACAAAATGGCGGCACCCATAAACACAAGATGGTGGCGCCCATAAACACAAGATGGTGGCGCCCAGTCCTCTCAGGCCCGCTGGAGTCCCCTAGTCCCAGGGAGGGCTGCCAATGAGAGCTGGCAGCATGCGGCCCGGGCCATCGGCCTGTGAGGCGCCCGTGCCCCTCCCCCCTCTAGCGATCAGCTCCCAGCCACAGCCGGGGGTGTAGGCCTGGGAGGCAGCCGTGCCCCCCAGAGCGATCCCCTCCCAGCGGCAGCCTGGGGTGTCAGCCTCCAAAGGGCCTGTGCCCCCATGGAGTGATCCCCCCCACACACACCTATAGCCTTGGAACTTCCCTTGCCCCAGCAGAGTGATTGGACATGAGGGGGAGGGGGGAATCTGGGCGATGCTGCCCAGCAAACCTCTCCCATTGGGTAGAAACTTCTGACCAGGTTAGGGAGGTAAATGGGTTTTGTTTAAAATCTTTAGAAACCGCAAAGGAAATGTCTGAGGTAGGGTTTCACATCGGAAGTAACTTACAACTAATTTCTGAAGGCAAATGGGGACACTGCAGTTACATTACTGGAGAGTACCCCGAGGTCCGGAGGTTGGCTCTGCAAGGGCAGTGGCGGGTGCTCCCCGCCCTGGTTCCTCAGCACCTCAGGCAGGGCTTGAGCCCACCCAGGAAGGCCTTTTCCCCTACAGTTTTCAACAAGGCAGGGAGGTTTTGTAAACATTAATAAGAAGTGCCCATGCACAAGTCCTGAAGATGCTGGGTCCGGCAGAAATGACAAACCAGGAAAAGAGCAAAACCAGAAACACCACCGATCCCAACATGGATCTTCTTTTTCTTTAGATGATGGTGTGTTTCCCTCTTCTTCGTCTTCTGGAAGCAAGACAGATTCAAGTACTGACGATTCTACCAATGGAAAAGTTAAGAGAAAGAGAGGACAGAAAAGGAATAAAAGGAGAAAAGAAAGAAAGGACAAAAGATGAAACATCAAGAAAAAGAAAGAGAAGGAAGAAATGAAGAAATAACCACATGATATCACCTTTCCAAGGTCTCATGAAATTCCTGTTTAAGGAGTTTATTTTATGACACTTTTAGTTTGGGTTTACATTTTTACTGGTTTTTCAAGACCACAGCAGGTACACTGTCCAATATGTTAAAGAAAAAACCCTATCTAATAAAGAGGGAATATGCAGGGGAGGGCATTTGGGGGTGACCGGGCTGTCAGGGGAGGGCAGTTGGGGATGATCGGGCTGGCAGGGGAACAGTTAGGGGGTGATTAGGGTGGCAGGCAGAAGCAGTTAGGGGCAATCAGGCATGCAGGCGAGCAGTTGGGAGCCAGCAGTCCTGGATTGTGAAAGGGATGTCTGACTGCCTGTTTAGGGGATCAGGCCTAAACAGGCAGTCAGACATCCCCTGAGGGGTCCCAGATTGGAGAGGGTGCAGGTTGGGCTGAGGGACAACCCCCCCCCCTCTAGTAGTTAATAATACTGTGTTGCATACTTGAAAGTTACTAAGAAAAAAATTTACTAGACTTATTGTGGTGATCACTGTGCAATATATACAAATATTGAATCATTGTGTTGTACACCTGAAACTAATATAATGTTATATGCCAATTTAAAAATTAATGGCCCCCAATGTGGTTCTGAAGTGCTGACCAGTGTTTCTAAGCACAAGAATTCTGGGATGCACCTTACAGAGAACATACGTGTGTTAGATGAACTCCGTTCAGGCATGAACAATAGTGCTGTTGTCTGGGAGTTCAATAATAATGAATCAATAATATATTTCAAATAAAGTGTCTGTAAACAGAAATACACATGAAACTAGGCTGTGATCACTTGGTGAATCTGTTGTAACCAGAAGCTCACAGGAACCGAACTCTGTATCTCTCAGGAGCAGTTAGTTTCACTAGTGAGTAATGACTGTTTTTGGATGTTCAAGTGTCTAAAGGACTATTTCTTCTGTTGTTAACTTAACAGCTATTCATATGTCATGACTGACAACCCAATGCAGAAGTCAAGTCAGAGGAGTAATCAGGAGACACACACACACACACACACACACACACACACACACACACAGCCCAGTGACGAGATCTGGAGAGAAACACAGAAAATAGTAGGATAGGAGTCACGGAAACATAGGTTTTTAAAATTCCTTTGTTAACATTTCTAATTGTTGGCACTTCTTTGGAGATTTGTTATGAAAAACTATAAAGATTAGCAGGCAGTCCAGGAAGCAGCCCGTAACAGAGGGGCTGCTGGTGGCAGAGCTGCCCAGAGAGCCCACCTGGAGGGGACCCACCTGCAGCGGGGCCCTTTCCCCCTGGGTGCTTCCCTGGCTGAGGGACAAGCTTCTGGACCTTCTGAGCCTTCTCTTTCAAAGTATAAGTCAATAAAAGAAACACGAGGAGGGAGAGAGTAGGAGGAGGGTTGGAGAAAATGGGTCGGTGGTCTTAGTGTTTTTCTGCTGAGCACAGAGCATAGGCAAGAACAGCAAACACGTCTCTTTGCTAAAAATAAAGTCAGAGGCGTTTTTGTTTTAAGTCTTCATGTGATATGACTGATAAAGAACCACCGGTAACAGAGAGACCACCCTGCACACATAACCCTGTACATCGGTTTATGGGGAACTGTTGTCAATGGTGGACACCACCAACACGACTGCGCCGCTGTAGAAATCCGGTGCCTCACCGGTTTGCAAAAGGCAACTCCCCAGGAGTAATTTACTGAGGAAGTGGAGGGCCTTGGACGGCGAGTTGTTTCCTTGTGGCCAGGGACTGATTTCCCACGGAACTGTGCCCTGGCTAATTCTCACAGGAGGTTTGGAAAATGAAGCTAGGGTTTCGGGTTGGACTCACAGGCGCTGCTTTTCTCTGGACAGGCTTTGTTTCCCGCAGTCTGGTCGGCAGTCCTTCCGGGGCCTTCCTCCCTCCCCGGAGGGGGCTGAGGCCGAGCCCTTGTTCAGGATGAAGAGGGATTGGAAGGCCGGCTGCTCTAATTGGAGCTTGCACCTGCAGCTCCCGGCCTCGGAGGCCACTGGGCTCTGGTGCAGCGAGTGCGTGCCTGTGTGTGTGTTCCTTTGCGCGCGCACGTGTGTGTGTGTGTGTGCATGTGTGTGTGTGTGTGTGTGTGCACGTGCACATTTGATTTCCTCAATGAACACTGAGACACTGCACAGTTTTCTGGCCCGAATATGCTGGAAGGGATCCAAGCTGCTTGGCCACTTTCTTCTTTCTGGAGAGGAGGCACCCCTTTACTCGCTATGAAGGGGGGATTTTGAGCCATGCAGATATAGCCAGTATATTTTGATATAATCTCTTCTGGCCCCAAGAGGATTTACCCAGATAAAGGGCGCCTTGAGGTAGCATGAGAAGGTGCCACAGCAGGGCTTCCACCCACCCATAAGCTGCTGCATTTTTTATGAGTTTCTCACACTTCGGCAACACTATCCAGGCAGCGCTGAAGAGCGAGGGCTGCACCTGTGTGCTCAGCCCAGGAGAGGGAAATGGAGAGCTCGCCCAGGTGTAACTCATTAATTAATGACTGTGACCCTGTCCCCTCACCGCACCCAGGGCTCCATCCTAATGCACATCTCTAATGTGTATAATCCCATCGGTTCTGGTATCCACTACCCACACACCCATGAAATCTTCACCACAATCAAGATGATGAACAAGTTTATCACCCTCCAAAGTTTCCCTATGCCCCTTTGCAATGCCTTTCTCACTCCTTGCTCCACGCCCCCTCCAGGCAACCGTTGATCTGCATTCTACAAGTATAGATTATTTGCATTTTCTAGAATTCTATATAAATGAAACCAGACAACATATATTCTTTTTTTCTTTGGTCTGGCTTTTTTTCACTCAGCATAATTCTGAGATTCATTCATATTGTGTGAGTCAACAGTTCATTCCTTTTTTATTGCTAAATAATATTCCATTATATGGACATCCCAGTCTGTCTATTTGCTGGAAACCGAACATTGACACTTTGTACTTAAATGTGAAAAGGGAATCCGGAAGGCTGGTCAACCTTAATCGCTCTGAATGGTCAGAGCTAGTCACTCATTGTTTAGTTGAGACATTGGTAGTTAAAGAAACTCTCACCTGTTAATCATATGTAAATTTTTGCTGATTGTCTTTTGTTGTAATTTCCTGCCTAAAGGATGTGGATGTATTTCAGGACCCCAATAAAAGGGATGGCAAAGGCCAGAGCAGTGAGTAGTCCTCCCACTAGAGGTGGGCTCCCGCCTGGCCCCCCCTTTACCCAAATTGATTCTTTTCTAGCTTCTTTTCATTTTGATTGCGGCCTTCTCCAGAAACCGGACCTGAACGGGATCTCTGAAACACGCGGGACGTGACAAGGGATCCCACACTATTCATTCACCTGTTGATGGGCATTTGGGTTGTTTTCAGCTGCCATGAATATATGTATACAAGTCTTTGTATGGATAGAAGATTTCATTTCTCTTGGCTAAATACTTAGGAGTACAAGGCTGGATCATATGGCAGGTGTACACTTAACTTTTCAAGACACTGCCAAATGGTTTCCAAAATGGCTGTACTATTTCACTTCCCCACCAGCAGTTCTGGTTCCTACATATCTTACCAACGTTTGGTAAGGTCAGTCTTGGTAGATTTCGCCATTCAAAATGCAATGGTATCTCATTCTGGTTGTAATTTTCTTTTTCCTAATGACTAATGATGTTGAGCCTCTTTTCAATGTGTTTACTTGTTATCTGTATATCATCTTTTGGCAACATGACTGTTCAAATCTTTTGACCATTTCTTAAACTGGCTTGTCTATTTTCTCATGATTGAGTTTTGAGAGGTCATGATACATTCTCCCAGGGATATTTTTTATTTAAAGAATTATCCTACAATATATGATGCTGCATAGAAAGTTTCTGTGGAATTTTCAGCTTTAATCAGATCATGTTGGGGACCCTTTGGGAGCCCGGGGTCTCTAGCACCTGGAGATACACCCCCTGTGTGCCCCCCTCTGCCTGGGGATGATGACAGAGGGCCATGCTGAAGTCAAGACAGGCCTAGGCCACGTTCACCTTTTGAGGCTCTTTGGACATTCCAAATGAAAGAAATTCCAAAACAGACACATGAAAATCATGAGATATCTTAAATGTGTATATTGGACAAATTTGTGCTTTTGATCATATGTAAAAATTCAGCATGTATGTAACATTGGAGATGTTGTCAAGATTTTAGATTTGAGGCTTAATGTGGGACACGGGGCTCTCGTGGCCATTGCCCATCTCATGATAGGCAGGAGAGGCCAGCACCAGCTCGGGCACTTCTCACATGCCTCCTGTACCCCTGGTTGCTCTTTAACTACTTATGCTTGGGCTCAAATGCATGGTACACAGATGGCTATGGAAGAAATGACCATTTCCCAGGTACACACAAATGTCCAGCCAGAATGGTGACTCTGGGAAGGCCAATCACTGACCTTGGGCCTTTTGGAGGGACCCCTGCTCCATGCACCGGCAAGCCTGTGGGGCTGAGGCTGCCTTCGGGCTAGTGTTTTGGCTTTTTTCACTTAGTTTGAGGTCAGAATGGTGCTGTGGGGTTGCTTCACTGGATGAATTCCCAGACAGTTCCCAGCCTTACCCACAGATGCAGTCACCCTCTGGGGACTTTCATCACCACCCCTGTGGAACTTTAATCTCCTTTTACCTGTGGCTGTATCCAGGGCAGCGGTTCTCCAGATGTCCAGCGGGACATCTGGTATTGGCTGGAGGCATTTTTGACTGTCATAGCTGGGGAGGTGTTACTGGTACTTAGTGGGTGGAAGCCAGGGATGCTGCTAAATATCCTACAGTGCACAAGAGAGCCCTCACAACCAAGAGTCATCCAGCCCAAAATGCCAGTGTTGGCGAGACTGGGAAACCTTGATCTCGATGATTTAACCACGTGTCAGCTAGAATGGACAGAGAGGGTGACAGATTTAGATTCTGAAAAAGCAGTTCTTTGTTCATTAATTAGCTAAGCACTACAGTAGGAATGCGGAGAGGTAGTCAGCAAGCTTGCGGGGCTGTGAAGAGCTGGCTGCCCAAGGCCGCTCATCCTCTCACTTCGCCCTTCTCTCTCTTCCCCCCTCCTCCTCCTGCTGAGAGGTGTGGAGTGTGGCAGACATGGTTTCAAACCCAGGTCCTGCTGCTTGGTACCTTTGGGCAATTACTTAATCTCTTTAAACCACCGGAAAATGGAAATAACCCTAGTACTTTTCAAAATTATGAGAATTGAACAAGATAAACCACGCTATGTAAAGACTCTGACAATTTCCGGCACAGGAGAACTCAGTAGTGACCATCATCATGATTATTCCACGAACTGAGCGCCTGCCGAACACAGAGCACCTTGCCAGGTGTGCTTCCCAGCCACCGAGGGCCAGTTGTTGACACGTTTTTATTCGTCTATGAAAACGTTACTAACGTTAACCCTCACCCCTCAGAATAAAACTGATGGGCATGTTGTGCTTTACGCTAGTGATAAAAGTTATGAATGAGATGATTTAAGTTAAAACAATATATCACATATTGAGGTATTGATGCACATGTTGAGATATACACATGTCTATAATTTGTTTACGGTCCATGATAAGAAACTTACATCATGAAGTTTGTCAGAAAATGCAGCACGAACTGGGATCCTCATAGCAAGGGATGTCCATGCCAGCACTGAGTGCGATCCCCTGTCAAGCGACTGGGATGACATCTCAGGTGGGGGAGGTAACTCCAGCACCAGAAAGATCTTCCCGCCAGATGAGCAAGCAGAGCCTGCGAGGCTGTGCCCCGGGGAGCTCACGGAGTTTCTGGAAGGTCACTTTTGCAAACCCAGAGAACCAGTTCTGTGAGGCATGCGAATGGGATATTCAGAGTAACAGAGGGGTGTGGTAACGGAATGGAGGAAGTCTGGGTAAGGGTTACAACCAGCGCAGGCAAATTGCTCTTCTCCATTTTCAAAAGAGCGAGGGAGAAGCAAAGCTTGGGCCCTGGCCTTCAGACAATGCCTGGACTCTTGCCAACTGCAGGAGAGTGAGCCCCCGACCTCGCCAGGGAGCCGAAAGATAATCCAGGTGATAAGGGCTCAGCCACGCAGCATCCTGGCCAAAAAGTAAGAACAGAAACTTGGCTTAACTATATTTCTGCCTGTGCGGTTCCTTGTGGGACAGGAGACACATTTAAAGGCATAGCCATGCTCTGCACCTGGGCCTACACCTGGGGCCAACACAAATGAAGAATCCCTTGGGCTCCTTTGGCAAGGGAACTCGCATGAGGCTTTGGACACTGGAGCCATGAAAGAGCTCCCGAGGAACATTCTAGAAGACAGGCTTGATTTCCTGGCCTTTTGTCACCAGCCCAGGAGTATGGCAGAGTCCTCTTGGGCGGGGAGTGGAGTGTGTGAATGAATAGGCTTAGGAATTTTCTTCCCTCGGGTGGGCCCTTCTCAGCATTAAGGAGTCAGGGTGCATAACCGTGGCTGTCTCCCTACTGGGCTATTCCAGAAAAAGGAGGCGATTTAACTACTGAAATCAGAAAGTGCAAGGGCCACAGAAGTTGCCTTTTAGTAAGAGGAGAGGCTGTTAGTAAAGAATGTGACAAAGGACTGTTAATTCTACTCTCTACTTTCTCTCTGTCCCATAGATTTATGGGAGGGAGCTAGTTTGAGTGACAGGCATTCTGTCCATTCTTCTAAGTTCTCTGTGAATCGAGATCAGCAGGAACAAGGGGGTCTGCATTGCATTGTCTTGACCTGTCACGTAACAGCCTTTGCCAAGTTTAGTGTAGGTGAGGTGTGCTCTCATCTGTTAGCTACAGACTGACGCCAGAAAACAACAAAAACCAACAGGCATGTTTGCATGTCCAGTGCTTATGTTAGTGTCTCCGTAAAGCGTTTTGCATGAATGACTGGAACAGTGGGAAATGCCACACGCCTCTGCACGTGTTGGTGAGGATACTGGTCACTGCATCCCTCAGAGTTTCCTTTATGAAGCCTGGCAGGGTCAATTCCTTCTCCACGTTCAGGCGAGGGAAGCCTTGTACCAAGGTAGGAACGGCTTCATTTCTCCCTTTCGGGAAATGAGAGTGATGCCATTGGACACATCTCCGCTTTGTTCTGGTTGCCAGGAAGCTTGGAGTTAATTTGACGCCCACTGTGCCAATCACAAAGGCTCTTATGCAGCCACATTGGGTCTTATTTCCTCTGGGTTGGTCATCCTGTTCTGATAACTGTTCCTAATTTAAATTTCTGGGTCATATTTTTCCCATCATCTTATTGCAGAGCTCACCACATTTGCCAGGTAGCAGTAAATGACGAAAGTGAGTGGTGTAATCGGGTGTGGTGTGGACTGTGGCAAACTGAGACAGGTCTGCCTAGGCCACTGTACTAAAACAGCATCATCCCCTCAACCCATTGTCAACCTACCCCTAACCCTGCTTCATTCATTGCACTTATCACTTTCTGTGATTCTCTTATTTACTTGTTTACTTGATGATAGTCTGTCTTACCTCTGCTATGCCCTCCAGAACAGTGTCTGGAACAGAACTATCACCCAGTCCACATCCGCTGAATGACTTGGCAATGGGTGTGGGACCGGTGTGGCCAGGTTTTCCTATGTTTTAACAGAATTTGAAATTTGGATTTCTATTTGAAATCTCCTGGTTTCTAGATGTTGGTGGCTAATATTAAAAAATAAAATAAAAACACTGTCTTGGCTAGAACCAGGCCATGTTCGTGTGTGACCAGTGTCCTTTCTATTCTCCAGTTGTAGCCACCACAGCAGTCTCTCTGTGGAATGAAGCAGTATGCACATAAATAAAATCCCACGTCTGCTTTATGGTTTATGAAGCACCATTGCCCAACAGTATTTTATTTTTATTCCAATTTTACATAGGAGTAAATTCAGGCCCCCAGAGGAGATGAAGTGAACTTGTGGGCGGAGGAAGCCGCGAAGGGCAGACCCGCCCCTGCAGTCGGAGCGGCCTCGGGTCAGGGTCAGGCGCAGGAAAGCGGGAGGAAAAGCCCTTCTTGCTCCATTTCCTCTCCCGGTCCCAGAGCCCAAGTTAGGCAGATGCTTCACCGGGCACAGGCTGCGACCTTGAATTCAGATTCAGCCTCAGGCTGGCTCTGTTTCTCCACCTTTCAATGCAGAAGGGGATGACCCGTGGGGATGACCCTTACAATCCTCTCACATGCCACCTTTGGCTCAAAAACCTTAGGCTTAACATGTGTTAGTAGCACACACAAATGAGTAAGGAAACCTATTGCATAGTGTCCCTTTCATTTCTGTATCTTCAGTATGATGTCCAGCTTACTGTTTTAGGACCAATCTCCCTACATCTCTGTTAGAGTTGTAGGTTTTCATGATTTAGCAGAGACGATCTCAGCCGGTCTTTGCAAACATGACCAAGTTCCGACCAAAACTTAGTTTCTTATGGGTTAATTTTCCCAGAGAAAAGCTTTATAATAAAATTTAAGTATTGAAATTTAGGTCTCGAACATTTCTAGAAAACGTTGAGAATTGAAAAATTTCTCTATAAACTGTAGAATTGTTTCCCGTTCTATAGTTCTCCTATTTCTCCCAGAATCAGTGGTCCATCTTATTAAGCAAAAAATCTAGGCTTTATCCGCATTTAAAAAAATAAATTTATTGATTTTTTTTAGAGAGAGGAAGGGAGAGAGAGGGAGAGGGAGAGACATCAATGTGAGAGAGAAACATTGATCAGCTGCCTCCTGCATGTGCCCTGAGGGGGTGGGTGCGGGGGATCCAACCTACAACCTGGGTATGTGCCCTGACCAGAAATCAACCCCAAAACCTTTTGGTGCATGGAATGATGCTCCAGCCAACTGAGCCACACAGGCCAGTGTGATGTTTTCAGTTATTATTTTTAATTGTGGTAAAATACATGTGACAAAATTTTACCATTTTAACCATTTTAAGTGTACAGTTCAACGGCATGAAGTACATTGACATTGTTGTGCAACTATCACTACCATCCATCTCCAGAACTCTTTCCTCTAGTAAAACTGAGCCTCTGTAGTATTCAACAAAACTTCCCATTCTTCCTCCTCCAGTTTCTGGCAACCTCCATTCTCCCTTCAGTCTTCAGTCTCTATGAATTTGACTTCTGATATAAGTAGAATCATCCAGGATTTTTCTTTGTGACTGCCTTGTTTCACTTGGCATCATAACCTTAAGGTTCCT
This sequence comes from Cnephaeus nilssonii, assembly GCF_951640355.1. NCBI lineage: Eukaryota > Metazoa > Chordata > Mammalia > Chiroptera > Vespertilionidae > Cnephaeus > Cnephaeus nilssonii. The sequence goes on along the minus strand of NC_137072.1, from coordinate 86,542,170 downwards.
CTGTATTGCAGCATGTCAGAATTTCAATCCTTTCTTAAGGCTGAATAATATTCCACTGTGCTTATTTGCCATTTGTATATCTTCTTTGGAGAAATGTTTATTTTGCTCATTTTTAAATGTTTTTTTTTTTTTAAAAAAACATTGAGTTGCAGGAGTTCTTTATATATTCTGGATATTAAGACCTCAGCAGGTTATAGTTTGCAAATATCACCTCCCATTCTGCAGGCTAGTTTCCCTGTGTTGACTGTATCCTCTGGTGCACAGACTCTTTTGGTTTTGATGCACAACCGGCATTTCTGAGCTTCTATTTTTGGTGCCCTTGGCTCTCTGGGAACATGGACTGTGGGTAAGGAGGACTGCCTCACAGCTCCAATGACAGAGGGCTGAGAGGCCGCTGCCGAAAGGCTGCCAGCTCCCGCTTCAAATAGACTTCGAGGACCGTCTCAGGGATACCCCATTTTCTACCCTCCCACCCCTCCCCTCCACAGTCAGGGTGCAGAGCTTTAGGGTAGCCTTGGTTGGTGCTGGGTCTGTCAGAACAATCATGACAATGACTATTGGCCTAGAACTCAATGAGTGAATACAACAGCTGCTTCTACGGATCTCAGTGAATGGGAAACCAGCAGAAGAGAGGAGGTCTCTGTACCATGTCTCTTCTGTAACATGGGGACCTTTAAAGGCCAAAACAATGACAAGGCTATGGTGGCCTCCCACCCTCCAAAGTACAGAATGTCAAAAGAAAAACAACAGTAAGCCACAAAGTAAGCTTACATAAATGCAGCAAAGTTCTGATTTTTTTCTCAAGGTAATGACTTCAATGTCTTTTCTAAATTGAGACATCATTTACATATAACATTATATTAGTTTCAGGTGTATAGCACAATGATGTGGTATTCATATATATTGCAAAATGATCACCACAATATGTCTAATTAGCATCCATTATCTCACACGGTCACAATTTTTTTTCTAGTGATGAGATCGTGTTACATTTGAATTGCTCAAATCTATTCTTTTAAATTTCCCTCTCTTAATTAATGATTTTTTTAGTGTCTCTGCTTTGCCATGCCCTAATCCCTTTTGAGTCACCTATTTGGAAATAATAATCTCCCCTAATGTTTATTGTGTGCTTTTTATATGCACATTCTGTGTACTATGTAAAAGAACAAATTTAATCATATCAATCCCATGAGGTAAGTACTATTATAAATCTCCAGTTTTATAGTCGAGAACAGTAACTTGCCTAAGATCACACAGCTAGTGAGTGGCAGAGCCAGGATTTGAACCCAAAAAATGTGGCTCCAGAGTCCCTTGTTCTGAAGTCTAGGTTCCAGCCCTATTGGCCTGGCATGCAAGTGACCCACCTCAACCAGCCTGTACCTGACTTGCCAGTCCCTCCCTTTACCCTTGGCACTTCACAAACACCACTCCCTTTGCCTCCCTTCCAGCCCTTCCTGACCTTGTTCATCCACCCACCCGGGATGCCCTTGGGCATCTCTCTCCTCTCTGCCTGTGCCATCTGGGTTAAGTGTCTTCCCAAGGCAGGCTGTTGAGACAGCGATTCTTGCACTTTCCTGCACGGAATTGTATCTGTCTCTTGTCTGCTTCCCACATCAGCCTGAGAGTTCCTTGAGGGTGGAGAACAGGTTTTAAATCTCTATGTCACAACCTAGCCAAGCTCCTGATACCTAGAAAGTGCTTAGTATCTGGCTTTGAGTACATAAATGAGGGGGCGCCTAGATGAGGACTTAGAGTAGTAAAAGGAGTGCCCAAATAGTAGTTTCCCCTGGGAATGTTGTTGGCACCCTGAGCAGACAGTGAGAGCCCAGTCCGTATAGATCAGAGCAGTGCTGAATGGAACAGAATCAGTGGTATGAATCCCACTCCCTGTGCCCTAACTGAATGGAGGAGACTGTTCTGCTCCCCACAAATCAAAGACAGTGACAACACATGTACATGCACAAATGTTATCATGGATCCCAGTGACTTTGGAGTTTTAAAAAAAATGTCATGATTGAATAAACATCTTTTTCCTCTTCCCTTCTGTTCTTAAATAATTCAGTCCTTAAAGCCACTATGTGGGGCCAAGTAAGGCAGTCACTGATGTGGGTGGGGTTGGTGGTAGTATGGTAGCCCAGACAGAGTGAGTAGGTTGGCCACCAAAAAGGGCAGCCCAGCACAGGGGCCAGGGCCTGGGTAGGCAGAGGAAGGGGTTCCTCTTGGGGACAACCCAGAGCACCGGGATCCAGGCGTGATGAGGAGGTCATCTGTTGATGAGGCAGTCATGACTGCAGTTGGTTATGTTCAGAGGATGGATCAAATAAGCAAATCTGTAAGGACTAGAGGCCCGGTGCATTAAATTCGTACACGGGTGGGGTCCCTAGGCCTAGCCAGCGATCAGGGTCGATAGGGGCCTTCCTTCCCCGGCTGCCAGCCAGGGCCTTTCTTTGTTCCGCGCCGCCCCCTGGTGGTCAGTGCACATCATAGCAAGCAATCAAGCTCCCAGTCTCCTGGTCGAACTCCCAAGGGGACACTTTGCATATTAGCCTTTTATATAGATAGATAGATAATGGGAGCCAGGCCCCATTAGTGTTGAGAAGGCCTTACAGGTATGGAAAGGGAGAAAGCTAGAACAGACCCAGTGGTGTTGGATTGGAATTGGAAGTACCAGTGTGAATTTGTGGATTTATGTTTTTCAAATACATATAGATTAATCTAGAACTAAATATAGATGTAGACACACACACAGACCCTAATTCTTCCACTGAGGCAGGTAACAGTGATACCCCAATTAGCACTGAGCACACCCTGGGGTCAGATTTTGGATTCTAAATAATTCTCCACTAAAAGGACAACACATGTATGTGCACAAATGGACTTAGGGCAAATAGCTGATGTAAAGGCTGTAACATCTTGTTGTACCAAGAAGTATTCAGAGGATGAGAGGAACATTTCCAAAGGGCATGTTGAAGTTGTGATTAGAAATGAGATATTTATGTACTTTTAATGTACTTCTCTACAGAACACTTATTAATTGAAAAAGGAAGAAGAGTAATTTACAGTGGAGCAGTCTGGCCGACACCATCTTAATCAAGTGATCTCGGTGAAATTTAAAATCTCTTGCCACCCGATAGGTTGCAATGAGGAGAACACAGCATCATTTCTGTGCTATTCTTGCCAAACTTGTGTAACCTGCATCTAAGAATGAGGAAACTCAGACAAACCCAAATTGAGAAACATTCGCCAGAATACCTGGACTCTATTTTTAGAGTGTCAAGGTTATGAGAGTAAAGGAAATACCAAGGAAAGGTACCATCCTGGAGCAGACCGAGGAGACGTGACAACTAAAAGCACAACTAAATGCCTAGTTCTGAAATACTCACTTGCTGTGAAGGTTGTTATTGGGACAACTGGCAAAAACTGGGCTTGGTCTGAAGGTTCAATAACAACTGAAAACACCCTGGGGCTGAGGATTGCATAGCACTAATGTATCAATGTTAACTTCCCGAGTTTGGTGTTGTGTAGGAGAATGTCCTTGTCCATTGGAAATGCACAGTACTGTATTTAGGTAAGATGAGACATGGCTTTGGCAGCTTACTCTCAAAGGGTTCGGAACAATAAAGTACAAAATTCTTTGTACCATACTGTACATGCATCTCCTCTATAAGTTTGAGATTTTTCAAAACAATACTTGTATATACATATACTATACACACGCGCACACACACACACACACACACACACATATATACACACAAACTCACATTTGTATATTTTATGTCTACATATACATGTAATGAATATGTCAGGTTTAAATTATAATGTTCTCCATATTTGCCAGGACACAGGTACCCAGAGGCTACTTTGGGTAGAGAATATACTTTGGGTATACCTGCTGCATATTGGCTCTCTGCTGAGGTGCAGGAGGTGGGCATTCTCACCTCATTTATTTAACAAAGAATGAACATATTCTGGAATAACTAGAAAGAGATAACACCGTATCTGCAGGGCTGAGTGTGCCCTCGATATGACTTATCTGAGGGTGGACTCATCTGCCAGAACCAAACAGTAGAAGCACTGAGGGCTCCTTTCATCTCTCAGGAAGTTTGTGGAGTAACTAGGGGCCAGTTCTTCAGTGTTGGTCTGGAATGTGAATTACACAGGGGACTGACCCCATGTTCATATGAGACTTGGCCCATAGTGCCAGTGATAACCACTGCCCCTTCTGTGGGCCAGAAAATGGGGTATGCATTTTGTGTTCCTTTTATAGTCATTACTAGAGGCCCGGTGCACGAAAATTCGTGCACTCGAGGGGTCCCTCAGCCCGGCCTGCACCCTCTCACAATCTGGGACCCCCTCGGGTAGGGTCCCTAGGCCTGGCCTGAGATCAGGGCCTATTGGGACTTTCCTTCCCCTGGCTGCAGGCAGCTGGTCCCACCCCCGTGGCTGCCACTATTTGCCATCTGTGCAGCGCTGCCCCCCCACTCCCCTGCCACCGGTGGCCTCCCTTTATAGGCAACAGGCATGGGGTGTAATAGCTTGGCTGGCCTGGGCCTCCCTCTGTGGGGTGATCGCTGGCTGGCCGCACACCTGCCACAGAGTTGCCGTGGGTGGCCTGGGCCTCCCTCTTTCTTTGCTGGGGGGCGGGGCCAGCCCAACCTGATCACCCCTAACAGCTGGCCTGCCTACCTGATCACCCCTCACCAATTGCCTGCCTACCTGATCACCCCTAACTGCTTGCTGGGGGGCAGAGCCAGCCCTGCAGGGGGCCGTCTGCCTATCTGATCACCCCTAACCACTTGCCTGCCTACCTGATCACCCCTAATTGCTTGTTGGGGGGTGAGGCCAAGCCAGCGAGGGGCCGTCTGCCTACCTGATTGCCCCTAACTGCTGGTCTGCCTACCTGATCACCCCTAACCACTCTGCCTGCCTGCCTGATTGCCCCTAACTGCTTGCTTGGGGGTGGGGCCAGCCCGGCGTGGCAGGGGTGGGGTACCATGGTGGTTCTGGTCTCTGGTCTTTCCAGTTGTTATGCTTATGGTGGCTGGCCTTTTATTATATAGGATAAGGGTTCTCCTTATTAAATATGGTTCCCAATCTATAGAGAAGGAAATAAAGCTCAGCAAGGTTTAGAATGTTCATTTGTTGAAGCCCAGTATCTCAGAATGTGACTGGATTTGGACATAGAGCCTTTACAGAAGTGATTAAGTTGAACCGAGGTCATCGGCGTGAGCCCTAATCCAATCTGACTGGTGTCCTCATAAGAAGAAGAAATTCAAACACTCAGGGAGTCACCCGGGCCAGTGTGGGCAGGAGAGGACCCAATGAGGACACAGCAGGAAGGCACCGTCTGCAGGCCCAGGAGAGTGGCCTAGAAGACACTGAACCTGCCGATCCCTTGACTTGGGTCTTCTGGCCTCTAGAACGTAGAGAAAGTAAATCTACTGTTGTCGTGACTCAGGATATGTATTTTGTTATGATAGCCCTAGTGACTGAGATAGTTATGCTATGGAACTGGCAGGGGATAGAGTTGGGGTTCAAAATAAAATTCATGCAGCTCTTCTCACCGTCCTATGCCACCTCCCTCCACATGTCTGCTGTGAAACCTCTCCCAACAGGCTGCCCAGGACTCTCCCCCCAAATCTCACAGACTTAGCAGATCCCTCCTCTGTCATCCCAGAGCATTATCACACTGCAGGTCATCAGCCGATACAACTGCCTCACAATGTCCTGACCAGACTGAGAGTAGGGCTCCTCCTATCTGCATCCCCAGCATGTCCCCTGGAGCCAGGCACATGGTCATTACAATAGTTAGTATTTACTGAGCCCTTATCAGGTGCAGCAAAGGCCTCACAGGTATTACCTCAGTTAAATCTTAAGACAACTCCATGAAGTAGGTATTCCCATTTTCCCCTTTTCCATGTCAGAACACGGAGGTCAAGGGGGTTAACTGAATTACCCCAGGGCTAATAGGTGGTGAGACCAGGAATCAAGTCCAGATGGTCTAGTTCCCAGTCTGTGCTCTGAGCACAGACCTGTGTGGGGAGTGGTGGGGAACTGAGGAGGCTCCCTGAGTCCCAGCCCCCACCCTCTGCTAAGCCCAAGTGTGGAGCTCACTTGCTGTGGAGAGTGCTCTCACACACAACTTCCTCCCCAGCCCTCTCTGCACGCCCCCGCAGGCACTCCTCGAGCATAGAGTTTGCACCACACCCTGACACATCACCCAGTGCTGGGCGCAGGGGACATTGTTTATCAGTGTTTGTTAAACTGGATTCGATGCCCAGGGATGGACGTAAACAGGGATAAGTAATCAGATTGTACTGGACTCTGACAGTTTCTTTCTAGATTTTCCAGGAGAGTTCCAGCTTCTAAAATTTCACCCTCTCACCAGGTCACCTGCGGAGTACGTGGCAGAGAATATAGCCAGGGTTTGGTTTAAAAAGTAGAGTCACCATTCCACTGAAAAGAGGCAGAATAGAGACAAATATGCTGTCTGTCACTTACCTACCTGATTGCTGTTGGGCAAGTCACAATTTCTCTGGACTTGTCTCTGTGAGTGAACAGCGATGGCAATGCCTAGTCCTACTGTTGGGATGAACACAATATGTGACAATGCTCGAATACTGATGAAGAATACTGTTACATAAATCCAGTGATCATTAGTGGGATTGCTTATATTTTACTGACCTGTTTGGCCAATTTAAAAAAATTACAGGAAGGAGCTGCTTTTATTTTTGAAAGTAAGGGAAGAAGGTTTCCAGGAAGACCAGTGCAGAAAAAAGATCAGACATGCGGACAGCAAATGTCCTGAGGCCTTCCCCGAGTTCCAGCTGTTGTGAAAAAGATAAAACTAGACATTTCTGTCTTCTAGGTTCTCCTCAACAACTGTGTGTGTGTGTATGTGTGTGTGTGTGTGTGTGTGTGTGTGTGTTAGGGATGGGGAGGGAGGCTGGGCCCGGATAGTCAAGGAGCAAAGTTTTTTCAAATTGAACGAGATGCCACCTGGTGCAAGAACCAGGCTCTTACCTTTGCTGCATTGTGGGTCAGTTCCCAGGGGTGTGAGGCCTCGGGGGGACAGTCCACCTGGGAGCTGAGCTGCCTGACTCAGCAGTAGCCCAGGAAAATTTTCTTTCTCTTTCCTCGGTCCTGCCTTGCAGCCATGCACGGAAACCACTCCACTTTGTACCCTCGGGGGTTAATCAGCTCCGCCGGTTTCTCCTGCCAGGCTCCGCCATGATCCCAGTGCATGTGAGTTAGTTGCACAGAACGAACTCCCAGGGTCACAGACAGAGCTGATCATAAACCTGAGCGCCGCTTCCAGGGAGTCTGCAGGGAGGGCAGCCCTCCCCACAGCAGGCTGTCATTAGCACCAGTGACAACTCTATTCTGGTTTGGATGGGACTGAGGCCGCTTTGAACTTCCTTTCGCTCTTGCCAAAAGCCAGGATCCTTTTGTTCACCTTTGGGACTGCCAAGTCAGGCCTACCACATCCCTGCTGTTGTTTTCCTGCAGGCAATGGGACAGCGAGCTTGGAGCTGGGGAAAGGAAATCCAACACGGGGCCCCTACACCTTCAGGTCATCATGAGGCCTAGGACATCATCACGCTGGGATCTGGATCGGTCTCAGAATCCTGGGCACCTTTTTATTTTTAAATATGCAAAGAAGCGTGCACTGAAATCCATACCGGACAAATCAAGTAATTCTGACTTGTTCCAGTGCCTTGCCAAGACTTTCAAAGATTTTCCATAGGCGGTGCCTCTCGTCATCGAACATCAGCTAATGTTTGTAGGCAAAGAGACTGAGCAAGTTTATGGCTGATGCTAGTTAAGACTATTATCTCTACAGAGACAGGATTGTTGGTTAAATAGGATTTCTTCTACTTTCTCTTCAACGTCGTCAGCAGCAGTGGCAGCATCTTTGCTAACATTTGTTGCGTGCTGTCTGCTGGGGCCTGTGCTAATCACCTGACCTGCATTATTTCACTTAATTCTCAGCATAATCCTGTAATTCTCATTCCCATTTTATAGATGCAGCAATTGAGGATTAGAGAGATTAAGCCACTCCCGCAAAGGGACCCGGCTAAATTTAAAAAATGTAAAGACTGCCTTTCTGGAAGTGTGTTTTTCTGCATCTCACTTTTCCTACTGGTTAGCTTCAGCACCTCTGTGGCCCACAGCTCTGGCGATGGTCAAAGGGGCGGCTTAAGTAAACTCTTAGATCTGGGAATAGCGCTCTAGATGGGCACATGGGTCATTGGTTAGTTAGGCGGTCTCTCCGCAGAATGTGAGAGAGTGCTATCTTTATGTCACTGGTACACAGAACACTCCTAGCCCGGTGCCCACTGTCCTCTCTAATCCAAGGTGGCACTGGCTGCTGTGGCTCAGCTGTCCACTCTGAGTCTGACTGACCAAAAGGAACTGCACTGTGAACCTCTGGGCCTCTGTGTGTGCTTTGGTCACGGCCTGATGGCGAGTTTGTCCTTTAGACTTGGGGAGCCCAACGGTTCCGAGCGTCTTTTCATCAATAGTCCATGGAATGAATGACACTCAGTTCCCAGCCCGAAAACTTCTGCTTGGTGAGGGGAATTCAGCACATGTGTTTTCAGTCCTCAGGTCATTGTGCAACTTTTATTGTTGCTTATTGTGCTCATCTTTACCTCAGTTGTTAGCCTTGAGCTCTCCTGGGCCGTGGCCATTACCCAGGGCAGCCGGCGGCTGGACAAAGGAAAATGAAACCACTAATTAGGAGACAAGGAGATGCCTCCCAGCAGGGTCCACTTGTCTGTTTTTGTAAACAGCCAAGTTGCAACATCTGGGCAGTTGCTCATCCTTGTTACCCTTGGATTTGGGCAGCTTTAGGGTGTTTTGCTCTGGGGCCACATGAGCCTTTAAACTTGAGGTCGGTCAGCTTTTCATTCTTAACAAGAGACTCTAGATTTATTGGAATGACGGCAATAAAGAAGATTAGAAAGGGGCTGGGCGTTTAGTTATCGTTTCATTTTTCTTTCCTGGTGGTTTACAATGAAACACAGTGTCCAAACATGTTTATTGACTCTGGTCTTGGCTTCTTTGATGAGGAAAGGCGATTTATAAGAGTCAAATGGGCCTTTTCAACCTTATCATGTGAAACCGAAGACCACATGGGAAGGAGCTGATGTCATGGAGGCTCTCCTGTTCATCTGCCTCACGGCTTTTTGCCACCAACAGACAAAGACAGCAGATCTGGGGGCTGTGGGGAGCATGGAGCGTTTTCATTCAGAAAGGTAAGGGACGTGGACTGGCTTCTCCCTTCCTCTCCCGTGAGCATCTGGATCAGTACTGATTAAATTGGAGCTGAGAACTGAATCCGCTGTGGGGCTGACAATAAACACACACAACTCCAAAAATACTTTTTGCATGGTCATGTAACCAAGGCCGCTGACTGTTTAAAACTGGAAACAGAGAGAAGTCAGGGATGAAAACCAGGACAGATTAATTTAGCTTTACAAATGTGCCCTTTGCAGAGCCAGAATTACTCACTCCCTGGCAGCTCGCGGGGCGCAGGCCTGGGTCGGCTCAAACTCTGTGGCTTGCGAGTGTCCTTTGCATTTGGTGTGGGACGTCCCAGGTGAGTGACAGGCTCCACCTCAGCGGAAATGTCCAGATGCAAGCAGATCGTATCATTATGAGGAAGTGGGCATAGCTTCACCACACCAGGAAAAATGGCCCATTTTTTGGAGAGCCCCCGAAAAGTACCGTGCCCACTTATATGCAGAGAGCATCTCCTCGTTTCTGGTGCATTCCAAGGCGGGGGTATTGAATCTGTAAGATTACAGAGGAGCCGTTCAGTGTTCTGCAGAACCTGGGCTGGCTTTGTCTTGGGCCCATTTTCACTCTTGCAAGATGCTCAGGGTAGAAATGGATTTGTCATCTTAGGAGGCAGAAATGGCTTCTTTGAAACTGACTACTGTCCTTTTCCTCCTCTAAGCATGTAAGTGCTGAGAACCAATTCCAGCATGTAATAATTACAAGAGTTCCATCAAAAGGTTGATGGGACTTGGGAGGCTCAACAAGGGTGAGCCACATATGTAGTTTACCTGTTGGAAATGGCTAAACAACTGCACGTCCCCCAAACCTGAATAGGATTGTTAGCTGCCAGACAGCTCAGGGCATTTTTATTGCCTCCTGTTGGCCAAACACCTGAACAGCTGTAGGCTATTCCCCAAACTGATAATGCTTCTGTATTCTACCCTTTGATACCTGACCCTTTGAAGTGTATATTTCCACCTTGCCTTAGGATAAATCATGTGAATAAAAGCAGGGTCCTGAGTGAAGGAGAGTCTTCAGTTCCTTTTAGCTGAAGCTCCTCTGACCCCCAATGCCTTTCAAAAATATCTTTCGTCTTTGGACTCCTCTTTAATCATCTATGCATAGCCCCTTTCTCCAGAATGCTGAACCCTTTGTAAGGCTGGGAAAAGAAGCCCGGCATTATGGTGGCCCGAACGAGGGGCACCAACATGTAAGTGATGCTATGGAGAGGCAGCGAGGAACCCAGAGCCCCACCCGAGGCTTTAATACCATCTGTGAGCCAATAATTCCTGTATTTGTATCTCTGGCTCAGACCTCTTTTCTGCATTTCCAACCGCGTTCTCAGTGCCTTATGGCCATCTCCAAGTTCACACATCCAAAGCCAACCCTTCATCTCTTCTCAACCCTCTTCCCACTTCCATTTCAGCAAATGGCCCTTTCACCCACCCAGGGCTCTGCCTGAGTTTGTGTTCCTCAGCCTCTCCCACTCTTCCCCCAATGCCCCCATCCCACATGCAATCCCTGAGGCCCCCCTGTCGATTCCACCCCAAGTTTACATCCACAGCACAGGGCGCCTTCACCTTCCACCTGCACAACTGCAGACCCGTCAGCACTCACCACTCACAGGGTCACTGCAGGAGGCTCCCAGCTGGGCTTCCTGCTTCTAGATCTTTAAAAATGTCATTCCAAGGCTGCCATTAGCCTATCCTAAGGCCTTGAGGCTTTCCACTGCACTGAAGAAGAAATACAAACTCCTGACTTGGCCCGCAGGGTTTGGTATGATTTGGTCCCATGTACCCCTCCAGAGTTACCTCGGCGACACCCCCCCTTGAGTACACTCCAGCCCCACGCTCTTGCTGTCAGTCTCTTGAATACAAGCTTTTCTCCATCTCACAGCTTTGCTCTTCCTCCCCCATAGAAAAACACACAATCTCTCTCTCTCTCTCTCTCTCTCTCTCTCTCTCTCTCTCTCTCTCTCTCTCTCTCTCCTCTCTCTTCCTAACTCATCTTTCAGGTTTCAGCTCCAATGTCATTTCCTAGAGAACCCCTCTCCCTATTTTCTCTGTAGTACTTGATTCAATTTGTAAGGCTATTATTTATTTACTTATTTGCTTAATGTATAGCTCACCCTGCTATACCCACCCCTCCTCCAACAACGAGGTTGCCTTCTATGAAGGCAGGGACGATGTTCAAGGCTTGGTACATAACAGGTTCCAAATTTTTAAAAAAGTTGAATGAAGGGATGAGTAATGAAAGAGGGAAACTTTTCCCTCTCAAGTCACATCTCTTAAGGAAGAATTTCTTAACCAGCCGTTGAGAGGTACTTGTACTCGTTCAGAGGCAGACCCAGTTTCCCCCTGTGCGCACGTAGAGAGCTAGCAAATAACCACGGTCTCGGAGAACTGAACCAGCGCCTTCCTGAGGTCCCACTCTCTATGGCTTCTGGGGGTGCTCCACAGCCCGGGGACACCAGTGATGGGGGACCTAGGGGGTAGCTGGTGTGGACCCAGGACTAGTGTGTTTCTGGCTTTCCAGTTAGATTTTGTAATTCGTTCCCTGGGAAAACAATACAGCGGAGTGGAAACTGTACTGTTATAAAAATGTCTGTGAGCTAGCTTTGGGGAACCAAACACCGTTTCGATTTAGAACATCGTTCTATGGGGGAAAATGTGTTCCAGATTCAAACAACCAGCATTACCCCCCCCTCCCCCCAAAAGCCTCTTAGAACAAAAACTCTTTCAAGTAGGAGTTGCCTGTTTTGGGTTTCATATGAATTTTCAAATATATGATGACTCATCACCAGCCACACCCTCCCTGACCTCTCATCTTAATCTGGGTCCTGGTGAGGACAAATTGGGCATGCCTACGAGATAATTTATTCACACGGGGGCTGTATTTATTTGTGTTGAGGCAGAGCCAGGAAATGTTTATTTTTTCTGTCCATATTTCGGAAGCCACATCTGATGCATTCCCCAGGAGAGAGCAATATGGAACCGGCTTCCAGCCTCCTCCTAGGCCCCTCCCAATAGGGGAGTAAGGACCCATCTGATTGGCGAGACAGGGAGAACATGACCTTCCTTGGGCCCCCTTACTCAAGGGACTGGGCTGCTGCATTGACCAGCAAGAGCCTCTTGGCCCAGCCAGTGTGGCTTAGGGGTTGAGTGTCCACCTATGAACCAGGAGGTCATGGTTCAATTCCTGGTCAGGGCACTTGCTGAGTTGTGGGCTCAATCCCCAGTAGGGGGCATGCAGGGGGCAGCTGATCAATGATTCTCTCTCATTATTGATGTTTCTCTCTCTCTCTCCCTCTCCCTTCCTCTCTGAAATCAATATAAATATATTTTTTAAAAAAAAGAAAAAGAAAATCAAGGGCCTCTTTCCCTCTTCTCTTGGATTTTGTGTGCCCAGACAAGTTGGCAGGAGGGGTGGCTGTGCAGCCTCTATTCCCCTGTCCGAGGCAGCCCCTGCAGGGACAGCAGGCCAGTTGAGGCAGGTCTCTGCTTCTAGCGTCCCTTTCCTTCCCTCCCACTGGTTGGAGGACTCACTGTGGATCTCCTGGCTCAGAGAAGGCAGCAGAAACTTCTCAGCCCAGCTCCTTAAGGTGGATGCTATATTAAGATTTTTTAAAATCTTTATTTCTTTCCTCAGCTAGAAGGACACCCCTCCCCCTTAACTTCAGTAATTTATGCCATATATATATATATATATATATATATATATATATATATATATATTTAAATATATTTTATTGATTTTTTTTTTTTACAGAGAGGAAGGGAGAGGGATAGAGAGTTAGAAACATCGATGGGAGAGAAACATCGATCAGCTGCCTCCTGCACACCCCCTACTGGGGATGTGCCCGCAACCAAGGTACATGCCCTTGACCGGAATCGAACCTGGGACCCTTCAGTCTGCAGGCTGACGCTCTATCCACTGAACCAAACCAGTTAGGGCAATTTGTGTTATATTTTAATTGTTTTTTTCATCAAGAGTTTTTTTTATACCTGTGTGTAAATGCATGTAAAAATAACTTTCACACAGGTATTAGAAAGTATGTAAATTAGGTATTTTGTCTCCAAAACCAGCGTTAAAATGAAAAATTTCTATATACTAGATTTTTCAACAAAACCTAGGTAAACTCCCTGTGGAATTTCATATTAAATGATTTTACCCTGAGTCAACCCAATCAAATGCTCAGCGTGCATTCTATCTCCGTATCTAGGATTTCTGGTCTACGCTTCTGTCATCCATGTACTAGTTTTGCAATGCTTTGTTCACAAATAAATGTCCTGTCATAAATATCCTAACATGCCTAGAAGGATGGAGGGGGCCTGCTCAAAACCACAGTGAGTCTTGGAGCTGGGCATACACATCAGATATCCAGCCCTCAACCTGCACCCTATACATTTCAAGTTACCAGGCAGTAGCTGCCGTTCCTCCTACTGCTGTCAGGAAAACTCAGTTGGCAAAATCTAGGGCAGTGGTCGGCAAACTCATTAGTCAACAGAGCCAAATATCAACAGTACAACGATTGAAATTTCTTTTGAGAGTCAAATTTTTAAAACTTAAACTTCTTCTAATGCCACTTCTTCAGAATAGACTTGCCCAAGCCGTGGTATTTTGTGGAAGAGCCACACTCAAGGGGCCAAAGAGCCACATGTGGCTTTCGAGCCACAGTTTGCCGACCACTGGTCTAGGGAAATGGGGCTATGTTTTTTAAAAAATATAGTCCTACCCCTAAGATGCCCCAGACTACAATATGAAAGGGGAATTTGGGGGCAGAGGTTGCTCCAAAAGCAATAAGGACAAATAAAATGAATTGTTACATCAAGAAAAATCCCATTTTACTTACAATATCTCTAAATTTTTAATCCAAGTAGGAAGAACCCAGATCAAAAATCTTCTGCTAAGTCACAAGTATTAGAAATTCTGAGCAGTGTGGCTATGCCCCATGGTTGGGAAGATGTCATCTTTATAATTTCTTCATTTCATGCCTTTTAAAAAAATTAGTGTTGTTTTCGTTGGAGGTGAAACTGCCTCATCCAGTGCTGTGTGCCATTCCCTGAGACTAAGTATTGTACATTTGGGGACAGGCATGGAGATGAGAACAAACTGTTATCTAATAGGCAAGGACTCTAGGATTTTGTTTCCAGCCCTGAGGATACTGTCAACACTTAATACATAAATAATACAGCAATAATAAATGTGACTGGAAAGGACAATGTGAGGGACACTCCATATTTCTTACAATCCAGGAAAAAATTTATGGAGTTATCTCAGATTTAAAAAAAAAATCCCAAGATACTATGACACCTATTTTTATTTTTAGAGGACAAAATGCTTTAGATTCCTCCTTGTGAAAAGGCCTCGTTAATTGCACTGATTAATTGACTGGGTCAGTTGATTTTTAAAACCGCATCACAGTGAAAAAGCAACTGGAAAATATAGAAGCATTTTGTGTTTAAATGTGGAGTTCTCTAAACTGGTTCAGACAGCTGGGCCCCATTTTGTGTTTGTTTTTTCAAACAGATTCTCAGTGTTCTAAACCAGATCCAGCTGTACTAATTGTATTTCAGTGACTGGTTGGATGCTGTCTCTTCTGGGAATTCTCATGTAAAAGGAAAACGGATGCTTAAATCTCATTGTCGTTGCTTATTGCTGTGGCCTCGGTGCTGTACTGATCCGAGACCCTTCATCTCCACACACCGAGCCTTGCTGATGTTCTGGGGCGTGTTGTACAGTTGCTAGACCTTACGTGTCCAGAGCCATCATGCAGGTGGCCTCTAAAGACTCTCAAATGGGTGCCTCTTTCCCCGCCCAGTTGCTCAAGCATAATGCACATACAAATGCTTTAAAATATAAAGAGAAATTATGTTTTGCTTTAAAAGTTGTGTAAGACACTCAGTGAAAAAACTCAAACAAACATGAAGAAAAAAGGGCCTCAAGTAAAAAGTATAAGCCTGCCTGCCCCTTAGTGCCCAACATCAACCATACACACACACACACACACACACACACACACACACACATACACATATGATAGATCCTCCCTTCCCCCAACTGATGGACGGAGTATGACGTAAACTCCACCTGCAGCCGGACATTCCTGAACACCTTATATGGACTGTACATTGAACCACCAATCAGCACCTGCCAAATACCCTAAGCCCCCGATTCCTAAGTCCCTAGGTCCCTAATCATGTGCCTTATATGAAACCACCAATCAGCGTGTGCTGAGTGCCCTAAGCCCCGTCCCCTCCTTCCCTCCCCTCAAAAGGCGCTTTCACCCCTGCACACCCTCTCTTTTTCCCTCTGGAAGGCAGCCAGCAGGGGTCTTCTCCTCCAATAAAGCCTGTGTCCTGGTATCCTGGTTCTCCGGCCCTCTGTTTCATCTTTCAACATACACACTCAGACATGCACACACACACACTTAGACATGCACACATATACACCCTGGTACTAGCCTCTAGGGATAATCTTTGATATCTATCTATCTATCTATCTATCTATCATCTATCTATCTATCTATCATCTATCTATCTATCTATCATCTATTTATCTATCTGTCTACTTACCTATCTACCTATCTATCTATCATCTATCTATCTATCTATCTATCTATCTATCTATCTATCTATCCATCCATACACAGCGGTAACAAATTATTTGCATCTTGCATACATTATCTAATGTTGCAGAGCAAATCACTCTAAAACCGAGTAGCTTAAAACAACGCTAATCATTTACTGTCTGTCACAGTTTCTCTGGATCAGGAATCATGGAGTGGCTGGGCTAAGTGGTTCTGGGACTGGGGTGGGGGGAGGGTTAGAGCCCTCTTGAGGTTGCAGTCAGATGTTGGCTGGGCCTACAGTCATTTGAAGATTTGACTGGGGCCGAGGATTCACCTCCAAGGTGGCTCACTCTCACTGCTGACATATTGCTGCCAACTGTTGGCAGGAGGCCTCAGTTCCTCTCCATCAGAGCCTCTCCCTGGGCTGCTTGAATTTCCTCATGGAATGGCACCCGACTTCCCCATAGAGGGTGGTCCAAGGGAGCAAGGTGGGAGTCACACACCATCACTGCTGCCACCCTCTGTTGGTCACACAGGTCCACTGGGTTCAGTGTGGGAGGGACTATGCAAAGTGAGGATGGTGGGGGGTATTTTGGATGACAGCAATGACAGCAACCTCTACTACCCGATGGAGTCTATTTTCCACTCCTTGATTCTGCTCTAGCCTTGCAACTTGTGTTCCCTAATAGAAAAGAGCAGAAATGACATTGTGGGGATCCTAAGTCAAGGCTGCAAGATTAGCCTTTTCTGCTGCCACCCTCTCATGCTGCTGCTGGACGAGGCTTCTTGAGGCTATGAGATGAGGTAGAGGGAGAGGCCAGGTGGAGAGACCTGTCCCCAGTTTAGGCCTCAAATACAGGAGTGAGCCCAGACAGCGCCGCATATA
Organism: Cnephaeus nilssonii; assembly: GCF_951640355.1. Lineage (NCBI taxonomy): Eukaryota > Metazoa > Chordata > Mammalia > Chiroptera > Vespertilionidae > Cnephaeus > Cnephaeus nilssonii. The sequence continues at coordinate 86,525,425 of NC_137072.1, read as the reverse complement.
GCAAGACAAGAGCCCAACCCAAATGGCCAAACCACAAAATCATGAATAAATAAATGGTTGTTGTTTGAAGGCACTAAAGTTTTTGGAGTGGCATGTTACACAGCCATATGAAACTGATATGATAAACAATGGTCTACATTTTGTTTTTAAACTCAAATTTAAAATGAGTGAAAATACATTTTGGGCATCCTTTCATGTCAATATCTACAGGTCTTCCATGTGTTTTAAAATGTTCCAATATGAAAATTTCATGATATGAAAAGGGCATAATTACTTAATATATGAACTATGAATGGACACAGGTTGTTAACAAATGTTTTGCTAATACAAGCAATGTTTTATAAGCTTTACTCTAGCACTTACACTATCTATCTACTTACCTATCTACCTATCTAACAGAAGTGGCATCGCTGGGTTAAGGGAATTTTGCATTTAAATATTTGATGTCTCAAATTGCACTTCAGAATGGTTGTGCCAATTTCCATCCCACTAAACTTATCAAATTTTAAAGGGAAATCTTCATAGCTGTTTCTGCCCTCTTCCTACATTTGCCAGAGGATTGGGAAACAGAGCTGAGAGGAGGCACGGGACTGTGGAAACTTTCTCTTAGGCTGCAGTGAGAACAGCTCGAGGAACGTGATGTAAAGACACCAAGAGTGAGGACATGAGAGAGGAGCAGATGGGATCTTGGAGGAGGCTGGCTCCTCCCATAGGACCCAGAAACACCTAGCTGAGAGCTTTTTTTGGAAAAAAGTTCAATAGACAAGGTTGCCAACTAAGAGCTTTTTTAAAAAGGATGACAACAATAAGCATTAAGTCTGAGGTATTAAAGATAACAATAGTGATTATGGTCCTATAAAAACTTAACATTAAGGCAACTTAAATCTAACCTGTCAGTCATTTTTCTTAACCAGAGCATGTGGATGAGCTCCAGGAGACCTCCTGTGATTCTAAATGTGCAAATAATAATGATGTTTAACACTTACCATGTGGCACTACATACTGTATATTGTTGCATCTAATTCACACCGTGGAGGAAGAAACTAAGGCATGGAATAACTTGCTCAAATTTACAGTGTTATGTAATAAGTAGGGGGGGGCCTAGTCCCTCTTCCTGGAAGAGGCTGGGGATGTATCCCCTTCCCAGAGGCCCTTGCCCGAAGATCATGATCAATGGGACCTTCAGAGGAGTTAGCTGGGGGAGAGGTGGAAAGAACCTCTATCCTTAATGATGTGCCAATCTGCTGATCCGAACCCAGCCTTGCCTGCTCACTTCTCAAATTCTGTTTTTTGTGAGACTATGAACTTCCTTTTTGTTTAAGACCACTTGTTTGTTTGTTTGTTTGTTAATCCTCACTGGAGGATATTTTTTTCCATTGATTTTTAGAGAGAGTGGGAGGTTGGGGGAGAGACACAGAGAGAGAAACATCTCTCATTGGTTGCCTCCCACATGCATCCCGATCCCGGAGATTGAGCCTGCAACTGAGGTGAGGTATGTGCCCTTGACCGGAATTGAACCCACAACCCTTCATTCTGCCCGCCTGATGCTAGGGTAAGACCACTTTTAATGGAGGTGTTCATGTAGCTAAAGCAACCTAACTAAAACACTCCTATTGTTATGCTGCCTCCAAGAACATTTAATTAATTGTAACATGGGTATTTTCAAATTGTATTTTTAGGCGAAACTACAAAATCCTGAAAGAAGAATCCAGAGCACAAATTCTAAATATATAAAATAATCAGACTCCTGCTTGATGCTTCTCTTTTAACCACAAACACAGAAAGTTATTAATGACAGGTTTCTTCATTTTAAAATAACTTACTAAAAGAAAAGTACAAGGAGAAAAAGCTAATTCTTATTTTAAGTGAGGGGAATCCTAATTTAAATATTTCTCTCCAACTTGCCTGGCTGTGGAAAGGCCTAGTATTAACTGTAGAAATGGGGGAGAATCTGAACTAGGAATTGGAACTATCTCCCAATATGAATCAGGAAACTTATATTCTGGTCTGACCTTTTACCAAGACTAGTTTCCAAATTTTATTTCTCACAGAAATGGTCATCCATTCCTCCTTCTTGGATATTCCCAGCAAGGACATAATTTAAGGGGGAGAAATCCTGAAGGCAGTTTTGTGGAAAATAAATATGTATTTACTTCAGATTAAACTGCCCAAGTAGTAACCTCCCTGAGGCTAATTAGGATGGGCAAACCCCACACTGTTGGGGGAGCCACAAACACCTGTGAGATGACAGTGGGAGGTGAGGCTTTAGATTGGACAGTGGTGGAGGAAGAGGAGACCTGCTCTGAGTCCCACTACAGCCATATGGGCCATAGTTTATTTTACTAATTCCCTCTTCCTGGTTTCTCCTTGGGAAGAGAAGCCATGGGAGATGTGGGGGGCTCTTCCCTGAACCAGAGTGGAGACGGGAGCTGTGTGGTGTAAGGGATGAATGGTGGTGAACATAGAGGTTCATGTTATGGGTTCATTGTGTCCCCCCAAATTCATATGTTGAAGTCCTAATTCCCAGTATATCAGAATGTGGCTATATTTGGAGATAGGGCCTTTACAAAGGTAATCAAGTTAAAATCAGGTCATTATCCAAAGTGGGCCATAATCCAATATGACTAGTATCCTTACAAAAAGGGGAAATTCATGCACAAATGTGTACAGAGGAAAGATGATGTGAGAACATAGGAAGAAGGTGACCATCTATAACCCGAGGGGAGAGTCCTAACAGGTCCTACCTTCCGGGCCCTCAGAGAAAACCAACCCTACTGGCCCCTTGATCTTGGACCTCTAGCCTCCAGAACAGGGAGAAAATTAAGCAACTCAGGCTGTGGTATTTGTTATAGCAGCCCTAGAAAACTAATACAGTGCCCCTCTCAGATCTCTCTCAAGAGAACTTGCTGTGGGGAGTGTCATTGGTTGACAGCCTCCTGCTGCCCCACCGTCAGGTCCACTGCAGCATCCACTCCACTGCCAGGCTTCCCCTGAGTGCACTGCATATATGGGGGTGGGGAGGAACTAGAGCGGGCCTATTTCTGCCCAATGGACTGCCTTTGCTCACTCAAGACTCCCCATCGGCCTCACAGAGACTTTCTCAAAAGCTGTGCTGCAGACTGAAGCTCTTCCTACCCAATCCTCCTCCCATGCAGCTCTTCATTCACAGGATTTCCACTTTAATTGTGCTACCTACGGCTCTTCTTCTCCAGCAACCTCCACCTTTATTCTCCACAGGCAAGATAGATAGATAGATAGATAGATAGATAGATAGATAGATAGATAGATAGATAGATGATAGATAGATGATAGATAATCTTTGTTCTACCATGAAAGTCTTTTTAATAGTAAATAAGTTCAAAAGTTTTCCAGCTAGTGGATATGAATCATTATAATTCATCAAAAGCCAAATGCAAATGGAAGTTGACACATAGTTGAGAAAACATTTCAGATATCATTTGTTTGAGTTTAATAACTCCACAGATTTCCTTTAAACAAAAAAGGAAAATGGGCAACTTGACCAAGAGAATGTAAAACGTACTGGCATATTAGTGTTAAGTACTTACAGGCAGCAGAATGAGTCAGCCAAACGTTACAGGGTAGAACATTTCAATTTCTATTTGACCATATTGATAAAGAGCAAACTCAGCCTCTCAGTAAATTTGACCCCTAACTAAGACCAAGAGTTAGTCCGTGACCCCAAGGAAGGTCATTGGCAAAGCAAAGAACTCATATCTCTGTCCGCCCAGCGTTGAGAGTAAAGGAGGAGAATGAATGTTCCCAGCTGGGTGTTGTGCTAATTTTAGAATTGCAGCACCCAGGACACAAGCCAACCAAATTCACGCAAACACTGAGGGTAGACAATGCCACACCAGCTGTCCTGGACCCAGCCAGACATATGGCAGGTGAAAGCGGTCAAGATTTCTTCCCAAACTTTGTTTATTATTCTTTACGATCTTTGTTCTTAGAGAAGAAAAATGAGATTGGATAGAATTTTGGATCTATGTGTTTATTTGATTACTTCTTTCTCTTTAGGTCTCTCTATTAATTTTCTCACATTAAAAGTCAAAGCACCCTCATCAAAGAAAAAATGTCAACAACCCAGAAGTGGATAAAGGAACAAGTGAAGGTTCCTCTTCATTCTTCTTCTGCCCTGTGGCCCTCCTGTCCCGCCTGTAGATCAGATTTGAAGCTAGTGGATATGTGGGTGGTTTCTTTGTTTCCACAAAATGACAATGAAAAATGCAGGGAAATCTCTTTTTTTTTTTTCTGTCTAAAAAAGCTCTTTCTCATTATTTTAAATAATACAGAAAGTATAAAGAAGAAAATAAAAATCATCAAATCCTTTTACTCAAAGATCACAAGTAACTATTTTTTTGTGTGATTATAATTTCAGACATTTTTTTGCAAGTATACACACACACACACACACACACACACACACACACACACACACACACACATATATCCATTTCTAGGCCTGCAACATCTGGAAGGATATGTTGATATGAAGGATAAGCAAGACCCATTTCCATAAAGAAGGCAATCATATGGGTCTGGAAGATGGTATAAGTATTGCCTTTCCCTTGGATCCCATTTCAGGACTAACAGAGCCATCGCAGGTGGGCACTGGCCCAGGGCACCTTCCCTGCTCAACCTTCCTCTTTCCCCCTCCCCACACAATCCCTACAGTTTCTTCTAGCCCCTTTTCAGTCTACAAAGGCCCAGCTCTATTTTAGGGGTTCCGGGCCTTATCCTGCCTCATCCCAAAATAATTCTTTTTCTTGTGCAGGAGAGACCACGGGCCTTAGTGCTGCACAGGGAGATCAGCTGTGAGAGCCAACACCCACCTCAAGTTCACCTTGATGGTCAAATTCCTGTCCACCTAAGTGTCTCTGCCCCACACACTTGCCCCATTCTACACTGGGAAGCTGGACAAAGAGGCGAGTGTTACTTCTTCTAGTACTTTGGGGCTAGGAAGAGGTCTCAGTAAAACTTGAATGCCAGTTTATTACTGGTGTATAGAAATGCAACTAATTTCTGGTTTTTATTTTGTATCCCGCTACTTTACTGAATTAATTTATCAGTACTAGTAGTTTTCTGGTGGGGTCTTTAGGGTTCTTTACATACAGTATCATGTCATTTGCAAATAATAACAGTTTTACTTCTTTATTTCCAATTTGGATACCTTTTATTTCTTCTTGTCTGATTGCTGTGGCTAGGACTTCCAGTACTACGTTGAATAAGAGTGGTGAAAGTGGACATCCCTGTCTTGTTCCTGGTTTTAATGGAAATGCTTGTAGTTTTTGCCCATTGAGTATGATGTTGGCTGTAGATTTGTCAAAATTGGCCTTTATTGTGTTGAGGTATGATCCCTCTATTTCTACTTTGCTGATTTTTTAAAATCATAAATGGGTGCTAGATTTTATCAAATGCTTTTTCTGCATTTATTGATATGATCATGTGATTTTAACCCTTCAGTTGGTTTATGTGATGTATCGTGCTTATTGATTTGCTAATATTGTACCAACCTTGCATCCCTGTAGTAAATCCCATTCGATGATGTTTTATGACCTTTTTAAATATTGCTGAATTCAGTTAGCTAATATTTTGTTGAGGATTTTAGCATCTATTTCATGAGGATATTGGCCTTTAATTTTCTTTCTTTGTAGTGTTTTTATCTGGTTTTGGAAATAGGATAATGTTGGCCTCATAAAAAATAACTCGGGAGTCTTCCCGCCTCTTGAATTTTTTGGAATAATTTGAGAAGGATAGATGTTAGTTCTTCTTTGAATATTTGGTAAAATTCACCTGTGAAGCCATCCAGTCCAGGACTTTCGTTTGTTGGGATTTTTTTTTATTACTACTTCAATTTCACTAGTTGTAATCTATCTATTCAGGTTCTCTGGTTATTCCTGATTTAGTTTTGGAAGATTGTATCTTTCTAGGAATTTATCCTTTTTTGTCAGATTTCCAATTTGTTGGCATATAGTTGTTCATAATATTTTCTTACAATCTTTTGTATTTCTTTGGTGTCAGTTGTTACTTCTCTTTCATTTCTGATTTTATTTATTTGGGTCCTCTTTTTTTTCTTGCTGAATCTAGTTAAAGATTTGTCAATCTTGTTTATCTTTTCAAAAACCCAGCTCTTTGGTTTCATTGATATTTTGTACTTTTTGTTTGTTTGTTTAGCCTCTATGTCATTTATTTCTGTGCTGATCTTTATTTTTTCTTCCTTTTACTCACTTTGGGCTTTGTTTATTGTTCTTTTTCAAGTTTCTTTAAGTATAAAATTAGACTGTTTATTTGAGATTTTTCTTGTTTCTTGAGATAAGCCTGTAAAGCTATAAATTTCCCTCTTCATACTGCTTTTGCTGTGTCCTGTAGATTTTGGGTTGTTGTGTTCTCATTTTCATTTGTTTCAAGATATCTTTTTTTTTTTTTTAATTTCTTTATTGATTAAGGTGTCACATATTTGTCCTCATCCCCCCATTCCCATCCCACACCCCTCCCCTTGGATGCCCCAACCCTCTGTTGAACTTAAGCATTGGTTAGGCTCATACGCATGCACACAAGACCTTTGGTTGATCTCTCCCCCCTCCCCCCACCATCCCCTATCCTCCCTCTGAGGCCCGATAGTCCGATCGATGCCTCCTTGTTTCTGGTTCTGTTCTTGTTCATCAGTCTATGTTGTTCATCATTTCCCCTAGATGAGCGAAATCATGTGTCACTATAGATATACTTATAAGAATTGAATGTGCGACGAGCAATAATAGTTATGCTGACAGGCAAATGAATCAGTCTGTAGTGAGTTTCTTTCTGGACCAACAGTTCTTTTGAGACCCAATATCAATGTCCACCGGTTCCCTATGAGTACATGTCGGCACTGACCCCTCAGCTCTGGATGGTGGACAAATGGTGGTAATGCAGGTCCGACTCCCTCTGGTTTGGTCTCGGCTGGACCCAGGGGCACTGCTTCACCCGGATCCAGGGGCCCACGGCTTCACCTGGACCCGGGGCCAGGCTCACCCGGATCCAGGGGCCCGCGGCCTCGCCCGGACCCGGGGCCCAGGGCTCACCCGGCTCCAGGGGCCCGCGGCCTCGCCCGGACCCGGGGCCCAGGGCTCACCCGGCTCCAGGGGCCCGCGGCCTCGCCCGGACCCGGGGCCCAGGGCTCACCCGGCTCCAGGGGCCCGCGGCCTCGCCCGGACCCGGGGCCCAGGGCTCACCCGGCTCCAGGGGCCCGCGGCCTCGCCCGGACCCGGGGCCCAGGGCTCACCCGGCTCCAGGGGCCCGCGGCCTCGCCCGGACCCGGGGCCCAGGGCTCACCCGGCTCCAGGGGCCCGCGGCCTCGCCCGGACCCGGGGCCCAGGGCTCACCCGGATCCAGGGGCGCACGGCCTCGCCCAGACCCAGGATTCAGCCTCACCCGGACCCAGGGGCGCACGGCCTCGCCCAGACCCAGGATTCAGCCTCACCCGGACCCAGGGGCGCATGGCCTCGCCCGGACCCAGGGGCACGTGGCCTCACCCGGACCCGGGGCCCAGCCTCACCCTGACCCAGTTCCCAGCCTCACCCAGACCCAGGGGCACGCGGCTTCACCCGGATCCAGGACCCAGCGGGGTTTCGTCTTCTTGATCCCATTTCCTGTTGGTCAATTCCATCTCAGTAATTCCTTCGGCCATTTTCTCAGAGCTCCAGGGCAGCCGCCGCAGAACTCGTTGGGCGGCGGGCTCGGCGAAGCTCCGGTGTGCCCGGTGCGCGGCAGCGGGCTGGTCCGGGGTGGCTGCGTCGGCCCTTGGGTCTGCAGCGGTGGCCAGTCACCGAGCGTGCGCACCTGGCCGCTTCCGGGGCGTTGAGATTCTTGAAGGACTCGGAGGTCAGCAAGCGCGGAGTCTCCCACCCCATGACTCCCAGGGGCTCGTCTGTCCGTGCTCGGCAGCGAGTGGGGCCTTCCCCTCAGCCGGAGACCGCTGGGGGAACTGCGCCGAGCACGTTCCAGGCCGCCACTGTGTCGTCTGAGCCGTAGTTCTTAAAGTGTGATCTTTGGGTCGCCGGCATCAGCATCATCCCGAGTACCCCTCTCTTTTATTCTAGTTGTAGAGCGTCTGCTCAGTCAGCCCTCCGGTGGTTCTGGATGGTGTCTGCTCCGCTCTCCCGTCGTAGACTCAAAATTGTTGTGGTGGGCAGCAATCAGGCTTCCGCCCTATGCCTCCGTCTTGGTCTTCCTTTGTATAGTTAAGTCTTGATTGTTGTTGGTGTCGCTGGGAGGAATTGTCCTCCAGGCCAATTGGCCGTGCAGATCCTCTGTGTCTATAAAGGAAGAGTTGCTGTGTAGGAGACAGATTTATGGGCCGGGTCTTGGTGCAGCAAGGCTTTGGCGCTCATTGATTCTGCCTCTGGAATGTGTCCTTTATGCGAGTGGTTGAAATCTGGTGTCATCTCACACCGACCACTAGATGCCCTCGTTTCTGGGTCTCCAATGGTGTGTAGGTCAGCTACTACCTGAGACCACTCAGCAGGACTTACGGCAGAAACTGCAGTTTCCTCCTCCTGTCTGAGCGTCCCTAGAACAGTCCGACTAGAACCGCAGTTTATCTGGTCAAGCTGCCATAGGGCAGGCCACCCACATGCAAAAGCCGTTGCTTGGAGCCCAGGTGTGCCTGCAAGACGTGCGGGGCGGGTCTGCAAAACGAGCGGGGCGGGTCCCAGGGCGGGGCGGGTCTCAGGGCGGGGCGGGGCCTCAGGGCGCCACCAGGCCATGGCGAGGCGAACCGCACTGGCTGCAAGTCTGCTTTTTCTGTTTTCCACGTTTCCAAGCCCCCTCATTCCGCACTCCAGCGCAGCAAACACTGATTGCTGGGCGCACCTCCACAAGGAAGTCACTCCCACTCTCCGACAGGAAGGCCGAGAGTCCAGCCTCTTCCCGCAGGCGTCTGGGGAGCTAATCTCCCCTAGGGTTGGAACAAAAGCCACAAGTCCCTTCCCCCGACCCACGCGCCTCCGCACCTCAGCTTCTCCAGAGTTCGCTCTTTCCTCTACTCTCTTAGCTGTAAATCCACCATTCAGCCAGCTCTCCTGTGGTTCTGGGTGGCAGACGCTCTGTGCGCGGCGAAGTTCCTTTGTTTAGCTTTGAAATTGCTGTGCGCGAAGTTCCTTTGTTTGACTTCGCTGCCTTCTTAGTTCTCCTCTCTCAAAATGGCTAGAGGACTTGAGTGTAAGACAGGAAGTCTTAAGAATCCTCTAAGTCGGTGTTGGCGGTCTCCGGGGCCCCGAGGATCTCAGTGGGGAGCTGGGCCAGGTCGGTGACGCGGGTGAGCCCGTCTCGCAGAAAGATGGTCTCTTCCTTCACCGAGAGCCGCTGCGCCGAGTCCGCGGTCGCCGCCACAGCAGCTGCCGCGGCGCCCACGAGCTCATGGCCCCGGCTGCGGTGCTGGCTGAGAACAAGATATCTTTTGATTTCTTCCTTAATCTAATTGTTAACCCATTCATTGTTTAGTAAAATGTTATTTAGCCTCCATGTCTTTGTGTGTTTTTCAGTTTTTTTCTTGTGACTGATTTTTATTTTCATTTTATTATGGTAAGAGAAGATGCTTGATATGTCTTCAATCTTCTTGAATATATGCAGACTTGTTTTGTGTCCTAACATGTGGTCTATTGTAGAAAATGTTCCATGTACACTTGAAAAGAATGTAATTTCTGCTGCTTTGGGGTGAAACTCTCTGAAGATGCCAATTAAATTAATCTGATCTAGTGTGTCATTTAAGGCCTATGTTTCCGTGTTGATTTTCTGTCTGAAAGATCTATCATTTGCTGTCAATGGGATGTTAAAATCCCCCACTATGAATATATTACTGTTGATTTCTCCCTTTATGTCCATCAGGATTTGCTTTATATATTTAGGTGCTCCTATATTAAGTGCATAAATGTTTACAAGTGTTATATACTCTTGTTGGATTGTTCCCTTTATTATTATGTAGTGTCCTCTGTCTCTTACTATCGCCTTTATTTTAAAGTCTATTTTGTCAGATATAAATATTGTCACCCCAGTTTTTTTTTTCTTTTCCATTTGCATTAAATATCTCTTTTAATCCCTTCACTTCTAGTGTGTGTATCTTTTGTTCTAAGGTGGTTCTCCCATAGAGAGAGTTTCCTTATATTCTTATCCATTTTTGTTTTCTTTTCAGCAACCCTATGTCTTTTGATTGGAACATATAAGCCATTTACATTAGAGTGATTATTTGTAAGTACGCATTTATTGCCATTTCATTCTTTTCACTATGTTCCTTTTTTTCTTAAAAAAGACCTTTAACATTTCTTGTAATACTGGTTTGGTGGTAATAAACTTCTTCAGCTTTTTCTTGTTTAGAAAGCTCTTTATTTCTTCTTCAATTTTACTAGTAATAGGCTTGCTGGGTAAAGTAGCCTTGGTTGTATGTCCTTGCTTTTCATCACTTTGAATATTTCATGCCAATACTTTCTGTCCTGAAATGTTTCTGTTGAGAAATAAGCTGACAGTCTTATGGAAACTCCTTTGTAGATCCTAACTGTCTTTCCCTTTGCTGCTTTTAAGATTCGCTGTTTGTCTTTAACTGTTGCTATTTTATTTATTTGTGTGGGTGTCTCTGGATTCATCTGGTTTGGAACTCTCTGTGATTCCTGGACTTATGTGTCTTTTCCTTCACCCAGTTAGGGAAGTCTTCAGTCATTGTTTCTTCAAATAGTTTCTCACAGAGTAATCTTACTAAGTTCTTTGGGGGATAATACAAATTACATAACAGACTGAACACCTGACGCTTGGTTCAGAGAAGGCTCTGTATGATCCCATACACTTTCTTTCATCTTCCTAATCAAAGTGTAAATCCTAAAGAGAATAGGAAATGGGAAAACTCAGCAGGTTATTCTTCTAAACAGACTTTTGACCTTGGGGCAAGTTGTTCTTTCTTTGGACCTCAGTTTCCTCATTTGGAAAATCAGTGGTTATCTTGAAGGTGCTTCCCAGACCTCAGAGTCTTTTATTTCAATATTCTACAGAACGTGCAACAGCATTGGAACAAAGACGGCACTCAATAAATACTTGTTGATTGAGATGGGGCCAAGGTAACAAGTTGCTCTTTTCCAAAGCTGTTCCATGAGTGCCAGAACAAAGTGTTCCCACGAAGGGCGTGAAAGAGTAAAAGACGAATGCAAAGCTTTGGGGAGAACTTAAAGCAACAGTGGAGAGTCCTGCAAAACAGAACTTGGCTAGATTACCATAGGAGAGAAACGACAGGAAATTGCACAATTTTGTAGGAACCAGATTAAAAATGCTAATGGAGGAGACATTCCACTTTCAAGAGACATGAAGCAGGAGGCAAGAGGCAGTTGTTGCTCACAGTGAAATAATACAGGAATAATGCTGGCTGTAAATGTCCTCTCCCTTTCAAAAAGGTCTGCTCTTGTTGGAGATATTTAAAAATAGGACGAAGAGTTATCACTCCTACCAGCAGACGCTAATGTTTCCATTTTAGTTCTCTTTCTTGGCTCTACATTCTCCCTTAATTACCCTCACATGTCTAGCTGCATCATCCCCTCGCATGTCTTATCTCCTCATCAACAGAGGAAAAGAGGTCTTTTGGTATAATAATGCATCCAAGTCTCCCATGGAGGCAAAAGAAGCCTTCAGCGGAAGGATGCACCATGCTCCTCCCAGATTGCACTGAGTGGAACCAATTCTTTGAAGAGGAAAGGAAGGGGAGCAAAGGAAAGTGGAGAGAGAAGGGACAAATGGGAGACACTGATATGGTTATACCAGACACTAGAGTATTTCCAACTGTGGCTGACACTGCTGGTCATTTCCTACTATCTCTTCTCCCCTTCCAAATAGAAACTTAAACCAGGTGCATAGAAGTTCCACTAAGAAATCTATGTACCAGCCTGCTTTGCCATTAGGTGTGGCCATAAGACTAGGATTTGGCCAATGGTGTTTGAGTGGAAGTGATGTGTGTAAATTTCTTGCTATGCCCTTAAAGGGAGGAACTGTGTTCTCCCTTTTTTTCTTCTCTGCTTTCTGCTTGAAATGTAAATATTATGGTGGGAACTACAACAGCTACATTGGGCCACGTTATAGACTAAATTATATCCACCCAAACACATATGTTGAAGCCCTAGCCTCTAAAGGGACTGTATTTAGAGATAGGGCCTTTGTGGAGGTAATTAAGGTTAAATGGGGTCAAGGAGGATGAAGTCCTAATCCAATTAGGGCTGGTGCCCTTATAAGAAGAGGAAGAGACCTCAGGAGCATGCACACAGAGAAAAAAGTTTCTGTGAGGACACAGTGAGAAGGTGGTTCTCTGCAAGTCAGGGAGAAAGGCCTCACCAGAAACCAACCCTGCTGGCACACCGATCCTGGGTTTCCAGCTTCTAGAACTGTGAGAAAATAAATTTCTGTTGTTACAGGCACCCAGTCCGTGTATTTTGTTATGGCAGCCTGAGCAAACTAAGACAGGCCATGAGGTAAAAATCACATGTTGAGGATGACCTGACAGTAAGATTCGAAGGAGCCTGGGTTCATGGTGGTTGTGAAGTTGCCATACCAGTCCTGGCTCACCTTCCTGAGTTTCTACATGAGAGAGCATAAACTTCTGTGAAATCACTATTATTTGGGGTCTTTATTAAAGCATCAAAGCTTGTATATAAATAAATACAGCAACCCTCCCAGGTAAAAAAGGATTGGTGATCAAAAGTGAAACATTCCTGTGTTGTATGTTTGTAATAAGTTATAATATTTAACTGTATAGTAATCCTATATAATAAAAGCTTAATATGTTAAGTGTTTGGTCATCCGGTCGTCATTTCAACCAATCAAAGCATAATATGCTAATGATATGCTAAGGTCCCTCAACCGCTTGCTATGACGTGCATTGACCACCAGGGGCTGTGATGTGCACTGACCAACCAATAGGTTAGCTTGCTGCTGGGGTCTGGCTGATTGGGACTGAGCGAGAGGGGCCAGACACACCCTGGAGCCCTCCCATTGTCCCTCCCCGGCTGGCCAACCTCCTGTGTCTCTCTCCAGCCCTGGTGGGGTCCCTCAGCCTGGCCTGTGCCCTCTCACAATCTGGGCTGAGGGATCCCCCCCCCCCCCCCCCGCCCACACGAGTGCACAAATGTTATGCACCAGGCCTCTAGTATAGTTAATAATTTATCCATAGTGAATAAAATTGTTTTCAAACCTATCTTTTTTTTTAATTTGCAACTTTAGTAAGATTCCTAACTGGATATTGATTGAAAACAATTATTTGAACCAAGATGATTTCTACTAAATATATGCTCTCCAAATGGCTGTCCCTAAAGGAATGGCCTGTTACTTCTTTGTAGCTACTTTGCTCCACCATTTTTCATTAGATGGAAAAGGGATGGATGGCACTGGGGATTCAGAATGTCTCCTTGGGAAAGGACATTCTGATTGGATATTTATGATTTGTAGGCTCATGAAAATTAAGAAATTGAGCAGAAAGGTGAAAATTAATATCTACAACTGTTATCATCAGAAATATTGGGAAAAATTTATTATTATGGGAAGGATTTTGTGATGAGCTTAAACTCATTCTACTAGTTGTTCATCATTGTTAAAGAACTCAGAGTTTAAGTCAGTTCATCTCTTCACTTAGACTGTGTGGACACAGACTCAAAAATTATTCCTCAAAATTTCCTAAAAGCAACAAAGTTAATATTCTTGAAATGATTTTGCAAAGTAGATAGAAGGGATATGTTGAAATAATTTGTTTGGGGTTATGGAAACTTCTCCTATATCATGATTCTGAAGAATGGCTTGGCGGCCTGTGAAATATTTATACAGTGCACGTGTGTGTATATACAATACATTTACAGACTCCGTATGCGATTTGTCTTCCACCTCTCAAAAGGGCTCTTCAGAATTGAAGCTACCTCTGCATTTGCTTATTTCCGGTGACATTTTCTGTTTCTCTGCATCTGGCTCCATTTCTTTCCTCTCAGTTTATAATAACCATTCCACTGCTAAGGATATATGGACAATCACACCCTCCCCTCCACGGTTAATACTGCTCTTAAAATGGATGGCGATGTCTTTGCTGAGTATTTTAAGGATTTACAAAATCAAGTTTAAACGTTCAGTCTGTCAGTTCTGTAGTGTGGGAACCTGACCTGTGATACACAGACCATCGCCTATCCTTCCATCTCAGAGAAGTTCCTTTTTTCCGCTTTTTTTAAACCTATAGTTATTGAGCACCTATTATATGTGCCAGATGTTGTATTAGTTTCTTTTCCAGACACTGGCTCACTGAATATTCAGGGAGCAGACTCTGTTGATATTGCCTATCCAATATCACATACTCATTCTTTCCTTACTCACAGAATCTGGATTTTGCTTCAGAGGAAGTGGGCCCAGATAAATGCTTGCTTTCCCACCTTCTCTTGCTGCTAGAGGTGACCAGCTGGCCAATGAACATAAGTAGAAGTATACTGATGCAGAGGGGTGGTTCTGGAACTGCATTTGCTTCCTGATAAGGGTGACAGAGATAGCTGGCATTACCATATTTTCTTCCTCCTGAAACCCAGGTGTGATTGCTGGAGCCGTGGCAACTATCTTGCAGTGGTAAAGATGTCAGCCCTAACATCATGGAGTTGCTGAACCTATGTCAGCAACTGTCAACCCCCAGATTTCATGTTATATAAAAAATTATCTATCTATCTATCTATCTATCTATCTATCTATCTATCTATCTACACTAATAAAAGAGAAATATGCAAATTGACCATCACTTTGCAATGCCCACCAGCCAATCAGTAGTGAGTATGCAAATTAACCTCATCACCTCCATGGAGACTGACAGCAGGGAGGAGGCAACTCCCAGCATGGCCTGCTTGGCCATCGCCGTGGCAACCAGGAGCAAGCAAACCCGGCCCACAGGCAGCTCCCAGCATGGCCTGCTTGGCCGTTGCCACGGAGACCCAGGAGCAGGCAAGTGGGGCTGCAGGCAGCACCCAGCATGGCCTCAGTGACCTGGGAGCAGTGAAGCACAGCCCGCAGGCAGCACCCAGCACGGCCTGCTTGGCAGTCGCCATGGTGTGGAGCAGGCAGGTCCCGCAGAGAGCAGAGAACCATGGGGAGCAGGCCTAAGCCATCAGTAGGACATCCCCTGAGGGCTACCGGATTGGAGAGGGTGCAGGTCAGGCTGAGGGACACCCTCCCCCGCCCCATGCATGAATTTAATGCACCAGGCCTCTAATATATATATATATATATATATATATATATATATATATATATATATATATATATCTCCTTGTTTAAGCCAAGTTTTTAGTTATGTACAGTGATGTAATCCTAGTTGATACAACTTACAATGACACTGAAGTTGGTGTTAATTCTCTGCAGTCTTTTTCCCTTCTTTTTCACCTTTACTGTATTCTCCTCTCAGCTCTGTTTATCCTGATCCCTTTTCCATCCAGTGTTTCTGCTTGATTTCATTTTATTTTTAAGTCTCTCCCCCCCCACCCCCCTGCCCACTTCTGTTTCTTCCTGGAGTCTGTTGAGACCTGCCCATTCACTGTATGATAAAATCTGACTCTGTTCAGGGAAAACAGTGACAAGGCTTTGGTGTCATCATGGCCATCCCTTGTTATATTACCTTAACCTTCACACACACACACACACACACACACACACACACACACACGCCCTAGAAGACTGTGAGAAAATAAGAACATAGAGCTTGCCTGAAAGATATTCAGTAAAGTGTAGTGATTTTCATAAGTGCCCTCACAATATTGCTGCTGGCTGCCTACATCAGTCATTCCCTTGTTCTCCCTTTCTAGCAGGTAACTGATATTTTTCAGTTTACAGGTAGGGCTGTTTGTGATTACAGCACGAAGGTACCCCCCACACACCACCCTGCCACCGGCCACAGGCATGACTTGTAACTGTTCAAAGGATCATCCTATTCCCATTCCCCCTTGCCTGCGAATGTTCATTTCCCCATCTGTTCATGAAGTTTCCACTCATTTCTTCAACATATTAATCAAAGTTATAATTAAAAGCATCTCCGAGCTGGTTAAGCATCTCTGTTAACTGATTTATCTCTGAACAATGGGTCCTTTCCCCCTTGATTTTTTTTTGTGTCTTATCATTTTTTATCGAATTGTGTGAGGAGCTGCGGTACATGATCTGCACTCTCAGAAGTGGGCACAGCCTTTCCTCTCTCAGGCCATTAGTAGCGGGGAACTGAGTCAGTCTACTCAGTAGTGGGGCTGCGTTTGGGCTTTAATGTTGCTATCATTACCTTCAAGGCGCCCAGGCCTCACCTTGCTCCAGTGGTAACACTGTCTTCACCGTTTACTTAGTGGGAGGCCTTGGGTGCTAGAATACTATCATCTGTGCTTCTGTTTCACCCTCTGATTTCAGCCGTCCCTGCCCACTGGCGCATGGATGTTGCCTGACCCTGTCTTTGCTCCTCCTGCAGGAGACTCTCAGTGCTTGTGAGTTACATGGGGCGAGGCCCCTGATTGGGTGGCGGGAGGGGAGATGTTTTTGTGGCATGAGACTTTTGCTTTGTATGATAGAAAGGTTGGAGGGAGCATGCTGTGGTTTTACCCATTTTCCAGTGGCATCTACTCCTTTCCTACATACCCGGCCACTGAGGGATGCTCGCTTCGTCTCCTGCCCGGTCCTCAACCTTTAGGAACACCCGTGAGAGGCCCGTGGAGAAGAGGTTGAGAATGACAAGCCCCCTGCTGTCCACAGCTCCCAGCTAGACTGCACTGGCCCACCAGCCCACAGCAGGGCTTTGGGAATTTGCTAGAAATTTAGCTTGTTTCTTCTTGCTTCCATGGCAGCAACCTCTTCTCCCCGTGTCTCTCCAAAAGCGAAACAGTCTGTGTATCTTGTGAGAATCTTGTCACTTTTTTGAATTCCATGTCTTTGGTTTGCTTTGAGACCTCAGCTCTCTGATGGGCTTAAGAAAAGTTACGATTTTACAGATTATCCAGATTTTTCTCATTGTTAGTATGGGAGCAACGTACTCCTTTTCCACTTCAATGAGAAACAGAACTTTGAGAGGTTTTATGAGTTTTATATTTCAAATCTGTCCCAAGTCTGACCACCTCTCACCATCTTCACCACTTGCACTCTGGTCTCATCTATCATCATCTTTTGTTCATATTATTACAAAAACCTTCGAACCAGAATCTCTGCTTTGCCCTCGCTTTTCACACGCGGGTCAGCCAGACTGATCCTTTTAAAACATAAATCAGATCTGGCACTTCTTTGCTCAAAACTCTCCAGAGGTTCCCCACCTAAAATAAAAATCAAAGTCCTTTAAACACCCTTCAAGACTTTACACGATCTGTCCTCATTTCCTACTGACCTCTCCATGGCTCACGTGGCCCCAATCACTTTGGCCCACTTGCTGTCACTTGAACATGTTCTACCCTTAAGGCTTTGCAATGGCTGTTCCCTCTTCCGTATTTGCATGGTCATCCCTTATCTCCTCCAAGTCTATGCTCAAATGACCACCCTGACAACTATCTGAATTGCTGCCCACTCCCTCCCCACAATGCCAATCCTGCTTATTCTGATATGTTTTTTTTTTCTCTATCACACGTATTACCTTCTAACATACCATGCAATTTACTTATGTATTAAGTCTTTTTGTTCATTTTCTACTTTGTTCTGCTGGATTGTAAACTTTAAAAGAAGAGGACTTGCCCTAACTGGTTTGGCTCAGTGGATAGAGTGTCGGCCTGTGGACTGAAGGGTCCCAGGTTCGATTCTGGTCAAGGGCATGTACCTTGGTTTCGGGCACATCCCCAGTAGGGAGTGTGCAGGAGGCAGATGAATTGATGTTTCTCTCTCATCGATGTTTCTAACTCTCTATCCTTCTCTCTCTCCCTTCCTCTCTGTAAGAAATCAATAAAAAATATTTTAAAAAAAGAAGAGAACTTTTGTCTGTTTGTTTTCTGATACATCCTAAGTGCCCAGAAGCACACCTGGAACATAGTAGGTGCTTGTATCAATATTTGTTGAATAAATGAATCATGTTAGCATTATTTGTGGACTGGGTTGTTAAAGGTGGTCTGTGCATCCATCACTGGGAGAGGGGGTGAGTACATGTTGAGTCTGCATATCATATGTTCCATGACACAATCCAGTATGCAAACATTAAAATGCATATGCACCAGAGCATGCACGCATTTTGCAAGTGCACATCCACGCAAAAATACATATTGAACACATTAGAACAGATGGTGGTGTGGAAGGGAGATAAAAGGAAAGAAGTGAGGAAGAAAGAAAAATGGGGAGGCAGGAAAGGAATAAAAGGGACTTTCCAAGGACAAATTATACTAATGCATCGTGCAACAAGCAACATGAATTAATTCAACTCTAGGCATGTGAGGTTTTAAAAAAGGCACCTTAGAACTTTTACTCACTCACAGTGCTCGTCCCCTCCGTGAATCAGGACACAGGGCTTACTGTGATTTCATGCCTCAGGTGGGGGACCTGCAGTTGTGCAAAAAAAAATAAATAAAAAAAATACAGGAGTGAAGACACTACCCTGCTGTGAAAAGTAAAGAACCATTCACAACAGCATGGATGGAACTGGAGAGCATTATGCAAAGCCAAATAAGCCAGTCAGAGAAAGATAAGTATCACATGATCTCACTCATTTGTGGAAAATAATGAACAACATAAACTGATGAACAAAAACAGATCCAGAAACACAGAATCATCCAACAGACCGTCAAACCTCAGAGGGAAGGAAGGGGAGGGGGTGAGAGAGAGGGGATGAGAGGTCAACCAAAGAGCTTGTATGCATATAAACATAACCAATGGACACAGACAATGGCGGGGAGTGGGGGTGGGTGGGTGAACACTGGGGCTGGGAGGTGGGGGCAGGCTGGGAGAGGACAATGTGGGGAAAAGGGGACAAATGTAATACTTTTAAGGAATTAAAAAAAAAAAGACTGCAAAGACTTAAGCCTGTGGTGCTCTGTGCCTTTTAGTGGTGGGATGTGCCCGTCTGTAAATGACACAGGTAGGACGCAGCTGTGTCAGCCAGCCCTGCAATTTGGCTTCAAGTTCTTTCCCCAAGGCAGATAGGTCTTCTGTCCCTTGCGTTAACTGCTTCTCTCCCTCTTATATTGTCTATCAATAAAATGCTTTCAATCCAAGGATGAAATTCTCACTTAACATTCTTTTTGGTGCCGAAGAACAATGATGGGCCTTTTTTTAAAGAGTGTATGAAGCTATTTACTACATAAAACAATAAATAACTGAGCAAGACAAAGCCCTGAGTGAAGAGACATTGAGCGCAAAGGGCTCAGTCCCAGGTGGCTCATATATTCTGGAGTTTCTGGAAAGGAGCTTCACATTTCTCTGAACATGAGGCACACAAGAATTTATTATGAAATCTCCTATGCTGACCTGCATGGGACAAACATTTTGTTTCTAACAATAAGAGGCAAGTAAGTTCTCATCTTGTTCAACTCGTTGGGTGTTGGTGTTTGACATTTTTTTTTTTAATCTCTAAACTCTAAAAGAAAGCACCTACTATCTTCCACTATTAGGAGGTTCATGGGGAAGAAGTGGTTAGAGAAGTGAGGCAAATCTCTGTTGTTTAGGCAATGACAGTGGGTCCTGGGCCTGGGGCTGGGCCTGGGGCTGTCTAACCTGCATGTCAGCTTGATTCAAGGCATGTCTGAGGTTTCGGAGATGGGTCTGTGCTCTGAAAAAGAAACAACCCAAAAGGTCTTTGCAAGGGATGCTGGCAAAAGGAAATGCAACTCAATGAAAGGGACTGGGTTGAGCCCTGGCAGGGCGGCTCAGTTAGTTGGAACATTGTCCCATACACCAAATGGTTGTGGGTTCGATTCCCAGTCAGGGGGCATACCTAGGTTGTGGGCTCAATCCCAGTCAGGGTGTGTATGAGAGGCAACTGATCGATGTTTCTCTCTCACATCAATGTTTCTCTCTCTCTCCCCCCTCCACACCCCTTCCTCTATCTAAAAAAAAAAAAAAAAAAAAAAAAATCAATAAATATATCTTCGGGTTAGATTTTTAAAAAGAGAGAGAGCAATTGGGTTGAAAGTTCTCCAGCATTTCCTCTCCCTCCCGTGCTGCTTACAAAGCAAGTCTTCCCCAGGTTTTCAGGATAAATGGGCCAGAAACATATGGGTTATATTTTCTCAGAAACTCAGACATCTTTCACAATGAAGTGGAAAACTGCTCTGAAAATACACACCAGAGGTTACCCTAGGTCCTCGAACAGTCCAAACATACTGTGAGCTATTTTGCTGATTTTAAAAACTAAGTTAACTTATTTGCATGAACAGGTTCTTAGCTCTGATAATAAATAACAATAAATGGCAGGTGTCAACCCTCCCAGGCGAATTTCCCTGGGCTCAGCAGGACTGACCAAGGCCCAGGCACCTGCAGCCCAGGGAGAATTTCTAGGAACTGTAGGTTATTATTGGCAGCCTGTTCTTTCTGCTCTCATGACCCCCTCTCCCCTCCCTTGTTCTCCAGTGTGATATGTGCAGCTCACGATAGAGGGAGAATTCCTAAAGAGAGAGGAGGTGAGAGGCCATTCATTCATTCAAAACTGTGTGTTCATGCATTCAGTTATTCATCCAAAAAACATGTATTGAACACTTAACATGTGCCAGGCACTTTCTGAGGGCTGGCCATTTCATCTTCTGTGTGATGTGGACTGTATCAGTTTGCTACGGCTGCTGTAACAAAGCACCACAGACCTGGGGCTTAAACGGCAGAAGGGTACTGTCTCACAGTTCTGGAGGCTAAAAGTCCAAGATCAAGGGTTGGCTCCTTCAGAGGGCTGTGAGAGAGCATCTGCTCCCTGCCTCTCACCTAGTTTCTGACGGTTTTCTGCTGACCCTGGCTGTTCCTTGGCTTATCAACATTGCCCTGATCTCTGCCTTCATCTTCACATGACATTCCCGGTGTGCATGTGTGTCTCTAAGTTTCCCCTCTCTATAAGAACACCAGTTGTCTTGGATCAGGGTCCACTCCGATGGCCTCATTTTAATTTAATAACCTTTATAAAGACCTGAGACCCAAGTCAGGTCACATTCTGAGGTACTGGCGGTTAGGACACAATTTCGCCCATAACATGGATGGAACAATAGCGGACTGGCTGCTGTATCCCTTTTATCCATCCCTTTTAGCTACAGAGCCCCTTGCACAACTCTGCTGTCCTAACGCTGGGATCCAAGAGGCCCCAGTAATTCTCCAGGAAGTAGAAAATCTATCTAGGAGGCACATTTGGACCTAGGGAATCCCTTTAGTAGCTTCTTGGAAAAAACATGATAAAGAACTTACACCCAATTTGATTCACAAAACATGGAGTCTCCATTCTCCCTCTGAGACCAGAGATGGAAGCACATAGTTGGGCAGCAGTATTGCCTCAATGCCTTAGGCTCTCATAATTTTTTTTTATTTTTTGCCTTAAGTAAAATATGATTTGAATGTAATCCCTTTTTCTCTAATCAACAAATCGTTATAATTTGGTCTGGGAGAATAAAGGTAAGTTTAACAATATATAATATGTTACCTAATGAGGAAAAAACTATTTTAACCTTTTGCACTCGGGTGTCGAGTGTGACTCGACACGGTTAGCATCGAGATTAAAATTACTCTTTGAATGTATCAATAATTTGAAATATAAAAAATCCAAATAAATAAGTGTGTATGAAAAGAAACTCCAGTTTTTTATTCTACTGCCGCGCTTTGTAAAATCTGGGGTATTTAAAAAATTAAATCCCGAGTGGAATAAAGGAATCGAGAAAAAAGCAAGCAAGTGCAAAGGGTTAAAATATTATTTTCAGATTTCTTCAGCTAATGTTAACATTTGAATTATATTCATAGGTTCAGGAAATGTTAGAGCTGAAATGTCTTTAAAGTTCAAGTCGCTGAATCTTTCCATTTCACTCCGGAACCTGTTCATTTAACGAAGGAGGGAAGGCTGATTTGAGGTGCCAGCTGAGCTGACACTCGTGTGCCCAGCATGTGCTGAGCACTCTCCATGCATCCTCTGGGTTCTCTGCAGGCTGCTCTGTGGTGGAGCTGAGACAGGAATGCTGGCACTGTGACCCAGAGCCAGACTCCCAACCATCCACAATAGAGCCTGTAGCCAGACCTCCTGAACCTGGCCCGGTGTTTCCTACGGTCCCATCCTGCTTCCTATCATGCCTTCCTCCCGCCACACTATGCATACAATTGCTAGAACCATCTCTGAAAAGTACAACCCCAATCCGAACACTTTTTCCGCTTTAGGCTAACAATCTCTTGCCTTGTATACATGCATATAAGCCTAACCAATGGACACAGACAACAGGGGGGTAAGGGCATGAGTGGGGGGGATGGGAGGGTAATGGGGGAATAAGGACACATATGTAACACCTTAATCAATAAAGAAATTTAAAAAAAAAGCACTAGAAATCCCTCACCTGATATACTGAGGGCCCATGACAAACATGTCAGCCTTGTTTCTGAGGGTTCCCTTGTATGCACTCCTGAGCTCTGCAGCCAAACTTGGCTACCAGCTCTCCCCTAAAAAGGCCTGTCTCTTCGCCTGGCCCAGACTGATGCCCATAACTGGAATGCCCCTTCCCTTCAGAATAGTCCAAGTTCTTCTTTCATGCACTTTTCCTTGTTCTTCTGACAGATGTGATTTTCTGTGCCAGAGGCTGCTGCCGCCTATCAATACCCACCCACCCCCTTTCTCCTGTTAGAAATAGAACCTCCGAGTTTCAGCTGGGCACCTCGCTCCCTGGAAGAAGGCTTCCCTCGTGACTTGGCGTGGCCATGGGACTGGTTCTGGTCAGGGGTCTGTGAGCAGGAGCAGAGTTTGCAATGACGGTCACACCTAAGAGCACCCAAGCGCCCCTTCTCCTTCTCTCTCTTCCTGTTGCAAGAAATGCAGCCCCAGGGGACGTGGTGGGGAGTGGCATGATGCGCAACCATGCAGGTCAAGGCAACACTACATGAGTGAGAAGCGGTCCCCACACTGTGGAGCGGTCACATCAGTCCCGGACTGCCCATGCTCAGACCATTATGTGAGAGAAAAACATCTGCATCTTGTTTAAACCACTGCTTGGCTTTGGCCATTCTTACCTTTGTTCCAGAAGCCCACCTGTGTCTTAGGAAAGCATGCCTTCTTCTTTGAGCACCTGCAGCCCTTGATGTTTTTTCTTTAAGGCATTTCTTCGATTTACCACACAGCAGAGGAAACTTGGGCTTTTATGTTAGATAGCCCTGGTTTTTATTCCAGCCCCACCACTTATCAGCTGGGTGACTTACTGAGCCTCTCTGAGCTTCAGTGTCCTTACCCATAAACACTAGAGACGGTGATAACACAGAATAATGTCCCGCTATTCTGAGCTGCCTCTCTGGGACGGCTTTCATCAGGCTGTGGAGACCTAGTGAGTCACTCCTCCACTACGGGAAAATACCAGCCACAGACACCAACGTGTTCACATCTGCTCCTCAGACCCTCTCCCACGAAGAAAGGTGGAAACGCTGACACATTCTCCAGCTCTGCCTTTGCTACAGTCTCCCTTTGCACACCATCACCCCTCCCTTTGTACATGCAAGGCTATGATTCACCCTTCCTCTCCCAACTCCTTGCATAAAGAAGCTATCATAACTGCAAGTTCACAGCTCATTCTCTATGCTCCCCTGGATGCTTAGAGCTACAAAGCTCTTAGGGTCGTGTGGCCAATCTTCCCTATCAGATCAGTGGGGTCCTCCGCACCCCTCCCCAGCCTGCCTCGTCATCTTGCCTCTGCTGAGTGGTCCCCACCTTGTCCTGTGGCAGCTGGTTCTGCTTTTCAACAGCACAATCATCATAAAGTTCTTTGTGGAATTTTTATTCGGTCCCATTTCTGGAAGGCTGATCACTTAGGCATGTTAATTCCCAGCACAGAAAGGAATAATCCAGGGGCTGTGCCCTGCCAAAGCTCATCTAATTCCTTAGATACACCCTCCACAGTGTCAGTTTCGGGGGAGCTTAGCTACAATCCTTTCTCTACTGTCTCACATGTGGCTAGTGGTTTCTGATGTTTTTGCTCAAGCACCTCTGTCCGTAAATTACTTTTGAGCATGCATCTCCCACCACACACATATTTATTATGTAATAAGATATGTATTACTGTGTTAACATGTTATAAAATTAATAAGACACATATCAAGATAGATATTAGAGAATATAGGAAAGATGTGAGTGGAAGTTCAAGTATTTCGTACCCACATGCCCCAGGGCCATCCTGCACATCCCGCACATGCCTCTCCAGAGACCCCTGGACCACACACACCCAGTGGGTCTCCTCGCCAGCGTGCAGCTCTGTGCAGGGCAGGGATTCTGTCTCGTGTTCCCTGCTGTATGTCACTGTTTAGAGCAGCGTCTGGCACACAGAACACACTCAGTAAATGTTTGTTGAATCGGGAGCGATTCCCAAACCTTTATTTATAGCACAGAATCCTAATTTCCTACTGTCTACCAGACAGCTTCACCTGGATTCCTGAGATATTTCAAACCCAACATGGACCAAGCTGGACTCTTTTCCTACCCACAATGTTCCCCTTCACCAAAGCGTCCTCATTTTTTTTCTCTGTCACCTTTACACCTGCTCCCTTAAGGCTAAACTGGCTAGAGTGAAACTGAATGATCTCATTTTACATTAAGGGCCATATTACTTAGTCATCAGAAAGCAGAAAACCCTGTCATTTGCAAGAATATGGATGGATCTTGAGGGCATTATGCTAAGTGAAATAAGTCAGACAAAAACAAATACTATATGATCTCACTTATATGTGGAATCTAAAAAAGCCAAACTCATGGAAACAGAGAGTAGAGCTCTGGAGAGCTGGAGGCGGCAAGAATACTGAAACGTGTGACTCTCTTCTGGCTCCTAATGCTGCATGCTCAGCAATTTGTGGAAGATGGTCATAAATGAAAAAAGAATAGGGAAATGACAGGGGTATGTGAATGTGGAATAGCAACGTCTTATTTTAAGGAAACCAGAATGTATCTATTTTAAGCTGCCCTTCACCATAGTTGTTATGTTGTATTATCCACTTAATTTATTGGTGATTCTGACAATAAATGTTCTTGGAAGCAACTTGGACCTGCTAGTTTTCAAGTCACATAATAAAATCTTTCAGTAAAAAAAGAAAGAAATAGAGAGCAGAATGATGGCTGCCAGTGCTGGGGGTCTGGGAGCATAGGGAGAGGTCAGTCAAGGGTACAGTCTTCATTTATAAGTTGAGTAAGTTCTGGCAATCTAATGTACAGCATGGTGATCACAGTTAACAATTCTGTATCATATACTTGCAAGTTGCTCAGCAAGTAGCTCTTAGATTCCTCACAGAACAAAAAAAGAAATGGTAATGATGTGACATGATCAAAGTGTTAACTAATGCCACTGTGCTCATCATTTCACAATATACAAAGGTATCAAACCAATAGACTGTACGCCTTAGACTTATACAGTGTGATAGGTCAGTAATATCTCAATCAAGCTGGGGAGGGAGAGTTAAAGACTGTGTATTTTATTATTTATTATTTATTATTATTTTTTAATATATTTTATTGATTTTTTTACAGAGAGGAAGGGAGAGGGATAGAGAGTTAGAAACATTGATGAGAGAGAAACATCGATCAGCTGCCTCCTGCACACTCCCTACTGAGGATGTGCCCACAAGCAAGGCACATTCCCTTGACCGGAATCAAACCTGGGACCCTTCAGTCTGTTGCTGATGCTCTATCCACTGAGCCAAACCGGTTAGGGCAAGACTGTGTATTTTAGGTGAGCACTCATTGTTGCCTAACAATCCTAGTACATCTGTTACCCAACTTGCTCACCTGACCTTGTGGCTACTCTTCATATTTTCTTCCCCGCTTCTCAAAATTCCAGCATCCATTGCACATGCTCACTCTTGGCTGAATAGTTTCCCGAGAAGGAAAGATAATGGGAGGGGACTCCTCCTGGTAGGACCAAGCACCTGTGCCCCTACGTGCCCTTCTCTTACAGCAGGTGGGAAAGTACCTGTTTCTAAGACCAAACCCTCCACTGTGCACTATGCCCCATCCTCTTGCCGAGTCGAGGGCTTAACTCCTAAAATCCACCCCTCTTTCTCCTGTATCATTCGTTTTCCTTTCTTTTACTGGTTAATTTCTATGTGCACATAAATATGCAGTAAAAAACAAAATGGGAAAAAATTCCCCATGACTGCTTGTCCCTGTTCGGTTCTCAGATCATCTCTCTGTATTCTTTTAAAGCAAAGATTTTTGAAAGAGTCCTCTGTAGTCCTTATTTTCACTTTCTCACTTCCCAGTCTCCTTGTGTTTTGACTTTGCCAAAACAGCTCTTGTCAAGGTTGCCAAAATCTTTACCTTGGTAACCTTGAGATCTCCATCTTGCCATGTGCCGTGGTCCGTTTTCAGGTCTCATTTTACTAGACCTCTCAGCGGCATGTGGAATAGAAGGTCACTCTTTCCTTCTTGAAACAATTTCTTCACTTGGCATTGCGGACACCATCTTCTCAAATTTGTCTCACTAGCATCTCCTTCACCTTCAGGGCTGTTCCTCATCCACTCAACTACTGTTATCTTGAGTGAGCAAGATTCCGTCCTGGGCCACCTTCTCTGTCCTGTCTTTGTTCAGCTCCGTGGTGAGCCCGTTTAATCTCATCACCTTCAAATTTCTATCCCCGCCCAAGCCTTCCAGATCCGTGTATCTAGCTGTCTTCTCCTATTTCCCCTAGGATGTTAAACAGACTTTCCAAGTGAAATATATGTGAAACAAAAACATTTGACTTCCTCTTCCATCCCCTTAAAACCTATTCCGAGCCAGCACTTCCCATCCTCAGTAAAGAGCACCAACATTTGCCTACTTTCTCAGGTAAAGTGCCCAGGAGTAATTCTTGGCTCCTGTTTTCCCCACATTCAATCCCTCAGCAAGTCCTGATTGATAAAAAGGCTATTTTCTTCACAAACGTTCACTGCTACAACCCAAGTCTCAGCCACCATCTTCATTTACCTGGACTACTGCTTTCATTCGCTATCTCTGAAGTTCATTCTGTACCCCACAACCAGAATGACTTAACAACAACAAAAACATACGTCACATTATGTCTCTCCCTTGCTCAACCCCATCCAATGGCTTCCCATCACACTTCAAATGAAACCCCCACTCACCATCTTGGTGGACAAAGCTATGAGAATCTAGCCCCTGCCTACCCTCCTTCATCACGTTACTCAACCAGCTGAGCTTCATCCACACTGACCTTCACATTATTTGCCAAACAAGTCTCCCTTGTTTCAGTCACAGCTTCTTCATGCTCACTATTCCCTGTGCCCGGATATCTCTCCCTCCGGATCCTCAATGGCTTTCCTATGCTCTAATGTCACCTCCTCAGAGAATGGTTCCCTGACTCCTGCATAAAATAAACATTGTACTCCATCTTTTTACCATGCTGTATTTTTGTCATAAGGGTCATTACAATTTGAAATGGTATCATCTCTTTGTTTATTTACTGCCAGTCTCTTCCACTTGGGCTTTTTCTATTTTGTTCAAAGCCATATTCTCTGTGCATAGATTAGTGCCTGGCACGTCGTAGGTTCTCGATAAATATTTGTGGGATGAATCTATATATTTACCTCAATTACCCAAAAGACACTTGGAAGAGTCATTCTAGTCTTTTTCTGCTCAAGCTAGTGCCTTCTTCCCCACCCCCATCATGGGTCTTCAAGTCCTTTAGAGTCTACTACCCCAATATCTCTTAAACCCCTCCTCTTTGTCACACGCTGCAAGTATCTGTCATCTTTCAACAGTTCTACTGCAGCAATCTTTGATGCCGGTCTTCCTGCCTCCCATTTCCAGCTCCCCGCTAATTCCCCTATAGGACTCCCAGAGGTGTTCTTAAAACATGAATCCAGCAGCGGCTCTCCTGCTTAGAAACCTTCAGTGGCTCCTGTCACGTGAAAAAGAGAGTCAGAACTCCTTAGCTGGACACAGGCTGGAGTTGGTCTACATTTCCAACCTTGTTTCATGCCGCTTCACTTTCCACACACATGCCATGCTCCCGTTGCACAAAACCTGCTTGCAGTTCCCAAACAGGCACATTCTTTCACTTACACTGTCCCCTCTACTTGAGTACCTTTCCCTTTTTCTTCACCTGGCTAAGTGCTACTTCGTCTTTGAGGTTGAGCACAAAGTCACCTGTTTGAGTCAGCCTTCCAGATTTCAGTAAGCAGTGGGTTATTCCTCTCTGTGCTCAAAGAAACAGACCTATGAAACATTTATTTGTTTTACATGAATGTTTCATTCAGTCACGTGTTTACTAAAAAAAAAAAATACTTATTGAGCAACTACTACACTGTAGGCTCTATTCTAGGTTCTCCCTCGTTGGGTATTCAGCAGTTGGATATAAAACAGATAAAATGTTTGCTCTTAAGAAACAAAGGGGAGACCATGAAAGTAAATAAATAAAATATACAGTGCAGTTAGATGATTATAAGTACAATGGGATCAAATAATTGCAGGAAAAGGCATATGGAAGCTCAGGGTAGCAGCTACAATGTCGAACAGGGGAGTCAGGGAAAGGCTCACTGAAACGGCATGGGTGATGGCCTGAAGGCGGGGAGGAGCCAGCCACCTGGACCTCTGGTGGACGAGCATTCCTGGACTGTGAAATAGACGGTGGAGAGCCATGAACAGAGAAGTGGGCGTGGCCTGGTTTAGAAAAGCAGAGGAGGGGCATGATCTGAGCGGGACCCTCTGTCTCATGGGTGCAGAATGGAGGACAAGGGTGGAGGCAGAGTCAGGAGGCCTCTGCAGGCAAAGGCTGTGCTGGCTTGGGCCAAGATGCTTGTCCCCATGAGATCGGGAATGACTTGAGAGCTGGGACTAAATCCCATTTATGTTTTAATCCCCAGCAGGCACTCAAGGACATTAAATAAAAGAATGGACCAAGTTGTTCAATCAAGAAACTAGAGCTCCTGAAGTCAGCACCGCTTCACTGTTTGCTTTTCTAGGGCCAGATTGTGTATGAGTTGTTTCCACTGGGCAAACTTTGTTTTCCATTTTTCCTAATTGAATGGCCCGTAGGCCACATTCTGAGGACAGCGTGGGTGTTTGCATGGGGCCAACACAACTAAAATTTGATTGTGAAATTGTTTTTTTAATTACCTTTCGATATTTTAAACGTGTGTGTGTGTGTGTGTGTGTGTGTGTGTGTGTGTGTGTTGTTTTTTTAATAACTAAAAACTACACTTTTCTCCCAGGTAGATTATCAAGACCAAGATTCTAGGAGAAACTTCGAATACAGTCAACTTGTTTGGAGCTTAAGTCCAGCCTCTGACTGTCAAAGCACATCTTCTGGTTCTAATTAAAGAACAAAAAGAAAAAAGGCATTTAAGAAATTCCAAAACAACATTTGGATAAGCTAATTGGGAAGGTTCTATGAGCATGTGAGCTAATTTTTTAAGAAAGGGAAATATAGGGAGATGTTGAGGGACTAAGCATTTCCTTAAGCTCCTTATAAAACTGGGTAGTTACATGGGCTCCCAGAGTTATGAGTCTTTATGAGAGAATGCGCCTAAACACCAATGGTCAGTGGTTAGAGCGTCGGCCCATGCACCTAAGGATTAAGGTTTCGATTCTCTGTCAAGGGCACATACCTGGGTTGTAGGTTCGATCTGATGTGTCTCTCTCACATCAGATGTTTCTCTCTCTCTCTCCCCTCCCCCTCTTCCTTTCCTTCCACATTCTTTAAAAAAAGCAATGGGAAAAATATCCTTGGGTGATGATTAACAAAACAACAAAGAAGAAGAAGAAGAGGAAGAAGAAGAAGAAGAAGAAGAAGAAGAAGAAGAAGAAGAAGAAGAAGAAGAAGAAGAAGAAGAAGAAGAAGAAGAAGAAGAAGAAGGAGGAGGAGGAGAGAGGGGAGGGAGGGAGGGGGGAGGGAGGGAAGGAGGGAGGAAGGAAGGAAGGAAGGAAGGAAGGAAGGAAGGAAGGAAGGAAGGAAGGAAGGAAGGAAGGGTCTGGTACTAGGCTTACCATTGAGTGGCACTCAAGACATATTGTGCTTTCTTCCCTTAAAAATGCCCCCAGCTGTTTGCCACAGCCCAGATGCTCCCGACCCACCAGGCCTCCCACGAACGACAAGATCACCTTCCTAACTGATAACAAACAGGATCACAATGTGACTTTCCTGGGCCCCTTCCTCATAATAGCATCAAAATTAAAAATGAATTTTGAAATAACTTTAAATACTTCAACATTTTATTTTTTTATTTTAGGCAAAATGTAATAGATTTCCACAAACCTCAAAATTATCTGCTGTCAGACAAAAATAAAAACATTTCTAACCCTAAAAGTTTATAATTTTTTTTCCTTCTGATTTTAAAAGAAATGAAAACACTTTTGTGGGCCCTTTAAAGTACTGTGGGCCCCAGGCGTGTGGTCGAAAGAGAAAATGCAAAGCAACTTAAAGCTGCTTGAGAAAGGGGGTCATCATTCTATCGGAAGCTGTACTTGTCCCCCAAATGGGTTTCCCCAACTCTTTGACCCCTCAATCCCTTCTACAGGGCTGGCAAGGGGAGGGACGATATAAGATTTGTCCCTTGGAACTAAAGGAAAACAAGGGGGTGGTCTGTGACAGGGTCCGTAAACGTTAGCTAATGTGAACCAGAGCACAGGCATCTCTGACAAGGAAACTAACTATTCCCAGGCCATCGAGCCCAGGCCTGGCGTGAGCCCTGCCCCAGGGCCATCAGTCATAAGTGCTACGCAGCCAGCCGCTCCAGACTGCCCAGGAAACCACCCGCCCCTGCCCCACCTCAGGGGCCTCCAGGTCACTGCTAACAAGGGCCAATGCAATGACGGCAAACAAAACTGAAAGACTGAGCCTGCTTTGGGGGACAGGTGGTTCCTGGATAATTGAGGCATGTTGAAAAGAGATTAATTGACTGACAGAGGGTGGGGGACCATCTACCCACTTTCCCCCCAGGACTGGGCTACCCTCAGCATTGTCTAGGGAATGTCATGAATTCGTGCTCAGAGGAGAGACAGAACGGACAGACACTTCTGGGACTGCGCTGACCATGGTAACCTCCTTTTTAACCTTCCCAAAGGCCTCTGGAGGTCATCATCCCCTAGAGCAGTGGTCGGCAAACTGCGGCTCTGGAGCCACATGCGGCTCTTTGGCCCCTTGAGTTTTTAGCAAAGGCCAGCTTAGGAGTACCCTAATAAAGTTAATAACAATGTACCTACCTATATAGTTTGTTTAAAAAATTTGACTCTCAAAAGAAATTTCAGTCGTTGTACTGTTGATATTTGGCTCTGTTGACTAATGAGTTTGCCGACCACTGCCCTAGAGGATGAGCCCTGGGCTCACTCACATTCTTCTAACCTGGGCTCTTTTCCCAGCATTCCCAGGGTAGAACAGCGAGGAGATAATAAAAATGGGTTGTTCTGCTATTAGCTCACCTAATCGTTTAATTTTAGTTCCTTTGTTTTATTGTCAGTTTATTAACTCAGCATGGCACCGATTTGCTTATTCATTCATTTGACAAGTGTTTACTGAGGGCCTACTACATACCAGGCGCTGTTCTAGGCGCTTGGAATTCAGCAGTGAACAAAATAAAGACCCTAACCCTGATGAAGCTGACGTTCTTGAGGGGAAAATAGATAAGAAACAATAACATAACACACAGCGTGTCATCTTTAAGATGATAATGATATAAGGTACACTAAAGAAAGATAGAAAAAAACACTACTAACTGCTGTCAATTATTAATCCTGATTCATGTGTATTAGAGTGTGAAAACGTGCAATTTAGAATTGATTACATAGGGCAAATAAATTACATAGCATATTAGAAGGTGATTATGAGAAAGAGTGGACCAGGCACAGAAGGTCTGAGATGGGGAATGGTGCCATTGAAGAGACTTGAAGGAGATGGGGCTGTTAAATTTTTTAGGACTATTTTTATAGCACCTTTTAACTTAATTTATAATTAAATTAAAAGGAAGATACAGAGATTTCCCATATACCCCTACCCCCACATATGTTTAGCTTCCTTAATTATTATTATTATTATTTTGTTAATGCTCACACAAAGATATTTTTTTCCCATTGATTTTTTGAGAGAGTGGGAGGGGAAGAGACAGAGAGAAACATCGATGTGAGAGAGACACATCGATTGGTTGCCTCCTGCGCACGCCCCAACCTGGGCCGGGGATTAAGCCTACAACTGAGGTATGTGCTCCTGACCGCAATCAAACCTGAGACCCTTCAGCCTGCAGGCCGATGCTCCAACCACTGAGCCAAACCAGCCAGGGCAGCCTCTTTAATTATTAACCTCACTCACCAGAATGGTATACTTGTTCCAAGGAAAAACCTGCACTGACACATCAGAATCACCCTAAGTGTACTTACCTTGGGAATAACTCTTGGTGTTGTACATTCTATGAGTTTGGACAAATGTGTAATGACACATGTCCATCATTTTCATCTAAGTAGTTTCACTGCCCTAAAAAGCCTTTGTTCCACCTATTCATCCCTCCCAGCCCACCTCTGGCCACCACTGCCAGTTTACTGTCTCCATAGTGTTGCCTTCTCCAGAACGGCAGGTAGTTGGAATCACACAGTATGTAGACCAAGCATGTCAGACTCATGGCCCGCGGGCCGCATGCCTCGTTTATTTGGCCCGTGTTAGCCTTTGAGTCTGACATGCTTGATGTAGGCTTTTCAGACTGGCTTCTACTACTTAGTCATATGCCTGTAAGGCTCTTCCATGTCTTTTCACAGCTTGATAGTTCACTTCCTTTTAACGCTGAATCATATTCCATCTACTATTTAAAAAAAACAGCTTTATTGAAGGACAATTTACATACCACAAAATTCAATGAATTTTAGTAAATTCAAATGTTCAGAATTATACAAACATTATCATAATTTAGATTTCCTTCCCCCCCTTTTAAAGTTGTGATAGAACACTTAACCTGAGCTTTATCCTCTTAACAATTTTTAAATGTACTGTCCACTATTATTATCTACAGTGTTATGGGGTGCAGCAGGTTTCTAGAAATTATGTATTTGGCATAACTGCAACTTTATACTTGTTGAAAGAGCAACTCCCCATTTCTGCCTTCCCACGGCCCCTGGCAGCCACCATGCTGCTCCTATGAGCTTGACTACTCTGATGCTTCATAGAAGTGGTATCATGCAGTATTTGTCCTTCTGTGACTGGCTCAGGTGACTGAGCATAATGTCCTCAACATTCATCCATGTTGTGGCATATTGCAGGATTTTCTTCTTTTTTAAGGCTGAATAATATTTCATTGTGTGACTATGCTACTTTTTTTTTTTTATCCATTCATCCATCAATAGACATTTAGGTTGTGTCCACATCTTGGCTATTGTCAATCATGCTTTAATGAACATGGCAGCGCAAACATCTCTTCCAGATCCTGATTTTAATTCTTTTGGATAAATACTCAGAATGGAACTGCTAGATTGCATGGCAGCCCTATTTTTAACTTTTTGAGGAACCCTCATACTGCCTTTCACAGTGGCTGCATCATTTTACATTCCCACCAACAGTACACAAGGGTCTCAATTTCTCCACTTCTCAACACTTGTAATCTTTTGATTTTTAAAATAATAGCCATATTAATAGGTGACATCTCATTATGGTTTTGGCTTGCATTTCCTGATGATCAGCGATGTTGAGCATCTTTTCATGTACTAGTTGGAATAGTGCCCATTTACTGAACCACCGTGAGTTCCTTGAGGGCAGAGATCAATTGGTTCACTGCTCTGTCCACACGGATGAAGTGTCTGCCGCATGGTAAGTAATGAAGAAGCCAGGCACTTCCCTTTCCAAATCCTTTTCAAGTACTCCGAGGTAGGCATTATCATGTCTACTTTACGAATGGTGAAGGTGAGACTTGGATAACCTAAATAACTTGTTTGAGGGCCAAGAGCCAGGAAGGGAGAGTGTAGGACTAACATCTGGGTCTCCCTGATGTTACATGCAGGCCCTTGCTCTAGACCTCACTGGCTTCGCTGCGTCTGGCCATTTAACATCCTTTACTGCAGAAACCAAAGGCAAATTGGGACGTCAGGCAAGCAAGGCCTCTGGATAAAAACCAGACGCACAGAAACCAAAACGAAACCTCTGGGAACAGAAAACCCAACCTACCGCCTGGACGTGCTGCGTCCCGCAGAGCTGCGAGCAGTTTGGCCGCTACCTCAGATCTCAAGTTCTAGCTGCCGTCCCTTCGAAATCTATTATTTGAGAAAATTAAACTCACTGCCTCAAAAGACACAATTTTTATAAAGACCCTTTCTCCTGTTAAACAGTTTAACCCGAACTGGCGAAACAACTGTTAAAAACGCACGTGCTTTGTTATTTTACAAAGCGTAAGGCCAAGTCGCAATGGACATGGGAATCAACCACGATCTTTCTAGGACTTAGTAAAACCCTCTGCACAGAAAAATAACTAGGGTAAAACCTGCTAAGCCAATATTGGCTTAATTCAAAATTGCACCTAATTTGAAACAACTGTCTTTTCTCTAGCCAACTGTCTATCCTATTGTTCTTTAATAAAAACAACGAAAGTCCGAATGCAAAGTCAGTTTCTCTTCCAGGAAAGCTATGCTTCATATTAACTAGGCTCTGCTGGCAGCCACTGGTGTTCTGAGCCGGGACGCCACCCCCACCCGGGGTGGGAGCTTGTCCGTGGTTAGGCCAGGCCCTGAAAGACTTGACCTTTACTTTCGAACGTGAGGAGATCATTAAACGTGGTCTGAATGAACCAACCTTTGCGGTGGGCTAGGCACAGACCAGAACTTACCAGTTCCAACGGCCTCTGTTGTTTGCTTCATTCATAACTTGCTCACAGGAATACCTGGAATGGATCCTATATATGAGGAGCCCATTTTTTTTATTGCAACAGCGTATTCCATTGTACATTACTTAAACAATGTTCACGTATTCATTTTTGTGTTGATGGATTTTTGGGTTGATTCCAGTTTTGAGGTGTTAAAATGAAGTAGCAGCTACCAGCCAGAGGTTGGGGGAGGAGGGAGTGTTGGTGAGACTATGGATTGTGTTCCCCCCCAAATTCAGATGTGGAAGCCCTAGCCTCCAATGGAACTGTGATTGGAGACAGAGCCTTTATAGAAATAATTAAGGTTAAATGAGGCCCTGACCTGACAGTATTAGTGTTCTGATCATAAAAGACACCAGAGAGCTCCGCCCCCTCTCCCTGTGAGGAAAGAGTTCTCCCAGGACCCTGGCCCCGCCCCCTGATCTCAGACTCCCGGGCTCCAGAACTGTGAGAAATCCACTTCTGTCGTTCAAACTGCCAGGCTGTGGTATTTTGCTCAGGCAGCTCTGGCAGACTAAGGCGGGTAGATTGGGTGTGTGAGCAGGTTATTCACTAGAACTGGACAGAAGGCACTTTTGACACAGGGTGAAGGGAATATTCTGTACCCTGAGTAGTAGTCGTTCATGGGTGGATACACAGGTAAACAAATTTACCGGACTGTCCCTGTCAGATTTGTACATTTTTGTGTGTGTAAATTCTACTTCAACTTAAAAGGCCTTCTTACCCCCACCCTTCCCCATTGTCTTACTGTTCAGGCTGATAGAACAAAACACCATAGACTGGCCCCCTGGCCACTATGCAGCCCCGGGGCGTTTTAGGGTGTCCTTCTGGCACATTTCTGTCGCGGAGGGGTTCACTGGTCCCAGTGAAAGGGCATGGCCAGAGGTCGGCCAGCACGAGTCTGAATCCAGACCTGCCATTTGGTAGTTGTGGGATCGAGGGCAACTTGCCTACCCCACCAAGTTATTCTTCACAAACAACAGACATCTGCTTCTCACCCTTCTGGAGGTTGGAGGTCGGAGGCCGGGGTGCCGGCATGAACGTTGGGGCTCCCTTCTGGGCTGCAGACTTTCTGTGGTGTCCTCACAGAGCAGAAGGGGCCAGGCGGCTCTTGCTTTAGGGCACTAATCCCACTCATGAGGGCTCCACCCTTATGCCCTAATCACCTCCCAAAGGCCCCAGCTCCTGGTACCATCACGCTGGGGGTAAGGATGTCAACATACGGATTTTGGAGTGACACAAACATCCAGACCATGGCACCAAGGGAACCCGTGTTTCAAAGAGATACCAATATAGTCACGATGTCTTTGAGCAAGCCGGGGAAGTAACACATTATTCATCGCTGATGTACTTATGCACATGTTTGCCTGCATATAAAAAATAACTTGGTGGGGTAGGCAATTGCCCTCGATCCCACAACTACCAAATGGCAGGTCTGGATTCAGACGCGTGCTGGCTGACCTCCGGCCATGCCCTTTCACTGGGATCAGACAGTGAACCCCGCTGCTACAGAAATGTGCCAGAAGGACACCCTGAAACGCCCCGGGGCTGCATAGTGGCCGGGGAGCCTGGGGTCAGGAGGGCAACTCTCGGGGCACAGAGCCGGGGTCACCGCCTCTGAGGGACAATTCTGCCTGTGCTGCCCTGTAGAAAGGAAGTTGAAGAGAGGGCGCCTGGAAGGAGCAGACAGCTTGGAAGCCAAGGGCTCTGAGAGGAGCTGCACAAACAGCGGGGCAGCAGGGCCAAGAACAACAGGAAGCTCCCAGCCGCACCCCTGATCGCTGCAGCCCTGGCCTGGAGACCTGGGGTTATTTTCTCCAAAGGGCCTTCTGCAGATGTTACATAAACAAAACCTCCATTGACTTCAGTTGTGGGCCTGCCCTCAAATAGCCCACAGGCTTCCCCCCATTTCCACAGTTGTTCCTCCACCCCTCAAGGTCCCCTGTGGGGCCGAGCTGCTTCCCTCCGTGGCCACACATGCGGTCAGCGCTTTGCGGCAGCCACAGGCAGGGCTCACTTGTTCTCCTGGCAGGTCTCATGCAAGTTGTCCCTCTAAGACCTCTGATGGCTCCTGGGCCAAGGGGATTGTCTCCCCTCATGAGGGAGGCGGGAAGCGGGGTCCCAGGGACAGGTAGCTGAGTTGGCCAGCAGCAGGCGTGGGAGGTGTCTTTCCAGGGTTGCTCTAGGACAGGCGTCCTCAAACTACGGCCCGCGGGCCACATGCGGGTGTTTTTGCCGTTTTGTTTTTTTACTTCAAAATAAGATATGTGCAGTATGCATAGGAATTTGTTCATATTTTTTTTAAACTATAGTCCGGCCCTCCAACGGTCTGAGGGACAGTGAACTGGCCCCCTGTTTA
Organism: Cnephaeus nilssonii; assembly: GCF_951640355.1. NCBI lineage: Eukaryota > Metazoa > Chordata > Mammalia > Chiroptera > Vespertilionidae > Cnephaeus > Cnephaeus nilssonii. Next base: position 86,488,127 of record NC_137072.1, on the reverse strand, counting down.
AAAAGTTTGAGGACCCCTGCTGTAGGATAACCCTCAGGCTTCAGGCAACTTTGCCCTTAGACTGACTCAAAGCCTTAATTTGTCTCTAGAAAAAAGCCCCACGTCTCTCAGTTCCTACAATTTTAGTCTTTATTCATTTGTTTTCTTCATTCATTCATTCATTCATTCATCTATCCACTTAGAAACATTTCTTAAGCATCTAATATGTGCTAGAACTAGTCACTAGGGATACAGAGGTGCACTTAAAAAGAAGGAACTTTTACCATTTGTAACAGCATGGATGGACCTGGAGAGCATTATGCTAAGTGAAATAAGCCAGTTGGAGAAAAGATAAATATCACAAGATCTCACTCATTTGTGGAATATAATGAACAACATAAACTGATGAACAAAAATAGAGCCAGAGTCATAGAAGCATCGAACAGACTGTCCAACCTAAGAGGGAAGGTGGGGGGGGGGGAGGTAAAAGATCAACTGAAGGACTTGAATGCATGCATTTGAGCATAACCAATGGACACGGACACTAGGGGGGTGAGGGCATGTGCTGGGGGGTGGGGGTGGCTGGGGAGAGGTCAAAGGGGGGAAAAAAAGAGACTGTGTAATATTTTAAACAATAAAGAATTTTTTAAAAAGTAATGCAATACAGTCTTGCCTCCCAGGAGTTCAAGTTCTAATGCAGGGAGCAGAGAAGAAAATCAGTGCATGCAGAATGATGAGGGGAGCGATCGATGTCATCTCAGGCTACGCGAGCCCAGGTGGAGCGCTGACTCAGACTTGGTGGGAGGTGCTGGGGGTGTGGGTGAGTGTCCCCGGCTGTACCCGACAGAGGGAAAGGGCGAAGGCTTCCAGAGGAGACACTGCCTTCTCTTTATATTTCCTTCCACATGGAGCCCTTCACTAGAGCACCACTCCTGGCCTCTCGCCAGCCCTTCTCTCCTCTCCCAGGGGATGAGGCCTGACTTTTCTGACCTGTGAGTTCAGGACCTGGTGATTGCTCATTCCCCGGGGGAACCATTGCCTTCTGCTCCTCCGTGCTGTAAACTGCACAGAGGCAGGCTCTGCTGGGAAGTGCTGCCTGTCGCTGGGTAAGGTCAGCACAGGAGGAGAGACTAGAAAGCCCACCTGGCTAATATATTTAAAGCTACATTCTCCAACCCTGCTTTATCGGTACAGGCCTACCATGGAGACACTGCAGGCTTGGTCCCAGACAACAGCAATAAAGTGAATATCGCAGTAAAGGGAGTCACACACTTTTTTTTTTTTAGTTTTCCAATGAATATAAAAGTATGTTTACATTACACTATAGTCTATTAAGAGTGCAATAGTATTATGTCTATAAAAAACAAGGAACATACCTTAATTGAAAATATTTTATTGCTAAACAATGCTAACCATCATCTGAGCCTATAGACTTATTTGACTCAGCGTTGCCATAAACCTTCAATTTGTGGACCATGCAATAGCTAAGAAACACAGTAAAGCAAAGCACAATAAATGAAACATGCCTGCATTGTCACTTTGATCTCCATTTGCCTGCCTCCTGTGACAGGGAAGAAAGTGTTCATTATTGCACCCCCTCAGACCCCAGCATAGGACGACGTTACATTAAGCCTGGGTGGGCATGTCTGAGTGTGCGATAGGGGTGGACTCACCACTGTGGCTCAGCTGAGAGTAATACTCCTCGTGTGCAGAACTGAGACCAGGATGATCCTGAGATCTGTAGAGAGAAGAGGCACATTTTCAGACACTTTCGCTGCCTCATCCCCTGCTGCCCCCGCTCTGCGGCGAGAGGAAAAAGAGAACACAGGATAGAAGCAGCAAATCTGGATATTGTCCTGTTTTGAGAGTCTGCAGGAGTTCAACAAAGGTCACCAAGGCCTTTGGTCCAAGCCTGGCGTTCCCACTGATGTCCCAGATAAGACTCTCCGGATAGCTGCCGGCTTTCCTTTCCGTCTGTCTTTATTTTGGAAGGGCCCTTTCTGTAAATGAGTTTTGGCTTGCCTTTCTGGAACACGTTGCCCTGTTGTTTCTCGTGCTTCTTGACTTCCTGTGGAGCTGAACTTGGGATCATGTTTGTCCCTAACAGAAAACACTGTAACCATATTACCCTGTGCCTCTTGGAAGGCTGGTCAGGATAATTGCCCCTTTTTTCTCAGATGACAAGCTACTAAGATGCAAAGAGTGGCAAACCACCCAGAAAGGATTGGAGGGGAGAAAAAAACAGAGGGTCCCACTTGTACACCCCTTAGTATTCTCACATCAGAGAGCGCTGATTCCTCATTGAATGTATCAGTTGGTTCTTCAATTGGTAACTGGGTTGGTTCTCTTCTCCTAGAGTTTTGTAAACACCAAAAGCTTCAGAATGGCTACTCGCCCAGTAGAGGGAGCTACATGGAACACGTTTCCCAAGCTGGATGATAAAAGACTTCCAAGTAGCCAAGCAGGTGGCCCTGTGTATACTTTGGAAGCTCCATCTATCAGTGGGGTGGTTGCCTAGTCAAAAGCTTGGAGCCAGAGCAAAGCTTTTGCAAGGTGGTACCTTGGGTTTTGTGGGCTGCCCAGGACTGTGTGTCTTGCTTCCATCAGCAGAGCTTGGTTTTGGCTCCCTGTAATGGTTGCCGCAATTAGACAGGCTCGCAGATTCCTTAGGCAGGTCCTGGCTCCAGCACAGGGAGCGAGGTGGGCAATGGCGCTGACCTTGCACTCACACACCGGGCAGGGCTGCTCATGCTCACGGTCTCCAGAGACAGATCCTGGGTCAGAGAAGCTATAACACAGGGGGTTGATTAGCAACAGGCTTTCAGGGCTGTGGCTGCGAAGGAGATGCAGTCATAGGAGGATCTTAAAAAAGGATTTGGAGCTCGTGTTCACCTAATCAACCAAGCTCCCTGCGGCGGCTCTTGGTAAAGACCTTTACGGCATAAACCTGTGGCCAAGACAACTATGAAGTATGGAAACTATCAGGCAAAAGTAGTATGTGTGTATTTGGATGCACGTGAGAACAGAAATTATGAAAATTGATACCTATGGCAGAGAGAGAAAAGCTGGCAAAAATGAGAACTAGTTACTGGCAGGTGAAAAGTACAAGTAATTCTCTTGAGAAATAAGAAGGAAACAAGATGGTACATGAGTAGACTTTGCCATGTCTATTCATTTGCTAGAACCACTATAACCAAATGGGTGCTTTAAAAAGCAAAAAAAAAAAAAAAAAAAGTCTTCTAGTCCTTGAGGCTGGATTCCAAGATCCAGGTACTGGAGTGTGGTTTTCTCTGAGGCCTCTCTCCTGGGGTTGCAGATGAGCACCCTCTTGCTTCCTTTCCACACGGTCATCCCTCTGTGCACTAGGCTGTGGGTATATTTTTCTTTTTATAAGAACACCAGTCATATTGGTTTAGGGCCTACCTTTAACAACATCATTAATCAACTCTTTAAAGACCTTATCTATACTAATAAAAGGGTAATATGCTAATTAGACCAGGAGACCAGACATCTTCCTACCATCCGACTTCCTTCCGGACAAAGCCACGGTGGTGGAGGCCGAGGCAGAGGCGGTTAGGGGTGATCAGACCAGCAGGGGAGGGCAGTTGGGGGCCATGAGACTGGCAGGGGAGGGCAGTTGAGGGCCATGAGGGTGGCCGGGGAGGGCAGTTGGGGGCCATGATGCCAGCAGGGGAGGAAAGTTGGGGGCCATGAGGCTGGCAGGAGAGCAGTTAGGCAGCAATCAAGCTGGTAGGCAGGCAAGTGGTTAGGAGCTAGCGGTCCTAGATTGCAAGGGGGATGTCTGACTGCCGGTTGGACACAGGGATGGGTCCTAAACTGGCAGTCGGCCATCCCCTGAGGAGTCCCGGATTGGAGAGAGTGCAGGCCGGGCTGAAGGACCCCTGCCGCTTCCCGCCCCCCCCCCCCCCCTCCATGCACAAATTTTGTGTACCGGGCCTCTAGTCCTATATAATAAAAGGGTAATATGCAAATTGACCCTAATGTCTGAATGACCAGGAATGACCGGTTGCTATGACACTCACTGACCACCAGGGGCAAACGCTCAATGCAGGAGCTGCCCCCTGGTGGTCAGTGCACTTCCACAGGGGGAGGGCCTCTTAGCCAGAAGTCGGGCTCACAGCTGGTGAGCACAGAGGCGGTGACTTAAACACATGAATTTGGGGGGACACGATTCAGCCCCTAACAACATGAATGTTTACGACAAAGAAATTATACAAATTACTGTAAATAGTGCTAGCTGTTATAACAGATAAATCCTGAAGTCTTAGGGCTTTACACAATTAAAAATTTATTTCTCATTCACATCAAAGTCCATTTCAGCTGGTTAGAGGCTGAGGGATAGCTGGATAAGAAACAGTCACTTAGGGACCCAGCTGCCACCTTCAACACATGCAGTGCCCAAGGACCCTTTGGAGTGAGGAGTTAGGAGGAGAGTGTGGAGCAGACACATAACTCTTAGTGGCCTTGATCAAGAAGTGACACATCACTTCCACTTCCCTTCCATCAGCAAGAGCTAGTCTCACACCCCCACCTGGATGAAAGGGGTTTGGGAAAAGTAGTTGGTGCCTAAGCTCAGGAGGGGAAGTGGGTTGGGTGAACGTCTAGTCAGCCTCTGACACAGAAATGAAGCAAGCTTGGCCGGTCTCACGTCCAGAGATGAGCCAGTTGTTGTGGGGACCGGTGACCAGGTACCCAGAAAGTTGAGCAAACATGGCTGGGGATAAAGGCATGAAGAGACTCTTCAAGGTTCCCAAGGCCATGATGAAACTTGGTCGTCAGTGGTGCTCCCCAACCTTTTTCATGGCATGGCACACATAGACGATGAGAAGTCTTGTACTGAGTATTAGACTAGATGCGTCTATTCAAAGCCAGGGGTGATGGTACAGGAGGTCACCTGGTCACTGTGAAGCCTGAGGATCATAGACCAGTAACCTGTTTACCATCTAGAAGATGGTAAAATGGGGCAACCACAGACTTCCCCTTCATCTGGAGTCCATGTTCAGAGTGGGGAGTTCCTTCTGGTGAGCAGGGCTAGTTATGTTATATCTGTAGCAACTCTTTTTTCTCTCTCCTAAAGTAACTACTTGGGGGGGATTACCAAAGAAATCCAGACATGGACATTAATACCCGTCAGAAGAGATAACAAATGAGAAGAAAACAGAATGCAGGTTCTTGACTATGAAGCGTAGGCTCAGAGTTACCAAAAAATATATATATACATACTATCTTTGGTTTGGTTTAAATCACCTCCACGTTCAAGTAACAAATATTTAGCTTTGTCTAGAAAAAAAAACCACTCAGCCGATGCTTACACATTATGGGTAACCCTACTTCAGCTACAACAAGGCCGAGAGGCTGGAGGCCAATTAAAAAGCTCGTGTGTTTTTAACAGACACTCCACTGAAGGAAAGAGTTTGCATCCCTGGGATTATTGTGCCATTAGAGAAGCTTTGGAATGTTATCAACCTTGGACATTGCACGCTGCAATTTCCAGGTAGCACTTACAACGTATTTACAGTGTACTAGGAGATTAAATGGTGTTTTCCCTGAAAACCAGCTCTTTCATAAAAAATTATTCTTGCTTTCACAGTTACAAATAACAAATTGGAGAAATCTTTTATTAAGATTTTTAAAGCAAATAAATAGGTTTCAGGATACTGTCCCAATCCTTTGTCATTTCCTTTCTCTATTTTCATCAAATACGGGACCGCTTAACCACACAGGAAGAGGTTGGTGGACTTGGAAAGTTGCTCAATTCTCGTATTTGAATCAATCCACGTCAAACACAAGCTGTTGTTTCATTAACAAGGGAAGGATAAACAAAACTTAGGCTGAGTGGAATATGGAGGAGCAGTCCCTCTTTGCCTAATGATCCCAGAACAAATGAATGATTCCAACAGAAACCCAAGGAGAAAAGCATTTTCCGAGGTTGGGTCCAACCAAATAAGTCACCCACATTTCAAATTCGTGACACCCACAAAATCCAGCCTCAGCGATCACTGACTCCTGAGGTCTGCACCCCACTGGAATGCAGGATATGCTATGAGGTGGTAAAAAGACCAACAATTTAATTTTAGCAGTAATGTGTTTAATGTCTATTAGAAAAAAAATATATCCTGCAGATTTAAACCATGATTTCATCAATATTACCAAATGAGAGTAGAGTATTTGAATTATAAGAAGGATGGCAATTAAAAAGTCATGGATTCTGAATTTGTGACTTCACCGACTTGCTAAAATTTACTTGTAACCCCAATGCCAATACTCACAGTGCGTTTGCGGTTATTTGCAGACAGGCAGAGTGGCAAAAAATGTGGGTTGCCCGACACTAACTTTCCCAGCTGAGGTTGAACAAGGTGACTCCCTGCCTTCTGGTTTCAGCTCCCATTCTGTAAACAAGAGTCCTTTTTGTGATCCATTATGTGCCACCTTCTTTTCTCATTTTTGTGCTTTTGCTGTCTGAGATGCCCGCAGATGGAGTTCTGAAGCTCATTCTAGTGTCCCCGAGCACTGGAAGGTTGATGAGCCTGGCGGAGAAAACACAAAACAGGTGCGTTACATAAGCTTCCTTTGGGCGTGAATTGTGGGGCTGTTGTTCAATGCTCACAACTCAACAATATATATATTTTAAACTTTGTCATTTCCTTTGTCTTTTAAAAGAAACAAACCTAGCCCTAGCTTGTTTGGCTCAGTGGATAGAATGTCAACCTGTGAACTGAAGGGTCCTGAGTTCCATTCTAGTCAAGGGAACATGCTTGGGTTGTGGGCTCAACCCCCAGTGGCGGGGGCGGGTGGGGAGGAGGTGTTGTGGTGGTGCAGGAGGCAGCTGATCGATGATTCTCTCTCATCACTGATGTTTCTCTCTCTCTCTCTCTCTCTCTCTCTCTCCCTTCCTCTCTGAAATCAATAATAAAAAAAATATTTTAAAAAGAGATTATGTACTGAATGGCTGATGAAGACCTTGTGACCGGAGGCTCACAGGAACCTTGCCCTGTATTTCCCTGAGGAGCACTGGTTCAGTGTTTGCTAATTCAGTGCTAATTGCCTGGGAGTAGTTGCAGAAGTGGTTGCCATAGACTCCACCACGCACCAACCAGATTGCCCTGTAAGGAGGCCTGGCTGTCCAGCTGCAGGGAGTGTGGTCAGCAGACAGCCTTCAGCTGGCAGCTCCTTCAGGATCTTCTCACCTGCAGGGAGCTGCCCAAGGCTGTGCCCTTCCCCAGTCAGCCCGAGTTTGGTGTGGGTATAGAGACCCCCACCTTCTCTGACCTGCTCCCCCCGCAACCTGCCCCCAAGTTGGCTGAGGCTTTGTGGAGCTGGCATTGCACTTTGACTCCTCCCTCCGCTCATTTCGGCTTCCTCCCCTTTTCCTTCATGGGAGCTGATCCCTAATAAGCATCTAATATCCCAGCCTCTGTTTCAGCTTCAGTTTCTGAAGAACCCAGCCTGCTATTATGGTTAATAAATACAGCAAAATATGGAGAAACTTGTTGCTAAGATGCTCCCTCCTTCCTTCCTGCCCTGCACAAAGAACAGCCTACTTGCTCTCACCTTTCTGGTTCTCCACTCTCTGTCTCTAGCCAGACTCAGAAGCACTGCCTCAGCCCAGGGCCTCTGATGGTTGGGAAGTCCGGGTCCTGCTCAAGGTGCCATTTGAGGACATGAGTGGGGAGGGCAGGGGACTGAAATTCAACTTGTGTTCCTCTCACCAAATCATGGTTCCTGGCGAGGACATGTGTTGTTTGGGAGAGGGGGTGCCTGTTCTGACCTGCTCCCTGGACTTGTATGGTTAACAATAGCCAGGGCTGTCCTCTCCACTCTCATGTGGCTTGAGTCCCCTTTCCCCACTCCTGCTCTCCGAACCTTGGCTCTCATGAGCAGTGCTGGCCTTGTCTTCCCTTCTCACCTCAGCATCTTCTATTATTTGGGCTCCTTATTTGGGCTCCTTATTTGGGATCCTTATTTGGGCTCCTTATTTGGGATCCTTATTTGGGCTCAAAAACTAATCCCTTCCTCTTCCATGAGAAGGAGATCTGATAAGCCAAAGATCAAAAAACAAACAAACAAACAAAAAACCCACAACAAAACACACACACACACACACACACACACACACACACACACACACACACACACATGCTTCCATACTCAGCCTTCTAAAAGCTTTTCCCTTTCAAATGCACTGCTCCTACCAGTCAGCACCTGTTAGCGCTGGCTCACGTCTTCATTCCCTCCCTGCCTCTCTAAAGCATGTGCGTTCTGCCAGCTAAAGTGGAGACAGCACGGACATTTCACTGGGATGAGCTTCCAAATAGCCAAGAGAAATATATAAAAACAATAGCAATTCTTGACTGGGACAGACTACATGTCAAACACCCTGCTGGGTGCTTTACATATTTTATCTCATTGAATGTTCCTAACAGCCCTAAGAGGTTGGTTTTAATATTCTCATTGAACAAGTGAGGAAACACGGGCTTATAGAGAGGTTAAGTGATTTCCCTCACACCCAGGAATCCGCAGAGCAAGTTCAGACACCATTTAGGTCTGACTCTACAGCTAGAGTTGCTCTCCCGAGGGTCATGGCAGAGAAGACAGAAATGGCAGGGAGGCGGCCAGAGCCAGGCAGACAGACTGCCCTCCCTTTGGAGTGAGGGGAGAATGGTGCTCTCTTCTGCCCTTTAAAGGATTCAATTCAAGCCTGAAATTGAACCGGGGTGAAGATCTGAGCGGTTGAGTTTGGTTGGCTTCATTTTAACCATGTGCCTAATAATTTATCATCCTTTAAAGACCACTTCCGCTGCACCTGCATCCAAAATGCTTCCAGGGTCCAGTGTTTAAAGGAAGAATTACTCAGACCCTCTATTTTGCTCCTTGTCAGCCCACGCAGCCCACTTCTGCACTGAGTCACCGTTTGTGGACCTCAAGTCCTCCAGGGGTTGGGAGGGTAGAAACAGGGAGAAATGAGGCTGATAACTCTGGACCATTTGGCTTCTTGAAATTTCAGGGTAGGAGGTGAAACAAACAGTTGAAATGAGGTTAAAGATGGATACAACTTTTTAAAAGTGTGCATTTCACTTTTAAGTTGTATCGTTTCTTCTGGGAGAAACATGAAATTGACAGCCGTCCCATTTCTGCTTGGAATTTTGTCACTCTTTGAAGAGTCTGCAGAAATAAGTTCGATCTCATCTGCAGATTCTTAGGGTCTAATTTTCTACGTAGGCCTAGTGCTGGGCAAGATGACTCTTCTTTTATATTTCTCCAAGATTTATCAAGAAGACCAGCTTCTGTTGGTGAATAATCTGATTTATTAGCCCACCAATAAGAGGCCCAAACAGGGATGTCAGAACTCAGCTCTAGGAATTCTGGCAGTGGAGCCTGGAGGCTTAGATCACTGCTTTGGAGGCCAGCAGATCTAAATTGAAATCCTTCTCTATCACCTACTAGCTGTGTGACCTTAGGCAAGTTACTTGACTTGTCTATGGGCCCCAAGTCCTTATCCCAAATAGATATAATTTTATATTCCTCGTTTTATTATTGTGAGGATGAAGTGAGATTATGCATGTAAAGCACTTCAACATAGAGAGACACTTGATATATGGTACCTGTTAGTAGAGAAATTCAACAAAGCATCAAAAACACTCATCTAGAATCTTAAAAACATTATCAAGTGAAAGAAACCAGACACAAAAGGCTACATGTTGCATGATGCTATTTATATGAAATGTCAAGAATAGTCAAATCTAACGATAGAAATATTAGTGATTGCCTAGGGCTGGCGGGTTGGAGTAATGAGATTGACTGCTAGTGGGTATGGTGTTTCTTTTGTTCTAGAAATAGATAACAGTGATGGTTGTAGAAATTTGTTAATATACTAAATAAAACCCACTGAATTTTTATATGTTCAAAAGAGTAAATTTATGTATGTAAGCTATATCTCAAAAATAGTTAAAATTTGTTTTAAAAAAACTTATGAGCTCAAATTATGGATTTTGAAGCTAATTTGTTTCATGGACTCTCTCTACCTCTTCTGCCTGGACATAAAATTAACTGCCATCTCACCGGAAGACTGTCTCTTTCTTGGTAAATCATTTGTTATATGATCACTGTACCATAAATGTCAACCATTTCAATTTTGGCATTTGTGGGGATCAGTAACACACAGTTCTCTTGGCATTTTGTGAGAGACTGTTGAGCAGCCTGAATTTATAAGCCCAAAGATCCAACCTACCACCTTAGATCAGGAAGTTCTCTGCATGTCAGCTCATCTAGGAGATGTTCCAGGTGGTAAGTGAGATGTTTTCCCTCCATCTGGGATGAAGAGACAGAGGCAGGAAACAGAAATGAAAGTCTATTGGATTAACTGTGAATGTTTTGGTGTATCATAGTCATTAGTTCTAACTGAAGATGTGTGTGTGTGTGTGTGTGTGTGTGTGTGTGTGTGTGTGTGTGTGTTTTAAGTGTGGGGGAGCAGGGGCCTTTGCCAAAAGGAAACAGGGGAGGAGTTTTGGGTGAGTCAGTGCCTATTGCAAAACTGGAGTGGACTAATTCTGGAATTTCATTGAATATGTTTGCTTCCAAAGTATAATTTAAAAAATACACTGTGTTTTCAGATTCACTTCTCATACAGGGTTGTCAGCATGGCTTAGGGACAATTTCTCTCAGTGTGAGTAAGGATACAAGATTTTGATAAAAATTCTTTCTTCACTTTTGGAATGTCTGAATAGATTTGTGGTCTTTCATTTTGCTTTAAAACATGATTAAATATGCCTTAAAAATCAAAGACTTCTCTCTGTTTTTTAAATTTCTTCCAGATTTATAGCCAGTTAATATACATATTATATGTCATGCGATTTTTTTTGTTGTTGTTCAATAAAGCCAACTGAGATTCTTAAAACAAAGGTTTATAAAAGGAAGGGATCATTTGTATACCACATTAAAACCTCAGGAATTTTACCAAAATCTTTATCAAGAACATTTAATTTTTAAAACTTTTTTGCTGGAACTTCCACGTGGATTATACAGTCATTAGAAGAGGCAAGAAAGGTATCAAAACATAAAGAGAATCAAAATGAAAGTAAACTTGAATAGGTTCTTCTCAGACCATAATAGACTGGCATGGATACACTGGGTTACTCTATTCCCTTTGTTTCATTGAAGCTCAGAAAAGCATTATGGGTTAAGATATATATTTGAAAATTATCAGAATTATCAGTTGCTGAAAGTCTGTCTCTGGTTATGGCTGCAGCACGCTGAGGGAGATATAGAATAAGAGAAGAGAATGGGACTCGGGCCAAGTCTTGGGAAGCCAACACTTAGAAGACAGGAAGAAGTTGTTGAGCCTACAAAGAGATAGAGAGGGAGCATCCAAAGATCCAGGAGCAGACCACTGGAAAGCCAAGGACGGGAACCGCTCAAGATGGAAGGACAGTGGTGAGAGGTAACACCCACTGATGCAGCATTGTGTGTCATGGGTGACCTCGAAAGGAGCCATTGGAAGAGTACAAGGTCTGTAGGAGGAAGCCTCCTGGAGAGTGTGGGTTGAGAGATGAGGGAAGGGAGACAGTGAGCACAGCTGTGGCACCCTTGATGCTGATTAAGAGATGTGGACATTAAGGGCATTCCTGTGACGTGATAGAAAAGATCTATTGGGTTTAGCAATATGGAGGTCATAGTGTCCTTAGGGAAAGGCAGCCATTGTGGGGAGTATTAAGTTTGGAAGACAGGCTAGAGGTGCCGAGGATGGGCAAGAAGAAGATGGAGAATGAAAATGATGTGGCTTTATCATGAAAACTGGCTTCACTCTCCTTTGTCTCTCTGCCTCCACCTGCATAAGTGCTTAAGGGGAGTTTCATTCACCCCTGTGCCTCCCCCAGCAAGAGATCGACAGATGGTAGCAAGAAAGATGAGATACAGTCTATGTAGAAATGCTTCAGCCTTTTTCTTTATACCAAAGACAGCTAGTGCAATGGATTTTTTTTTTATAGAGACCATATCGACTAGATTGCATTTCTTCATTTGTGTATACGTCTACATGATCTTAATGTTAAACCCAAGGTCTACTGATGACTTAAAGAGATCAAGTGAATTTCCTGTGTAGTCCAGGGGCATCCCTGTGTGGATTCTAAGAGGGATGAGGAGTTTAAGAAGTGAAAGCGCTGTCACACATGAAGAGAAAACAAATTCACTGTGCAACCCAGGAGGGACAGAGGTCAGCTTGCCGCTGGGCTTCGGGATTCTATCAGAAGTGAGTCAGACAGCTGTGGAACCTTCACACTTACTCGAAACAGAGGACAGGACATTCAGAATACACTGATGGTGGTGAAAATGCAAAAATTAAATACTGACAACTGGATTTTCCCCCATCAAAGGCATTTATAAAGGTTTTTAAAAATATTTTTATTAATTTCAGAGAGGAAGGGAGAGGGAGAGAGAGATAGAAACATCAATGATGAGAGAGAATCATTGATTGGCTGCCTCCTGCATGCCCCCTACTGGGGATCGAGCCTGCAACCCGGGCATGTGCCATTGACTGGAATCAAACCCAGGACCCTTCAGTCTGCAGGCCAAAGCTCTATCCACTGAGCAAAACCGGCTAGGGCCCATCAAAGGCATTTAACCTAATGACTAAGTACCTAACCTTACTATCAAAACTTCAAAGTCAACTTTATCTTTATAGTAAGAGATTTATAAAAATTGAAATATTTAATTGACCACCTGGGCATTGGAGAGACCTTGAAGTTTAATTCTATAATTCCTCAGGATCGGTAACTGTCTAATAGCAAGATAAGGTGAGTTGCAAATGAAATTTTAAAATTTTGAGTAGCCATGTTAAAAAATTAAAAAGATACAGGTAAGATTATTTTAAGAATATATTTTAATTAATTGACTATATCCCAAATATTGCCATTTAAATATGTAATCAATATAAAATTTTATTAGTGGGTTTTTTCACATTCTTTTGTTCATACCAAGTCTTCAAAATCTAGTACGTACTTTATATTTATAGCACTTCCCAATCTGGACTAGCCACATTTCAAGCAATAGCCACATATAGCTAGCTAGTGGCTATCCTATTGAACACAAAAAAAATCACATACGGTGAGAGAATCCTATTTAATTTGAAAATAGGGAAGTCATATTTATGGAGTACCTATTATGTGATAGCCACTGGCTGACCACATTACATATGTCATGTAATTTAATCCTTACCACAATTGGGCCACATAGATATAATTATCCCCCTTTTAGGAGGGGGAAACTGAGGCCCGGATGACTTAAATAAATTGTGCTTCACCAACAAGTGCCAAGGCCTCATTTTAAATTCAAGCCTGTGCTTTTCTTAACATGCAGTATTACTTCCTTTGCAATAGAATTAATTAAAATCCCCAAGTCCTTGATTTATATCATGATGTTCATTCAAGACACATGTTCATAGTAAGAACAGCTATAATGCCACCACATATTAAGCACTCCAGAGAGTAGCAAGAAAGGAAAAGGGGCACCCCATCAGTTCTTATTAAATAAAAGATGTGTTAGCCAATCTGAGGGCAACTTTTAGTGAGCACGTTTCTTGCATAATAAGCATTATGGTGGTAAACAGGAAGTGCACAAAATTCCTTGGCCCTGGCCCACCTGCGCCTCTGCCCTCCTCGTTCTCTCACATGAAACTTCCTGACACGCCCTTTCCTGACTCACCAATGTGTACCGACTGTCCCCTCTGGCTGGAAGATTCTCCTTTCCCCTCTCTGAGTGATTAACATCTCATCCTTCAGGGCCCGGTTTGAACGTCACTTCCTAGGGGAAGCCCTCCCTGATGGCCCAGGCAGAGTTGATTGTTTTCCCTTTGGGCTTTCACAGCACATTTCACAGCATCTTCTGTCAGACCACTGATACAATGTCTTCATAAGTCTGTTTCCCAAGAGTATGCACTCCCGGAGGCAAGAATAGTTTAGTCAATATTCGTAGAGTATGTAACTCGGCTATCAGCTAGGCTCTCCTGGCCCTTCAACGCTAGAGGAGATGGACTCAAGTCCTAATTCCATAGCTTCCTAATCTATTCCTGTCCAGTTATTGACTCAAGTCTCATTCTTAATCTAATTCCGAAGATTAGGAAAACCTAAAACATGTGCCAAGGCCTCTCCAAATTCTGATGGAAGTTTTCCCAGGTTTGCAGTTAATTCTGTCCTCACATCCCGACTTTGTCAAAATTTGCTCTGCTCTGTGTCTCGTAGCTATGTCTTTCATTCTGCTCTGGCATCAGCCCCTGGTATAATAGACAGCTTATTCTCTGTGATTCTCTCCCCACCCCAAAAGCAGCCATAAATCAAGGCATTTCATTGAAAACTGGGTGGTCACAGAGAGGGATGGCATTGCATACCACAGAGCAAGCAACTGAAAGTCACACATGCGATCTTTCTGCAACCCTGCCACCATCCAACATCACATTCCTACCTCTCAAAAACTGCCCAGTTCCTCTCTCTCCAATCCTTTTTCCGCCACCCACCCTGCTTCCCCCTCCACCCTACCCCCCCACACACACTTTTTGTGGGGTTTTTTCCAGGAGCCCAAACCCAAGGTTCCTCTCATTTTCCCATGGAGAATAGTGCACCTCTCTCTTTCTGCTTGGGCTCCTCCAGATACCTCTGCCCCAGGGATTCACCAACCCAATACCTAAGCTAAGATGTTTTCCAGGCAAAGACTGATCCAGGACTTTTGCAGTGCGGGTTGTAGATGAGCATAGAGTTTGGAGGCAAACAGTCCTAGATCCAATCGGCGAGCCTGTTGGTTTCTAAGATGACCTTGGACTTATGATTTCCCCTCCGAGTCTAGTTTCTCACCTATAAAATAGGCTTAGTGAGTATTTCACCAAGCCGTTGTAACTATTCAATGGGACCATACATAAAACACTCAGTTCGGGTCAGAGACACACAAAAAGACTACATTCCTCTCTCCTATTTTTGCCTCCACAGAGCAATTGACTGTAAAATAATATTGCATTCATCTGGTTTTAAGTAATTCCTGAACAAAAGTGATTGCAGTTTAGATGATATTGGGGCAGGCAGATTAGCACACAAAAAGAATGTAGGGATTCTTTTTAAGTGAGCCTCTCAAGTGCACTGCTAAATTTGCATGCTGCTCTTTTGTTTATAAGTGGCATAAAACCAAGCCAAAGCAACTTTCAAAAAATATTTATTGGTTCACGTAATTAAAAAGTCCTGGGTTGGATCTTTGTACATAGTGGGTCCAGGCACTCAGAGCATGTCACTGGGAGTCTGTGTTCTCATTCTTCTCCTCCTGGCCAGGCCTTCCTTCAGTGGCTTCATTCTCACTCCGAAATCCCCACTTCCCCGTGGAAAATGCCCGTGAGGGCTACAGACTTATGGCTCAGCGCAGGGGTCTCCACATTATAGCGCTTGGGCCACTTCCCACCCGAAGCCTGGTTTTGCACAGCTGTGAGCTAAGGAAACGTTTTGCATTTTGAAAGGTTGCCAAAAAATGTCTCTGTGTGACAGAGTCAGAGATGTATGGGTGGCAAAGCCAAAAATAATGATTATCTGGCCCTTTACAGACAGCGTGTGCCAACAGAGCAGCTCCAGTTAAAAAGGAGCGATTCTTACTACGCCGCTATAAAAAAGAAGAAACTTTTACCCTTTGCAACAGCATGGATGGAACTGGAGAGCATTACGCTAAGAGAAATAAGCCAGTCGGAGAAAGATAAATATCACATGATCTCACTCATATGTGGGATATAATGATCAACATAATTTGATGAACAAGAATAGATCCAGAGACAAATGGTAGGGGAGTGGGGGGCGGGGGAGGGGGGGTTAGAGAGCAAACAAAGGACTTGTACGCATGCATATTAGTATAACCAATGGACACAGACACTGGGGTGGTGGGGGCTTGCCTGGGGTGGGAATGGCTGGGCGGGGAGGAGGGGGGGTCAATTG
Source organism: Cnephaeus nilssonii (assembly GCF_951640355.1). NCBI lineage: Eukaryota > Metazoa > Chordata > Mammalia > Chiroptera > Vespertilionidae > Cnephaeus > Cnephaeus nilssonii. The sequence continues at coordinate 86,472,177 of NC_137072.1, read as the reverse complement.
GGGTAAAAGGAGACATATATAAAACTTTAGACAATAAAACAAAGTTTAGTCCAGGAACACACACACACACACACACACACACACACACACACACACACACGATTCTTGTTCATTGTTTCCCATAAAAGACCCAAGGTGGCTTCCCAGGACCGTCTTGTTTCCCTGGCCGCCTTCTGAAAAATGGTTTTGTTTCCATCTCAGAGTCAGAGGGCCTGGGTCAAGGGCTTCACCAGTTCTCTCTCTCTCTCTCTTTTTTTTTTAAAATATATTTTATTGATTTTTTACAGAGAGGAAGAGAGAGGGATAGAGAGTTAGAAACATCGATCAGCTGCCTCTTGCACAACCCCTACTGGGGATGTGCCCGCAACCAAGGTACATGCCCTTGACCGGAATCGAACCTGGAACCCTTGAGTCCGCAGACCGACGCTCTATCCACTGAGCCAAACCGGTTTCGGAACACCAGTTCTCTCTTTAGCCACCCTTGAGTTTGTAACCTTATTCACTTCTCAGAGTTCTATTTAGCACAATCTAGTCTTTTTCTATGTGTGTTTTTTTTCTCTCTCATCATTTCTTTCTAACTTTAATCACTTTAAACATTTTTATTTTATAGCCTGTACCTGATATCCGAGTTTTGGAAAGATTTATATCGTCTATTGATATTGCCTACTCATGTTGACTCGTGTTTGGGGGCTTTTAAATCTTGGATAGTGAATGCATTTTTGGTGGTGGTTGGTCCTCGGGAATCCTGGTTTGGGGGTATCTCTCCAGTGAGGCTTCACCTCTGCTTTTGCTAGGAACTTTGGGAGCATCTAAGATCTATCTTTTTGCTAATGTAACATTCAGAGGTCACCAGCACCGTATAACAACTGCATCCTTGAACCTCAAAGCTAGGGAGGGCAGGCCGGGGGTTTCAAATTGTTTCCCCTCTCAGAGGTCACGCCAAGGAATGCAAGCTTGCCTGTCATTTCCTTTGGTCTTTTTTTCTCTTTCGCTTTCACTAAGGATAGCAACTTTATGTGGACTATCAATTTTTCCTCCTGTTCCACAGTCACCACTAAACCCCAAGCTCCTTGGTTTCTGAGACCATCAAATACCCCCAGGCAGCCCCAGTTTTAATTTGCAGATTGTATTCTGGTTTTTAGTTTCCATTTCATTTCTGGTCCCTGGGATTTCCTTGTCTTTCTTTTGAGCCCAGATGGACATTTAAAGGGATGCTAGCTCGATTTATACTGCATTTCCAGGTGTTTCACAGCAGGAGGGTTTGTGTAATGTAATCCATCACATTGCTGGGAACAGAAATCCCATTAGGCCTGTGAGACCTGTGCAAGACGCGCCAGCATCATGTGCCACCTACAGCTCTCTTCCCCTCCCCCTCTATCACCTAGAATAGCGCCTGATGAGGTGCTCACAAGATGTTTACTAGAGATGGTCACTTGAGTCAGCTACCAAGAGTGTACCGCAGAGCCAAATTAATGGTCACGTGCTTCGTGTGCAGGCCCTCCATACCATCATATGTGGGGTGGCACATCCTGTTGGGTTGAACAATTCAAGCTCTAGAATCAGACTAACTAGATTCAAATTCAAGTTCTGCTACTTCCTTGTTGGGTAACCTTGGGCAAGACATTTAACCTCTCAGCACTTCCATTTCCCACCATGTGAAGCAGGAATAAGGAAGAACTTACTCAGGAAGGTACTGAGAGCATGAGATGACATCGCGTTCACAAAGGGCCGGCAAAGAGTGTGCTCTCCATCAAATTAGTTTAAGGGAAAGGCCCTGCGTTGGAGAAGAGAGCTGTCTTCTCTAAGCTCTCACACGCAAGGTCAGAATTGGAGGGACAAAAGCTCACCAGGAGAGACCTGCCCTCTTCCCAGAAGTGAAAAAGGGAAGGAGGAGGAAGAGGGGAAAGCCTGAGGTTATCACCTTTGTAACTGAAGAGCATTTTGGCCCAGTTCTCAGAAAAAAAAGAAAAAATATTCTAAGAGAGGCTTTCTGAAGATGTGGAACTGAGTGAGGAATATCTGAAGTTTGTTTGCATTGATCTAAAAATGAAGACTCCAGGTCCAGCCGTCTTGGCTCAATGGTTGAGTGTCTACCTATGAACCAGGAGGTCACGGTTCCATTCCCGGTCATTTTTTAAAATATATTTTTATTGATTTCAGAGAGGGAAAGAGAGATAGAAACATCAGTGATGGGAGAGAATCATTGATTGGCTGCCTCTGCACATCCCACAATGGGGATTGAGCCCGCAACCCGGGCATGTGCCCTGACTGGGAATCTAACCATGACCTTCTGGTTCACAGGTCAATGCTCAACCACTGAGCCATGCCAGCCAGGCCCTGGTCATTTTTTTAAAAGACTTTTAAACGTATTTTTATAACATCTGGAACATGCCTGGGTTTCGGACTCAGTCCCCAGTGTGGGGTGTGCAGGAGGCAGCCCATCAATGATTCTCTTTCATACTGATGTTTCTATCTCTCTCTCGCTCTCTCTGAAATCAATAAAAATATATTTAAAATATAAAAACATAAAAATGAAGACTCCACAGAAGGGCCTCAAGGGCTTCATGCAGAGGTGAAAGAGCAAAGCATGTTGGCCTTCAGTGCAGGCACAGTTGGGACTGAGGAGGTCAGGGGGCTCTTAGCCGTCACCACTGAGGCTCTCCACGTCGCCCTTGCGCCTCCTTGTGCCCCTTATCTAACTCCTGAGTGTCAGTGTTGAAGTGCCACCCCAATTTCTTAGGACCATTTCCTCCTGAAAGGAGAGCAGAAGGCCATCAGAAGCTCCTAAGTAAGTTTTTTCCAGGGAAATTTGAGCTGATGCAAAATGCAAAAAAAAAAAAAGTATTTGTAAAATAGAAATGCATTTCTGTTACAGACTAGAATAAGCATTGTTGAAAAGATTTATTTTAAGTATTTTTAAAACATCTGGCTACAACAACAGTTATGTGTCCAAACAACATCTCCAAACGAATCGTTTGGCACCTCTGAGCAGCAGCGTGTAGATCAGGAAGTGGTCCTCGGGCTGTTTCCTCCTGAGAAGTGGTCGGAACACTGGGGAGTGTGTTTCTCACTCAACAAGTGCTTACTCGGCAGCCTGAGAGGCAGAGAGGTGATAATAGCCAGATATCAGCAACACTCCTTTTAATTTTCTCAGAGGTTGCCAACATTTGCAGGAGCTATGATCTATGACTTTGAATGAGAGTTTTGTAGGATTCAGTTAAATTCATAAAAACTTGCTACCAAGCTAATCTGGTACGTTTACAGTTAAAATTCTGTAAAAGTAAAATCCTGTAAAAGTTTGCTTTTGGTCACAAATAGAAAACAGTTCACACAAATTATTGTGATCTTTGTTGTTCCTATAGAAGCAGGAACATTGTTAGTCATTATTCTTATTCCTTTTAGTATACCAATGTCTTTACATTGTGACTTCAAATACTGCCCATTATGCCACCTGCTAGACAGAGCAGGACTATAACCTATTGACTGAACTTCAGGAAAGCATATTTTGCCTTCATATATAGAGATAATTACTAATTCTGAGAGCTGTTTAATCACTGAAAATGGACTTTGCCAAGGAATGAGTTCCTGTCACAGAGAGCAGCAGGCACCATCGTCAGAAATGCTGTCAGGCCCTAGTTGGTTTGGCTCAGTGGATAGAGCATTGGCCTGCAGACCGAAGGGTCCTGGGTTCGATTCCGGTCAAGGGCACATGCCCAGTTTGTGGGCTCGATCCCCAGTAGGGGACATGCAGGAGACAGCTTATCAATGATTCTCTCTCATCATTAATATTTCTCTCTTTCTCTCCCTTTCCTATCCTCTCTGAAATCAATAAAAAAGAAAAAAAGAAATGCTGTTAGAGGATTTCTGTGTTGAGTATGGGATTAAAACACAAAGCACTAGGTCTATGTAATCTTAGGTTTCTATGATTTCATCTTTTAAAAATGTTTGCATAGTATTTCAAAATTTTTAATGAACCTTACATGATCTCATTGATTTTTAATTGAGATTTTTTTTGACGTTTTAATGTGTAAATAAATAGAAACAATATAGACTTCTGAAGGAAGGTGGCAGTATGAAAACAAACTGAAGATTCACCACCCTCAATAATTAAAATATTAACAGAAAAAAAAGAAAGAAAATCAGCAGGGAAAAGGAAATCAACAGTAGCACGCAAACAAGGAAATAGATATAAACTATGTCAGGTTCTTCAAAACGTGGGGGGCAAGAAAGAAAGGGAGGGTTTTAGCAGAGTGCAGCTTCGAACCCTGTGTTCATCCTGTAAGCCTTGAATTAGCAAAAATCTTGAGTATTGTCATCCAAAGCTCCTAATCTTGGTAAGAAGCAAACTAACAGGGCATATTCTTTTCTGTGAGTGTTTTGGGTTATAAAACAGGTTAATAAAAATATGAATTCAATGTTCTGGGGCACAAAGATAAAATAATGAAATGAAAGTAATCTGGGGGAAATTGAGATTTCAGTTTCATAGAAACAAATTAAAGACTAAATTAAAAACTAAAACAATAATAAAAACTCACTAGACAGCTCAACATAAAATTACAGATACAGAAAAAAAAACGTTGAGATAAATGTAGTCAATGCATGTAAAAAGCATCAAGCAATTTGAGCCTGGTTGTTGTTCCTAGAGCAGAGAACCCACAAATAGTACAGACTAAATATGAAAAGATATAAAAGAAGAAAACTGCTCTGAAAAATGAAGCAAATCTGGAGATTGTAAGAACACAAGATCCAGGAAAACAGACACTGAATGATCAACACTGAGTCACCACCTCTACCTAAAGAACTTCTAGGACGTGAAGAAAAAAGTCTTTGGGCACACTGACATATAAAGCAAGGGAAGTCAACTAACTAGGTTGGCCTCTAACTTCAATAATCAATATTCAATGCCAGAATATATTGAAGCACCATCTGGAATTTCCAAGGGAAACTGTGACTCCAAGCCTCAGTATAAAGGCAGCAAAAAACTATTCTGACACATAAAAGAACTCAGAGAATTCACCCTCATGAGTTTTATTGAGAAAAAAAAAATTAGTGATGAAACCCAGTCAATTTAGAGATGAATAAAAATAAAGTGTTTGGGAATGGACAGGCTGGGGTAGACAGAGCTTATCATGAGTGTAATCCATCTGAACATGGAACTGATGATATTAGACAATGATGGGAGTAAAGTTTCCACAACAGAAGATGACTGTTATAAACCATGATGTTGTAAAAACAGAAACAGAGCCAACATCGGGAGGTGAGGGGTAGGGAGAAGGGAGGAAGTACAAGTCTAAAGATTTACTCATCTTTTATATTCATGAGTCATTTAATACTGTCTAAAATTGAAAACTGCTGTGAAAAAATAATAACTTCAACTTCTTAACATTTTTCATAATTTATTTTCTTAACCTTATTTCCCCAAGAGAGAATTTTAAGAAAATAATCTCTCTCAACTAAAGAGCAGAAATTTCTTTAGTTCTGCTTTAGTTTTACTTTTCTAATGTTAAAATAAAGTAATATTAAACTATCATTTTATTTAAAATAGCATGTATAACATGCTCATATTTCTGTAAGAATATTTCTTCCTATCCATATCTGTTTATCTTTCAATCTCTCTTTAGCATACACACCCTTTTCTTCTCTTCTCCCTTCCAAACAGTACCCTACTTTTCATCCACGTAATCATCTCTCCAGCAGGCAGCCTATGTACTTCAGGGAACTCCAAACCCAGCTCCAGCTCTGGGTGATGTGACTGGTCCCAGGATTATCCCATTTCTCCCTATCCCGGGGAGCTCAGGGTGAAGCCAACCAGAATCTGGAAGGGTTTGTGACCCAGCTACAGCCAACAGAACTTGAGGAAAGGCTTGCAGGAACCTGGCTTCCTAGCTTTTAAGAGACCATCACCACAGAAGGCTCCCACTTTCCCTCTGCACTTGGTGGGCGTGAGGTGCAAAGCTATGTTACAGCCGTTTTTACCACAAGTGAAGCCAGCCTGAGATTTATGCCTGCCTCCACCCCACCACACACACACACACACACACACACACACACACACACACACACACACACACTGCAGATAGTCAAAATGAAGCTGGGTCAGACCACCCCATCTCTGGATGCCAATTGTGGGAATCAATACATTTCCATATGATTAAACCAACTTGAATCAGATTTTACATATATATTTTTTTGGGCTAAACACATTTGCAATTGATACATCTACTTACATATGAACTATCATTTACCTAATGATAATCATTTGGGGTTGGTATTAAAACTCTATGTTTCTCTATTTTTTGAATACTTTATAATGAGCATGTTTCATTTTTAGAAACACAAAGAAGTTATTCTTCTTGAATATTAAATTGTTAAACACAAAAGTAACATATACTTATTGTTAAAAAATAAATTTAGCCCTAGCCGGTTTGGCTCAGTGGATAGAGTGTTGGCCTGCAAACCGAAGGGTCCCAGGTTTGATTCCAGTCAAGGGCACATACCTCGGTTGCAGGCTCCTCCCAGCCCGGGCCCTGGTTGGGGCTCATGCCCCAATATCTCTCACATCGATATTTCTCTCTGTCTTTCCCTCTCTCTTCCACTCTCTCTAAAAAGCAATAGAAAACTATCCTCGTGTGAGGATTAAAAAAACTACCTTCAGGTGAGGATTAAAAATAATAATAATAAATAAATAAATCTAGACACTTTCTCTACCAGGTGCCCTCTGATCACAAAATATAACAAAAATGATTTTAGAAATAGTTAACATGCTTATTAATGCTAAGCACTTTGCATGTATTAACTCACTATTATCTCAAAAGCTCAAACAGTTCTCTTGGACCATGAGAGCATGAAAGGGAAGCTACATTTTGAGGATGACAAAGTAACAAGATAGAATCCTAGTTAAGCCACAATCACAGCCGTGGACTATCTCCCAGGCTTCTGCAGGACTGAGTGTGGGGTTGGGGGGGCGTCTATCTTGCTTAAATTGCTGTATTTGGGGGTCCGTAAAAAACAGCAGCCTAATTTTTGGCTAGTATTAGTCAAGTACAAACACATTCTGATAAAAATAATAGTTACTGGGATAGTAAAATCATCGGTATTTTCTTAATTCAGTTCTTTCTTTTTATTAATTTATAGAAACTCAACTTGTTTGAGGGAATTTATTGCATCATGTGATTCAAAACTCCAGGGGATTGGAGGCCCCAGGACTAGACAGATCCAAGGGTTACACAATGTCTGTAAGGCTCAATCTCTCTCTCCATCTCTTGCCTCTGCTTTTCTCCGTATTGGGTTGACTCCAGGCAGGACCTCTCCATGGCTCACAATATCCTAAGAGATAGCAGTTACAGTGGGAAAGAACTTATGCCCAGAATCCCAAAGCTCTCAAGATGGACTCTCATTGGATCATGTGCCCATTTTGAAGCCAGTTACTGGGGCCCCTGATTCAAGCCTGGAACATACGCCCCCTGCTGGAGCTGGGGATAGTTCAGCTCCACCTGAGCCAGGTGCACTGGGCGTGGGAAAGGTGAGGTTCCCCAAAGAAGTCTCCAGGTGCTCTTACCAGAAAGAAAGGAATGACCACAGGCAGGCAATGATGGCTGATGGCCACTCAAATTTACTTAATCCTTGTTTCAACAAATAGTTTATGAAGCATCAAGAATGTGCCTGGCTCTGTCTTAGGTGATGGGGATTCAGAAGGAAGAAAGCGGACAAAAATCCCTGCCCTCCCCAAAAGATCCTTGCATTCAATAACGTTCTTGTGTCCTCTTCCAAAGCTCGGGCATCCGTTCTTCTGGGAATCATCTTTAATTTCACAAGGAAGTGATGTGAGGCTTTTATATCATTTCATCCTTGTGAGGATGAGAGGGACTGAGAGAGGAGCCAAGAAAAGCATGGGTACTATTGAGATGTGAAGTCTGGGCCTTTTCGGGTGAAATCTCCTTCCACGGAGAACTCGGTTATTCTTTTTTCCCTCCAGCCCAATCATGCAGCTGAGTTTAAAGGGCTGAGAGAAATATTACCCGGACATATGGGCACCAATTAGGCTGTTAGAAGTCCAGGAAATAAAATACTAACTTTTATGGCTGTTCCTAGTGAAAACTGCAGAGCAATTTGTCTCCTGGAGAGGCATGGAAGCACTTGCCGGGTTTCCTGTTTTGCACACTGTCTCCCACCATGCAGCTTGTTGCCTCGACAAATTTATTTTCCACAGCAGCCGGACATGTGCTTATGATTTTAGGAAGGGGGGCACTTGAGATAAGGTGGGACCTGCCTGTCACTGAAACATGAGCTCCCTCGAAGCTGCTTCCCAGCCCTTATTGCGAGACACATTGTTATCCTCCAAAACGTGCCCGAGTGTTGTTTGTCTTTAATTGAGGAATTTTTTATTTTTGTTAACCCTCACCCAAGGATATTTTTGCCATTGATTTTTTTTCTAAGAGAGAGAGTGGAAGGGAGGGATGGAGCGGGGGGGGGGGGGGGGTAGAGAGGAACACTGATATGAGAGACATTGGTTGGTTGCCTCTGCATGTACCTGACCGGGGCCAGGGATTGAACCTGCAACCCTGGTACATGCCCTTGACCAGGAATCAAACCTGTGACCCTTCAGTGTGTGAGCTGACACTCCAACCACAGAGCCACACCAGCCAGGGCAGCAAATACTGTTAACCACGAGGTTTTTATTTATTTAAACAAATATCTGGTGAAGAGGGAAAGTGGAAATAATTAAATTTTGGTGGTGGTTGGGAGTGAAGGTGGGGAAAGACCTAAGAAAAGACCAGCAATGAACCTCCAGTATTCACTGGGTGACCTCTTATGTTCTCGCCAAAAGCAACACAAAAGGGCAGGCTTGGTATAGGTGAAGAAAGTTTTTGCGTATACCCTTTGACCCAACTTCTTCAAACCAAAACGATGTCTTGTAAATGTGTTTACAAGCTACTTTCTCTCTCTGAGCCTCAGTTTTCCTCATCTGTGAAATGGGGTTATAATACGAAGCTCCCAGGGTAGTTGGGAGATTAGATGATATATCCTATGTAAAGCACCGAGCGCGCTGGCAGCTCAGAGGGAGTGCTCAGTAAAAGGTAGTCTCTCTTTTTTACATGCCTGTATACACACACACACACACACACACACACACACACACACACCACGCTCATGTTTGCATCATGTTTAGAGAGTTGGCAGTTAGGCCTGGGACTACAGTCCTTCCACATACAGGTGACCGGAACTACAGCTCAGGAGGCACCCAGGTGCTTGAGTGACAGGACTGTTGGGAGAAATCCACTTCACACTCTGACAAAGACAGCTCTCCTTAATGGCTCAAGCATCTGTTTTCCAACCCCAAGTAGGCCATTTAGATAACAAAGGCAAGTCTGAGATGTGAAATGGCTGATAGCAGCCCCAAAATAGAGCAGATCTGAGGTGGAGTAAAAGCCCTCTGTTGCCCATCAGTGTCAGCGGCACCTGCATGTGAAAGGTGGGCGCTGCCTAGCAGAGGGCTGGAAGCTTCCTTATAAGGCAGGAGATGGGTCTCCAGGAGACCAGGGAGGGGTTTGAGAGCTGCTGAAGTGCAGAGGTCACTGCTCAGGTCATCAATGTGACACAGACCCCGAAGAAACCTTCCCAAAGAAACCAAGGTTAGATGCAGCAAAACCAGGAGGGAGAACTCAGGTCTCCTGCCGCTCAGCCCAGGCAGTGCCTTTGCTGTTTCCTGGGACCATCGCCCTGGTTGGAGCTTGGGTCATTATTCAGGGCCACATCCGGGATGGAGGAGAAGAAGGCCTCTGTGGGGCAGGCAGGTGCCAAGGAAGAAAGAGAAAGGGAGAGATTTCTTTAAAGGAAGCAGAGGGAGAAGAAGAGAAAGAAATATGGGGTTTTTTTTAAATATAAAATTGATATATGCTCACAAAATGGGAATTATATAAAATAAAAAGTAAAATCTCACACCAGTTGTCAAGCACAGCCTCCCCCACCTCACTTTCCAGAGGTAAACAGTTTTTGTACATCTTCTAGACTTTTTCTATACATTTATATGTATACACACATATGTATATACTTTTTTGTTTAACATAAATGAGATTACACAATCAATGTAATTCCAAAATTCGCTTTTTTTACTTAATGATATACTATATACATCTTTTTGTGTTTATGCTTATAGACCTACCTCATTGTTTTAAGTGGCCCTACAGTGCCATCACACAGGTGTAACATGATATATTTAACCAGTTCTCTAGTGAAATACATTTAGATTCTTTCCAGCATTTTTTTTTCCACTAATACCAACAAGCCAACAATATGCATCTTGTTCAAATACCCCATGCACCTGGGTGAGCATGTATCTCATAAATATTTCAGAGTGGGGTCAAAGGGCATACACATTTTAAATTGTGGTAGATTTGACTCACTACACTTTCAAAAACTGTATCAATTTGTATTTTCAGCAAGAAGGCAGATCAGTTCACCTCTCTTACACTCTCATTAACGCGGTATCATCAATCTTTCTACTGTTTTCCCAGTGTTGTTTCCGAGTATGTCCTTGAATTCTGAATAGAATCCAGCACCCATTTGTATTGTGAATAGATATTTGTATTTATTTTTTGGTGAGATGCTTGTTTTTATCTTTTTTTCTATTTTTCTGCCTGGTTTTTACTTTTTTCCTCTTGGTTTATAACAGTTCTTTGTACATCAAATAAATGAGTCTTTGTCTCCAATATGGGTGGCAGTTAGAATTTCCAGTCTGTACCTTGGCTTTGTATGATTGTTTTTCTACTTAAAATTTTTGCATGATCAAATTATGAATCTGTGCTTTATACCTCCTGGGTCTTATGCTCAAAAAAACTTTATGATTCTAAGAAAATAAAACTCTAACTTTATTCAATACTTTAATACATATTTTATATGTATGTAACAAATAATAGACCAAAATGGAATTTATTTTAGGTGAGGAATGGTGTAAGAACTCAGCTTCCTCTTTCTCCCCTACCCCATTACTAGCCTATTGATTGACTTGTTCTTTGAGCACTTATGTGAAATGCCACTGTTTTCATAAATCAAATTACTATTCATACTGAGGTATTTCTCTGGACCCTATTTTATTCCACTGATTTTTCTGTTTATTCATGTACTAGTCTTATTCTGTTTCAAATATTGTAGTTTTATGATACATTTTTAGTTTCAATGAAAGCTAATATCCCCATAACTCTTCCATAAAAATGAAGGTGTGTTTTTAAGGCCCCTTGGTCATACCCCAAAGAAAAGACATAATATTATATTTTATAAAATCCAGTCCCATTCATAAGCTTCAGGTTTCTGCCAATATATATTAGCACAGTCTTGATACATACGTGTATATATATATATATAGTATTTCCTCCTAGGTCATCATATGTTCCTGCATGCTAGAGCATGTTGAAATTTGACCCTAGTTATTGGTCCAGTGGCAACAAGGGGGAGCTATGGTGGGTCTTGAGAAAAATGAGCATCCCCTTGCAAGACTTCTTATCTGGGTGAGGTGGCCACACAGCGTGTTCACTCAAAGGAAGCCTGGTCTCCTCAGACACCGGAGGACACGCTCTTCCTAGCAAGGAAGCCTCAGAGAGACGTGTTAGTGTTAGTGTCTGTTCCAGCCTAATGTCCCCCTCCAAGTTTCAGTGACTCATTCTTTTCTAATCAGTTCTCCAACTTTTACATGAGAAGCTTGGTAAGGCTGTGAATGCACCTGGCATTGCAATCCTGCAACCCTCCCAATTGAATTTTGTGCTTGATTTCTAGTAATATGAGCCTATGGCTATGATAAATAAAAGATTGTTTTGGGTTGCCACAAAAACTTTCTAGTTCTCAGATCATGACTTAGCTTCTCATTTGCTTTCTGTAAATGCTCCAGTGCACTCGGGATAATCCATCCAACACTATCCATAGTCCTTATTTCTGTTTGTACTTCATCACAATCTCCAGAGCTTGATTAACTGTGAAGCCACTGAATGCTTTTCCCATTGGTAAGGAGCTGATCACTGCACTGAAGGCCCATACATATAGATATAGATGTAGATATAGATATAGATATATGGAGATGGAGAGAGAGAGAGAGAGAGAGAGAGAGAGAGAGAGAGAGAGAGAGAGAGAATAATCGGCTCATATAGTTATGGAGGCTGAGAAGTCCCATGATTACAAGTTGGAGACCCAGGGAAGCTGGTGGTATAATTTAGTCCAAATCTAAAGGCCAGAGAAGATGGGATGAGATGTCCCAGCTCAAGCAATGAGATAGGAAACACAGGGTGAATTGTTCCTTCCTCTGCCTCTTGTCCTATTCAGGCCTTTAATGAATTGGATGATGCCCACCTGCATTGAGAAGGATAATCTACTTTATTGAGTCTACAAATTCAAATACTAATCTCACTCAGAAACACCCTCATAGACACAACACAAACCATGTTGAATCTGGACACCCAGAGCCCAGTCCAGTGGACATAAAATTAACCACCACACCTCTTCACCAGCCTAGTACTTGATTATCTCCTGTGCCTCTCCACAGATCAGTGCTTGAAATCTACAGTGCCAGCTTCTCTGGTGTTCAGATTCATGATTCCTTTGCAGGAAAGGCTCCTGAAATAAATGACCTCTTTTTGAAAAGACAGAAACTAATCTATATATATAAAAGCCTAAGTGACTGAATGACCAGTCGACCAATTGCTATGATGCACACTGACCACCATGGGGCAGACCCTCAACGCAGGACCTGCCCCCTGGTGGTCAGTGTGCTCCCACAGCCAACCTCCCGCGGTCCCTCTCCCCGGCCAGCCAGCCCTATCGGCCCCAATCAGGACTGGGCAAGATGGCTCCGATTGGCCCCGATCACCGGCCAGGCTGAGGAACCCCACCTGTGCACGAATTCGTGCATTGGGGCTCTAGTAAAATAATAGAAATCTAAACAAGGAGAAGAGCCTGACTGTGTATGGGATATGAGACCGTTTTCTTGAGCACTAGCTGAAACCACTAGCCCCTACGTAAGACATTGAGTGGAAGTCACAATGATCCTGGAACACTGTGAGTGGAATTGTGAACGTAAAATGTTTCCCTCTATTCCTGTGAGGACATATATGAGTCTTAAATAAGATTTTTTTTTTACCAAATTTCAAGACATCAACTAAAGAATTTTGCCTATTCTAGGATATATTAGCACCTATCACTAATACAGTGGACCTCAAAATATGACTCCAGACCAACAGTGTCAAATCACCTAGGAAATTATTAGAAATGCAAATTCTCAGACCCTACCCCAGACTTTCTGAGTCAGAGACTCTGGGTTGGGATCCAATCATCTGTGACTTGACATGCCCACTAGGGGATCTGGTGCTTATAATGTGTGAGAATCACAGGCTTAGACCGATCTGAATTCAAGTCCTGGTTTCTCCACTTGCAATGGGTGTGACTTTGGGCAAGACATTTAATCTAGACCGCAGCTTCCTCATCTATGTTAGTTTCACCTTAATGGTAACTACTTTATAGGCTTATAAAAATTAAAAAATAAAATGGGTGTACAGGGTTTAGAAAAGAGCTAGCCATGGAGCACTCAAAAACTGTGAGATTTTTGGAATCATCTTTTGGGGCTATAAGACAAATTGAAGAGACCAGTGGTTTTAAAATCTAGGTATAGTAAACACCAGGCACATAATAAATAGTATGTGCTTAATAATGCTAGCTAGTAGTAGTGGTAGAGGTGGTGGTAGTAGTAGTAATATAACACTTAACACCTATATTGTATTTATCTTGTTCTAGACATGTTTGTGAGCCCTTTACATATTATATTTTAATACTTAAAACAACCCTAAAATTGCACCACTTTGGAGATGAGGGAATCAAGGTACCAAATGGTTATGTTTCCTCCCCAAGATTACAAAGTTATTAAGTGATAGAACAAAGACCCAAACCAGATTGTCTTATTTCAGTCTGTGCACTTAAGCGATAATATGAGAAGACATGGAAGAAATGCTGAGAGAGGAAGAGGAGGAGAGAGAAGGGGAGATGGACAATGCCCTATTACACTTATTCCATTTTCTAAAAATAGGATCCATCTTCTTGCACCATTTGCAGCCAAAGAAATGATGAACATTGCTGCCTCCAGGCTGAGGTTCTGCGGAAGGAAGAGGTGCTCAGCAGGAGCCCCCGGGGGCTGGGTTGGCCAGCTCTTGGCTTACATCTTTTTCACTGGCAATGACGTGGGAAACAGAAAAATATGACCTGTCAGTATCACTGGAGTCAGTGCTATTGGGAAAGGCCCCAGAAGGACATACAGAAGAGTCTAATAGAAAGAACTTAGAAATTTTGGCAAACTTGGGCCAAGACATCTGTAGAAAAAATAATCCCAAGTAGACTTGGGGGAGGGAGCAGGGGGGAAGCAAGTGAAAGTACAGGTCCTTTTAGTCCACTGTCACTCTGTGGGCAGAATAGCTGATGTTCCCTAAAGAGCCAAGGCCACAGCAGGCAAAATTTGGTGAGGCCGTCCCTGAAAGGTGGAGAAGGGGTATGCCCCCTTTCTGCTTTCCCTTGCAGCCCGCAGGGACACACCTCGAGGATGGCCTTTTGCAGGTGCAGAGAGGCTACAAAGATAACCCATTTTCTAAAGATGTCAAGGAAGAGCAACCACTGAGCAACCAAAGAAAGAAGTTAGATGTGAGAACAACTAGGCTGGGAATGGCTGGAGGGAAGCGAGATGCATTTGCTAGTGTATGACAAGGTGAGCAGGAGAGTTTCAATTCAGTTGAACTGGTATTTATCACATGCCTACTATGTGTCATTTACTCTCTAGGTTCAGGTGAAATAGTAATAAATGTCAGTCTTATGCTGAGAAGTTCCCTGTCCAATGCCACAGGAGGATTATAAATAGACTAGAGGCCCGGTGCACGGACTCGTGCCCTGGTGGGGTCCGGTTGTTCTGCCCGGATCGGCCGATCAGGCAGGGCTGGCTGGGGGGAGGGGCCGCGGGTGGTTGGTGGGCTGGCCTCACCCCCAATGGGGGTGTGGGGGGCCGGAGGGGTGGGGCCAAAGGGGGGAGAGGTCGTGGGCAGTTGGTAGGCCAGCCCTGCCCCCTGGTCGAACTCTTGGTTGAGGGGACAATTTGCATATTACCCTTTTATTACATAGGATAATTACACACAGTGTGGGAAAGGGCCATTAAGAGGATTCCTGAGAACAAGAGTAGGGATATATAACCCAGTCCAGGACCAGGAAGAGTACATATCAGGGAAGACTTCCTGGAGAAGGTGATGCTTGAGTTGTGTCTTCAAAGTTAAGGATGCCTTGGCTGCACGTAACAAAAAATTGAAACTCAACTGCCTCACATGATAAGGGAACTTATATCACATAAAACAGTCTAGAGACAGTTCAGGTTAGTTAATTCAACAGCGGACAATGTTATCAAGGACCAGTTTCTTTCTATATCTCTGTTTTGCCCTTCTCAATGTGTTAGTTCTACTCGCAGATCACAACCCCTCACAGTCACAAGATGGCTGTGGAAATCCCAGACATCACATCTGGACATACTCATGTCAAAGGGGGAAAAGGGCCCTTCTCTTTCTGTCTTTCTTTAAAGGAAGAAATCCTTCACAGAAGCCACCCCCACTGATTTTTCCTCATATCTTATGGTCCTGAAGGGCTTTTCATGCTCACACCCAATCTAGGGGGAAGGAATAAAACCACCATCATTAATGTAGATCATTTGGATCTGCTGCCAGGAGAAGAGTGTATCTGGACAAAGGCTACGAGAGTCCAGATCCTGGAGGACATTGCATAGACTGTATTTAGTTGGGCAGGGATTCACAACAACCCCCTTTTGTTTTTAACAGCTTTATTCAAGTGTGACTGACACGTTAAAAGTCATACATATTTAAAGTGTACAGTTTCAAACATCTTAACGTATGTATACACTTGCAAGACATCACCACAATCACTATAATGAACAAAACCAGCACCCCCCCCCCAAATTCTCTCCTTACCTTTTGTAATCCCTCCCTCAGTCCCCTTCCCACCCAACACCCCACCCCTTTGTCCCCCAGCAGTCACTAATTGACTCTCCATCCCTATAGATAAGTTTGTATTTTCAAATGTTTTTAATGGAATGATCATGCAGCATGTAATTTGTTTTTTTCTGGTTGCTTTCACTCAGCAAAGCTATTTTGAAATTCATTCATGATTCTGTGTGTATCAATGATTAGTGCCTTTTTATTGCTTAGTAGTAGTTCATTGTATGGATCTACTACAGTTTGTTTATCCATTCATCTGTTGATAGACATTTAAGTTGTGTTCAGTTTGGGCTCGTACAAGTAAAACTGCTATGAACACTCATATGGAGGTTATTGTGTGAACAAATGTTTTTATTTCTCCTGAGTAAATTCTAGGGAGAGAATCCCTGGATCAGATGGTAGATATATGTTTAACTTTTAAAAAAACCGTCATTGTACCATTTTACATTCCCACCAGCAGTGTTCCAGCATTCCAACTGTTTCACATCTTCCCAACACTTAGTATCGTCAGTCTTTCTAATTTTAGAGACTTTCTAAAAGGGCTCATCAATTCCTTTTTTGTAATAAATGCATCGTAACACCCCCTCTATTATCCTGAAATAAAATTTATTATTATACCTATCTGTAATGCACCATTAAAAAGAAACCAACACAATGCCCTAACTATAAAGTAGAAGAGAAATAATAAGAAAACTTTTTTTGTAAAATAACATGTGATTATGTAAATAACAGGGCATTAACTGGAAGCCATAATAAAATAGTGAAATGCTCACACCTGCAAATGGATGCTAAGTGATAAATGCAGATCAGACAGGTGTGTTGTTTGGCAACCCAAAGCCCATGAGCAGCATTTCGGTCAGTGCTGTGATCGACCAAAATGGTGAGCAACTTTAATTAACATCCCACACCACACAAAGTATGACATCTTCCTTGATTCACCTAGTAATTGCTTTTGTGTAAAATTTAATGTTTATTAAAACTATGGGAAAATTGCTTTGTGTGTGCTTATAAAGGTCAGATTCTAGGCTCAGATACAGAGATTTACCTACATGAACATTCAGTGGATGTTAGGAAGCCATGTGTATAAGATCTTTGATTATATACTGAATTTTTTTTTAATTCAGAAAGGACATTATTGGTATAATTGTTAAAATTTATAAACACAGACTGTAAATTATTAATGTTAAATAGAATTGTATCGATGATACTAGTAAGTTTCCTGAGTGTAATGCCTGTAGTTATTTCAGAGAAAGCCCTTGTAATTAGGAAAAATAAGCTGAAATATTTAGGGGTAAAGTATTAGGATGTCTGTAATTAAATCTCACATGATTCAGAGAGACTTTCATATACACACAGAAAATAATAAAGCAAATTTTCCAAAATGTTACTAATTGGAAAAATGTAGGTGAAAGGTACTTGGGTGTTCCTTGATTCATTCTTGCAACTTTTCTGTAGGTGTGAATATTTTCCAAAATAAAAAGTTGAAAGATGGGGAGCTTTTTGCTAGCTACTGAGCTTAAAGAAAGATATGCAGACAATCCTTTGCCGTGTGTGAAAACTCCGTGCTTTTCAGAACATCTAGCCCTTCTTAGGCCTCCACCTGCTACAGGGCAGTGTTGCTCCTAATTGCTGTGGAGTCCAAAAGTACCCTACAGGTTGCTATATAAAGAGACAGACAGACAGAGAGAAAGCTACGCCTGGTATCCCCATACTCTGCTGAGAACCAACCCTGGAGGGTCCCCATGAGGTGATGAACACGGAGCTAGGGGTCAGAAGAATGTATAGGCTTTTAGAGCGCAACAGAGATGATCTCATTTCTTAAGGTGTGGACCAGCTTACCCTGGGGCAGGACTGAAATGCAAAGTCTCAGCTCCTCCCCCAACTTCTGAATCAGAATCTGTGTTTTAACATCATCTAGGTGATGATCACACACATTAGAATTTGGGAAGCACTGTTAGACTGTGGATGTATGCTGAGATCTCTTATAGTAGCTGGGGTGGAGTGAGGGGAGGAGGCCAAGCAGAGGGGAGGAGCCCAAGGAGCCCAAGGAGCTTGGCCCAAGCCCAAGCTTTGGGTCGAAGAAAAGGGTAGACAACTAGAATCATTTGAAAACGCATCTTGAGCTCTCACTCTACCAGTGAGGAAATGGAACCGTGTCCCGTGGAGGTTAGGTGACTTGTTAACATGTGCCGTCATGACAGTCAGGACTAAATCTGGCACCCCTGTCCTTCCCTCCTCCCCTCCCCCCAGCACAGCTCTCTTCCCACAACTGCTCTGGCTAGCTTTCCTCAGAGACACAGTAAGAGGCTGCACTAGGGGATTGCTGCTGTCCCTGAGCTCTGAGAGACCACATGCTGGCCCCCACTCTCCCGCTGGAAGCTGGGCAGCAGACCCTATGGCCCGACACTGACCCCGTGGTCCGACACTGACCCGCGTGGCTTCACAGAGTGCTCGCTCGCAGACTCTGGGCCACCTGCCAGTACTTGGTGTGTTGGCCCAGACCACGAAGGCGTTGGTTGGGATCAAGAAACAGCCCCGATCCCTGCCCAAACTCTATGGAGGTCAAGAGAAAGCCTTCTTTCTAATGGAAACCAGAGCTGGCTCTGGGATCTGTGGTGGATTTGCCATATTTCTTACTGTAATAAGCGCCTGGTCCCTGAGCACCCAAAGCCCCCACTTTTCTTCCCCCAGGATGGGATGTGAGCCGAGGTATTGAGTGTGACTTCAGCACTTACATACTTCACTCATACTGGACACTGCTCCCTGCTCACTGGCTGGGGTACATTGACCAAGTAATGTCACGATGAACGCCTCAGTCTCCTTAGCCAGAAGATGAGCTCAGAACACATGACCTGTCAAGCAGCCGGGATACAGTGGGTCCTGAACACCTATGGTCCCTACCCTCTTCCTCTCCCTGGCCCACCTTGTCTAATTCACCAGGTTTCAATGCCCTTTTCACTCCATTATGAAGACACAGGTGGAGGACCAGGGATGGAGGAGGAGATAAGAACAGGGAGGAAGGTGGGGAGACTGCTTCGGGCAGCTCTAGGCTTGCACAAGTGGCCGGACCAGCCTCAGACTCAGCAGCCCCGGTAAGCAGGTCCCATTTGTCCCCAGCCTCAGACTGCAGCCAAACACCCTCTTGGCTGTTTGAACCCCGGTGGTTCTTTCCAGAGCCTGCAAACTAGTCTTGGAAGGAGCAGGTCAAGAGTGGTTTGGGTCCTTCCAGAATCTCTGGTCCAGCCTCTCCTCTCCCCAGTCCTCAAGTTTTCTTCTTTGTAGGCCTCTCCCCAGATAAGGGTCAGACTCTAAGCACTGAGGAGAGATACCTTTCCTGGATGATGCTATTAAGAATGGGATAAACAATATTTATCCAATTCACCATAGCTAAGATTTGGAAACAGCCTAAATGCCCATCAGCAGATGAGTGGATTAGAAAACTATGGTACATCTACACAATGGAATACTATGCTACTATAAAAAAAGAAGGAATTCTTACCATTTGCAGCAGCATGGATGGAACTGGAGAACTTTATGCTAAGTGAAATAAGCCAGGCAATGAAAGAAAAATACCACATGATCTCACTCATTTATGGAAAATAAAAAACATTATAACCTGATGAACAAAAAGATAGATACAGAGGCAGTAAAGCACCGAACAGACTGTCAAATTACAGCAGGAAGGCTGGGGAGTGCTGTGGAGGGAGGGAAATAGATCAACCAAAGGATTTGTATGCATGCATATAAGCACACCAATGGACACAAGACACTGGGGGCAGGGGTGGAATGAGGGCATGCGACAGGGGGTATGGGGAGGCTGGGGGAAGGTCAATGGGGGGAAAAAAAAGGAGATATATGTACTAATATATGTAATACTTTAAACAGTAAAAAAAAATGGGATAAACAAATCTTGAATGGCCAAGTTTAGGAATTGTGAGGGTTGACAGTGCGCTAACTTGATATCATAATAGATAGATTTAATCAGTCTCTGACGTATTTCTTTAAGAAAAACCTAGAGAGTCTTACCATGTGTCTGGCGTGTGCTAACCTTTAGACAAATCTTACTTCATTTAAACCTCCTAACAACCCAATAAGTGACCCGGGCACAGAAAAATTAAGAGTCTGTGATGAGCACAAATCAACCTCAGGCAATGAGCAGCTGTAAGAAAGTGATTGCAGTTTTGGACCCCAGACCAGAAGCTGATCTCCCCCCCTCTTTGGTGCTAAATGCAGGTGCATGAGAGGGAAACAGGCAGATTCCATGATTGAAACTCGAGTCCCTCCCTCCAGATCTTGTCTGGGTTGCTCACACGCTCAGCTGCCTTGCCGACCCAGCTGCCAGCCTCAGAGTGGAGCTGCTTGACCAGGGCAAGGCTGTTGGGAGGGAGTCTTGGCCAGAGAGGATGCTCCCAGGTGAGGGGTCAGTGGGTCGAGCCTGGGGCTGAGCTTGTCCACAAGCCCGCTGCCCTGCAGACTCCTGAGAGGCAGTGCAGACCCACAGCCCGGCTCCCTCCCCTGCTGGAAGCTGGGCAGCAGGCCCCTGCAGCATAGCTGACCCCCTGGCCTGACACACTCTGCCCTGCTTTGCTGTCCATCATGCTCACTCACAGAATTCTGGGCCATCAGAAAATACTTGGCACAGTGGCCCAGACCATTAAGGTTTGCGTTGGAGACCCTCTGCACCATCTCCCTAATACCACTATGAAGTAGCCCCCCATTTTTGCCCAAAGTCTGTGCGGTCAGATGAAACCATCTTCTTTCTGTGTAAACTGGAGTTAACTCCGGGATCTGATGTTGGTTTGTTCAGTTTCTTACAGTAATAAGCAAGGGCTGTCATGGTGGATGTGACTCCAATTGTTTTCCTTCCTAAGGGCTGTCTGAGACCTCTGCCTGCACAGGCCTTTACAAATGATCCGCTGCCTCTCAGGCAAGCCATCTTTATTAACTCCCGGTCTGAGGCACTATTAATTTATTGCTTGGCTTTGTATAGTGACTTGTCTTAAAAAGGCCAGCAATTAATCACATCTCCCTGCCCCAAGAGTCTTGATTTAACTTCCTTTTATGTTTTTACACTTGTGCATGAGTTTGAAACAGTGAAATGACCCTAAAGCTCATATGTAACCTCAAATTGTTTTTGTTTCACATCTTCAAAAAGTACAGCAAAATCAATTTAAATGGAAATATTTTCATCTAATTGGAAAAGATGACGACCCAAACTTTATTTATTCGGATGCAGTCTTTCCTCGGCAGGACCGGAGTGTTCCCCGGAGTACGGCACTTTAACCAGACACTCAAACTCAATTAGTAAATAGGCTGACCCATTTTTCCGGTTCCAGCTGACTGATAAATCCAAACGAAACAAAAGCATGAAAGCTAACGAGCAAACTGGGAACAAATATTCTTTTGCTTTTACAGTTTCTGCTGTTGTTTACTAACTTGAGGAAAGGAAATCACAGAAAAGCCCCCTCACATGTCTCTCTTAAATGACTTTTTAAATGCTGTACTGTTTGAACTGGCTCTAGATAAATCAATGGTCAATGACCAATCTTAAGGGCATTTAAATTAGCTAAATTAAAAAGTGGGTAGGTTGATGAGGCCCACAGCCCAGGAGCTCCAGGGTTTGGGCTTCATTTCTCATTGAAATCCTAGTTGCCCCGTGCGATGGGCTGACCTGTATTCCCCCAGAATTCATAGGTCAAGGTCCTAACCCCCAGTACCTCAGAATGTAAGGAGATAGGATTTTTAAAGAGATAATTACATTTAAATGGGGTCATCAGTGTGGGCCCTATACCAATAAGACTGGTGTCCGTATAAGAAGAGGCAATGTGTGCACAGACAGATGCAGAGGGAAGACCATGTGAAGGCACAGTGAGATGATGGTC
Source organism: Cnephaeus nilssonii (assembly GCF_951640355.1). Classification (NCBI taxonomy): domain Eukaryota; kingdom Metazoa; phylum Chordata; class Mammalia; order Chiroptera; family Vespertilionidae; genus Cnephaeus; species Cnephaeus nilssonii. The sequence continues at coordinate 86,450,279 of NC_137072.1, read as the reverse complement.
ATCTACAAGCCAAGGAGAGAGGCCCCAGAAGAAACTAACCCTGCAGACACCTTGATCTTGGGCTTCTATCCTTTAGAACTTGAGAAAATAAATTTCTGTTGGTAAGCCACTCAGTCTGTGGTATTTTGTTATGATAGTGCTAGGAAACAAATATACCCAGGTCTTAAATATACTATTCAAGCTAAAACAAAACAAAACAAAAAACTACATTTAACCATGGAAAGTTACATGTGCTTGTAGTGAGTAGAAGTAATCTGAAGATAATTTGGAAATCTTGGCAGGCCACAGAGCAAACTCATGGCCACCAGATTCTTCCAGTGACTTTGTAACTGGATGGTTGGAAGTCATACTCTTAAAATGGGCTTCTCCTCTTACAGGTCAGGAGGAAACAAATGATCCATGAATGAGAAAAGCTTCCCTGACTCTCCAACCCAGAGAAACTGAGATAGCACCATGAACATGGGCTCCAGGTAGAAGAAATGTGGTTTGATGATTTGAATGAAAGTGCATACGTATCTCAATCGCTAGGCGTATTAGGATAATTAAAGTATGCTACCACCCAGACAATCCTCAAGACTTCAGTGCCTTCATATGAAAAAGTTTGACATGTCTTTACAATAAAATTTCATGTGGCTCAGGAGGAGTTCTCCTCCAAGCGGTGACTCAGGGATCCAGGATCCCTCCATCATGTGATGCTTCCATCTCAACATGGGGCTTTCAAGGCCACGGTAGCGGGGGGGGGGGGGGGGGGGGGAGAGAGGATACACACCAGCTTTTAACTGCCACAGCCCAAGGTGACACCTATGGTGATGGTCCATTGGTTCCAACTAACATCAAGGGAAAGTGAGAAATGTAGGGGAGCATAGAGACTGTTTGGTGAGCTCAGATGATCTCTGTCACATTATTTGAACTTTCATGAAGCAGTAGCAATAGCACTAAGAACTGCACACAGAGTGTCTTGCTTCATCCCCTCTTTTACACATGTGGAAACTGAGACTTAGAGACGTTAAGTTGGCCAACGTCATGTAAATATAAGTAGAACCCACATGGGGATTCAGATATGTCTATTTCCAGAAGTCTATAGCTGCTAGGCTATACTGATGGGAAATACTTTATTGAAAATCTCAAAGCTCATATCTTTATTTTTATTTGTCTTCTGAATTGCTCAGAAAACCAAGGAGGAAATGAGAGGCCAAAACCCTGAAACATTTGAAATGATTGTCTACCTGTCTGATTAATCTAGGTAACTTGAAGATCTGAAGCCTTCAATTTAAAAGTAAGATACTCCCACCTGATCTTATAAGTGTATTGAGTGCAGCATTTTATTTTTAATGACAAAAAATCACCAAAGTAATATTTCCTCTTGGTGTGCTTTACTTTATTTAAAAAGGAAGATGTTAAGATGTTTCACACACTTTTGACAGATTGTCCCAAAAATATTAAAGAAACAAATAATGAAATAACATGATGGCACAAGGCTTACGTAGTTGAATTTTTATGTACACCCCCAGAAAAGGAGATGTTGCCCTCAAGATAACCTGTAACTCATAAACTAAGAACTGTGCAATGTCAAATGGTCAAAAAGTTCTAAAAAAAAAAATACTGGAGCAGGGAAAGGTCACTGGCCCCAAACAAATCAGACCCACCCAAACATTGATCAGAGCCATGCCCTCCTCATGGCCCACGTGAATCCTCTTTGCCCCTGTGCGCTGTGATGGATTATCATTTAAAAATCATTGGTCATCTTTAAAATATGGTCTTTGATTATGGCCCCAAACCCACTCAACCGTTTGGTTTGAACACTCAATAACTTTAGTACTGCAGTGATTTTATTTTTTAAACATTATTTAGAGACACATTCATATGGCTCAAAATAGACTACTCTGACCTGTGAGACTTGCCCTTAATTTGACCTTGTCTACAAGAACCTTTCTGGAGACAATAGGGAAACCTCAAATATTCAGACTAATTGTGTGGTGAGGAGGACAGAAACCAGATGAACTTAGTGTAGTCTGAGTTATAAAAAATTATAAGGAATACCATCCTATTTCCCCCAAAGCTGTACTCTAACTCAAAGTATTGCTCATAAAAGGGCAAGATAGATGCTCTAAATATTAGTTCTTGCACTAAAGCTAGTCAGTATTTTAGGGTCTTATTTTCTCTGGTTTGAAGCAAAATGAGAAAAGTAAAAATGTGCAGTGCAGTGATTTGTTCATGGGATTAAATTTATTCAGCTTTTAAATTCTAAAAAAATATTTAATTCTGATTTTTTTATTGTTGAGTTAAAAAAAAAAAGAAATGATGGTGAAGTGGGCTTTAAAAATTTTTTTTTTAAAAAAGAGTTTATTTTGCAAAACAAAAACTTGACACCCTTAGTCAGACTCCCAAATATTTACAATTTTCCTATCTGAAAAATCTGGTAACATTGGGCTCACTTTCTTTACAGACCTACCTTTCTTAATGAACAAGTAACAGGTTGGTAAATATTTGAAAGTCACAGAAGCAGTAGAGAGTAATGTTTAAAATGCTTTGTGATCGGTCAAACCTCAACTTCAACCTTGGTTGTACCACTTACAGTGGTGAGACCTAGGGCAAATCATGTGACTTCTCTAGACCTCAGTTTCCTCATCTATAGAATGGGGATAATAACAACACAGTATCTCTTTCTTAGAGATCATGTGAAAAGTAAATGAGAAAGTGAATGTGTAGCAATTGGCACATAGTAGATGCTCAATGAATGTTAACTATTGTTATTATTATTAACACTATAGGCCCAGTGCACAAAATTCTGCACTTGGGGGTCGGGGGTTCCCTCAACCCGGCCTGCGCCCTCTTGCAGTCTAGGAGCCCTTGGGGGGGGATGTCTGACTGACGGCAGTCGGACATGTGTAGCGCTGCTGCGGAGGCGGAAGAGGCTCCTGCCACCGCTGCTGCATTCGCCAGCTGTGAGCCTGGCTTCTGTCTGAGCAGTGCGCCCCCTGTGGGAGCGCATTGACCACCAGGGGGCAGCTCCTGCTTTGAGCACCTGCCCCCTGGTGATCAGTGCATGTCATAGCAACTGGTCGGTCCACCATTCAATCAATTTGCATACTAGCCTTTTGTTATATAGGATTATTAATAAATAAATAACTGTTTGAAATGTGCACTTCAGCAGTAGTTTGGATTACACTCTCTTTACATTATGAAATTGCCAGGCAAACCCTATCTTCTGGGTTGTTTCTAAAATGAATTGATTTGGCCCCTGTTTAAGAGCCCAGCTTTCAGATTGTACTTAATAAATGTTGACTCGTTTGCCTGATTCTTCTCCCTCCAAGAACAGAGGGAAGAGCGTTCTCTCTGCTCTCCCTACCCCATCTTGGACTCCCTGGTACCAAATGCCTTTGTTGTCATGCTGTTTTACAGATAGCCCTCAAGTTTCTCAGGTTCTACAGAGACACCAGAAGAACAGAAGACAGTGGTGGCAGCCCTGTGGGCTTCTACCATAGCCACACACAGACTCCCAAGAGAAATTAGAGACAATGTGTGTCTGACCTTATCATTTTATTCCTGAGGCAATTAAGTTGAGGTTGTTGAAGAGACAGAGTAGTAAAGTTAGGGAGGAGGAGAGTCACATAATAACTTCCTTCATGGGGCTAGAGTAGTTTGCACACATACGTACTTGGCCATCACCGAACATTGAGGGAGAGTTAACTTGGTGATTGAACTGCCTTTTGTTGAACATTCAGACTCATCCATGCTGAGTCTCTCCCCACCTCTCTTTTACCATCTTTTTAAAAAAATATATATATATATTTTATTGATTTCAGAGAGGAAGGGAAAGGGAGAGAGAGATAGAAACATCAATGATGAAAGAGAATCATTGATTGGCTGCCTCCTGCACGCCCCACACTGGGGATCGAGCCCACAACCTGGTCATGTGTCCTGATCGGGAATCGAACTGCAACCACCTGGTTCATAGGTTGACACTCAACCACTGAACCACACTGGCTGGGCTCCTTTAGCATCTTTCCCCGCTGCCAAGCACCCAGTGCCCTCAGATCATTCCATTCCAGGCCCTGGTATCTGTTTTTATGCTACCTTGCACTGCTCTTTCCCATATCCCATCACAGTTAAAACTTCACGGCTCCCCTTCTAGACTCTACACTCTCAGAGAGGCTTGGTCTGGTTTTGCTCAACATTGTATCCCAGTTTTTGGCATGGTGCATAAAACATCACAGGTCTTCAATAAATATAAGATGGATGGATGGATGGATGGATGGATAACTAGACTACTATCATCCCAAGGGATTCTAGGATTAGGATCTCTCACAACTCTGGCTTCATCAAAAGGCATCGTCCTATTTTCCATCTCCCTGCTCTCTGAGTCCTTTTCCTTTATTAAACACATCTGAATAAATGCTCTTCAAAGCAACACACATGCATTTGTCAAAACAAGATGCCTAAGTAGTCATTGTAATAGTGAGACTCCAGGCCTGTGGACCTGGGGAAAAGTAAGAGATTGAGTCAGAAAGTCCCTTTGGTAACTCTTACTCAACAATTTCCAGGCCACTCGGGTAAATTAGGGAGCCAACACAGTGAATTAAAAGAGAGGCTTCCAGAATCAGCCTGCATGGAGCTGGATTCCAACGCTCGCACTCAGTAGGTGTATAACACTGGGCATGCTACTTAACTTCTCTGCACCTCAGTTTCCCGCTCAGTGAATACCACCCAATGCATGGGGTTACTGAGAGAATTAAATAAGATATGTGATCCAGAACACTTAGAAAAGTACCTGGCCTTCCTCAATAATCACCAGCTATTTCTTTATACAAAAACTAGAGGCCCAGTGCACAAAATTCATGCACTCAGGGAGGGGGGGTCCCTCAGCCCAGCCTGTACCCTCTCACAGTCCAAGAGCCCTCAAGGGATGTCCAACTGCCAGCTTAGGCCCTCTCCCCATGGGAAGCGGACCTAAGTCAGCAGTCGGACATCCTTAGTGCTGCTGCGGAGGCGGGAGAGGCTCTTGCCATTGCCACTGTGCTCGCTAGCTATGACCCCACCGATGCACAATTGGGGCCAGGGAGGGACGTGGGAGGTTGGCCAGCCAGAGAGGGACCGCAGGAGGGCTCCAGGGCATGTCCAGCCCATCTTATTCAGTCCCAATTGGCTGGACCCCATCAGCAAGCTAACCTACTGGTTGGAGCATCTGCCCCATAGTGGTCAGTGCATGTCATAGCAAGCAGTTGAGCAGCCTTAGCATATCATTAGCATATTATGCTTTGATTGGTTGAATGGCCAACTGGATGACCAAACACTTAGCATATTAGGCTTTTATTATATAGGATGTGCCTGGTTTTTCTATCCCAAACCACATAACGGGACAGACTACACATTCCATTTATCAGATTTCAGCATCTGTCTCAAAACCCAAGCCCAAGCTTGACTTGCCATATTGAGAACGCTCGCCAGAACTTGTCTTTGCTTGTAGGCCTGTTCAAAGCAGCCTTCCAGGGTGGCCCTGGTGAGTACGATGACGTCCTCATGGCATGGTGACCTTGAGGAGGGCGACCACCATTTGGAAGGATCAGTTCTGGACTGCATGCTGTTTAAAAAGTCAGCGGCACAAAAGACAAGGGCTTTGCCCAGCTGAGAGCATGTCTAGGGAGCCCCGATGTAGCAGATGAGGACACACCGACCCCCGTGCTCGTTCCAGGTTTGGGGTCCCTGTCCCAACACTCTGTCTGTGGGCCCGGGTTCACGGGGATCACCGGGACCTGTACCTCTGGCCTCCCCCTGCTGCTAAGCCTCTCCCCGGGCCTCTTCGCAACGCCCCCATCTCGGCGTGTGTTTACCTTCACGACAAATGCACGTCTCATTATTAATGGGAGCCGGGCGGAGCAGCAGCTGTGGTTTCTCAGGGTGCTTCACAGACTTCTGAAGCCTCCATTAAGCTCCTCGGGCAAAAGCGCCCAAGGGGCTGTGGCTCACAGGCCGTTCACCCCAGCCCCACAAAGGTCTTGTTTATTGGAAAGTGGAGAAAACGGCGAGAGCCAAACAAGGTGAAATTCGAGCAACCAGACACTGCCGCTTTCGTTAGAAACTCGGAGCGGCACCTTCTGCTCTTTTCCTGAAGCTGAGGCACCGTTGAAACCCAGAGGGAGAACTTGTCATAAATGGGGGGGGGGGGGGGGGGGGGGGCCTGGAAGTGAAAAACCAGACTGTGGCCAAATCCCAAATTTCCAGGGACAGTGGTCTTAGACCTTCAGAAAAAATAAAAATAAACAAGGTGTGTGAGCCCAGCCAGTGTGGCTCAGTGGTTGAGCACCAACCTATGAACCAGGAGGTCACGGTTTGATTCCTGGTCAGGGCACCTGCCCGGGTTGTGGGCTCGATCTGCAGTGTGTGGGGCATGCAGGAGGCAGCCGATCAATGACTCTCTCATTGATGTTTCTCTCTCTCTCCTCCTCTCCCTTCCTCTATGAAATCGATAAGTAATATATATTAAAAGTAGAAGCTGTGTGAAATAAGCCAGTCACAAAAAGACAAAAACTGTATGATTCCCCTGATGAGAGGTCCCAGAATAGTCAAACTCATAGAGATGCGTAGAATGGTGGGTGCCAGGCACAGGGGGCCTGGGCAATGGGGAGGGCAAATGTACCCCCTCACCCCGTCCCACGTGGTTCAGGGTTTAGATTCAGGGTTCGGGCTCTGGAGGAGGCCGCACACAAACGAAAGAGACAAGACAAGAAAATACTAATTTGGGAATTGGGGGCCAGGCGGAAGCCCAAGAGAGGACTCGGCTTTGCTCTGGCCTTTCGATCCCTTTTATTCAGGTTTTGGGATCTACCCATATCCCTTAGGCAGGCAATTCCAGTAACAGGCAGGCTATCTTATCAGTAAAGATTTACATGAGACTACAAGGTGGAAGTTGCTTCAGTTACCTTTGTCTCAACTAGACAGTGGGTGTATGGCTTTGACCCTTGCCAGAGCCTCAAGGTTGACCAGCCTTCCGGACTCCTTGTCCACCCCTTTCTGCCAGTGAAGGCAATGGGCGGCTTCCAACAGGGGAGCTGTGGTTTAATGGGTACCAAGTCTCTGTTTTACAAGATGAAAAGAGTTCTGGAGATGGAAGTGGTGACAGAAGCACATTATGAATGTATTTAATACCACTGAACGGCATACTTTAAAAATGGTTAAGATGGTAAATTTTATGTTATGGGCATGTTACCACAATTAAAATATACATATGAGTTCTGCTCCTTGAAGAGCAACTTGCATGAATTCAGAGGCGTGGGCACGATAAGTGGAAATGGCGTCTCTTCCAAGCTGTTTAGAAATATGTGCCCAACTTATCATTCACGGGCCTGAATAACAGACCTCCATTAGAGCAGGCCCCAGGGGCGCCCGGAGAGGCTCAGGAAAACCTCCCGGAGTTCGCCTGCTGCAAAACTGAAGAAGGTGAGGCTGATCTTGCCCTCATCTCCCATGTCTTACACTTCCCCTAACTGCATCCGTTTTCATGCTGTCTTCTGAATTCCTGCCCTCACAGAGAAGGATTTACCACCTGCTGGAAGATAAAACTGTATTTTGGTCCTTGCACCTGGTCAATATTAGTTAAATGAATCAACTATTTCCCCTGAGAGCAGTGATTATTTGTTAACTCCATTTACTCTTTCCAAACCTCTTTCATATCTGTTACCTCATTTTATCCTCATAACACCCACCTCAGGCTTGGCACCACTGGGGACTTCACACTGGGGCGTCCAGATTGCCATTTATCGGGTGAGAAAAACAGAGGTGCGCTTGGTCAAGGTCACTCAGACTGTATTTGGAAGAGAAGACTTAACTTTAGGACTCCTGGCTGGTTTCTCAATGCTCTTGGCAGCCAGCCAGAATGCCTCACTCTGAGGAGGATAGCTGTCGTCTATTGAACATGCACTATGGGCCAAGCACCATGCTAAGGGCTTTACATGTGTTATGCTCCTGAATCCCACAACAACCATTCAGGAAGATATTATTATTATCCTCATTTTACAGAGGAGGAAGATGAGGATAATAATAATATCTTCAGAAAGAGAGGGGTAAAGGAAAAGAGGGGTAAAGTCACATAGCTAGTAAATGGTGCGGCCAGGATGTGACCCCAAGCTGTCTGCCTCAAACCCATGCACTTCACTGCTAAAAAAATTACTGCCTTAAGATGAAAGTGACATGATATTACCCCACAAGAAGTTTTTTTAAAGGAAAACCAGAGAAAGAGGTAACGTTTAATCCAAGGGTGGCTCCCTAAAGGCATGCTGTCAGGTATGTTGGGACCAAAGGAAGCATAGGGGGCAAACTTCTCTGCCCTGGAGACCCCAGTCTTTAAAAATCTATCAGTTTGGAACAGATTTTGCAGGAAAACACTCAAATGCATTCTAGTTTAAAGGAAAATTCTAGAATGTTGCCCCAATTGTTACCAATCCTAGTTAATCTTTTGTGTTGCCCAAGGGAGTCATCTTCAATAAAGAATCTATTTTTATTTTTAGGTCTAGAGAGTTTTACTAGTTGTAACCGAGGCATGTCTGTGCTCTTTTAGTTCTGTTTTGATTACAATAGAGAGGATGAGATTGATCTTTTAATTCTTATTTTTCTCTCTAATGATAGTACATTCCATAGCAGGACTTTCCTAAAAATAAATAGAACACTATTCTTACTATCCTATCTAATACATAGGGAATATGCAAATTGACCATCACGCCATAACAAACTGGCTGCGCCCACAGCAGAGGCAGGGATTCCATAACACAAGATGGCTGTGCCCACAGCGGAGGCCGAATTCCCGTAAGGAGCCTTAACGAGCAATCAGTAGGGACCTGAGGCTGCACTCCCCACCTGGTGGGGCTTGACAGGGCACCTCAGGTTGCACCCCCTGGCCCAGGCCGGAGGACCTCAGGCTGTGCCCCCCACCCCGGTGCCAGGCCAGGCAACCTGAGGCCACGCCCATCACCCAGCAGGGCTTGATGGGGGTGGGGCCGGCCGGATTTGGATCTAGCCCAATGAGGGTGGGGCTGGCCGGGGCTGGGTTTCAAGCGATTTCGAGGCACATGTGGGTGGGCTGGTACTTGACTCTGGTTCCTGTGGTGCGCCCCAGACTCTGACAGGAGGAAGGTTTTCATATACATTTTACTAATTTTCTTTCATCTCTGACACTTCTATTATAGAGAAAGGGCAAATAGCAATATTAAAATATTTCCTCTAATTCCCTCTTAATGTGCATGAATTTCATGCACTGGGTCACTAGTAAGTCATAATTACTTATCCCCATAAGATATTACGATCCGCTTTATTACAGTGGTCTGGAACCAAACCCATAATATCTCCAAGGTATACCCAGACTCGCTTTACAGCTCCTGGCCCCATTCAGGGGTCCTGACCATGGGGAGAGAGAACCCGGGTCTGGTGGTAGACCAGAGCCCTGTGTTGATGCCTTTCCCTACAAGTATAATCCAGTGCTACTCTTGAACATTCGGTCACCTACAAGTGTCCTGTTGGTCCATGCCCCACCTACAAACAGTTTTAACATTTGATCTAAATTAGCAAAATTACTGTGCTTTGGATAGTGAACATGAGAAGGCAATTTCTCACCACTTAGATGATAGCTGATTCTTCCCTTTTCCCTCTTCATGCTTCCTGTTCTATTCCATAGGGCCTCGTTTGAAATTTTAGCCTTCAAAATGACCAATAAATACTCCTTCAATCGCAGGCTGAGAGAACTGGTGAGAAGTTAACCATATGACAACAATTAAGATGGTGCCCAAGCAAGGCTAAAAATGTTCAAGCTTGTTTAAGAGTGGATTCTCAGCTGTCTTCTATCTACAGCTTTGTCTTAAATAACTTCTGGTAGAACTTTATCACTTTGCCCTTCTTTCTGACAGCAAGTTGCCTTTAACTCTCTTTTCCTAGAAATAGAATCTTGCTTTAAGTTCTCTGAGATCCTGAAAGTAGGCACAATAATGGGATAAAATGAGACACTGGACCATTTTAGAAAGTTCTGCCTGAGCCAACATCATTTCCTTAGGTTTTTATGTTTTTTCACTTAAATACCTATTTTACTAGTAACTGCACAAGGCAGTACAGTGGACTCCTGGCACTGGAAATGGGAAATATTGGATACAGGGTTTTATTTTGTTTTGTTTTAACAGCTTTATGGAGGCATAACTGACATACAATAAATGTACACATTTAATCTGTGCACACCTGTGAAACCATCCCACATTCAAGAAAACTAACATATAAATCACCCTGGGACATTCCTTATGGAGTTTGGGTGTCTCTTTTCCCTATTGCTAAAATGAGTCCAAATTTTCCAAGACAAAGAAAAAGACTGTTTATCATTAGAGGCAGAGGCTGTAATACATGTGGGGAACCTAGACAGAAGCTGGGAGTGCGACACTCCCTCACAGAACCGACTCTTAGGACCCGGAGACGAACCAACCACCCTGTTTGGTAGAACATCTGCTATCGTAGCTGCAGGTCTGCTAACTGTGTGGAGCCTTTGGGGGACGAGTGTCCTTCAGATTACTAAGCACTCCATAAACTGATGGGGCTCACTGAGATCTTAACATAAACAGACAGGGAAGAAAGCACAGGGCTCTCCGTGACCTAGCTGGGGTCCCCGAGACAGTCACGAGAGAAGTGGGTGGCCATGAAGACACAGTCCCTTGATTTCTGAAGCAAAATTCAACCCACAGGACACACTAATCTCTGATAAAGCTCAAGACATGTACTGAGAAACCGAAAGGAAAAAAAGATAAGACCAAAGGAACCATCCATCCTTCTCTGGGTCACTGCGGCTTCTGAGCTGGCTCCCCTGTGAAGGAGGGAGAATTATGAAACGTTCTGGCTCAGCAGGAGGAAGGAGTGTTCACCAGATTGTCTCGCAACGTGCAACGCAGGAAATTATCCATCAGGTGGGAGAGGAGAGCTGCGATTCCATCCAGATGAGACATGATGAGAACAGGGAAGGGTCTCCCCTGAAGAATGAAGCACCACCAGATGAAATCAAATGAGAGGAGGAGGTTAGAGTGAGGGACTGGGGAGCACAGGAACATTGGAAACGATGTCAGTTCCGTATACTCCTGGACTTTAGGAATGTTTTTGTTTTTCCTACCATCCCATCCCAGAGCTCTGATCCAAATCTCTTACAATCCTTGGAAGTCCAGGAGTGGGCCTGGGGAGAGGGGGAAGTGAGCATCAATTGTTCAGGGGTGGGGGGGGGGGTGTGGAGGATAATATGTAATTGTTGAAATGGATTCAATATGACCGCATCTAAATAAACACACAGCTTTATCAGTTAGAGATGAAAGCATCTGCCCAGCTCTGAGCCTCTTTCCCTGAAACGCGTAGATACTAAAAGGGAATCTTATCAAGGGTTTTAGAAAGCAGAAGGAGATATGAAGCTGCAGACTGAACACACACACACACACACACACACACACACACACACACACACACACGATAGGATCTGGAGACAAATCGAGCCGACTGAATTCCCTTTGTCTTCCCTCCCCTTTTCCTTCTTTCACAAAAGCTGATAAATGTCTGTGTGCAAACACAGTAGAGAATTCAAGATACATTATATTTCTAAAAGAAAAGAAAAACTCGCCCCAGTATATGTAACCAGGCCCTTTTCCTTCTTCATAGGCATAGTGATCGAGCCTTCGCTAAGCCTCAGAGCCGCTTCTAGGCATTAAGATCAAAAGCCTCTTGTGTTGGCCAAGCTTGCTTATCACTGCTCCAGGGTTCTCTCAAACCCAGGAAGCCAGGCACAGATGTCCACCACGAAATCAGAAGCCTTTCTGAGCAGGGCAGAGGGGTGTATCAGTTCTGTCTTCCCAAGGGATTTCTGGGCACACACCAGAAAGGAGGCAGAAGTGTTTGTCCTTTCCCCAAAAGGGAGCGGGATGCCTAGAGAAAGTCCCTGCTAAACTACGCAGCTTAACATTTCTCAGTCTTTCATTTTTAACGTTACAATTTTCATTCGTGTTCACTTAAGATAAATTAGGAAGTACAAAAGAAAAGAAATCCAGTATGAACATTTTCTTAAGTATGCCTTTATGTACAAAATAAAATAGAAAATGACATTAACTTCTTTTTTATAATTTACACTAGAGGCCCAGTGTACAAAATTTGTGCACCGAGGTGGGGGTGGGGGGAGGAGGGTCCCTCAGCCTGGCCTACACCCGCTCACAACCCGAGACCCCAGTTTAGGCCCAATTCTGCAGGGCCTCATCACATCCCTCTCACAATCCGGGACAGCTGGCTCCTAAATGATCGCCTGCCTGCCTGCCTCATTGCCCCTAACCACTTGCCTGCCAGCCTGATTACCCCTAACCACTTTGCCTGCCTGCCTGATCACCCCTAACTGTTCGCCTGCCTGCCTGATCACCCCTAACTGCTTGTCTGTCTGCCTGATCGCCCCTAACGCTTCTGCCTGCCTGCCTGATTGCCCTAACCGCCTCTGCCTCGGCCCCCCCTGCCGCGGCTTCTTCTAGAAGGACATCCGGAATGACATCCAGAAGGTCGTTTGGCTGTCTGGTCTAATTAGCATACTATGCTTTTATTATTATAGTTCCCCCCCCCGACACTTAATACCTACAGTGAATGGGTAGTAATATATTTAATGAATCCTTCTGTATTGGACAGCTTAGTTGTTTCCAAGATTTTATTATTATATGCAACCTGTAGCTAAATCTTAAATTAAATGTACAAAGTCCTAACTTATTTCCTTACTAGAGGCCCAGTGCACAAAATTTGTGCACGGAAGGGGGGTCCCTCAGCCCAGCCTGCACCCTCTCCAATCCGGGACCCCTGGGGGGATGTCCGACTGCCTCTTGCAATCCGGGACCACTGGCTCCTAACCGCTCGCCTGCCTGCCTGCCTGATCACCCCTAACTGCTCCCCTGCTGGCCTGATTGCCCCTAACTGCCTCTGCCTCACCCCGCACCCGGGACCCAGGATTCCCTCCTCCAGCTGGTCGCAGGCACCTGGGACCTGGGCCAGCTTCGCCTAGGCTGGCCGCAGCTACAGGGGACTATGGGCAGGTGACTTCACCTGGGCCGCAGCCGCAGGTGCCCAGGACCTCAGGGCGGGCAGCTTGTTCCTCTCCTGGCCACAGGTGCAGGTGCTGGTGCCCAGGACCACGGGGAGGGCAGCTTGTCCCTCTCCCAGGCCACAGCCTGGCTGGTCCCAATTTCTCTCTCCCCAGTGTTAAGTGTCTGAGCCATTATGGCGTGATGGCATGAGGGCGTGATGACCATTTGCATATTAGCTCTTTATTATATAGGATTATATGTTCCTAGAGGTGTTGAGTCACAGCTGTACAGGTGTTGTGGCTTCTTAGAATGGTTGTTGCCAAATTGCTACCTTCCCAATACCTATCCCCAATCCCAACTCCAAGTCTTATCAATCTTCACTCCCATGTGTTATATCCATGGCTAACTCTGGGTAGGGCCCACATTTTCTTCTGCTAATATGATAGTGTAAAAGTGGTGTGTCCTTGCTGTTTTAATTTGCATTTCTTTAATTACTAGTAAGATGAATTACTTTCATACAATTTTTTTTTCTTTTATTAACTTGCTATTCATGCCCTTAGCCTATTTTCCTATTGTGGTATTCACCTTTTTCTTCACAAAACTCTTACTATGCAAAAGATACTTTATCAGCTTTTTAGTACAAGTTATATATTTCCTCAAATTTTGTTATTTGCCCTTTAACTTTTTATTAGTTTTTGACAAATACTTAATTTTTTTCAGATAAAAAAAAGGGGGGTAGTGGGTTCTGGCTTGGAATCATGCTTACAAAGTTCTCCATTTATCTCTGCTCTCTGAGGGGAGATGGTGATTTTTAGACAATGCTTCATCAAACCTGCATGGATATTCTTTATGCATTTTTGAACAAAGAGAAGAGAGGCAGTGAATAGAAGTGGTGAGACTTAACTTACAGTGGAATAAAACCCTGTGTGTTTTTGCTTACTGGAGTTGGCTTGTTCTTGCTCATTTTCACAGAGCAGGAAAAGTCCAGTGAAGCCCTCAAACACACAACAGTGCCCAAAGGCATGCTGATTGTTCATCTGAATGCTCAGTTTCATTTGTAACGCTGTTTCCCATGGGGGTGGGGGTGGGGTGGGGTGGTAGAGTCCTCTACTTGGATTATCTGAATTCCATGGTGGGGACACATGCTTTGCCCATGAGAAATTCACTTACCTAAAGGGGATTATTTCCTACAACAGGGTAATAGCCAACAGGAAATCCTCACCAATATTATCTATAAGTCCACTCTATTATTTGGCATAAGTTTCAGCGTCTAAAGTATACCTCTCTTTTGTGCCTGCCCTTCCCTTTCTTGGGTTGAAACTGATTTTTCTTTGAGAAGTCTTACTGCCCTCACTCTCCAAATATATAATTTGACAATGAAAGTGCTAGCCCATCTCCTAACCCTACAGTATATAAACATAGGGATCATACCTAGCCAATCAGAACCTTCTTTTCTCTTCTGCTGCAGTGATTGGTTCAAGGACAAGCACATGACCCAAGCTAGATTTTCACTGATAGTATTAGGAAAGAGATATGTTCTTTTCAATAGGAATACTGGGCAGACTGGACTTTGGGTACCACCTTGCCTCGTCATGGTAGGAGCCAATCTGAATGAAACCTGCTCAGAGGAAAGCAGACCCAAAAAAAAACAGAAAGTGGCTGAGTCCTGACTACTCCAGTGAGCCCCTAGACTGACCTGTGCCTAAAATTGGGATCCCCCTAAATTCTTTTCTGAGCCAATAAACCCTCTTTCCTGCTCTAGTCCAACAGAGATGTGATTTTTGTCACTTGAGCACTATTTCTGAAAATGGAAGTTTCTTATTAGCTCTAGGCAACCTGGCAATGAAGCTGGGAGTCGGACTGTAGCCCTACCTCCACTAACTCCTTTCAGTTCCTCAGGCTAGTAGCTTAATCTGTGTGGGCTCACTTTTCTCATCTGTAAAAGAGGTTGTTGGAAGAGAGAAATTCTAAATGTCTCTTCTAGGGCCATAAGTCCTGGCTCTGTGATAATACTGTGTCAACACTTCAAGTTAATCTGAGATGCTGTCTCCAACTGTCACCTCCACACGCAGTGACAAATGACAGTAATTTATTTTAAAAGTTCAAAGCCAAACCAGAAGGACCACATCTGCTTTAAGGGACTAGCAGATAGAGCAAGACTATCTCTAAAACATGGCTAGGATATAGATTCCTCCGGAAGTGTGTTAATGAGGTGGGTAATATATTAATACTGTAACTATTGTAGCTATTGTATAGATTAGTAATAAATATTTGGCTTTAAAAAGGTCTGCTGCTCCAGTTTTGCTGGGCTAAAGTAAACGAAGATCCTACTTATGTCAACAGATGACACAAGTGTTCAGAAGTGAGACTGTCTGCTCCGAGTCAAGGGAGAGAGAAGGCAGGAAAAGGAGCTGGTCACACTCCCATGTCTCCTTAGTCAGAGCCCATTATTTACTTTGACGAATTAGCAATGCTTAGAACTTCAGACACAGTCACGGGACGGCCTTTCAGAAATACAGACTGAATGATACAATTCCTCTGCTTGCTATCTTTCACTGATTTCCTCAATGTCTTCAGGACTAAGTCACATCAAGCGCCTTGTGATGTGAGCCTTGCTTTTAATTCCATATTTCAGCAGCATCTCTTGCCATTCCTTCTTATGCACCTAACCTACACTAAGTAACTAGGTTAATGCATGTAAAACACTTAGTATACTTCCTGGCATTTAATATTGGCTATCATTATTGCATATTAGTGATATTCACAGTTTCCCAAAGATGCATTACTGGTCCCGAGCCTGTTTGCCTAGAATCCAACCTCATCCTTTCCCTGTGGGTTTTATCCACCATGCTGACCCTTGCAGACTGCACCGTTTCAGATGTCCAGCTGGTTGGGTTAGGCTAGTGATAGGCTCTGGTAAAACAGTGGAGGATACGAAGGAGGGAGGAGCCAGGGTATTTCTCTCCTTGCTGCCCCGGTGGCTCTGCAGCAGTCACGTGTCTCCTATGGCCTCACACATGCCAAACATGCCCACTGAGGTTTCAGCTTATGGTCTCCCTTATTTTCCCCTGTAGCAGACATGAGAGTGGCTTTCTGCTTGATCCCAATTTCTGCATTGCTTCATGATGTTACGTTTAATCTCTCTAGCATACAGCCAATCCCCTGCTTTAAATTCCCTCTGTTGTGAAGACTGGAAGGGGTGTTTGTTTTTCCTGGACAGACCCCCACTGATGCACATGACCAGCTCTGGCACCACTGGCCTTTGTTTGTGCTCCATCTCAGCATCCCCCTCCTCCAGGCCAGTTCTTAGTCATCCTTTACAATGTTGTTCTACCATCACCTCCTCTTTGCAGCTGTCTCACTTTTTCCACATACATCTTCCTCAGGGGTGAAACTGGGTTTTATGCTTCTACACATCTCTCTCATAATAAGTGGTTTATCTTGGAAACCACTACAGATTTAATTTTCTTAAGAGCAAGAATACTGTCATATTAAACATAATATTGTAAACCTATCATATAAAAGATGTGTTTGTTGAATGAATACACTAAATGCTAACTGAACACTTTTTTTAATCCAGATAAAAATAATTGTAAACTGTCCTTGTGGCAGACACTATAAGTTATCCACTCAATAATCTATCTCCTTTTATCTTGCTAACAGAACCCTAGTTCCCTTTGGGAACAGCAATGTGCTCAGCCCCAGGAAGTACTTGCTTTCCCAGCCTCCCTTGCAGCTGAGGGTGGCCATGTGACAGGTCTATCCAATGAAACAAGTGGAAAACTGCTGAGGAGGTTTCTGGGAAAGCTTGTTTTCTTGATGAAAGAAAAAAGCCACAGCCCATACCACTCTTTCTTCCCACCCTGCTTTTTCTATGCCTTGAATGTTCATGTGATATCTGGAGCTACTACAGCTAACATGAAACTATAGACAATAAGCATGAGTGGGAAAAACCCAACATTTTTAAGACAGCAAAGCAAAGGAGAGAAAGAACAAGAATCTTTTATGGCATTGCTGGATTTCTTGACATGGGAGAAAAACAAAGTTTTCCTTTTAAGCTATTGTTCTTTCAATTTTGCTTGACTTGCCATCAAATACATTTCTAATGGGTAAACTCTGCCATCCGTTGTTCTCTTTTATCATCCCAGATAAAGGACGGCACAGTCACAATTATATTATCCAGTGTCTGTGGCTAATTTGGGGAGTCCAAAGAAAAACAGTTGGATTATGGGTGTGCTGATTACCTTTATGTTGAACATACTTGGCTAGATCATGGTACCCAGCTATTTGGTCAAATACCAGTGTAGATATTGTGCTGAAGGTATTTTTCAGTGAGATGAAAATTTAAGTCAGTAGACTTTGATTAAAGCAGATTACTCCTCATAATGTGGATGGGCCTCATCCAATCCGTTGAAGACCTTAAGAAAGAACGAGGTTCCCAAAGGAAGAGAGAATTTTGCCTGCAGACTGCCTTTGGACTTGAGCTCCAACATGAGCACTTCCCTGGGTTTCTAACCTGCAGCCTGCCTTAGTAGATGTCAGACTTGCCCACTACAATTGTGTCTACTGATCCATTAAAAAATCTCTCTCTCTCTCTCTCTCTCTCTCTCTCTCTCTCTCTCTCTCTCTCTCTCACTGTGATTAATACATTGGGTATAAAGAAACTCAGAGAAAGAATGAAATTTTAGTGGAAAACTAAGTCCCTTGAGATTTATTATATCTTAGTGGAAATCATTAGGAATTGTCACTTCAAATTTTGTTGAGCATGTTTATAATATTTTTTCATTTTGCAATTTTGGATAAAGAAAAAAATCTATCACCATTTTCTCTTTTGATCAGAGAGTAGCCTACATTCCTTCCAGGCTCAATTTAATTAATCTTCAGCATCCTTCCTTTCTGCTCTGTGAAGTTATATCCGTTAGAATCTGGCCCAGTGGCCAGTATCTTCACAAGCCAGTTTTCTACCAAATGCAGATGTGCGTTCCCTGGCCCTGAGGTTCACATTCATGATCTCATTCTATCATCCAGGGGTTTCTTTGTTGTTGTCAGGGTTAAAACCATAGCCCTGTCTCCTGCTGCTTGGAATGAAAGGTTACGGGATGAGGAGAACCTATCAACAGGAGTAAATTATTAATGAAATTGGATTTTAGCATTTTAACTTCTGAGCATCTTGCTGGGTTGACTTGCTGAAAAATGACAGCATTTTTGAGTGGTAGGATGAAAGCCATATTGAAGCACAGATGTTAGCCTGGCTCTCACCTGTTCTTCACTAATGGCTGAATACTCTGAAACAGACTGGCCTTGGGCAGAGTCCGGCATGCAGGGACCTGACTCAGTCTTTGAGGTCTGCTTTATGTCCTTCGTGCAGTTAATCCTTTCAGTGGGTCCTTTCCCTCTGTGGCCACCATTGCTATCTCCTCAGGGGGCAGGGGCGGCGGGAGGGGGGGGGGGGGGAGGAGAACACAGAAAATTCCATTCTCTCTTTGCTACCTCCCAAAGCTTCTTTATGCAGATGGGCAATATAATCAGAAAAACTCGGAGTCTCTTTAAACCTTCATCTAGCATTAGTCAGCAAACTATGGCCCTTGGATCAAATCCGGCCAACATAGCCTACTCAAGTTAAAATGTAAAAAAAAGAACATGTGACAGAGACCACATGTAGCCTACAAAGCCTAATATATTTACTCTGCAGCCCTCTATAGTTTGCTGACCCTTCTGGATTCCAGGGAAATAAAGCCCTTAGCAGTGGAATTGTAGGCATGAGTGAGGAAATGGAGGAATTTTGTGGTATGAGGCTTGGGCCAGCTCTGTTTAAAAACAACAAAAATACAAAGAGGAGTTCCTGAAAGTTTGGGATTAACCAATGTGTCCACGGGAAATGGATGTATTATTGATAGACTTCTGTGAATGGGAAAAACCTAGTGCCCTTATTATCATCAATTCTGATGAAAATTAAACACTAGTTAATAATCCATACACACTTTGCACTAGGTACTGCCCAAAACATTTTCACATGTTTATCCTGTTTACTTCCCACAACGACTCTAAGAAATAGGTGTAGTTATTGGCTTCCTTTCGTGGATAAGTAAAACAAATCTTGCAGATTAAACTGGTCCAGGGTACACAGCTGGTTAGAGGAAGAACTTGGACTTAAATTCATGACTGACACCAACATGCAACCACCACCCCATGTATTGTATTTTTCCGGTTCTGACAAAGGCAGTGCGGCAGGCTTCCTTTCCATTGTCCATTGGGAGGTTCTTGATTTGTGAGCGTGCTTACCCATGCTTCTCCGCCCTTCTGTTTCCCATCTTTAGTCCCCAGTCTTCTCCAGCCTACTTCCGCTCCTAACAGTGGTCCCGATGTGGGGGTGGAGGGAGGCGCAGGCAGCACAGTCATTCCGCTGTACTATGCAACCATGTAATGTATCCCACTCCTTCAGGAAGCTTGACAAACTGGAATATGTGTTTAGATTTCTAAACTCGGAGACATTTCAGAGCAAAGGGGATCTGGCTGTATGCTCCAGATGGTCACAAATGGTTTTCCTCTTCTGTGTATGGTGGTGTTACAGCTGCCACTGGAATACAGCTGTTTACAGAGTCTGTGAAGGGGAATATGCAGAGAATGTCAATGCTTTAGGCCTGCTTCTTCCTCCTGGAGGGAAGGAGAGCAGCCTGATCTGCAAGTCTCTAATGTGAGAACATGCCCATTGGGTGCAAGAAGAATTTGTTGAAGAGTTGCAAAGGGTCCATGCACAACACAAGCCTGGAATGAAGTATGCCAGTAGCTCCGTGTTGTTTTCCTGTGGCTGCTCTAAGAAATTACCACAAGTTTGGTGGCTTAAGACAGAAGAAATATCTTCTCTCACAGTTTTTGGAGAGAAACAAAGAAGCCCAAAATCAAAGCATCAGGTCCACACTGCGAAAGGAGGCTCCAGGGAACAATCTGTTCTTGCCTCTCTCGGCTTCTGGTGGCTACCAGGTTTCCTTGACTCATGGCTGCATCACTCAAATCTCTGCCTTTGTAGTCACATTACCTCCTCCTCTTCTGTCTGCCTTCTCCTCTGTGTGTCTCTCGTAAGGACACTTGTTACTGGACTTAGGACTCACACAGGTAATCTAGGATGATCTTCTCCTCTTAAAATACTTAACTTAACCTTTTGCACTCAGATGTTGAGTGTGACTCGACACGGTTAGCATTAGAATAAAGGAATCGAGAAAAAAGCAAGCGAGTGCAAAGGGTTAATTACATCTGCAAAGACCTCTTTTTCTAAATAAGTCACATTCACAGGTGCTTGAGATTAGGACATGAACATATCTTTTTTGGCTGAACCATTCAGCCCACTGCAGGAGAGAGAGAGAGAGAGAGAGAGAGAGAGAGAGAGAGAGAGAGAGAGAGACAGACCAGGGCATGGAAGGAACCAGTCACCTCCCCAGGGATTCTGGCATCAAACCAGCCAGCCCCAGCCTTTGATTACATTTTTGGTGAAGAAGAAATGCACCATTTCTAAGTTGTGATTAGTGGTGAGTATTATAGATCCAGTGACTAAACAGTGTAGGTGTTCATGTTTATCATATAACTAGAGGCCCAGTGCACAAATTTCGTGCACTGGGGGGGGGGTGCATCCCTCAGCCCGGCCTGTGCCCTCTCACAGTCCGGGAGCCCTTGGGAGATGTCCGACTTAGCAGTGCTCCCCCGGTGGGAGCGCACTGACCACCAGGGGGCAGCTCCTGCATTGAGTGTCTTCCCCCTGGTGGTCAGTGCGAGTCACAGCGACTGGTCGTTCTGCCATTCGGTCGATTTCCATATTAGCCTTTTATTATATAGGATGAGAAGTTAAGACAGGCAGCCTAAGACTTCTACTCTACTCCATCAACATCTCAGACCCCAACAACCCCTGTCCTTCTCCTCCTCTCTCTCCATCTGGCCCTTGTTCAAGGCTTCCATGATCTTCATTTAAGATCACCACATGGTTCAACCTGGCTTCTGAAGCTTCATCCATCATACCTATATTTCAGTCAGGAAAAAGCAGGAAGAGTAGGAAGGGGAAAGTGGTGTTTGCTGTCTGGGTTGGCTTACTTAAAGAGCTTCATAGAGGGTGCACCCAGTGTTTACATCTCATTAGTCAGAACATGATAACCCCTAGCTGCTAGGGAAGCTAGGAAAAATAGGTGTGTGTGTGTGTGTGTGTGTGTACGCTGGACACACTGCTATATTGAATAAAATGAAGGGTCACTTAGTAAGGAAGAGTGGTAGAATGGGTATTGGGTGGGCAACTAGGGCTTCCTACTATATAGGCCTTATAAGTCATGTAAGTTTTAGCACTCATGTGCAGAGGCAGAGATCACTGTCACCTTCTCCAACTTGTAATAATAATAAAAATAGCAACATTTGTTGAGTGCTCACCATATATCAGGCCCTGGGTTTGGTTCATTCCAGGTTCATTACTCCTTAAAACAGTCCTCTGAGGTTGGCATTATTATAGTACATACTCCCATTTACACATGGAAAAACTGAGGCTTAGGGAGGTCAAGTAATTTTCCAAGGGTCACATGACTAGAGAGTGGGACAGCCAGGATTTGAGTCAGATATGCTTGTCTGGACCCCACATGGCCAGGCTGCTGTGAGACCTGGGAGAGGCTTGAGGGGAGGAGTTAGGTGACTTTGCACACTGTGACTGTGAGCATGGCCTCAGGGCTGCTTTATCTTTCTTCTTGCTACATTAACGAGATGTGCAGTACTGACTTGGCAACTCTGTGGTATATTTTACCACTCTTTAAAAAATAGTGTCTTAATCTTCCCACCTTCTACTCAGCTGACAGACACACACACACACACACACACACACACACACACACCATTCTTGACTCAAGATGGGGTTATGTCACAATAAACCCATCATAAGTTGAAAATAACATAAATTGAAAATGCATTTAACACTACCCTATAGAGTTTCAGTTGTTTATTTTCTTAATCATGTGGCTGACCGGGGGTTGTGGCTCACTGCGGCTGCCCAGCATCCCACGAACACATCATACCACATATCGCTAGCCTGGGAAAAGACCTAAATTCAAAGTGCAGTTTCTACTGAATGTGTATCACTTTTGCACTATCATAAAGTAAAAAATATTGTAAGTCAAACCATAGTAAGTCAGGGAAGGGGTGTGTGGGTGTGTGTGGGTGTGTGTAGGTGTACACACATTGATTAACACATGTGATGTAGGTGGACACACACTGATTGACACAGCTAGCTCCCAGCACAGGAAGCTCTGCTCCTTCTCTGCACCTGAACATTCGGTCCACCTCCCCACCTCCATGCCTCTGCACCTTCCAGTTCTTTTTTTTTAAATTCTCTCCCTTCTCTCTGGGGATCCTAAATTAAGCTGTGTCCTCTAAGACCCAGGTCAAGGCTCCTTGCACATGATGCCTTCCTTCTGAGACTGCCCTGGCTGACAGCTCTCTCCCTCCCCTGACCCTGCCTGTCTCCCTACCTCATCGGTTCTCAGTGCCTCTTTTCTGTACCACCCGCTTGGCCTTGAGTCGTCTCATGTCTTCATCTTTTGGGCCCTCATCAGGCTGTACATATTTTGAGCTGTACATGTTTTAGGCTGTACGTGTTTTGAAGACCAAGGGTGCATCTCATGCATCTCAAATCCCGTAAGTCCCCAGCACCTCATCCCCTCGTGCCCCCCTCTCTCCCATACTGCGGTCACGGTGCCTTAGCGCACTGGTTCAGCGTGATGCGGGCCACTGAGGAGCCCTCACACATCCGCACGTGTGGCATGCGCATATTCATGCTACACTCCTGTTTGTGTAGCCAAGATACGGAGCATAAGAGACGGGAAGTGGTCACGCCAGGCAGGAGCAGGTGTAACCTATCTCGAGGGGGTTTCTCCTTGCTCCCGGGTTCCCTCACAGTGCGCAGCTGCCGGCAGCACTCTGCAGATGGGGCTCAGCCGGAGCTCGGAAAACAGCCACGCCTTGCTCGGCCACTGTCCTTTCAGTCTTGGGCTCCCCGGCCCCAAGAAGAGCTTACACTAACAGTCCGTGCTCTTGCATTCGCGGGACTGTTCACAAGCATCAGGCTCTCCCGGGCCTGACCTGGACTCAGCAGAGTGAGGCCACATCCTGGTCAGGAGAGAAGGCAGTGACTATTCTTGTGCAAGACCCTGAGTGCCCTTCTCGCCATCCCCTATCACCTCCGCCCTAGTTTTCAGTCCATCCCTTTCCCCTTGGTTCTTCCGCTCAGCCAATGCCTATGAATTCTTCTCACTTAAAATAAAGAAAAAAAATTAAAAAATTTCTTCTTCCAACCAGAGTCTACCTATTCACCACTCTGCTCATCTCCTGCCTTTGTTCATCAATTTTTTTCTTGCCTCCATTACCTACCTCAGTGCCCACTCAAGGCGCAACCCCTTGTGGGCTAGTCCTGACTTTCCTCCTGTCTCCCAGACCCCTGTCCAGCCCTCTTCTCCGCACACTCACTGAGCTGGTGAGAAAACGACCCGGAGGATGTTGTGCCCTCCCATCTCTCTGTCTGCAGACCCCCTGCTGCCCACCTGAACAAAGGAAGGAGGTGACTTCTACTATTACTACTGTTACCTCCCCCACGCCCTCAGCTGTAAGTCATCTTCACTCCTCCAAGCCCTGCTGTTTGTCATTCCAGCCTTTCATGGCGTTCACCACTGTCTGCCTCACATACCTGTTAGCTTGGGAGTCAGGCCCATGGTGTGCCTGGGCCTGGAGTCTGGGTGTGACCTAGGTCTGACTCATCTCTAATTGGCCCCTACACCCAGTGCCGTGGCTGGCCCTGATAAGGCTTATCATTAAATGAATGATATTATTCATTTATTATTGACTATTAGTAACCTATTAAATGGTTTTTTATTAAATCGTTTCCTCACTCTACCTCTATTATGAAACTTCTACCTCTGAAACATGTCTGAAAAGTCGAAAGCTTTTAAACCTTAAAGAATACGATGAGGGAGTCTAGTGTGCGTGTGTGTGTGTGTGTGTGTGTGTGTGTGTGTGTAGAAGTCAAATTATCAGGTTAGGGTGGCCTTGAGTTGCAAGCACATCAGTCCCTGAGTGTGCGGGGCTGTTTGGGGCCACTGGGGTCATGTGAGGGCAGGCTCGTCTCAAGCATTCACGTGCTTTCGGGGAGACTTTGGCCCCTAGTCGACCTTCCTGAGATAGAAATACTTAGAAGAGAGCAGGAGAGGGAAGAGCTCAGCAGGCGCTTAACAGACCCTAGTGGCTGACTGCAGCTAACCCAGCCCTGAAGAATTTCATTGTGAGGCCTCAAGGTTATTTCTTATCTCAATATTTTCACTACTTGATGACAGCTGGTTTTCTATTTGATTTCTGTCCATGTGCATCAGGGTGTGATCAAAAGGAACTGACTTTATCCTCCAATTTCCCTCTTAGTCTTGAAATGCAACCAATCTAACCAAACACACGATTTACCGAAAGTTAGGTGGGTATGACATCACTTCTGGATACCAAACACTTAAGTTCTGTGAGCACAGAATGAACCCGTGGGACTGCCCACCAGCCAGGGAAATGATGCCCTTCAGGGAAACACGGCCTCCTTTGTCACACTCATGCCCGGGCAGCCGCATCCCCTCCGTGGGGTGTCCTTCAAGGCTGGGCTGTGAAATGACCTGCTTCCTTCCAATGAACACTACCCAAAGGGCAGCATTCTCAGCTGTCCAGAACTAACATTGCAGGAGAAATGCTGGGTCAATGACTCCTTAGTTTCACATTTGAGTCCAGAATTATTGTTCATTTAGTGGTCTGAATATAAACCTTGGTTTTTATCCTCAAGGGGGAAAAGAAAAGGTGGCAAAAATCTGCTTGAGGGGTAGTCTCCACAATGAGGCTTGCAATCATGAGTCTCTGACATTTCAGAGAGGAAAACTAAAAGATGATGGTGTGTGTTTTTAAATCTAGACCTTTCTTTCCAGCTTTCAAGAATTCATTCTGTATATTACTTAGGGCAGAGGCTAAGCCAGTGTAACAAAGAGACCCCAAAATATTCGTTCCTCTTTGAAGTGCTTGATTCAAGGTGAGTCACCCATGCTGTCTGACGAGCTCTCATTCAGGTCTTGAGAGAACCCAAGTTCCTTGCTAGGCCTTTTTTAAGAGCCGTTTTAGGCTCAGAGCAAAGTTTAGCAGAAAATACAGAGTTCCCATACATCCCCTTCCCCCCACATATGCCCCCATTACCAACACCCCCCACCAGAGTGGTACATTTGTTAAAACGAATGAACCTACATTGATACATCACAGTCACTCAAAGTTCATAGCACACATTAGGGTTCATTTGTAGTGTCGTACATTATGTGGGTTTGGACAAACGTATGACATGTATCCACCTACAGTAACATACAGAGTAGTTTTGCTGCCCTAAAATTCTCTGCACTGCACCTATTTGCCCCTCTCTTCCAACCTTTGGCAACCACTGGTCTTTCTACTGTCTCCATAGTTTTACTTTTCCTGAATGTCACATATTTCGAATCATGTAGTATATAACTTTTCACATTAGTTTCTTTCACGTAATACTTTGTGTATTCCAAACTATTTCACTTTTCTCTTGGA
This sequence comes from Cnephaeus nilssonii, assembly GCF_951640355.1. Taxonomy (NCBI): domain Eukaryota; kingdom Metazoa; phylum Chordata; class Mammalia; order Chiroptera; family Vespertilionidae; genus Cnephaeus; species Cnephaeus nilssonii. Next base: position 86,424,627 of record NC_137072.1, on the reverse strand, counting down.
CACTGGAAAGTTGCATTCTCCAGACTCAGTGGGGTCATATGTCTAGTCTGGCCAGTGGTATCTGGGTGGATAGATTGCCCTGTGGGATTCCCCATGTTCTCCCCCATCATCTGATGGTTGGGCGAGGAAGACTGCAAGGCCCCACAGACTGTGGCGACATAATATAAAAGGATCCTGGGTCACAGAATGCCCAATACTCAATTCAAAGCAAGAAAGAAATGTTTTACTGTATAAAAATCTCTGAAATGGGCTTGTTTACTCTAGCATTACCCTATCCTGACTAATACATTTGTTCCTGAACAGCAGCTGAGTATAAATTTCTATGAGTGGCCCTTGACTCTCGTAGAAGGAGCTAATCATTTCTTTCTTGTTATTTTGATAGCACTTTGTGGTTGCTTTTTAACAAAAACTTTAAAATAACTTTTAATGACATAATAAAGAGAATAACATCACAGAATATCAACTGCTATTTAAACCACTCATAAGCCTATCACTTTCACTATAACATTTATAATTTTTGCAAAATTCCCTCCTCTCTTTAATATGCATATGTTTTCAAAGCATGCAGTATTTTTAAAATGTTGTCTTTATTCCTGTCTCATTCCAAAAAATTATTTTAAGTCAGGGATACATATAATTTTGTATCTGACTTTTTCTCTTTACATAATAATAGCATAAACGTTTTTCCACATTGATTCTTTGTAATGCGTATATAATATTGCATTTAATTTTGGTTCATTTTCCTAGGATAGATTCCCAGAAGTGAGTTTACTGGTGTGAATATTTTTATGGGCTTTATGTTATTTCCAAATTGCTTTCTAGAAAGAGTTGTGCTAGTTTACAGTGCCAAGAGAAAAGTGTAAGAATGCTCAAATTACTAAACTTTCTCTTGGTTAGTTATACTATCTTTTAATTCAATTTTAAGAAATTAAGCTTAGATTTTAATTTACTTTCATTTGATTACTAATTAAGTTAAATTTTCCTCCATATAATTACTTAATCACATTTTTAATTTTGTTAATTATCTGTTTGGGTCCTTATGTAGTTGTCTGTTTTTAACTCTTGATCTGTTTCTTGCCTATGTTTACAAAGTACTTAATAAAGGTATCAATCATTTGTCAAATCATGCATATCTGTTCAAATTTATTCATTAAACAAATAGTTATTGAGCACCACTTTGTGTCAATCACTGTCTAGGTACTGTGGACACATCAGTGAACAAAGAAGATAGTTTTGTCCTCATGCTTTCTCTCTCTCCTTAAACTGTAATTACTTTTTCCAAGTGTACTGTGAGTAACCAGAGGTCAGGAATAAGATGGTAGCTTATTTTGATTCTCCATCGCCTTCCATCACATACGTGACCCATAGAAGATGCTTAATGCTGGTTTATGCATATAAAGAGAAAGGCCTATAGTCCAAAATCTTCAAAATGATATTTCCAACTCCCTCACATCTGGGTACACTTTAACTTAATGCTTTGCATCCACTATAATAAAAACTGGCTTTTCTACTGACAACAACCCAAGAAGGATGCTAACTCCATGATTATCAATGATTGCTGCCCCTCAGACTCACCTAGAAAATTAAAGAAACAAAAAGAAGCCCACCTCATTTCCAGCACCCATTTTCAGACCAACGAAGTCTAAGTCTCCAGTATTTTTAAAGCTCCCCAGTGATTTTAATGTGCAGCCTGGATTGAAAGCCACGAGCAACACTGAAATGTTTGATGGAGGGTTAGGTAAAAAGGCCTGAAAACTGTTTCTTCTAGTTTGTAGGCAACACTCAACTGCTTGAGTTCTTTGCTTCTGTTTCCATTTTTTTCCTACAAACAGCATCCATTCATCTAGGTCCATTCCTTATGGATAGAAAAGGTCCATAGTCAATATTTGATGGAAAGGAATATTCACTTTAGACACGCATTATAACCCTGAAATCTACACTCAAATAGAAGCTCTGTGAGAGCAAAGACTTTGTTCTGTCTTTATTGTGTCTCCAGAGCCTAGTGTCATGGCTGGGGATGCTTGTTACAGCACCTAGCTCACCCTGACTAGTCCACTCCTCGAATATTCTTTGAAGCCTTTCCTAATTCTCCAAGGAAAAAATGAAACCCATCAAGAAAGTCCTGTTAGCATCCACCATTCCCACAGGCAGAAGAAAATGCTGTGACCCAAAGGTCGTCACTGGTGAGGACTTTCCTTACTAGAGTTACTTCTGACAGACAGCATTGGTGGGTGGAGGTGCATCAGCAGGCAAGCACAGCAGCTCCGCCACGCCTAAGCGGCTGATTTCACACCAGTTACTACCAGAGAGGAAATGAGGGCTTTCTGTGTGGCCCCACTTAATGCCAAATGGTTTAGAATGGAGTCTATTTTAAACGGAGCATCTGTTATAAGTTCACATACTAAAAAGGGATAACTACCAAAATCATCTCCTGTCCTCCTCAGAACATCAAAGTCATCATCATAGTCTTTCCTTCTACCTTTAGATAATGTAAATACCAAAAACGTTCTGTTGTTCTCCTTCCTCAGGAATGTTCAGAACAGGGGACCTCATTATAATTCTGGACAAAAAGCAATTTTTACATGATAGCTTGAAATACTATTTTTATAAGCCAACCACTCTCTTTTTGTAAATTGTGACCACTTGCTTAGTAAACACTTGCTGGAAATTAAACCTGATAACAGCACTATCATATGCAAGTGCAATACTTTGGAATTCTCTGGCATTTGTTTTTCTCTGCCATGTAGTCAACAGGAAATACTTCTTAAAATTTTTGAAAAACTCAACCATTTAAAAAAAAAAAAGCAGTATTGGGGTGCATTGGGCAATCAGGAGTGCATTTTGTTGTTTGACCTCCATAAAGCAATGTTTGCCACTGTGGGTGCCTTTCCCCTTGGGGAATCACCTCTTAAGGAGAGCCAGACAGAAGTCAGATGGCATCTCATTCTATTGTATAAACACCAGCATCCTTTCCAGTTTGCACAACAGCCTTGTTCAAAACACTTAGGTTACCACCTTAATTTCTCCAGAGAAAACAGTGTCCTGAAGAGCCACCATCCTGTCTACTTTGATTTCAAGCACTTTCTATAATCCCTATAATGTGGAAGGTCAAACAAGGAGTGCATCCTTTAGTTCCTGGCCAGACATAATAATAAGATTTAATCCCCAAGTGTTCATGTTCTGCTTTCACAAGCTTTAGAGGCAAAAGAAGTTCTGCTCTTACTCTCACCTAAAGTTACCTCGCAGAACTTTGGGCCACTCGGGAGTCTAAGAATCCCTCCATTATAGCCCAGAATCGGTTGACGTCTTCCAATACCTCTCAAGTAAATGTCAAGCTTTTGCAACCGAACCAAGAAACATTTAAAAGGGGCATTTGGGTGGAACATGGTAGGAAGCAGTAAATAGCTGTAGGGAAGAGGCAGGGTTATCTAGGATTTATAGGTCTTGCAAATATTTATGCAAGGTGTTAAAAAGTAGCATCTCTCCTTCTTAAGATTATTGGCCAAAGTGGGCTTATGCCTTTACTTGTAAGTAAATATTACTACAACATTCTAAACAAATTTATTAGGCCTGTCACCAGCAGCCAAATATTTATGTAAGCTCTGTGGGTTGAAAAGGTAGTTTAAGGAGACTGTTTTAACCACAGCTTTGTAAATGTTTAAGGTAACATCCTGCCTCTTTGAAACCATCCCACCTAGCCATATCATCATATTTATAATAAAAAGACAACATGTTCAAAGTGATGCATTATTTCCTGCTGTCCAACGCTAGGCTTCTGTCTTTTTATCATAGCCAAACAGAAGAAAGAAATGATTTCAGAGAGACCCTTCTATGCAAGACCTGGAAAGAAGTCACTGAAAATGTTACTAGTGGGAGTTGGGAGACAGAAAATGTAACTGTGTGGGAGCTGTCAGGAGGAGGAAATAATTTTAAATAATGGGATTAGGCCTTGCTTAGAATACCCAGATGTATTCATAGCTGTATTCATTTTAAATCAATTGATTTTGGTTTTATATATGCCTCAATAACTACTAATGAAGTTTAATCGCCAAGTCTGGTCTGGTTACCAAAATAAGCTCTGAGAGTGAGTGAGTGAGTGAGTGAGTGAGTGAGTGAGTGAGTGAGTCTACTCAGTGAATGCTGGGATTGCTAAGCTCTGAACATTTTCATTTGCTTTTGGTCCCATTGGTCTCATTATCAGACCATAACATATTAGTCAGGACTCTTTCCGTTGCTAGAACCCAAACTCAAACCATGCATTGGCTCCCATGACGGAAAGCTCCAGGGGATACATCTTCAGGCACAGTTGGATATAGGTGCTCAGAGTTATTGCCAAAATCCTTTGTTCAGCTTTCCTCCCTACTAGCTTCCCTCTCAGGCAGGCTTTAGCTGTTGTGGTGGCCAAGATGAGCACCAGCAGCTCCAGCCATTGTTTCTAACAGCCTAACAAACCACAGACAGAAGGCTGGTCCAGACTGGGACACATGGCTCTTCTCAACAATTATTGTGACTATATGTGCCTTCCCTGGAGCCAGGTGTAACCTGTGGCCGTGGTCGGCAAACTCATTAGTCAACAGAGCCAAATATCAACAGTACAACAATTGAAATTTCTTTTGAGAGACAAATTTTTTAAAGTTAAACTTCTTCTAATGCCACTTCTTCAAAATAGACTTGCCCAGGCCATGGTATTTTGTGGAAGAGCCACACTCAAGGGGCCAAAGAGCCGCATGTGGCTCGTGAGCCGCAGTTTGCCGACCACAGACCTATGGGGTTAGGGTCAGCTGTGATGTAGCCCCAATGATTGAGAAGGGGAGGTGTGATTTTTAGAAAAAAATCTGAGTGAAGTAGAAAAACAACTTTTGCTGCTAAATTATATTTTTAAAAGATTGATACCTTTTATAGCTATGCACAATTACAAGAGGCTTATTTTTAGACTCCAAAAATGACACTAAGATGTGGGTACTAAGTGAGTATCTAGAAACCAGAAGCTACCTGCAAACCTGGTGGTCAGAGACATGGCCACAACCTCACTTTATGCAGAAATTAAGAAGCTGGAGGAGATCAGAACAATAATTAATTTGTGTAGAAGTTTACTAAATACCCATCACTAAGAATTTCACCAGGTCTGCCCAAATTCGCTAGCTTCCTAGTGTTGGTTGACCTCATGGTGTGTTAAAGACTAAGACAGTTTAACCTCAAACATAGGCATGTGTCGCCTGAGGTGCTTATAAAATGCAGATTCCCAGAACCCAAACCTCCTTGTCATGCTTGCTATCAATAGGATACCTGCATTTTCATATATTCTCCAGGAAATTTTTAATGAACTGGCTTACATGGTAAAATCTGAGAATTTTAGACTATGGGGTACATGATCCCATTTCATATTTGCTCAGCACCTGGTTAGTTGACATGTTGTTGATGCTACATGAACAAGAAATAATGGCCCCATATTATGACTAGGGTACAGATCAAGTCTTTTGTATAACAGGGTAGTATGCTAAATTTAATTATCAGCCCCAGTTTTTTTACCTCTAGAGTCACATCTTTGACTTAATCTCATATTGGCAGAGAATACTTCCTTACCTCTTTAAAATATATCCTATATAATAAAGAGGTAATATGCAAATTAACCCTCACACTCTCACAAGATGGCTGCCTATGACCAGGCCGGCAGGGGGGTTAGTGAGGGACAACCAAACGACTGAACAAGCAGGCTGCATGGGGTGACCAGGCCAGCAGGGGGGGGGGGGGGCAGTTGGGGGCGATTAGGCTGGTCGGGGGGGCAGTGAGGGGCAATTAGGCTGGCGGGGAGTGGGGGACAGTTAGGAGTGACCCGGCAAGCAGGGAGGGGGAAGTTAGGGGTGACATGGCCAGCAGGCCGGTGAGCAATTAGGAGCCAGCAGTCCAGGATTGTGAGAGGGATGTCCAACTGCCAGTTTAGGCCCGATTCCTGGGATTGGGCCTAAACCGGGAGTCGGACATACCCCAAGGGGTCCCGGATTGAAGAGGGTACAGGCTGGGGTGAGGGGATCCCCCCGCCCTGTTAATGAATTTCGTGCACCGGGCCTCTGGTATATATACACTATATATATATAAAATATTGGGCCTAAACTGGCAGCCAGACATCCCTCTTGTAATCCAGAACCACTGGCTCCTAACCACTCACCTGCCTGCCTGCCTGATCACTCCTAACCACTCTGCCTGCTAGCCTGGTCGCCCCCAATTGCCTCTCTGCAGGCCTGCTCATCCCCAACTCCCCCCGCCGGCCTGATTGCCCCCAACTGCCCCCCCCTGCTGACCTGATCACTCCCAACTGCCCTCCCCTCCTGGCCTGATTGCCCTTAACCACTTCTGCCTCGGCCCCACCACCATGGCTTTGTCCGGAAGGACATCTGGAAGGTCTTCCGGAAGGTCTCCCAGTCTAATTAGCATATTACCCTCTTATTAGTATAGATTATTGACTTTTTAGAGAGTGAGAAAGGGAGAAGGAGAGAGAAACATCAATATGAGAGGGAAACATTGATCAGCTACCTCCTGCACACCCCCTGCCAGAGATCAAGCCCACAACCCAGACATGTGCCCTGACCAGGAATTGAACTGGCAACCTTTCCGTGCATGGGGCAACACTCAACCAACTGAGCTACACTGGCCAGGACTTCCTTGCTTCTTGACTGTTTGGCCATGTATTTTGCTTTGGCCAATGGGATATGGGCAGATGTAACAGTATATAGTCTTCAATCTGAGCCTTAGAAGACCTTCAGTATCTCCATTTGCACTCTTGCACATCTGCCAAAGCCATGAGACGAGTTTCACCTGAGTAGTTGCTGCCTTTCATCCTGAGCCCAATGTGAACACATTTGGAGAAGAGCTCCCCGAGTTAGTCCAGCTGGACCCACAATCTGAAGCAGAGCCTCCCAGACAAGCCAAACCCAGATCAGCCAGCTCGCTGACAGGTTCATGAGAAAAAGTGATTGTTGTTTTAAATCCCTGGTTTGTTCCCAGCATTGTTGTAGTAACAGTAGTAACAGCTAACCAATACAGTTAGGGGCTATAATTATCTTTGGGGATGGGTTTGGTTTGCTTGGGGTTGACTCCCTGCCCGTATTGAAAGAAAACAATTTGGAGAGTAAGCAGTTGCCATTTCATGAGGAGGGAGCTTTCTGCGTGTTAGGTGGCCCTAGCTCCATGGGAATCCAGAGGAGATAAAGATGGAACCTGTGTTCACTGTCAGCACCATCGAGGTCAACAATAAACACTGATGTCACCTACCATATGCCAAGTGTGGGGTGGGGATCACAGGGGTCGAAGGTAGGGCCAGTGCCCTGGAAAAGCTATGCTCCTCCGGCAGGACCAGATCTGGGTCTCGTTATAAATTCCATGGTAATGTATTGACTCAGACTGACCAGATTTCCCTCAGGGACTGCTAGTTGAGAAATGAGATCCTTAAGGGGAAAAAAATCCTCCCTGATTCTATCCATCATGCTAATCTTTACACTGAACAAGACTTCATTTTGAAAAGTCTCTAAGAAGCCAGCAGTTGAGTGGACTGACGTGTGGTTGGTGAACTTTAGCACTCCTTCCTCACTGGCCGTCCCCGGCTTTCAGGAGAGCAGGGTTGACAGCTCGCTTGATGTAGCAGCCATCATCAAAACCTGTTCCCTTCATGATGCCTCTATTCTCACTTTCTGGTTGTGACTGCTCCCCAGGACCAGCTACACAATTTTCAGGGCTCAGGGCAACTCAGGGCCCATTCAAAAATGACTCTGAATTTCAAGACAGGGACCACAGAACATTAAGCTATGGATGGACCCTCTGAGCATGGGGCCTGTGTTGACTGCCACAGGTCCCTCAGCCACCTGAAGGGTAGCTCAGATAGTTGATTCCTACACAGGTGTCAAAAGAAGCACCAGCAAAAGGCCTGTTCCTGGGTGGAGTCAAAAGATGACCCACAGATATTCATTGAACAAACACTGATGGTGCAGACCACTCCAGAACACCCATCAGGCAGAGTGGTTAAATCTAGTGAGGGCCAACCCCACAAGGAAATCAGCTGCCTCCTCCTACCCAGCCCTCTCCCGGGGCTGAATGATGCAAGCGGGCACAGCAGACACCAGGAACTGCTCTGCAATCCTGCACTCTCCAGCTGGGCCTTTCCTCACAGTCATTCCAAACATATTTGTCTGTGAGCCCCCTGATGTGCTTCAAATGCTGCTCAGACATGCCCGTGGATCTGAGCGATCACAGCTGCCTTGCAAAGGTTGCATAAGCAGAGCACGGAGTCTTTTCTCCTGCTGCCCATGGGGTCCTCCCAGGACTCAGGGCAGCATAGAAACCCTAGTACCAGGCTCCACCAAGGTAAGACAATCGCTGGATGTCACAGCAACTCCAGGGGCCCCTGACACACGGTGACTGCTCAGTACATAAAGACATTTGGCAAACAGACCTTCCTTTGAAGTCCAGGCAAAAATTGGCAAACTTTCCTGCCCGGGAACATGGCTGTCAGTGGGAGAAAGGGTAGAATTGGGGACTCAATCTCTCCTTCCCCGAAAGTTAGGAGTGGGCACTTGGTTTCTATAGTGTTAGAGCTTCTGCCATTGATGCAGAGCTCGGAAGGCTGATTCAGCTCAGTGCTCAAGGCCAAGGTGCAAGTGCCCACTCTGTGTGCTCCTGGTTGAAAGAAATCAGACAGGCGGGGTCTAGCTAAGGGCAGATATAGTCTCAATCAGTGGTTCTCAAAGTGTGGTCCCCAGACAAGCAGCACCTTAACCTGTCATCTGTTAGAAATGCAAATTCCAGGCCCCACCCCAGATCTACTAAGTCAGAAATCCTGAAGCTGGGAACCAGTAAGCTTTTAACAAGATTCTGAGGTACAATGGTCTGAATAATGGCCCCTCATTGCCTGAAACCATCACACCACTAATTTTCAACAGTAAGCATTTTAAAGACTATCACAATACTAATATCCAAAATTGATTCAGTGTTTCTGTTTGCCAGATATTATGCTACAATAGAGGCCCGGTGCATGTATTCGTGCACAGGTGGGGTCCCTCTGGGTGGCCTGTGGGGATCAGGCAGAAATTCACAGTCCAACACTGCCTGCAGCTCCTACCTCCCGCTCATCTCGGCCCCACTGTGCCTGCCATGGGCTCTTGCCCAATCAGTCCTGATCAGAAGAGATGCTCACCAGCCATGGGCCCTGCATCTGGTGCCTTCCCAAGGGGTGTGGCCTGTGGGATCCGGCCAAAACCAGCTCTCCAACATCCCCCGAGGGGTTCCGGATTGCGAGAGGGCGCAGGCCAGGCCGAGGGGCCCCACCGGTGCACGATTGGGGCTGGGGAGGAACCGCGGGTGGGCTCCAGGGCATGCCCGGCTCCATCTCACCCAGTCCCGATCAGGGCTCATCGGGGCCTGCTGGCCGGGGAGGGATGCAGGAGGTTGGCCAGCCGGGGAGGGACCACAGGAGGGGTCCAGGGCATGTCTGGCCCATCTTGCTCAGTCTTGATGGGCCAGACCCCAGCAGCAAGCTAACCTACTGGTCAAAGCATCTGCCCCCTGGTGGTCAGTGCACTTCATAGCGACTGGTTGACCAGTTGACTGTCTGCCCCCTGGTGGTCAGTGCACATCATAGTGAGTGGTTGAGCATCCTTAGCATATCATTAGCATATTACACTTTGATTTTTGAACAGTCAACCAGTCACCAGATGACCGGACACTTAGCATATTAGGCTTTTATTATATAGGATGCTTTTACATGCATGATGGTCTTTACAAACCACCCAGGTTTGGGTATTTTGTTAGAGCAGCTTGAACTAAGACAATTGGGGATCCCTAACACACTGCTGCCGGGTCTGTATGGGACACAATTGGGATGTCTATGTTCATAGTCAACATCAGTATCAGTTTAACATGTACCACACGGCCACTATGCTGGGCTCTTGGTATCTCTGCCCAGCCAAGCCGATACAGACCCATGATTCAGGGTGACACAATAGAAAAGAGGGTGTAAGGTGGCCCTAAGGCAACCATCTCCTGCTTCACACTGACAGCTGATGTTAACTGAGAACTTGCTGTGTGCCCAGCCCTGCTTTGAACACTTTACAAATCATTATCCTAACTGAACAATGGGAATGGGAATGTATATTGGTTCATGCATGCCTTGTGTTTTCCGGGTTGTACAGCTAGTAACGGATGGCACCAGAACCCAGACTCAGGCAGTCTGGCTCCAGAGCTGGGCCCTTGACCACAACTCTGCCTCCTCTTAAACACAACCTGAAATGGCTACGGAGAGGAATGTGCCCCGAGTCCTCCCCACCCCGGCCACCAACCGGAACCAGAGCTGACAGGCAGCACAGCCGTTCACCTGGTGTGGCCCTCAGCCACAACCCAGAGAGGGAGTTATTGTCAATATATGAAGTCACCAAGGCTCTTAGGTTCACAAAGAAACACAAACCTGCCCAAGTTTGTTTAACCGATGGGTGGTGGCTAAGTCAACATGCATGTATGCCGTGTGTTCAGTTTGGTGGGAGTCTGATGGAGCATACATCGGAAGAGGCCCCATGGCTTAGGGGGCCTCTTACTGAGCTCTGCTGCACCCCCCGGGGAGCCGGAGCCAGAGTTCTGTGTTTGCCTGGATCGGCCCTGCAGAACTCCCAGGGCCTGGCACTCTGCTTGTTTGCCGGTGGTTGTGCTAACACGCTGCCTGGTCCAGCGGGCAGCTAGGAAGCCTCTCCTTACACACTGGGCACAAGACTGATGCCAACATCCTATCTGACAACCCGCCACCAGGAAGCAGGGCTTTAGGGAAATGGCCCGGTGGACCTGGCTGGGTTATGGGGACTCCCGCAGTGAGGAGCCAGGTCAGAAATGAATCAAGGGACCAGCCCTCAGCAGGACCTTGTGGGGGAAGCATCTGAACCTGGTCCTTCTCTTACTCGGCATGACGTGAAAAGGCTGATGGAACTCCATTGTGGGGTACTTAAAGCCGCCCACTAGGGAAATTATATTCCCTCAAATTTGGGAGACTGATATTTCCACCCAAAATGTCTAAGAGAGAGTATGGTGTGGAGGAGCAGCCTGCCTGGGAAAGCTGGTGCTTGCTGAGGTTGGGAGGGGGAGGGCAAGGGTGGATGTGTGTCTCCTGGGCCAAATGCAGTCCCCTAAGGAAGGAAGCAGATGGTAGGTTATCTCCAAAGGGATCTTGCAGGAGAGGGCCGACAGAAGGGGTGGGATGACCCCAACAGAGAACCAACCAGAAGCCAGAGACAGGGCAGGGGGAGAGTGCAGCCATTCAGAGGAGACCCAGCCTCAAAGGAGATTCAGAGGTGAAATCCTCAGAGCTGAGGGCCCCAATGGACCCAAAAGAAGAGCAAGCTTTTAGGCACACAGCACACAGAGGACCCTAATGCTGAACTTCAATGGCAACTTTGCCCTTGCCCTTTAATTCACCCAACTTCCCACCCCTACACCCCCACCTGACTCTTGAAAGAAAAACACCACCTGGAAGAGGAGGGGGTATGGTGAGGAAGGGGAGAAGAAAAGGACTGTCAGAGATGGAAGGGGAGAAAAATTCTCATTGGATGAGTGTTCAGAGTTTTAATATTGGATAGAACTGATTCTTAATATCTGAAATTGACCCAAAAAATCTCACCATGGGATCTGCCTGAGATTTCACCCAATAGGCAGTGAAGAACATTCAAGTTCTCAGAGTGTCTGGTGACAGAGGAAAAGTTGTTGTTTTCTGGCTAGACTATGATGTTCAATTCATGCAATTACACATACTCACACACCACACACACACAAAGCTCTTTTTTGCATATACAATGATGTCCAAAAAAAAGGCAGATTGGTGCTACATGATTCCAAAATAGTGCAGTCTTATAATAGTTGTTGGAGAAAGTCAGATCTACAAAGAATGAAGCAAATGCCAAGGATAATTCTTAGCACCTGGGAGAGGGAGCAGGGCCATATGTAAGGGATTTGTTATTAAGAAATCAACACATGACAAATATTAAAAAGACAACACAGAAAATAGTGGGGAGAGGATGGCATTGGGGAATATGTACCCAGGCTGAAAACTCAGTATATCCGATGTGAGGGGGAGTGTCTATTTTGTACCAGATGATTGTTACATTACTTTTGGACATTGTGTGAGCACTGACAATGTCCTTGGAACCGTCAGGATATATGTGTGGTCGCTGCAAGTAGTAAGTATTTCCATCACCTAAGTGGAATTTCTTATACTCTTGACTCATAAAATATAAGCAAAGAGCCTTCTCTTAAAAGACCCTTTTCTTCACAGAATAGATATTTTGCATAGTCACAGGACCCTAACTTTCTAATAGAATGTATTTTGGCAAGGTAAAAAAAAATGTATGTAACAAAGCAAAATGTCATTATCTGTGCGAGAGAAGCAAACTGGCCGATCTGTACTGGGTGGTGAGTTCTCTTTCACTCTCCTCAGGGATTGCCTTAAATTTTAGCAGCCAACTCTTAAAACACTTGATTCATGTTAGATTTATTGCTTAAACAATTTTCAAACTTAGTAATAATACTAAACCTTATATTATGTTTTTAGGTAGAAACTAAGCAACCCCCAGTACAAAGCCTTAAGTAAGATGGCAGTTTGTTTCTCTCTTAAGTAAAAGTCTAAAATGAAGCAGATGGTCTTGGGTGCAGATGGTTCTAATCCATGAGCTCATCCACGCACCCAGGCTTGGACTCCCTCCCCTCCTCAGCATGTGGCTTCCATTTCTAGGTTGAAGAACGCAGCTCCCAACGCTTCGGCCACCATTTCCCAGTGGCCAGGCAGGCCCCAGACGCCGTGTGCATCACTTCCCTTCACATTCCATTGGCCCAAATGTGGTCACGAGGCCACAGCAAAGCTGGACAATATGGTCTGTCACTGGGCACCAACGTGCCCTGTGAAACCAGGAGTTCGGTTACTAAATGGAAAATGAGAAAATGGATGCAGGAGTGGCAGGGACTGACATCAGTCTCCTCTATGCCTCGGTAATTGTTTAAGAAGTTGAGCCTGTCATTTCATTCAACAAACATCCACTGGGAGCTTCTTGTGTGCGGTAGTCTATTTTGCATGGAAGTAATCTTCCAAGAGGAAAGGCTTCGTTAGTGTGATGACTTTAAAAGGCAGATCCCAACAGTTTTTAGCTAACTTCACAAACTATCCTTTCCACAGTCATTTCTTTGTGGGAAACTATGGCAGAGGCAAAGCTTTTTCCTCTTCTCACCTGGCATCAATTGAATGGAAATGTTTTGAACACCCACAGATGGTACAGCCTGGATGAGCTCAGGGCGACTGGCATAATATTCACCAGGTGCCAGGAAACAAACCTTTTGGGACCGGCAGAAAAAGTCACGCCAGGACTCCGGGTGATTGCTATGAGGCCTTTTGCTATGTGTCGTTCTCTCCTCATTTTCATGCCGCAAATGTAGTCCTCCCCAAAATAAACACTTTCAAGTTGCCCTTTAGGAGCGGAGGGAGCTCTTGCCTGGGAGGCAGAAGTCCTAGGGTTGAGGCTAACTAGTTGTGTGACCTTGAAAAAGTAACCGACGAGGCCTAGGTTTCTGGTTCTAGAATTCCTCCGACAAACGTGCACCTGTCACCGCCGTGCAGGCTCTGTGCTAGGTTCATCTCTCACCTCCTCGGTTCTTCATGATGCTCTATGTACCCCAGCCTCTATAGACCACAGAGGTGGCTATAGCCTCATCACACACACAAAGCAAACAAATATTTGTTATGGCAGAGACTGCTCATTACCCCCCGTGTCCATTCTCCTGTTCTTCTATTGCAGTGGTCAGCAAACTCATTAGTCAACAGAGCCAAATATCAACAGTACAATGTTTGAAATTTCTTTTGAGAGCCGAAAACCGACTTCTGCGCATGGGCCACGAAGTTTCAATCGCACTGTATGTGTGCGCCCGCACGTGGTATTTTGTGGAAGAGCCACAGTCAAGGGGCCAAAGAGCCACATGTGGCTCATGAGCTGCGGTTTGTCAACCACTGTTCTATTGTAATAGAGCCCCTGACTTTCACCTGTGCACAGGCCACCCTCAATCCCCCTTGGTCGCTAAGGGTGGCCATACAACCAAGTTCTGGCCAATGGCATGTGAGTGCAAGTAATGTGTGCAATTTCTGAATTGTGTTCTGAAAACTCAGAGGCATGCCCTCCCATTGGTGATGAGTCATTTTGGACCATGTGGTTGAGGATGACACCCAAGGATGGCAAAACATACGATGAAAGAAGCCTGGTACCCTATATTAGTTTTCTATTTCTCTATAATAATTCATCCCAAAATGTAGTGGCTTAAATAATGTTTGTGATCTCACAGTTTCTCTGGGTCAGGCATGCTTTATTGAGTTCCCTGACTTAGGGTATCCCGCAGGCTGCAAGCAAGCTATTGGCCAGGGCTGCTGTACCTCAGAGCTGGTCTGGGTAAGATCCACATCCAAACTCACTCACGTGGTTGACAGCCATCAGGACCCAACCTTGCTATGTGAGTTTCTTCACAGGGCCGCTCGCAATATGTGAGCTGGCTTTCCTTGGTGTGAACCAGAGAGTGAGAGGCAGCAAGATGCAACTTAGTCCTTCTGTATCCCAACCTCAGGCGTCACAGCCCATCACTTCTGCCATGTTTCTTTGTTAGAAGGGAGTCACTGAGGCCAGCCCACACTCAAGGGGAGGTGATTATACCAGGCCCTGAATCCCCGGAGGAGAGGATCATTGGGAGCCATTTTAAAGGCTGGATCCTGACACCATGGAGTTGCTCGCCCTCTCAGGTCTGCTTCTGCTACCGGCCTCATGGGGACATCTGTGGCCATTTTTATAATGAATAACTCTGGTCCTCCCTGGCTTCATCTAATAAAAGAAAAGAACAGCTGATCTCAGGTGGGCCAAATCTAGCTCATGGGCATTTAGAATTGGGATCCAGAGAGGCTGGTCAGTATCTCTTGAGAACTGGACCTCATGTGTTGGTAGGACTGGGTCTGCACATGCATGGGAAAGGGAGAAAGCCAGTGTACAAGGAGAGAAGGAAGAGGCAGGTGTGAGGAAAAGGGCTGCAGTGTGGGCTCAGCACATGGCTTCCTGTTGCAAGTCCTGCTGAAGTCTGGCTCTACCCCCACCTCTGGTGTGAGAAGATTCTGAACCTTTCCAAGAATATGTCCTCACCTCTCCCCACCCCACCCCCTTTTTTAATTTAAACTAGTTGGAATGGTCTTTGAAATTAAACAATATCTGACTCAGAAAGGTCCTCCGTTTTGTGTGAGTTTCAACAGCTAACCTTAACATTATCTCAACCAGCTCATCACATCCTCCATTTTCTTATGTCTCTTCCCCTAAAACAATAATAAAGGCTTGCCTGAAAACAGTGAAGCGGGGTCAACAGGGCCCACTGGGAAGAAACTGTGCAAGGAGGATGCTGTATTGACATATGTCTTGACTTGCTTCATTACTTTATTGGAGGTCAGAAAAGAGGTGTTTTAGTGCATGGTGTGATTGGCCAATGGGGTGACACACCCACTAGCTGACAAAGGATTAACCTCTCTTGCCTTAATCTCTGTGCACTCACATGCTGCTTGTCTAGGCTAAAAACAAGTTACTCGGCATTCTTGTTCCTGCATTGTTAGAAAGAGCCTCTCCTCTGTGAGTGGCTTTACTCTGGTTCCTTTGAGCTCCCCAATGGCACTCTTAGCGGCAGAGTCTGTGCTCTGAGAAGGCGTCTTCTCCACACATCCCCGCAATGTGCTACTCTTCGTCTGAACTGTTTACTGCGGAATCCAGGCCAGGGTGCTGGGGATGGGTTGTATTTCTTAGTGGAATTCTGCACTTCCCTTCCTGAGTCACAGTCTGCATTCCTTTGATGCTTCCTTTGAGCTGGAAGGTCATTTTGCAGTGAAGCTATTGGTCACACAGCCCCTGGAGGACTTGAACCTGACCTTGTCCTAGCAGCTGACCCTCTTGTGTAAAAGGAGGCAAAGTGGGATGTGGTAAACAGGAAGACCGCGAGCCCTGCTTAGGCTGAGGAGCAGGAAACACCAGTGACCACGCTCAGTCCTGTGCCCAGATCACAACCTTGCAGGCTCACAGCGCCTCCTGGGCTGTGCGAAGGTCATTCCAGCAGCTTGGGACTGTCAATGCAGCAGGAAGAATTTGTCCTAAGACGCTACCTCAAGTATTTCATGGTTTCTGTGTCTGGTGTAAGAAATGAATAAACAGATGGATGAAAGAAGAAGGGAGAGTTAGAGGGAGCAGTGAGTGATGGACCTACCCCTTACCACTTTATTTTAAGCTGTTACCTGGCTCCACCCTGACCCTTACTCCCAATCTTTTCTCACCAGGCTGTGTATTTCTCTATTTCTATAATTTCTATCATATTAAGCTTTACTTTTATTGTCTTCCCATGCTAGAATATAAGCCCATGAGGTCAGGGATCCTTGTTCGTACCCTGATAAACCCCAGGAGCCCGAACAATTAAATATTCAACAATTATTTGTTGAATGAATCAGTGGATGGATGGATGGATGGATGGATGGATGGACGGACGCGGACGGTTGGATGGACAGGTGGATGGATGGATGAATTTCTCTAGGGATGCTTTTAACAATTTTCTTACTGCATCTCTTTTTCTGCTTTCCTCTTGTTCTCCAAACTAGGCATGCCCTTTCCCAAATCCACCGAATCATAATCCCATCCATCTTTCAAGGGCCAGTTCCAGTGCCATTTCTGCAATATGGCATCATGGTTAAAAGCCATGCCTTCAGAGTTCAAATCCCTATTCTACTGCTTGCTCACCATGTAACCCTGATTAAATGACTTCATATCTCTTAGACTTGATTTCCTTACCTAACGGGATTGCTGTGAAGATAAACTGACATAATGTCTAAGACATGCTTAAAGAACACATCTCCCCTGATGTTCTCCAATTGGGTGCCTTCTCTCCCTCCTTTGAACACCCATATTACAATGAGTCTCTCTTAAGAACTCATCACATGTTCTCTTATATTCTAGTTATTCTTGAATATATACTTTTTCCTTGAGAAAAGTTTCCTTCTGACACAGCCCTTTGCAAATATATATACTCTTAAACTCTCCTTGAGTATTTATAGATGCAGCACCTGGACAAAGGACTCTCAAAGCACAGGAGTGAACATTGCTGGGATGAAGGAGTGGGGGCAAGATCAGTATTCAGAGGACAGATGAGACATTGTCTGGAAGGGATTGCAGGATGGGATATTGTGATGCAGAAACACACCACTGAAAAAAAACATTCACCCACCACAGGCATTTCACATCACAAGCTGCAACTTCATACAAGCTTTTGGGCTAGAGCCCATGAGGAGGAATCAGCCATCTCCTGCGAATCAGAAGCCCCCAGTTCAAAGGGAGTGGGTGAAGGAGCAAGAGTCGGGCCCAGACGTGAGGCAGCCAAGCCTTGGCTTCTGAAGAAAAGGACCTGCCCCTTTCTGTTCCAGGGATCCCCTGGAAAGTCACTTGTGATAAACACTGCTGTGCTTCTGCAATCTGGCTTCCATCCCTTCAACTGGGGGCAATTAGCAGCGCTGGGCAAGCCAAGAAAATGCACTGTGAGTATAAACAGCTTGACAGGACATTTATACAGCAGCAATCGGAGCAGAGCCCCCTTCCCCGTTGTGGTGGAGGCCACGGGCGGGGTATTGAGAGCAAGATGCCCATCTTTTTTTTCTTTCTGAGATGCTTCTGTCAGTTATGTAGGATCTGGGTTGAGTTTCAGGAAGGGAAGAGTGACTGGGCGGGGTTGTAGGGAAAGCAGCAGATAGAGGCACCTTCACCCCACTCCCCTCAGGACCACCAGAGCTCTTTTCCAGGAAGCAGAAGGGAAGAAGTCATAACCAATAAAAGGTCTAATGGACAATCCTCTGTGCCTAGTAAGCACCATCCTATGAACTTCTAGGAGTCTGTCTATTTTAGATTCCACATAGAAGTGAGATTATGCAGTTTTTGTCTTTCTGTGTCTGGCTTATTTCACTTAGCATAATGTCCTCCAGGTTCACCCATGTTGTTGCAAATGGCAGGATTTCCTTTTTTCAAAATCTGAGTAATGTTCATATATATATTTCTGCATATAAACATATATAGTTAATATAATTTAGCATGTATATCTATATATTTACATATATAAATATACATATTTTCATTACCCACTCATCTATTGACAGAGATTTAGGTTGTTTTCACGTTTCCAAATCTAGGCTATTGTAAGCAATGCTAAAATGAGCGTGGTAATGCAGATTAATTACCAGGAAAGTGCAAATCAAAACAACATGGCTGTTAAGATGGCTGTTATCAGAAAGACAAAAAGGTAAGTATTGGTGAGGATATGGAGAAAGGGAACCCTGTACACTCTTGGAGGGAATATACATCAATACCATCTAACTTTTGAAAGCTGAATGCTCCAACCTGAGTTTATGTATTATCCACGGTCAGGATTAAATAGCTATGGACTCAGTCCTTCCCTGTGTGCCAGGCTGGCTGGATCTCTTGTCCTGGAAAAGGTCTATACAGGCCTCCGAGCTCATACATGTTGAGTGCATGCCTGCGAGGCAGGCAGCCTTGAGACCCAAATAGTGTCTCTGCCATCGACTGACTCTCACACCTGGGCAAGTGTCTGACCTGCTCAGGTTTGCTTTCTCTGTCTCGAAAACGGGAATGAAGTTCATATCTATATCCCTGGGATTGTCCTTCGGAATAATAAAGAAAAACATGCACCATTTTAGGCTGACAAGTGCCTTCAATGAGGGGTGGCTCCTTTGATTGTTATTAAAACATGAAACCTATGTTCTGTGGTGGGAGAGGAAGACACCCTCATGTCAGAGAAGGGAGAACTGGCTGTTAGAATGAATGTCCCGATGTTACACACCTCGATTTCCTATTTGAAAACTTTAGGGGGTGATGGGTCCGTTTACTATGTTGATCGTGGAGTTGTACACATCTATCAAAATGTATCCAATTATATACTTGCAAAGTGTGTGATTTGTTGCATTGCAGTTGTACCTCAACAAAGCAGCTAAAAACCAAACATAATTAACATGTAGAACAGCAACGAAACTATCATAATTCTAAGGATTTTCAGGCAGGTCATTTATAAGTGGATGGGCAAAGAGGTAAATGAAAACTCCAATATGAAACAACACTATTCACACATGACTATTCCTTACAGTTTTCTCAATACTCGCCCTTTCTCTTCCCTTTCATCTATCCAGATCCTTCATCCTTTAAGATACAGCTAAGTCCCACCTTCCCTCAGAAACCTTCAGAGTTCACTCCACCTTATTGCAATTGAACCCACCTATGAATATCTTAACCCACATACACTCTGATTTCTCAAATAGCGTCTTGTGGTCTTACTTAAATCATTATTTCACTTCCGACGTGTCTGTGGTGATGTTAAGCTTTTGAAGAGGAGACACACCTTTTGTGTCTTTGAGCACACAGTGTTTGCTTGGTAAGCATTCCTTACTGAATGAGGAAATTTAGAGTTCTACTGCCTAGGCTTGACTCTCATCTACACGAACTCCAAGGAACGGTCCCCAGTCTTCTGTTGGCTAGGAACTGTATGCTATCAAATACTGCTTACTAAATAGGCCATCCCCTGGGCCTTGTCTCTTGATCATTTGTTTTCCTATGAGGATCTGTTTTAACTCTATTGGTTGTATTCATCCATAATGGCTTTTCATGTAAAACTAAGGGCTCTCAAATTTGAGAACCACCTCCCCCACACACACACACCCCGCCAGGCCTAGTTTTCTTGGAGCAGAGTTTAAGATGCTTGCTGCAGCCCCTTCCATACGTGAGCAGCCTAGTTCTAAATCCCAGTCCAGCCTGGGCCCCAGAATGCAAGGTACGTGGGAACAGCTCCCCAATAACTGAATGGCAGCCCTGATCCCATTCCATTACCCTAAGCCCTTTCATTTTCTGTTTGTTTGTTTTTAGCTCTCCTGGACATTTAATGGAGTCAGATGCCACATCTCCCAGAAAAGGAATGACATTTATAACCCCCTTCTGCTCCTGCAAATGGAGGGGTTATCTTGGGATTTCCCCCATCGGCGCTCCCTGGTGTCTCAGGCGGCTTCTCAGCCCGGTGCCCTCGGAGTCAGCGCCAAGGCTGTGGTGTCAGCAGCCAGGGAGCCTCAGACCTGAGCGTAAGATCCACGGTTGAGAGTTAGCAGGACAGCTCTAAGTACCCTCTTCCTGTTTCAGAGGGCTGCTGGCAGGTTTCTGAAAACCTGCAGCTTATTTATGTCTTTAATGCTGGGCTCCTTGCCACTGCTCACTGCAGGACTAGAGGTAGCTCTGTTTAGTATTAGGCCAACCCTCCCACCCTGGTCCCATCTGAATGAGGAAGGGTGGGCTCCCTCAGGTTCAATGCCTGGCAAGGAAGCAAAGTCCCTGAGACATGCCCTGGGGAAGCGGTGAAGGGGGGGGTTCTGTTTCTTGGGTGTCTGATGGGAGATAGAGAGCAGCTTTTCCAATAGAAACTAAAAATACGGGAATACTTAGGAGGAAACGCTCTTTCCCCAAAACAGTCTTTGTGGTTTTGTTTTTCTTTTAAATAATAATTTATTGCTGAATGAATTGTTGACATTAGCATTTTCTAAACTGGGTCCTATGGTGTCAACAGATATTTCTTTTGTTAAAAACGTAGGTGGACAGTTCCATGATCAAAAGCGTTTTGGAAGGAAGATCTGGAGAATAAGGCTCTGGGAGCAGCCTGGAGAGAGAGGTTTCCAGGGTCGCGGAGGAGGCGGTTCCCAGGCCAGGCCTGGTGTAGACCAGGCAGACGGGGGAGTATATTCCAGGAAAAAGGAACAAATGAAATGAAAATGCTCAGGGAGAAAAGGGAGACCTCTGGCTTGGGAGGTTCTGTGAGGACTAATCTTATTGGTATAATTCCAGGAACCTTTTCTCCCTTCTCTTTGCTTTCAGGAGAGACGTTGTAAGCAGCCTGATTGTGGCAGCCCCTGCTGTTTGCCTCTCCTGTAGCTCCCACTTGCACATGCATGAACATGTACAGGCACACACACTCACATACAGACACACACACTCACACACAGACACACACACTCACATACAGACACACACAGACACACACACTCACATACAGACACACACACACTCACACACAGACACACACACTCACACACACACATACTTCTTCCTTGATGGTAGAGCTTTGATTTTGTCTAGGTGCCTTGCACCCCTCCCTATGATCAGTGAAAGGAACCCCTTATCCTGGTCCCAGAAGATGCATAGGGGTTAGTTTAAGCTGCCAGGTAAGTAGAGTAATTTCTTCCCCCTGGCCGTGGATGGGTTTGAGCATGAGCACGTAACCCAAGTCTGGCCAATGAAATCTGAGGGGTTGTCCTTTCAGGGCGTCCAGAACGGTTTTCTGTATAAGAAGAGACAGAGCCCTGGGAAGCATCACCCCTCTCCTTTGCTGGGTGTGGGTTTTCTAGATGACATGCAGCAACTACTGCAACCATCATGCAACTTGGCAAGGGATGTGGAGAGGGGTTGTGGACATTCTGGGAGCAGCAGAGCAGTAGGATGCAAACTCCCTGGACACTTAATGACAGTCAAATGGCCACATGAACCCCAGAACGGCTCCATCGCTAGAGGGACTTGGTATGAAGTGAGATAGTAAGGTCCATCTGCTTAGGCCACTATTAGTTGAGTCTTCAGTTACTCGCAGTTAGATAAGAGTTTTTCTCCTTCACAGAACAATCTAACCCTTGACTCATTGCATCACCCACCTAACTACTTGGCCAAACTCTTCACTTAGCCCATCAGAGTGTCAAGTCTGGTCTTCCAGGCTGCCCCTGGTCAATGCCTTTATTGATCAATGGTTCAGAGCTCAGGTTTTAGATCAGACAGACCCGAATTTAACCCTGGCTCTACTGCATGTTCACAGTGTTTTCATGAAAGTAATTTAACTTCTCTGAACATTAGTTTCCTCACCTGTAAACAGGAAAAATATCTCATTGCTAGGTTTATGTTAAGAATTATATGAGATGATAATAAAAAGAGCTTAATAGTACCCACATGCAGTAAGTGGTCTATAAGTCATAGTCTTAATAATTTTTTTCAATTAAAATTTATACTTGCTGTGGATTGACTAAGACTACTTGATTCAGGCTGGGTCAATCAAATAGCAGTAGGATGCTGTTACCAAATGCAGAATAGTATCATGGAAGGACAAGAATAACTAACAGTGGTACATTGCCTTATAACCTGACATTTTACTGAACATACTTAAAAGTTTGCTTATTCCCAAAAGGAATCTTTTAAATGTCATTCCCATGTTACTGAGGCAAAGAAGGTTAAAGGAGCCTAAGTCGGTGAAATCCAAATTTTAACAAACTCTACAATCCTTGCTCTTCCTACTACGCTGCCTCTTGCATGCACCTCCATAAAACCACGGCAGTCAATTGCTCTCAGCATCTAACATTTTTTGCCTGGCCTCGAGGACGTTCTGGAGTTTTGTTGTTTTTTCTGTTTAGTAACTTGCATGTTAATATTCCTTGAAAATGTTCAGTGGTTCTGAGAATGTCTCTGTGTCGGGGAGTGGGGAGGAGTAGTACAGGGCAGGGGAGACGAGAAGAATGGCACACAGCCCAGTGTTGTAGCTGGGACAGTCCTCCTCTATGGAAGATTGGGTTTGCTGCTGCACTTTGTATACACAGCTCCTGTTTTTTTGGCAATAAGTTGTGCATTCACACTACTTCTTAGCTTTTCTTTGTTTACCCTGGGGGTGAGACTCGGTGATAAGGAGTCTCTAATGAGGTTTATGTAACTAAGAGTGGACATGTGCTGTGAAAACTGTTTACCATCTACTGAGTGTCAATAGGGACCACTAGGTGGCTGTCAGGGGTACTCATTAAAACAGAGAATCTGTGGGGGCGGGGGGAGAGAAAGAGAGAGAGGGAGGGTTCTATTCAGGGAAAATAGGAATGGGTTAGAAAATAGAGAAGAAAATCTTTTGGAAATTCAAAGCCAAAGAAACAGCTCAGTTTAACGTTTGGCTTAATGACTTGGGAATGTTCATCAAAGTCCGTTTTTACTACTATTCTTGTAGATGACATTTTGAATTGTTCTCTCCCATACTTTTTGAACTTCTTTTGTTATCTTACTCCTTGCTGGGGTCTACCACAGCCAACCCTGGGTAGGTACTGAGAACTGAAGGGGGAGTCTCCTTGGGTAGTCTGCTGCACTTTGCAGTATTTGAAGGGGACTTGCGGTGATCACTGGCCAGGGGTCTTCAGAGTGAGAAGCTCTATTTCTGGGTGGCAGGCTGAACTAAATTACCATTTGAACCCCTTCCAACCCCAGATTTAACTGTGAGAGTATTGGTTAGCTGATGAGCTACTCAAATGTTCTCTGTGTCTGGGATAACAGTCTCCTTGTATATTTCTTAAATTCATTCTACTTCATAAATTTCAAGAGTAAGAGTATGACTTCTCTGAGATATATTATTCTTAAGAGAATATCTTGGTCAGTGTTTCAACAGAGGCAAAAATTTGGATGAAAACAGTTTATTTAGAAGGTGGACGTGAGGGGCACAAGTAGGGAAGTGGAGACATGGTACAGGAAAGGGAGGAAGCCAATGAAGGGCATGTTGGAATTTAATCCTGTTGGGCAGCTCTGGGACACAGTGTAGAACATGTCAGAGTTTTCCCAACTGGGGGACCAGGCAGCTGGGGAATTTACTCCCAACAACACCCCATCTGTCATTGATTCTTGATTCTCAATGGTATTGACTCTGGTATTTCTGGCCTCCCCTCTGCACAAGCTGTGCTTGATCCTGCGAGCAGGTAAAAAGTCTTCAGGAATAGAGTTCCAGATATTCACAGCAAGCAGCCTTGGGTGTGGAGAGGTGGATGCCAAGACAATATGGGCAGAGCACCAACAGTGCGTGTAGGAGGTTATTGTCTTTGTGGTTCTTAACTTTTGAAATGATTACAGGTGCTTTCTCCTGATTATAGGCACTGGTCTTTTTCATGGCCTCCGGGAGTGGAGAAGGGGAAGATGAAGGTGGGGAAATAACTGCATTCCTCCACCACAGCGGTTGCTGATGCTGTAGCTCTAGTCAGCCCTTTGACATTGGAGCAAACCTTAGAGCCTATGGTGAAAGCACCATCTCTCATGCAGTGTGTGGACGGAAGGAACCTAGAGTAGGCATGCAAATTACTGAAATGTTAATGTGGAACTTTGAATGTGCTGTTTTTAAAATGTTTTAGCTGCAGAATCTCTGAATGGATATTGCTTCTTTAACAGATTAGAACAGCCCTTTTTGTGTTTTCCCCCAACTAGATAAGCTCTTTGAGGATCTAGTATAATGCTGAGTGTACAATGTTGCATGTTTAGCAAAAAAAAAATTAATTAATTATTTTTATGTATCTGTTAAGAGATATATTAGAAAGGGGGTTAGTTTATGAAGACAATCCTTACTGATGAAGACAGCGGGCTCCACACAGTTACGATAAATAATAAGGGGCTGGGAGAAATTTCAGGGGTTTAGAGGAGTGATAAACGAGTGGAGAGAGGCTGCTGGATTGTCTGAAAGCCTTGCAGATGTATTTAATTATTTAATGTACAGTATAACTTTGGTTTTTAAGACTAAATTAAAAATTAAAATGACTCCAGGGACGGATGCCAGAGGATACCGACTGTTGGATAAAATGCTGTGAGGAAGGCAATTTTGATGAGTGCTGGCTTGGAGCCCGGGTTGAGGACAATGTTTTCTCAAGGGACCTGAGTTGCTGAGAGAAAAGGCTGACTGCGGTCCCCCGAGGGTGGAAGTGGAGTGATGAAGCGTAAGCACCCTGACCCCAGGTCAAAGTTGGAGCCTGCTTGTTGGAAGGAAATTGAGAAGAGGTCAGCATATTATGGGCTTCAGCAACTTAATACCCAATTAGGAGTTCTCAAAACACTTGCTTGTTTTTAGACAATAGTCCTAACCCCTTCAAAGTCCCTCAGTTCACTGGGGGAGTCTCTCAGGGTTGTTTCATGTAGGCTCATGGATTTGACAACTACAGTCAACACACTGAGGCCACCATGGTCTTCTTTTCTGGCCTCTCTCTTGCCCAGGTGTCCCTCAGGCTCATCCTGTTGCGGAATCCCGCCCAGCACTAAACATGGAGGCTGTGGTCCTGTGCCCTCTCACACTGGATTAGCTGTCAGTATACTCTTGACCAGATACTGAGGGTGATGCTGGTTGTCATGGCAATAGCTTGGCAGGGGGCTAAGAGTAAAGCAGGGATGCAGATATGAAACCGGATTTTTGGAGGCACCTGTTCTGTTTTCCCAGGAGATGGCAAGGAAGTTATTCCCAAGGTAAATGTGGGGAGACCTAGTTGTGAAAGACCTAAATGTGGAAGGCTCATGTCTAGTGGTGCATCGTTCAAGAATATTCAGGGGAAGAAGAGAATTACCTAGCCGGCCAACAGTTTCTCATTTGAAATAACACCATCGGCTAAAAATTCATTTTTATGTATATAAGAAATAATCAAAGGTAAAATCCGTTGAATTAACCAGAGTAATTGCTTGAAGATTCACTGAAGTGGTGAATTGGTCACATGTATTCTCAGAGTCTGTAAATCCAAGGAAACCAGTACCAGAGCTCACAGCTGCTGCTTCCCAGGGCCTGGGCAGAACTTTGCACAACTGGTTCTGAGGG
Source organism: Cnephaeus nilssonii (assembly GCF_951640355.1). Taxonomy (NCBI): domain Eukaryota; kingdom Metazoa; phylum Chordata; class Mammalia; order Chiroptera; family Vespertilionidae; genus Cnephaeus; species Cnephaeus nilssonii. The sequence continues at coordinate 86,398,899 of NC_137072.1, read as the reverse complement.
AACTGAGTTCCTCTTTTACTTTAGTGAAAACTAAGACTCATAGAAGTTAAGCAGCATGCCTCAATCACACAGCAAGAAAACAGCAAATCTACACATTCCAAATCTAGACATCTTTTGGCTCAAACTACCTGCCCCTTAAAGGGAGGCAACCATAATGAAGATGTAAAGATGAGAATATTCCCACATATTCCTAAATCCAGTATGTTTCTCATGGGAGCTGATAGATATAAATTACTCAATTCAGACATCAGATGCTGATATAAACCAGCAGCCCCACACCCGTGCCTGCCTTAGAATCCTTCTACCTCAAATAGAAGGGAGTGGTAGGGCAGGCAGGAGCAGGAACAACAACAAAAAACAAACACAATAAAATCAACAAGCTGCCTGGCTTTATGCACAGAGAGCAAATGAAGAGTGCTGGTCAGGGAGCTTAGACATGACCTCAATGACCAGGGCAGCTCATCAAGATTGATGGCCAGTGGATTCCACAGCCAACATTAAATTACCAAATGACACCTGCGAGGTCCAGTCTCCTCTCTCCCCTCAAGTAACCCACCAGCCCCCATGCAAACATCCTAATCTCCGCCAATCACCCCATTTAAGTTTCTCCTCTTTGATGGCAGCTCTATCTCACCTCTCAGTGCCCTGATCTGACAAGAGATGGAAGATGTCAAATACCTTCCATTCCTTTCACCCAGGTTACTTTTATAGCATCCAACTTAAACACCTCTCCATGGTTAGGTCAGCTCTGCGCAGGGGAAAATTGTCAGACTTCCTAAGGAAGATAGAAGACTTGCCCTTCACTCTGTCCAACCACTAACTCGGGAAATAAAGTTTCTTGAGCCTGGGGTCCAAGGTCACACAGCGAGACACCAATCATAATAGTGGGGTTGAGAAGGAGCCTTGGAACCATCCCTGGGGCCTGACTTGTGCGACTATGTGAGGGTTACTCCTGAGAACGCCCTTCCCGCCATGCCCCTAGACAGGGATTTCTTTTATGAAGAGGCAGTGGAAATAACGCCTCACATGATTGAGAAAAAGAGAGGGAGATAGTATCTGGACCTATACCGAGAGGGGACCTATCAAGTGGGGACTTGAGAGTTGTTGGGGAACCACCCCTCTTATTAAAACCAAATGGAGACCCTCCAATGCTTAGCACTGGAAGCAAAAGCCCCAGGAGGGGACGATGAAATGACCAGTGCCCCCCACCACCACCACCACCAGTGCTATTAAATACAGTGTCAGGTTAGAACTCTTGTTCTAGAATCTGACAGATTTAGATTCAAATTCAAATTCCTTTACCTCAGAACTGTGTGGGGTTATTAGGGAAATCATCTAAGTCCTCTGAACCTTAACTTTGCTATCAGTAAATCTGGTTAATAATATCTCCCCTACAGAGCTGGGTGAGGTGGGCATGAGCTGGAGGGCGTGAAGAATGACCTCGGCCAGGTGGATGTCAGCTGGTGGTATTAAGACAGCATCATCTTCTCCTTAGGGTTTGGTCACTGTTACCAATGCCACCTCCAATTAATTCCCAGAAGGATGGTCATTCTCTCTCCTTTAATTTACCGTGGGGTTTTCCCCCCCCTGTAAATATATGTATACATGGAAATATATTTACAAAGCTGCAATCTTACTAATAAGTGGTAGAGCTAGGATTTGAACCTGTGTCTGACTCCACAGTGAAGCCACAGTGAAAACTCTTAGATAGTCCCAACCAAAACCACAGGGATATTATGTTTAGAATCCCCAAGTGCCAATCACATTTCCGTACCTCCCTACTCACTTCCTTCCCATCCTCCCTCCAAAGCAAGAAGAATGTTCTACTAACATGATGGGTGAGAAACCCATCCCTCTCAAATTCCTTCCTCCGTGGCTGTGGGCAGAGGACAGAAGGAATGAGAGTGGCTAAAGATATGAGCTTAGACAGTGATCTTTTCTAAAGTGCCTTTTAGATTGACTGTGATCGTGTTCAGAAGATCAGGCAAAGTCTACCAATGGCAGATTCGGCCTGGTCGTTTCTGATACAGGCTGATGGGCAGTCAGTCCCGTTAGTATATTTTTTATAAGACCTAATTTTCCAACCAGCATTCCAGCCCTCTGGGTTGTGCCATAAATGCTGGGGCTGCAGAGACAATAACTCCTGATACAAACAGAAATATTTATCTTGCATTATCCTTCTACTTTAACTACCCATCTATGATGGTTACTTGAGTGGCTCACAGGGTACCTAGATATTTGGGTGAACATCATTTCCGGATGTGTCTGGGAAGGTGTTTCTGGATAAGATTAATGTTTGAATCTGCAACTGAGTAAAGCAGACTGCCTCCCCAAGGTGGGTGGGCATCAGCCAATCCTGGGACGGCCTGAATAGAACAGAAAGCAGAGTGATGGAATATGGCTCTCTGCCTGACTCCTGGAGCTGGGGCACTGGTCTTCTCTTGACCTGGGACTGGGACTTACAACTGGTTCTCAGGCCTTTGGGCTCAGACTGAAACTACACCACCAACTTTCCTGGGTCTCCATCTTGTATACAGCAGCTCCTAGCACTCCCAGCCTCCATAATTGTGTGAGCAAATTTCTTATAATAAATGCCATATATGTATATATGCAAATATGTCTTCTATTGGTTCTATTTCTCTGGAGAACCCTGACTAATATACTATCTGATCTTTAATTCCTCTAAAAGCTACTCAAGAGCAAAAACTACATCCTATACCAATTCTCTCTCTCTCTAAAGCCTCAAAAAATACAATCTATATATACATAAGCCTAAGCGACTGAATGACTGAATGGCCGGTTGACCGGTCGCTATGAGGCATACTGACCACCGGGAGAAGATTCTCAATGCAGGAGCTGCCCCCTGGTGGTCAGTGCATTCCCACAGCGGGAGTGCTGCTCAGCTGACTGACCCGTCCCGACGGCCCAGCAGCCAGGCAGCAGTCCCTCACTCCCTCAGTAGTCCTGCAGGTCCAATCTCCAATGAATGGGCCAGGCACTGATGGACTGGAACCACTGGCATGATCCCAACTGTGCCACTGGCCTCCTGGAAGTCAGCCTCAGGCACCGTGGCCGCTTCCCCTCCCTAGACGCTCCGCAAGAAAGAAAGGATATAAAAGTGACCGCCAGGCCATTCCCACAACCGGTGCAAATGTCAGCGGGATGGATCTGGATCCCAGGCTGGCAAGGGAGTTCCACTGCCCACCCAGAGGGCTGATTGCCTCCTGGACCTCCTCCCCACCTCGGGACAGGTGCCAAACATAGGGTTAATGGCTGGCGAGTGTCGCTATGCCGGCGCAAGGCTCTCCTGATCAGGACTAACTGGGCACGAGCCTGCAGCAGGTGCAGCGGGTCTGGGAAGAGTGGGAGTGCAGGCAGGCAGGAGCGGCAGACAGCATTGGACTATCAGTTTCGGCCCAATCCCCACAGGCCACGCCGAGGAATTCCACCTGTGCACGAATTCGTGCACTGGGCCTCTAGTGGGTTAAATAATATCTTTTGCACAGATTCCTGTATTTACTATCCTTTATGGACTTCTGTAATAGGATGATATTTACAAAGAGTATCATATGGTAGCTAAACATTAAAGATATTACCATATGAATCAAAATCAATTCCAAGTGAATAAAAATTCAATATAAAAACCCAAACAACCTACCCAGTGAAGAAAATGTAATATGTATCAAAATTCTAAAATAAGAATATTTTTTCTAAACATAGATATAACAGAATAAATAATAAAGGAAGAGATTAACTTGGTTTTACTACATTTTAAAATTTAGAGTTCAAGTTAAAAATAATCTTAAAGACTAGGATAAACTATGTGTTAAAAATATGTTTGAGAAAGAAGTAAAAAATAAGGTTTTTTTTTTCAATATGGAGCTGATAAAAATAGATAACAAAAACACTAAGATACCAGTAAAGAAAATAACTTGAACAAAAATTCCCAAAAGATGGTGAGAACCCACATAAAAACCTGTTTGCAAATATTTTTAGACACTTTTTTGGTGATTGCCCAAAGAGCAAACAACCAAATGTCCACCAGTTGGTGAATGGATAAACAGACCGCGGCACTTGCATACAATAGAACACCAAGCACTCTGCTAGAAAAAGGAGCAAGCGACTTGATATATACAACCATGCGGCTGAATCTCAGAATCATTATGCTAAGTGATGGAAGCCAGACACAAAAGAATCAAACATTCCATACAATCCCATTTATATGACAGTCTGGAAAAAGAGAAACTATAGGAACAGAAACCTGGTTAGAGGATGTGAGGGGCTGGGAACCTGAGGAGGAGATTCACTACAAAGGGACATGGGAGAACTTTTTGAGGTAAAAACAATATTTTATATCTTGGCTGAGGTGGTGGTTACATTTGCCAAAACCATATATCTACAAATAATTAATTTTACTGTATATAAATTTTTCCCCAATAAACTGTATAAAAAGGACAATTAGAACATGTTTCATAAGACCAGTAATCAAATAAATGAAAATTAACATGGCAGAGGTCATTTTTAACCTAATAGATTTATAAATATAACTGGTAATGGCCAATTTTGTCTAGTTTTCAAAATATCACTAATATGTAGAATCTAAAAAACAAAATAAGTGAACAGACAAAACATCATGCTGGTGATGTGAATAGGAATAAACCTTCTGTAAATAATTCTTGAAACAGGTATCAAGCGTCATAAAAGTGTTTACTCTTTGATTTACAAATACCATTTATGGGAATCTATGCCAAGGAAATTCTGAAAAAATGACTTGAAAACAATCATGTTCATGAAATAATTTATTGCAGATTATTTATAATTTTAAACAGAGCAACTCAATCTCCAATAGTGGGGAAATGACTGCTTGAATTATTATGATAATTTTATGGAAATACCATACAATGCTTAAAATGGTTGATATAAAGTCTATATAACCACATATACATATGGGAGCGTATATGATGTAATGTTACTGAAGAAAGCCAAATAGAGACTTAAACATGAATTCTGGAAAGTAAGTATAGTGATTAAGAGCCTAGATTCCAGAACCAAATGCCTGGGTTTATATCACAACCCTCCCACTACCAGCTGTGAGCTTGGGCAGCTTACCTAAACCTCTCTGATGTTCAATCTTCTCATTTATAAAATAGAAAAAAAATAACAGAAGTTTCCTCATAGGTTTTTTCAAGGTTAAGTGAGTTAGACTATCACATAAAACTTTTATTATACCACCTGGCACAAAGAAAGCACTTCATATAAGGGTTTGCTCTGTTGCTTTTTCTTTGCAAAGGATTGAACAAAATTAACACAATAGTATTATTCTGACATATGTGGTTGTAGAATTAGTATACTTGGATGGTTAAGGTTATGGGCAATTTGGTCTATTTTTTCATTTTTGTATTTAAAAAGTCATTTTTATTTTTAAAGGGTTGCATAGATCTCACCGCAGATTTATGTTCAGATTTCATTGAATAGAGTATTTCTTAGATTTTTTTATTTTTTGGCTTGCTTATTAATGGATTTCCAAGTGTTTGTGTAACTTAAGAACTGAAGAGGCATGTACACCAATGATCCATGTAAATCCAATTGAAGGTAACTCTCCAAAAAATAAGAAACACCACAAAATACAGGGTGTCCCAAAAAACATGTATACACACTTTTAACAGATGATAGCTCAATTGTTTCTTTCTTTTCAGTTGCACTAAGCTTTGAACAAAGGAAATTCATACTAAAATGCTACTGGAAATTTGAAATGCAGTTGAAGTATAAACACTGACTTTATAATCATTCAAAGTGTGTATACATTTTTTCGGACACCCTATAGTTTGAAAGCAATCAGATCCATGGAAATACTATTAAAGATTATTATGTTAAACAATTAGAAGGTGCTTAATTCCCAATAATAGGGGAATGTTAAATTATAAGCTAGCTACTAAAGGGACTATTGTTAATAATTTAATTTATGATTACAAAGAGTATGTATCCGATAGTGAAAAGATTTTCAGCATCACTAATCATCAAAGAAATGCACATTAAAACCACCATGAGATCTCACCTCACACCTGTCAGAAAGGCTATCATCAATACATCAACAAGTATTGGCGAGAATGTGAAGAAAAGGGAATCCTCATGCACTATTGATGGGGTTGTAAATTGGAAAACAGAATAGAGGTTCTTCAAAAAAAAAAAAAGTAAAAATGTAACTGCCTTATGACCCAGCAATTTTTCTCTGGGTATTTATCCAAAGAAATCCAAAACACTAGTTCAAAAAAATATATGCACCCCTATGTTCACTGCAACTTTATTCACAGTAACCAAGATATGGGAGCAACCCAAGTGGCCATCAATAGACGAGTGGGTAAAAGAGTTGTGGTACATATATGCAATAAATTATTACTAAACCATAAAAAAGAATGAAATCTTGCCATTGGAGACAACATCGATGGGCCTAGAGGGTATTACGCTAAGTGAAATATGTCAGACAGAAAAAGACATATCACTAATATGTAGAATCTAAAAAACAAAATAAATGAACAGACAAAACAGAAACAAATTCACAAATATAGAGAACAAATTGATGACTGCCAGATGGGAAGGGGATTAGGAGGATGGGTGGAAAAGGTAAAGGGATTGAGAAATACAAATTGGCAGTTACAAAACAGTCAGGGATGTGAAGTCCAGCATAGGGAATATAGTTGATAACATTGTAATAGCTACGTGTGGAGCCAGGGGGCACTGGACTTATCAGGGTGATCACTTCCTAAGGCCGTGGTCGGCAAACTGCGGCTCGAGAGCCACATGCGGCTCTTTGGCCCCTTGAGTGTGGCTCTTCCACAAAATACCATGGCCTGGGCGAGTCTATTTTGAAGAAGTGGTGTTAGAAGAAGTTTAAGTTTAAAAAATTCGGCTCTCAAAAGAAATTTCAATCGTTGTACTGTTGATATTTGGCTCTGTTGACTAATGAGTTTGCCGACCACTGTCCTAAGGCATATAAATGTCTAGCCACTATATTGCACACCTGAAACTAATAAAATATTGTATGTCAACTGTAATTGAAAAAAATTTTAATTTTTTTAAAGGTTCTATAATCATATCTACACATGGAGCTGGGGGCAATACAATGTTAGCAGAGAAAGCTAGATATTTCTGTGTCTTGAAATAAAGCTCACAGTGCCTGAGCGAGGGTTGGGTTCCTCTCTCTTGGGTCCTCATGCTCCCCAGTGTCTTGGTATTTCTTACTCTGGGACTGGGGGTTGTCGGTCTTCCAAAGCAGCCAACGCCATGGCTCTCTCGGCTCCTCAGAGCTGGCTTCCACATCAGCTATGTGCTGGGCGGGGCGCAAGGAAAGCCCTTTCACATGGAAGGCCCGTCACTACCTCAGCGCCTTCTCCATGTGTGTTCTGGGCAGCACTGCGTGCCAAGCCCCGACTCGAAACGCATCTGGGGAAATGTATGCTGACACTCGGTTCCACATCTGGAAATGCTGAGGGTCAGTTATGACTTAGCATTGTGGTCGTTCCCAAAAAAGTAAAAATGAGCAAAACATCAGACCTCGCAGGCAAGCGTTCTTCTTTCCAGAAACAGACTTTACAAAAATGGAATGGATTTAAATGTTCAGGCCACAAAGTAAAATTTTCCAGTGTTTAGGTCCTGGCTACAAGGAGACCTATTTTAAATAATACTCCCTATTTGAATTTTTTTTTTCTTCAAAGACTACACATGTCTTTTAAGAACTTGGCAATTTAAATCCCGTGCCTTTGACCTTTCTGAGGGGGAAATGTTAAAAAGAAGCAATTGGAAATTTTTGTAAAATTAGAAGACCAATGAAAAAACAGAAATAAATTAAAGGAACTTTTTATCATTTTATTTTACATAAAAGAAAGTGGTCAGCTAAAGGAAACCGAAGTGTGTACCTTATGATTTAAAGAGAGTTGTATCTATATTTTTCCTGTTTTGCTTCATAGTTGTACAATGCATCCTTCAGTAGAGGAAAATGATATTGTCTATTTATGCCTTGACCGAGCTAGAGGAAAGGGAATTGGTTGAAAATATTTTAACATCATGAAATACTTTGTTGACCAATAAACTGCTCTTCAAAAGTGCTGTACTGTATACCTTCCCTCTCCCTTATTTTTCAACTAGAGGCCCGGTGCACGAATTCATGCACAAGTGGGGTCTGGCTGGCCCCACCCTGATCGGAGTAAGGGGGCCGATCACGGTAAGGGGGCCGATTGGGAGGGGGGGGGCGGTAGGAGGGGAGGGCCATGGGTGGTTGGCCGGCCGACCCCACCCCCTGGTCAAACTCCTGGTCAAGGGGACAATTTGCATATTAGCCTTTTATTATATAGGATGTCCTTTTTTTATAGGGCCAGTTGTGGTGGATGCAACTCTGCTAAACCATCTCTGGGAGGGCTCTCAGCCCTTATCCCAGGCACAACATTGCTGCATTCGGCCTCTGCACAGATGTTTGCTCGTATGGATGCTGGTCAGCTGTGTGGTGTGTGTGTGTGTGTGTGTGTGTGTGTGTGTGTGTGTGTGTGTGTTGGCAGAGGCAAGGGTTACTCTTAATCTGGGTTTTTCTGGAAGATCTTCATGCATATTATGGCTGAGCGCTATGAATGATGAAGTAACACTAAGTGCTCTCTTCATTTCTCTGTGCCAATAAGACAGTCCTGACACGGCAGGCGAGACAGACCCCCCACCCACTGTCCGCTGAAATGGGAAGCCGGCGGGATTTGATTCACCATGGCCAATGAAATCAGACCACCCCTGAGAAGAGCACATGCACGTTGTTCAGGGTCAAGAGATCCTATCAGATACAGACATCCAGGCCTCGAGTCCCTCGGAGTCCTCGGCGCGGTAGTGTTCAGTCAAGTTTTGAAAATCTGCTTTTGCCTAAAGTGCATCTGACACCGGGCAAGTAAACACACTGTAAACCTGGACATATGACCCTGCACCGTGATGTGGCATTTCCTCAGACCCCAGCAGTCCAGTCAAAGAAGCAACCTAGCGGAGAGGCTAAAAACATGGGCTCTGGAGCCAAACTGCCTGGATTTGGACCCTGCAATGCCCCTTATTAGCTGGTGATTTGGGCAAGTTACTTAACCTCTCTATTTATTTTTCTATAATAGGGATATGCTCATTGTACCTACCTTATATGGTTATTAGGAGGGTCCATATTTGCAAAGTGCCTAGTAAGTGGCATATAAATGTCTGCTGAATAAAACGAATAGATTTGCAGACATGATTTTATTCCTGGTTCCACCTGTTCGCCTCCAGGGATTAACAGCAGTTTTCTTGCTTGTCCGAGATGTTTTATCCTTGACTTTCAAACTAAATTTACTTAGGTGGGAACAACCTTGCCATTGGAGGCAGGAGCACTGAACAGAGACCATGCACTCACTGCAATGTGAACCCGGGTTAAAAAAATTCAACTCGCAACAACTAACGGATTTGAGACCGTTTCTTAACTTCTCTGAACTCAAGTTATTTTAGTAAATTGGGAATAATATGAACCTCTCGGGGCTGTTGTAAAAGTAATAAAAGTTCTATGGGAAGTACTTGGCACATAGTCTGGTGGGAAAAAGTTCTCTGCTTGATAAAGATCTGGGCTTTATCTTTTTGCTTTAACCTCCCTGCATTCAACTGGTTCTTGTACAATTTCCAACGCCTGGCTCAGGGATTCACAGTAGATTTGGGGGTGGTCTCGATGCAAACAGTTGAAACCTTCTTTCTATTCTTTGGGTGTTGTTCCTATTAATATTTTTCTTAAACCATGTGCTTGTCTGTTCACTTAATCTGAATCACCCTCCCAATGATACTGGTGAGATCCGAAGAGCTGGTGAAAACTCTGTGGATTGGAAAGAAAAATTCTCCAGACTTGGTTTGTTGCTCTTTAAGATCTTTCAACAAATGTTTCCTAGGAATTCTCTACACTTTTGTTGTTTTTGAGACTCCACACCATTAGGCAGATGTCACCGGGAGTGGCTTGCCTTTTTAAAGTGAGCTTTTTAAGAGATAGTTTAATATACTTTTTTTCCCAATTAGAACTTAAATGTTTAAAAAGTACCATGACTTTCCGTTGCCCAGCGTTTGTCTCATATGTTCTTTCCGAACACAGATTATTTTTTCTCCCCAATGTCAAGTTCAAGGCCCCCAATCCTCCTTTAAAATCTACTTAAACATTGAGCAAGTTTCTCTCCACAGTGTTCGCTGACGCAGGGGCGCCTGTGCTTCTTTTTCAAAGGCCTGGCTGCTCCCCCGGTCCTGTTACTTCACTCTCTGAATGTTTCCCAGGAGAAGGACCCACGAGCTATTAGTGTGTCTGTGCTTCTGTCACAGATATACCAGCAAATCATGAACTCTTAGGGGTGCAGGCACCCCACCACTGCCCTGGAGGTGCTCTCAGCCGTGGAAACACAATGTCCTCTCTCCAAACGGCTGACAAGCCCTGTGCCATATGATGCTCCACAAAAACAAAAATAAAGTTTCCTGTGGTCAAGCAGGCTAAGAAACTCTCTGGAAAACATGTTGTAAATTACACTCCGTTCTCAGTCACGATGCACATTAGCATATTAAAGTTGCCATGAGTTTCCTAGTAAAGAAATTTAACTTCACCTTGTGCTACCTAGAATTGTTTAACCTGGAGCCTGGGAACTTGGGGTTCCGTGGGAGATGCCGTGGGAGACATTCTTTTCCATTAAAGAATCCTATGACTCAGGAAGTCAGCTGGTGCCAGGTGAGGGTGCCAGGAAGTGGCCCGTGGTGCCCATTTTCCCATCTTCTTTAGAACCGCTTTCCATTTCCCTGGCACTGGCATGGAGAATCCTACTTCTTTAAGCATTGTGCCTTGATGGCTTAAGAATATGAGTATGCAACCATGGAATATTACGCATGATTAAAAAAGAAGGGATTCCTGTCATTTGTGACAACACAGGTGAACCCGGAGGATAGTGGGCTAAGTGAATAAGCAGTTACAGAAGGACAAATCCTGCATGGTTCCTTTTCTAGGAGGTGGCTAAAGTCGTCAGACTCTTAGGAGCAGAGGAGCATGGGGTTGCCAGGAGCTGCAGAGAAGAGAATGGAGGGTTGCTGTTCGATGGGTGTATAGTTTCTGTTGTGAAGGTGAATGAGGCTTAGGGATCTGCTGTACAAATCTTTGGTTAGCCATGCTGCGTTGTGCACTCCCAACTTTGTTAAGATAGGAGACCTCGTGTAAAGTGTTCTTACAACAACAACAAAATGAGCGAACGGAAGTAACAGAGAACTTGTAGAGGTGATGGATGTCTATTACCTTGCTTGTGGTGACAGTTTCAGGGGGGTATGCACATGTCCAAACTCATCAAATGGTACACACTAAATATGTGCAATTACTTGGATATCAATTATACCTCGATAAAGCTGTTTTTTTTTTTAAAAAGGAGTGCGTGTGCAAGTGGGTATGAGTGTGAATGTATGTGCACCCTCCTGCGTGTCTGTGTATGTGACCGTATTCCTAAATCAAGTGGGTGATCCAGGGTTATCTAGTACCAGTATTTTTGCATATTTACTCATCTCCACCCTGCAAGCACACATAATTTAGAATGAGTTACATATTTGGAGAAAATATCTAAAAAAAATTAAACAAAATAGGCACATGGCAGAGGCTAGAAAAAGACATTGCAGCAAACCGTCCTGAGGGCCAGTCACCCTGAGGCTCTCCACAAACTGCTCCCGCTGTGTGTTTGGTGAGGCTTCCTGGCTTGTCTGCATCTCCCTCTCTCGTTGTCCTCTGCAGAAACAGGACTAAGAATTCAAGCTATTTTTAGGCTTTTCCAATAGCTCCCATCTCTCCCGAAATAAAGCCCAGCCTCTTTTTAAAAAGTTCCACAAGGCTCAGCAATATCCGCCTCCTGCCTTCACTCAGATTTCCATTTTTCCTGCTTCGTGTGTTAGAATCCAGTCGGTTGTTAAATATTCTCCCAGTTCTCACAGTATACTTTCTGTGATTTCTTTTGCTTAAAACTCTCTAGCCCATCCGCATCTCTCACCAAATTCTCCCTGACCCTGACCCTGACCACAGCCCTCTGCCTCGCTGATTTCCTCTCCTTTTTTATGTCGCAGTCTAGACATCATTTCTTCCAAAATGCCTTTCGTGACCCTTCCACAAAGCTGGGTTGGCTGACCCTTGTCTGGCCTCCCTTAGCAATCATATACCCATTTCATAGCATTCCCTACACGGCACTGTAATTCAGCCTGTTTATTGATCTGAACCTCCGATAGAATGGAAGCTCCACACGGCTACATTCCCTCTCTATTGCTCGCCGTTGTATCCCCTGGGCCCAGTGCAGCACCTCTAACACAGCAGCTGCTTAATAAGTACGTGTTGAATGAATGAACCAGTCAGTCAGTGGATCGATCTTAGCCTTCTTTCAAAGTTACAGCAGTAAGATTCTATCACCAGATTCCCAAATCTCAAAATCACATTCCTACATTGTCTCTCACAAGGAACCTTCCTCAAACATTTGGAAGGTGTGTCTTGCAGGAGGTGGAAGGGGGGCTCCCTCTAATTGACAAAAATAAAGTACAACCTCATGTTACCTGCTCCTTTATGTTGGAAAGAGTGAACCAGTGAGGGTTATGCTTCTACCTCATCAGGCTTTACATCTAATCCAGGGGATGGGGAGCGTTCAGCCCATGGGCTGTATAAGGCCCATGAAATTATTTGGTCTGGCCCTGCCAAGGCATTAGGGGTAAGTTAGTTAAATGTTTGACCAAATATAGCAGGCTGATTTTTAAGTTGATAATTTTGTATGGCCTGCAAATGATAAATATCCAGATGGCCCTTGGCAGAAAAAAATGGTTCCCCACCCCTGATCTAAACAATCAGATTCAAAGCCATGTCATTGGGCCTATGCTCAGCCTTGCCAGAAAACCTGCTTCCCGTTTTCATGACAAATCATGCTTGTTTAGAGCTCTGAGAATCTCGCTTACATTTTTTAGCCTCATTGCACAGTAAAAGACAGACACACATAGTCACGCATGGGCTCAACAACACCATTATTCTCCACTGTTCTTTTACAAACTGAACCAAAATCTTACCCAGCTGCCAAATTCATATTCTAATAGGATGACAAGAAACTGTTTCCCTAACGTACGAATGAATCAGTCTGTGTCAGACAGGACAGTTCACCACAACGCCCTTCCTGGTTGGAAAGTAAAACTTGTAAGCTGGATACTTTCAGAGAAACAAATTACTCCTGGCTGCAGAATGAGATGAGTGTATAGTTGACCAAGAAAAACACAAAAACACCCCTAGGAGATGAATTACTTGAAATTATGAGGTCTACATTCCTGGGGCCAGATAGCCAAACTATTTCACCCCCTTAAGATGTGATGCTAGAGTTAGTCAGACATTTCCAGGATTTGTGCCTTTTGGAAAAATATGTTGACCCCGTTGCAGGAAATGGCTCTAAGAGGGACATGTTGTAAGCATATCCACTGCAGAATAAAGCTTTTGAATAGTACTACGGGGCAGCCTTCTCCACATCCCTGCCACCACCTCAATGACCGGAATGGTGGAAAGAGTTGGACGGCAGTTGAGGGTGGCTCAGGAACGGGAGTATAAAAGTGTAAAATGACTCTCTAGCCAATGACTGTAGAGTGACCCAAGACCATGTAGTTTATTCTTTTCAGTTCTCTTGGTTGTCCAGATCCCAGCACAGTTCTATTCTTTTTTCTGTTCTATTGGTTGCCCATCTGTCAAAGCTCATTCTTTGCTCTCTGTACCCTTGGTGTGTGATATAAGTTAAAGCATGTCAAAGAATGTAGGGTATGCCTTGTAGGGGATGCTGGTATATTAATTAAGGTAATACTAGCTGCTGAAACAGATAAACTCTAAGATCTCTGCAACTTAATACAGTGGAAGTTTATAAAGGCCAATGGGCTGGAGGTGGGGTGTAGGGAGACTCTATGCAGTCATTCAGAGACCTGGGTTAATGAAGGCTCTATCTTCAACATGCCTTCCAAAGTCACCCTGGGCATTGACATCCAGCTGGTCTATGGATGAAGATGGAACATGGAAGATCATGTGAGAGGTTTCTACAGGCCAGGATCAGAAGTGGCATAAAGCACTTCTACCCACAAACTCCTGCACGGGAAGCAAGGGGTCCAGCTATGGGCTCAGGAAGCAGAGGAAACAGGTTTTGGTGAACACATACTATTCTTGGGCACTGTTCAACACTTTGGTCGTCAAAGATCCATTTCACTTGTCCTCCACATCAACAGCAAACTTTTCCCTCCCCAATGGAGACAACCCAAAGTCCCATATAATCATTTCGAGTCCAGGACCCCAAGGGGTGCAGACTCCTCTCGATTAATCGCATCCAGATGTGGCTTCTTGTGATCCAACCGCCTGTGAACTAAATATCTCTCCTCTCCTCTCCTCTCCTCTCCTCTCCTCTCCTCTCCTCTCCTCTCCTCTCCTCTCCTCTCCTCTCCTTTCCTCTCCTCTTCTCTCCTCCCCTTCTCACCCCTCCCCTCCTCTCTTCTTTCTCTCTCTCTCTCTCTCTCTCTCTCTCTCTCTCTCTCTCTCTCACACACACACACACACACACACACACACACACACACACACACATGCACACACTACCCAGTGAGGAACAAAGGTAGAATAACCAGATCCTTGCCTATTATTCCCTCGTGGTACCATCTCTATCTGGGAATTTGCTTTGTACCTCCTGCAATTGCTGCTGTGAATGCAGATGCCATTCTAGCTGCCAAGGCACCTCTGACACCAACCAGGAGTGCTCCCCAGGAAGGGGTCTGACACCATGGGCCAGCTCTGTTCCAGATACCAGAGCCTTGGACCACCCAGCACAGAGCATATTACTTCATTCCTTGCTCATCCAGCTGCCATCTCACTGCCATTGCAGCCAAAATCTCAAGAGATGTCTGCCATGTTACACAAACTCATGGATATACCGCTCCTTTGACTGATGGATGTCAACAAACTCTCAACATGGCTTTTCTTCTACCATCTGTGGCAGGGGGGAAAAATGTTTAAATGAGGCCCTAATGAAGTCCATTCAGGAACTATCAGCTATTTCTCAACATGGGCTTTTATTTATGACACAGAAGAGTGTTTTAGTGTTAGAGCATGTTGTTCGATTCTTGAAGTTTTATTCTAGGTCTCCCCTTTGGGTGACACTGGAAAATAGAACTGACCTATTTGCAAAACTTGAGCCCCATTGGCAGGAAGACTTGAAGCCATACCAGGTTTCTCGGTGAGTGAGATAACAAAATACCTTTATTTGTCTGTTACTTGCAACCAAAAGCATCCTAACTCGTGCAAAGTTGAGCCCACCACAGCAGCCACGGTGGAAAATAACATCTTAGAGGCACATATCCAGAAGTACCGAGCTCTTTCTGGTCAGGAAATAACGAGTTGGTGATTTCCTCAGTGTGAACCTGCTTTCACACGATCCAGCCTCTATCCCTGGCATCTGAGGGAGGCTTCGTGGCTCTAGACAGAATTACTCGGAACTGTACATCACAGTGCACCCATCACCACTGCCTCCGGATTCAGGTTATAGGTAACGGCCTGCGGAGAGCTGCAGGAAGAATTACAAAATACGGAAGGAAAACAGAATGTCTGCTGGAAACCAAGTGTTTGAGGCCACATGTGTCTCGTTATGGTCATGACATTAGACCAACTGCAGCTCTCCCTGCCTCGTTTTTTCCACGGAAGAGGAGAGAAACATCAGCCAGAGAGCCGCTGGAGAGGACCTTCACATCCTGTCTTTACGGGCGATTTCTTTCTTCTCTTGTATCTTTTCAGTCTTAGCCACACGCATTTCTGGTTAGCTCATTACCAGTTTACCCTGGGAGATAAGGCGCGGGGGCTTCCTAAATGCTCACCTCGGAAGGTGGAATATTTGCAATCTGTGTTCTTAGAACAGTCTTTGAAATGCCCAACCCAGGCTGCTTTGTCGTATTATTGACCTCTGAGAGGTCCTTTATAAAGTAAGGCAGGACTTTTTTTCTAAAGCATTGATTTGAATAATTTAGCTTCAAAAACCAACAAGGGATTTTACTGAGTGGAAGACCTAAGTTCATGTCTGTAATTTGCTTAACATTGTTTTATAGGCAGGCACTATGCTAAGCTCTTTACTTGTGATATTTACTGTAAACATCATAATGACCCTCTTCTGGTGATTTTAGTATCCCCATTTGACTGAGGAAAACACTGAAATTCAAAGACTTCGATGAAATAGCACCCAAAACATGCATGAAGTGGACAAGCAATAAATGAAACAACGGCGCGATCCCAGTGGTAAATAACAGTGGGTGCACAGTGCCGTTGGGGGAGACAAAGAAGAGACCCTGCCTCAATTCAGGGGAGCAGCCTCTCTTCAGCTTTGGCCCCTTCTGCTGAGGGAACACAGGCCCAGGGTTTCCAGACCTTGGGTCTCTCCGAAGAACGCAGAAGTCCAAGTTTTTATGTGAAATGGAAATCTTATTGTTACATGTTGGCAGGTATTAAAAAGTTTTTCAGCTCTCTGCAGCCAAACACAATACAGCTGTGAGACGGATTCGGCGTGTAAGCAGCCTGTTTGCAAACTCTGAGCTCTGTCCTGGGCAGTGGGGAATCCTTTGGGGTTCTTTTGTTCTCTTAAAGAAACATGGCTCCTGCAACCAGAAGCCAGAGCTTTAAATTATCATGAATGGTTCCATACCAAGACACAGCCATTGCCCACCCACCCACCCTTAGAAATACAAACATCCATGACATTACTCCTAGGAACATTCATGCATAACTTGTGAGATCATTATCCTCTGTGACTTGGGGACCCTGAGTTGACAAGGGGGTGCCCAAGCAAAAAGAAGATACAAGAAAGAAAAGGAAAACCAAGCGCCCAGAGAAAAACCCGCCGGCGCACCCCACTGGGCGCCGCCCACCCCCATCGCTGGCCCCTGTCTGTTTTCACCATCCAGGCCCCTGAAGCCCAGCCCACCGTTCTCCTTTTCTGATTTCTCTCCTTCGAGGAGATAACCACGACCCAAGGCCTCTCGGTGTGTTTTACATCAAAGGCCACTGGAGGGTCCTGACAGGCTGGATGTCAGAGCTGTAAATAAACCATTAATCACCCTGCCATTCCATGGACATATTTTCCCAGAGGGCATGAACTTTCTCCAGGTCACTAATATAAACCACATCTTCCCTGAGCCAATGGGGGAGGCGGAGTGGGTGTCAGGGCTCAGAGAGCAGGCTCCCTCATTGACACACCATTATTTTCCTCTTAACCCTACAGGTCGTTGTTGTGGTCCTGGCAGGTTGTAAATGGTCAATTAAAAGGGAGATGGTTGGACTGGATGAAACAAATGAAGTCACAGCTTCAGGGAATGCCTCCACCACGGTCAGCGGCTTCCCCGCCCCCCCCCCCCCCCTCCAAAACTCTCCACCTCCAGATCGAGCGCCAAGGGAAGGGACACAGCGGGGTATTAATGATTTTCCCACCGACCCAAAGCAACGACCCCCAAGGTCTGGGTTCCAAGAATTTGAGCCCAGGGAGAAGGCATGAACTACCTTTCCAGAACAGAGGTTTTCCTCTGCATGCTAAGGTTAGGACCAGCTGAGCAATGGTTCTCACTTGGCCAAGGTTACCCACTGGAGGCCAAGTCTCAGGTGCAGTTTTACTCGTTCACCGAGCTTCTCCTTTGGGCAGGCACTGTGCTAGGCCCAGAGAAAAGACAGGTGAGGTCCCTGCTCTCCAGGCATTTACATTCTTGTTGGGTTAGGCAGCCAATCAACAAAACAGATAAATTTAGATCGTGATAAAGCTCTAAAGGACAGAAAACAGGAAGGCAGTGTCAATGGTGATGGAGGAGTGGCTATTTTAGTTTGAGTGGAGAGACGAGAGCTTTCCTTTAGTCGGCAACTAAGCCTGGTAGAAGGCACGAGGGAGTTACCGAAGAAATGGAAGGAGTGATGGAAGGGCCTCGTGCTCAGCTGGAGAGATAACTGTGGGAGAGTCCAGAAGAAATTACGAATATGCAAAACCTACCTGCAAGCCTGGAAGCCTGGAGACTGAGATCCAGGTCGAGAGGCAGAGGTCAGGGCGAGCTGAGGGAGGAAGGACTGGCCTCTCGGAGAAGATGAGTCTTAGAAGCTGGGAATAAACTGTGCATCTGGGCTGTGTCTGGGAAAAGAGCCTTGGGTCCTTCCCACGGAGCCACTGGAAACTGGAATCAGGGTCTGGTCCAGGGCTGAGATCTCTACGCTGAATTGTCAGACGAGAGATAACAAGATACCAGCCCGGGGTCAGAAGAAGAAATAATACTGTATTTCAGATAAACTCAAACGCCTTACCCTGCCTCCTGACCCGTCTCCTTCGTCCTCTCCCCTCGCTGCAGCCCAACTGGCCTACCGCCAACACTCAGCCAGGCTCATGCTTGTCCGTGGCTGAGTCCTCTGCTCAGAAAGTGCCTCTGTCACATCCTCATATCACTGGTCCTTCTTGCTAATTGGGTCTTGGATCCGCTTCCTCCTCCTCTGCGAGGCCTTTGCTGAGCATCCTTCCCAAAGTGGCCTCCTCCACCTTCCCAATCCCTCCCCATCCCCTCGCCCTGACATAGTGCTTCAGAGCACTTTGCTGTCTGACACCTCGTGTTCCTTTACTGGTTTACTTGTCTGTTGTCTGCTTCCCCCTCTCTGGAAGGAAAGTGTGATGGAGCTGGAACCTAGGTGCTTTGTCCCTGCTGCATCCCCATTGCCAAAATGCCACCTGACACAGAGCACAGGTGTAACAGACACTTGTTGAATTCATTAGTTCAATGTCTCCTCTGCACCAAGAGCCCTATTATGGGCTCTTTTCATAATAATATAACATCCATTCCGTCTTCCCCACAATGCTCTGTGGCAGATATTGTCATGCTCATGTTACAGATGAGGAAACCAAGGCTCAGAAAAGCTAATTATCTTCTGCAACATTATATTGCTAGTACGCTGCGTCTGGACCAATCTGTCTATCTCTGAGGTCTTTTCTAGTTTTCTCCTTTCTTCCTAAGGGGAAAAGAGAAAGTGAAATCAGGAGCAAAAGGGGTCCAAATCAGATTAAGGTTCTCGTGCCACAGTGAGGAACCCGGGAAAGTCAGTCCAGTTGTCAAGTGAAGGCCGGGGACAAGACCAGAACAGGTGAGGATCACATTCTTGTTCACATTCACCAGCTGAAACAGGGCAGGACTGGGTAAGGAGGTCACCAACAGAAAGATGAGTGGGGAGCCTTTAAACTCCCTGCTGTGCAAGAGGTGTGCAACTAAGTACACCTGTGAGTATGCCTGGGCTTGGTGCCACCGAATGCCACTCAACCCCCAGAGCTCTGTTTGCTTAAACAGCAAATAAGCAAAAGTGGGGGAAATGGCATGTTCGACACAGGGAGTTTGGATCCCCAAGGGCATGACATCTTGCTCAAAGGTAGAGAAGGAGAATTTACATTGCATATGATGAATCATCTTGTAAAGCAAGGCTGACCTGGGCTGACCTCGCCCACAATATCCAAAAGAGGAATAGCAAATAAAGCTCGCCCCTGGCCAAGCGCCAGCCCATGGACATGGCTCTTGAGAAAGGCTCTGAGTCCTGGCAGCACACCGTGGTATGTTCCCTCGGCCATGTCGGCGGAGGGAAGGTGGTAGCAGGAAGGCCCCACATGCTGTGCGCTTGCTCTCCCTGCAGCAGAATGACACTTGGCTTCCAGGTGAACATGCTGCCACAAAATGACAGCCAGCACTGGCCCTCAGGATTCGGGCTCAGGCCAGCCCCTCTCATTACACAGAAATAAAGGAACCGACTACCTTGACTCTTTGAACAGAAAGTGCGGCAATAGCTACATGCACGGAGTGTTTGTGATGAGCCTGCTATTGCAAAGCAGTTTACTCTATCCTAATCCATAAGTACATACTATTATTATTTCTATTTACAGAGGAGGAAACTGAGGCTCAGAGAGGTGAAGAAAATCATCCCAAGTCACAAAGGCTGAAGCCAGGATTGAAACTCAGATCATGGGATTCCACATCCAGCGCTCTTTGTGCCTTACCTGTAGTTCCCAGACACCCACCCACACACCTGACACAGCATTCAATGCTTCATAACAAAATGAGAAAAATATGGCCAATGCCGTAATGTCCTTAATTCTACATCTTCTTTTATAAAACAAGTGATTATTTAATTATATATCAGGGAAGAAAAAAACACTATGGTAAATGTACATGTTGATTAAAGAAGTTACAATACATGGCGATGTCAAGAATGTTAATATATGATAGTCTTAGAACTGAAGAAATAAGGAATATGCTGGTGTAAGAGTCCATCATAATTTAGAAACTGCATTTATTCTGAGCTCATGTTATTCCTAGTTTTGGGTGTTTAACTCTTATAAAATCAGACAATTATAGCTTTTTTAAAAAAATCCTTAGTTGGCAAAAATAAAAACTGATAGTCCTCTCGGATCTCGTCTGCAGTTTTACTTTTACTGTTTGAAAACTCCAAATGCTTGAGAATCTATGCTCCTTGCACGGTGGTGCCCACTCCCACTGACAGAGGTCACAGCGGGAGGCTCCTGAGTCAAATTCAGCCAACAGAGGATTGTAAAGGATGTAGAGGATTGTGGTTTGGCCACAAGGACTGTAAAATTTTAACTGACAATATTTTAAGTAGGAGAATTTACATGCAACTCTGGATTTCTGGCTTCTCTTTCAAATTCAGAAGATCTGAGAAGGAAACCCTGCCATTTACAGACAGCATGGACCTTGAGGGCATTATGCTAAGTGAAACAAGTCAGACAGAGAAAGACAAATAATGTATGATCTCACTTATGTATGGAATCTGAAATAAAAATTCATAGAAACGAAGTAGAATGATGATTACCAGAAATGGGAGATGTTAGTCAAAAGATATAACCTTTCAGGTTTATGATGGATAAGTTCTGGAAATCTAATATTCAGCATGATGACTATAACAATTCTGTATTATACAGATGGCCAGTAGACATATGGAAAGATGTTCAGCATCACTGATCATCAGAGAAAAGTAAATTAAACACACAATGAGATATCACCTCCTACCTCTCAAAATATTTATCATCAATAAATCAACAAATTGCCCTAGCTGGGTTGGCTCGGTGGATAGAGCATCAGCCTGTGTGGACTGAAGGGTCCCAGGTTTGATTCCAGTCAAGGGCACATGCCTGAGTTGCGGGCTTGATCCCCAGTAGGGGATGTGCAGGAGGCAGACAATCAATGATTCTCTCTCATCATTGATGTTTCTATCTCTCTTTCCCTCTCCCTTCCTCTCTAAAATCAATAAAGATATATTTAAAATAAATCAATCAATCAACAAACAATTATTACTGACAATGTGGAGAAAAGGGAACCCTTGCGCACTGTTGGTGGGATTACAAATTGGTGTAGTCACTATAGTAAACAGTATGGAGATTCCTCAAAAAATTAAAAATGGAGCTGCCTTATGACCCAGCAATTCCACTTCTATGTATACATCTGAAAAAATCCAAAACACTAATTTAAAAAGATATATGCATTCCTATGTTCTTTGCAGCTTTATTTATAATAGCCAAAATATGGACGCAGACCATATATACAATGGAATATTATTTGGCCATAAAAGAGAATGAAATCTTACCATTAGCAACAACATGGATGGACTTAGAGGGTATTATGCTAAGTGAAATAAGTCAGTCAAAGAAAGACAAATGCCATATAATTTCACTAATATGTAGATTTTAAAGAACAAAATAAATGAACAAACAAAACAGAAACAGACTCACAGATATAGAGAACAAACTGAGGATTGCCAAATGGGACAGGGTCTGGCTGCTAAATGAAAAAGGTGAAAAGATTAAGTACAGATTGGTAATTATAAAATAGTCCTGGAATGTGAAGTACAGCATAGGAAAATGTAGTCAACAATACAGGATGGGGCAAAAGTAGGTTTAAAGTTGTTCATAAGGAAAATAATACAATAATTAACAAATAGTAATAATACAAGAATAAACTGTGTTTTGTGTACTTACAACTGTAAACCTACTTTTGTCCCACCCTAAAACAACCATGTATTGTGCTAGGATTATTGAGGGAATATCTTTGTAAATTCTAATAATTATCTAACCACTATGCTGCACACATTAAACTAATATAAAGTAAAATTGAATGTCAACAGAATTGAAAACATTTTAAATCATATTATATATTAAAAATGATATTAATATCATCATTAAACCAAACTTACACCATGAAAAAAACAATACTGGATTATATACTTGGATTATATACTTAGAAGGTGCTAGGAAAATAGTTCTTAAATATTTTAACCACAAAAAAATGATAATTATGTGAGATGGATGAGTTAACTAACCTTATTTGGGGAAGTATTTTACAACACGTTTGTATATCAAATCACCATGTTGTACACCTTAAACTTACATGATTATCTTCTATATGTATAAAAGGCATATATGCTAAGTGTCTGACCGTCCAATTGGTCGCTATGACGTGCACTGACCACCAGGGGGCAGATGCTCAATGCAGGAGCTGCCATGATGTGCAATGGCCAGCACCACAGACTTCGTGCCAACAAACCAACACTCCGCATCCCCCAAGTGGGACAGAGGCCCTGCCACCACCCTACAGTGACACCCCACAAAATCACAGCCAATGCTGCCAAAACCCCATGGCACAAAATGCATCCCACAGCCTAGGCCAGCCCAGCCCAGAAACGGTTGCTGTGAGCTCCGGGTAATGACATCATGTAGCAACACCCAGCTTCCTCTACCTAGCGACTAGCCTCCTTGCAGTTTCTTCAGCCCAGGAACACCCAGGTAGAAACATTTTACACTTTAACCAAATGTCTATAAAGTATTTCCCCTTGCTTCATCTCATTTGATCCTCACAGAAATCCCGGAGTAGGTAGATAGGAGCCTCGGTGGAATCCTATTTTCTTTTCATGAGCTGGAAAATGGAGATTTAGAAAGCTTAGAAACTTGACTCAACTGGAAAGAAGAAATGGTGGACCTTGAAAATAACTTCAGGTTTTCTCACTGTGCAGAATATAGTCAAACACTGCTGCAGTTAAATATTTTACCCTTTGTTCTCCCTGCATGATCTACAATAATAATCTGCTTCATGTTGATATTTACTGCTGTGTTGCTGACAATTACCTGAAAGAGAAGTTGGGGTGCTTCACTGGGCTGGAAAAAGTTTAGCTAAATCACAAAGCAGGTCTAATTAAGCAAGTTTATTTTATATCTATAAAAGGCTAAGTTGACTCACACATGCACGATACATATAAAGCTCTCACTGGCGCCAATCACATGTGTGTGTTTCCATCTGTCATTGTCAATCACGAATATGGTTAACATTTCTATTATAGAGAAAGAGTGAATAGTAATATTAAAAATATTTTTTCTAATTAATTTCCTTTCAATGTGCATGAATTCGTGCACTGGGCCACTAGTCCTATATAATAAAGAGGTAATATGCAAATTTACCATCACTCCAACACACAAGATGGCTGCTCCCATGTGGTCAAAGATGGCCGCCCCCATGTGGACACAAGATGGCCACCACAAGATGGCCAGCAGGGGAGGGCAGTTGTGGGCGATCAGGCCAACAGGGGAGGGCAGTTGGGAGGGACCAGGCCTGCAAGGGAGGGCAGTTGGGGGCGATCAGGCCTGCAGGGGAGGGCAGTTAGGGGTGACCAGGTCGGCAGAGCAGGACAGTTGGGGGCAACCAGACATGCAAGGGAGGGTAGTTAGGGGTGACCAGGCCTGCAGGGGAGGACAGTTGGGGGGGACCAGGTCGGCAGGGGAGGGCAGTTAGGGGTGACCAGGCTGGCAAGGGAGGGCAGTTAGGAGTGACTGGGCCAGCATGGGAAGGCAGTTGGGGCGACCAGGCCTGCAGGGGAGGAGAGTTAGGGGCAATCAGGCCAGCAGGGGAGAAGTTAGGCGTCGATCAGGCTGGCAGGAGAGTGGTTAGGGGGTGATCAGGCTGGCAGGCAGAAGCAGTTAGGGGCAATCAGGCAGGCAGGCAGGCAGGCGAGCAGTTGAGAGCCAGCAGTCCTGGATTGTGAGAGGGATGTCTGACTCCCCACTCATTTACCTTAACTCCTGGGTTAGAGGCTGTGACTCCTACCTTAACAAAATGACATCCCTCGAGGGGGCCCAGATTGGAGAGGGTGCAAGCTGAACTGAGGGACACACACCCCCATGCATGAATTTTGTGCACCGGACCTCTAGTATATCAATAATCTCTCAATAAAGCTGGAAAGAGAAATAAAATTCTGGAGATCTGATTACACTGGTCCAACATTTCTTCGTGGGATGCAGAGCTGGGTAGGTGGTTGCTATGCCCTGTTGGAGAGGCATGCTGTCCAGCTGGTCACTTTCTCCGCTGATATCTGGGTAGATTGCTGCAGTAATGACCCCCAGGGTGCCCAGGCCTCTTTGTATCCACCCCCTGTCATTGTCATCTGCCACAGTCCCAGGACTCTGGGCTCGCCTGTGTGCCTCACTTTGGTCAGTGGGACAATAAACAATAGAAAAAGAAACACAAGCAGAAGCTTGAAAAGTGCTTGCACTTGGGGGCTTATCTTCTCTGGCTGCTGAGAACCCTGAGGCCATCACATGAACAACCACACTAGCCTGTGGGGTCGGCCATGAGGAGAACCAAAGTACTGCCTAGTTGGGCTGGCTTTAGCTCAGCGGTTCCTTCGAATACAAAGTACTGCCTAGCAACCCAGAATTGCCCAGACAGTGAGGCCGTTCTGGACCCTCCAGCCCAAGCTGAGCCACCCTGACTACAGGCACAGGAATGAGCCCAGATGAGGCCAATGCAAATTCTGCTATTAAATGGTTGGTTTTGTTTTTGGTTTTTTAATATATTTTTATTGATTTCAGAGAGGAAGGGAGAGGAAGAGAGAGATAGAAACATCAATGATTAGAGAGAATCATTGATTGGCTGCCTCCTGCACACCCCACACTGGGCATTGAGCCTGCAACCGGGACATATGACCGGGAATCGAACAGTGATCTCCTGATTCATAGGTCGATGCTCAACTACTGAGCCATGCCAGCCAGTTTAAGGATTGTTTTTTAAGCCACTGAATTTTGAGGTGTTTTGTTATGCTAACTGATGGCACACTCTTGGCCCCACTGATTTACCTTAACTCCTGGGTTAGAGCCTGTGACTCCTACCTTAACAAAACGAAAACAGCCCCATAGAGACAGAGAACAAACTTGGTAGTTGCCAGATGGGAAGGTGTTGGGGGGTGGTCGAAAAAAGAGGAAGGGATTCAGAAGTACAAATTGCTGCTTATAAAAATAGCCACAGGGATGTAAAGTACAGCATAGGGAATATAGTCAATAATACTGTCATAACTATGTATGAGGTCAGATGGGTATTAGACCGATTGGGTGATCACTTCATAAGTATTCAAAGGTCTAATCATTATGTTATGTTGCACACCTGAAACATATAATATCATATGTCAACTGTAATTAAAAAATAAATAAAAGGTATTAAAAACCCTTTCCACATATGTATTTATACTCACTCACACATGTATGTAGGCACTTGATTAATAAATGAGAGCAGGAAATTTAAATTGTTCAATTTATCCCCCAAAACAGCATCTGGTACAAAGTTGGCCTTTAATAAACATCTTCTGAGTGGCGAGATGATTTAACAGATGTTTCCCTTGGTAACTTAAGAGGTAGCCTAGAGGTAGTTACTACGCTGAGGACTTGGGCGAGTGGAATCTCCGAGATAATTGCCAGGTAGCACTAAGGATCCCAAACACCCATTCCAGCCAGCGCGGGCTTCCCACTTCCTTCCTTCCTTCCTTCCTTCCTTTCTCTTTTTTGCTTAAGTTAACCAGGTAACCAGAGTCCATTCCTGCTCTGGTTACCTGGTTAACCAGATAAACAAACAAACACAAATGTGAATGACCAAAGCATATACCTAAGGTCTAGGTTCAGAGACAGGGATGGGTGTCTTACCTACATGTTGCTCTTGGCGATGTTGACTTGCTCCTTGCCCGGTCCTACCCTGCTTGTTTCTATGACTTTTCTGAAACATTTGAGGAAACTGCTGTACTGCTGAACAGGGAGGTATGGGAAAGACAGGGGTGCAGAGGGAATCCAGGGCTCAAAGCAAAGCTATTACCAGAATATAAGATGGAGCTAAGCAATGAGTCTCCCTCCTATCTAGTACTGCAGGCCAAATTGTCATCAAAATGTCATGACTAACTTTGTATCCCACCACCTTATGAGAGTCTGAGAAAAACTACAGTGAAAGAAACAAGAGGGCATAGTGTATGGCGAAGGGACTGCCAGGGCTCAAAGCCTCATCCTGCCCCTTGGAAGGGTGTGACCTTGGAAAAGTTACTTAACCTCTCTGTTCCACTTTATCCCTCCTGTGAAATGGAAAGGATAACGACACAGGCGCCTAGAGGTATTATGAGAATAAAATAATTTGATATTTATAATTGTCTAAAATCATGCGTGGCACATAGCAAGAGCTATATAAGGGTTTGTTATAATAATTCATAAATGTTTCCCCTAAGAAAGGGTTGGGAACTTGAGATGGCTTAGCCCAGAGAGTAAGTCTTTAAAAAAAAAACCAAACCCACAAGAAAACCTCTCAATAACAAATAAGAACTTTGCTAAGCTAAACACATGCCGTTTGACACTGAGAAAAGATCAAAGGAAATCAGCAGAGTCCTGAATCATGGTTGTTTGGGGTCAGTTATATCAATTGACCCTTATTTATTTTGTCTGAGAAGAGGGGGATAAGGCTCCCCCAAAGGTAATGAGGCATTGGTCTGGTGGTCCATGCAATGACAAGCTTTCTTCAAACCCAGAGAACAGCCCTGCCCCTCAGGTTTGGGGACTCGGCATGGTGGTCATCTTTTGTGTTACTTGGTGGAGTCAAGCATACCTAGAGAGTGCAATCTCAGACGCTCACTTCTGGCCTCACCTTCTTCCCTTGGAGATGCGCACACAGGTGGTGAGATGAAGCTGCTGCTCAGCTGCTCCCCCCCCCCCCCGCCCGCCTGCCCCCGACACACACACACACACACACACACACACACACACACACACACACTGGGACAATCACCCTGGCTCAGGGTAAACACCTCCTTCCCCGAGGAACCTAGACGACAACCATCACCCAGGGTGGAAAGTTCCTGCCAGCCCAGTCTTTCCGGGTTTTGTTAGCACATTCTAGCCCTCTGCTCAGTGAAGAGGGGTTGTGGCACCAGAGCCAGAGAAAGGGAATAAAAAAGGGGACTATCAACGGTGCTCCGAGAGAGGATCAGGTAAAGCTAGAACCGCTCTTGGCGTCAGCTCTAACTTGATTGTTCCTGTTTAGCTAGGAGTATTTGTGGTTTTGGCTGTCAGCGGTTACTTCTTGCTTCTCCATCTGATGATTTTTCCTGACCCACTTGCTGAAAGAAGCTCAGGCAGAGAATCTTTCTCTCCACTGACTTAGATGCCGAAGTGGGGGGTGTGCTGTGGTAGGACCAACAGCGGCTTCCATTCCTCCCGCTTTGTTCACACTTCAAAACTATCCCATTTCCCAGCACTTGTGAGCTATGGCTTGCCCACCAGTCTTCCATCCCCTGATATTCCTCTCTCAAAATGTCTTCCATTTGCTTTCCATTCCTGGCCAATGCATATTCCCCAGTCTTTGTTATTTTAAGACCTTCATAGACCCTAAGCATTCTGGTTTTTGGAGACCCCAACCCACATCAAAGCAGACATCCAAATCTGCATCCTCATCCATCATCGTACCTAATAAAATGGTAATATGCAAATTGACCGCACCTTCGCTACACCCAAGCCACGCCCACCAGCCAAAGCCACCTCCACCAGCCAATCAGGGTGAGCATGCAAATTACCCAACAAAGATGGCGGTTAATTTGCATACACTGAGGGAGGGAGGAGTGAAGACTGAAGACAACTTAGAAGGAAGAGGGAGGAAAAGCGGAAAGCAAGGTGGCTGCCAGAGGGAAAGTCCAGGCAGGGCGGAGCGGGGCGGGGCGGAGCGGGGAGGGGCGGAGTGGGCGGGGCAGGGCGGAGTGGGACGGGCGGCAGCAGCAGGCTGGTGCAGGCGCGGCGGCCGCAACAGCGGTGGCGGCGGTGGCAGCGCACGTGGCCGCAGCGGCCGCTTGCAGGATTCTTCCTGCAAATGGGCTACTAGTCAAATATAAGTTCCATGTAATAACAGATGATATTTTTTATTGTAATTTGCAGCTTTCCTTTTATATTTTAGAACCAGAGTTGTTGTTTTTTCAAAAGTAAAACACTTTCATTGGCCTTTGAGATTCTCAAAGGCCCTAAATATTGGGCCTGTAATAAAATGTCCCTGTCCTTCAACCAGCGGCAGTGGCTAGAAAGCCATCCAAAAAACAAACAAACAAACAAAAAGGCAAAGTCATCACGTGATGATGATAA
Organism: Cnephaeus nilssonii; assembly: GCF_951640355.1. Classification (NCBI taxonomy): domain Eukaryota; kingdom Metazoa; phylum Chordata; class Mammalia; order Chiroptera; family Vespertilionidae; genus Cnephaeus; species Cnephaeus nilssonii. The sequence goes on along the minus strand of NC_137072.1, from coordinate 86,370,394 downwards.
GGGTGATGAGGATGATGATGAAGAACAGGAAGTGGGAGAGCACCATTTTACCAACTTGTGCTACCTGTACCCACATACTATTTCTATCCTTTTCTTATGGTGGAGGCTCAGAAAATTTGATTAATTTAGTTAATTTAGTTCCTCGTGGTTGATAGGAGATTTGAACCCATATCTGTTTAATTCCAGTGTCTTCATGCCTTCCATTTTGGCACCCCATTATTGGCTTTTTTTTTTTTTTTTTTTTGGTCTTCGCTTATAACAATAAATAGAAGGCTAAGCCAATCTTGTTGCTCAGCAGCCAGCCTCTCTTCCATGGAGCTGTGAATAACATTGCCCCAGTTACTGGTCAGTGAGGACATTTTCTATAGGCTTCTGTTTTTGACTCTGACCATCCCAGTAGTTACCACAGGCTGACATAATGCAGCTCTCAGCTCTCATTGGCTTGTCAGGGAGCCGTGAAATCACCCTCCTCTCTTCTCCAAGCCCTGTTTCAGGGCGTCCACATTGAAGACAGGGATGCTCTAACTCCTACTCACGCCTTTCCCGCGCTACTGCACCATTTCTGGTTGGGGAAGGCTATGTTTTTAAACATACTTTTGCCTTCTCACCACCTCTGTCTTTCCCTATCTGATGGAGCTCACAGTTGTGTACAATTAGTTAACTTCACTCTTGTCTGTTGTGTTTATGGTTCCCTGCCCAATTCTAAGTGACAAATGGCTATCCAAAGTCGTGGGCTTGACCCCAGATGACCCTGTGTTTCATTGCCTTCATCCCTGTGCATGGGTCAGCTCTCAGAGACTCCCATAGTGCTTGCTCAGCTGGTAATTGATTTCCATGTGAATTCATGGACCAGTTGGCAGAACTGGGCCATTGCACACATTGGCAGCCCAGGTAGGAGGTAGCCTATGGCAGCCACCACTTTATAGCAGGTCCATCAGAATATTCACTTCAAATAAAGTCCTGTACTTAAGGGACCTTGCCCACCCAATGCTAGAAAGGTATGATGACTGCTAATGATTCATATCCCAAAGTTCCCAGACTTCTCCTAAAAGCAGGAATTCAATGAGCAATTCCCAAGCAACAGAACAAGAGTTTCCCCAATTTTCTTTCCTACTTTTTGTTTGGCTTCTGTGCTAGCTGATGCTGATCAATTGTCAAGAAATGACAAATAGTGTCTGGTATCTGTTTTCCATCGAGTGGTGTGTTTGTTTATGCATCATTAATACCTTCACTTTAAGACTTGTTAATGTGTCATGACAATGTTTGTTCAAGCTCAGTAAAGTGCAGTGAAAGGGTAAGGGTTCTAGATAAGAAATTTGAAGACCTGGGTCTTAGACCCAGCTCTGCTTCTCACTGGATGTGTAGCTCTGGCCTCAGTTTCTTCATTTGGGGGGAGTGGGGAAGGAGATGAAAGAAAAGAATAAAGAAGAGAAAGAGCCCTGGCTGGTTTGGCTCAGTGGATAGAGCGTTGGCCTGTGGACTCAAGGGTCCCAGGTTCAATTCCGGTCAAGGGCACATGCCCTGGTTGCAGGCTCTGTCCCCAGTAGTGGGTGTGCAGGAGGCAGCCTATCAATGATTCTCTCTCATCATTGATGTTTCTCTTTCACTCTTCCTTTCCCTTGCTCTCTGAAATCAATAAAAATATATTTTTAAAAAAAGAAGAGAAAGAAATAAAAAAGGGGAGAGGGATGGAGAGAAATAGAAAGGGAGAAAAATCATGAGAGAGAAAGTACTTGTATAGATAAATGATTTCAAAATAACTCTCCAGCTTCCTGCTTTATGTATTTCAAGGCTATGTCATTAGGTGAATTAACATTTAGAATTATTATGTTTTCTTGATCAACTGAGTCCTTCACCATTATGAAGTGATATATTTTTTATCACTAGGGATATTTTTTGTTCTGAAATCTACTAATAATATAACTATTCCAGCCTTCTTTTGATTAGTGATAACATGGTATACATTTTTCCATCTTATTTATGCTTCATATTTAATGTGCATTTTTTGTAGGCAGAATATAGTTGGGTCTTTTTTCCTCTGCCTCTAATTGGGATTTTTAAAGCATTTACACTTAATGTGATTATTGATATTGTTGGACTTAAATCTATCATACTATATGTTGTTTGTTTTATTTTTGCTCCTTTTTTTACTTCTCTTAGATTGATTCCATGTTATCTTTTGTTGTTTTATTGTAATAGTTGCATAAGTTATAGTATACATAGTTAACATATCACATTCTACCTTCAAGTGATATTATTCTACTTCACATGTTATATAAAAACCTTATTAAAGTATACTTCTATTTCTTCCTCCCAAACTTTATACTGTTATCATCATATATTATGGTTTTACTTATGTTATAACCCTCATATTACATTGTTATTATTTTCTAAATAGTTGATTGCCTTTTATTTTATTTTATTTTATTTATTTATTTTAGTATATTTCTTTATTGATTTCAGAGAGGAAGGAAGAAGGAGAGAGAGATAGAAACATCAGTGATGAGAGAGAATCATTGATTGGCTGCCTCCTGCACGCCCCCCACTGGGGATTGAACCCGCAACCCAGGCATGTGCCCTAGGCCAGAATCGAACTTGGGACCCTTCAGTCCGCAGGCTAATTCTCTATCCACTGAGCCAAGCCAGCTAGGGCTCTATTGCCTTTTAAAGGTATTTAAATAAGAGAAAATTTCATACATATTTATCTATGTAGTTACCTTTTCCAGTACTCTTCATTCCTTTGTGTATATTCTTTTTATTTTCTTTCTTTTTTTTGGGGGGGGGGCTGTATAGCAAAGGTGGAAATTTATTAAAGTACAGACTCCCACGTGGGGAGGGGGAAAGAGTCCCACTGACTTCCTGAGCCCTCTGATTGGTCAATATTGCCTTTTGGTTACTATAGTAATCCTGAAGCCCTCCTCCCTTCCGATGGTCTTAGGCTCTACAGCAGCGGTTCTCAACGTGACCCACAGGTTGAGAACCGCTAGCAGGGTCGCCTAAGACCATCAGAAAACACAGATATTTACATTACGATTCATAACAGTAGCAAAATTACAGTTATGAAGTAGCAACGAAAATAATTTTATGATTGGGGTCACCACAACATGAGGAACTGTATTAAAGGGTGGCATTAGGAAGATTGAGAACCACTGTCCTATTCCCTCTGGGCTTTCTTTCTTCTTCTTTATTTTGTAAATATAGACCCTTTTGGCTACTTCCAGCTCCCTTGTCTTATGTAAATGCAACTGTTGCTGCTCCCTGCACCTGGCTTCCTTGTGTTGTGGAGATGTACCTGTTGCTGCTTCCTTGTGTTATGGAAATGTAACTACACCTGGCTTCCTTGTGTGATGGAGATGTACCTTCTCCCAATCTGTAGCCCTGTGTTTTTCCACAGACCCCAATTCTAAAAATTCCTAAGCCTGCCTATATTCTCCTAAAATTCCTGTTTCAGTCTCCCCTCCGATTAGGAAACCCAAACTGTCGTTGGGGACAGGGGACACCGCGTCTTTCTGGCTGCTTCCTGCTGACAAAGGGGTCGTAGTTTGGGGTGGCAGTCAGGGTCCCATCGGAAGTGGGTGGTCTAAGGGTCCACGAAAAATGAATGTAGCAGCCTACATTTGCTGTTCCATGCAGAGGACAAGCTGTAGCTTTAGGGCTTCTAAATGGGAAGACATTTTCCTTCTGCCTGATGACTTTCTTAAACATTTTTTATAGACCAGGTTTGTTGCTGATTAATTATTTCAGCTTCTGTAATTCTTAGAAAGACTGTATCCCACCTTTGTCTTTAAAACATTTTTTCTGATATGTAATTCTGGGTTGGCAGGGAGTTTTTGCTTTCAGTAATTTAAAAATATTGCTCTATTATCTTCTTACTTGCATTGTTTCTAACATGATATCTGCTGCCATTCTTATCTTTACCCTTCAGTTCATGTTTCTTTTTATCTAGCTGTTTTTAACACTTTTTCTTTAACATTAGTTTTGATTATGATGTCATCTGGTATAGTGTTCTTCATGTTTTTTGTGCTTGGGATTAATTGAAATTCTTGGATCTCTAGGTTGATAGTTTTCATCAAATTTGAGAAAATTTCAGCTTCTACTTCTTCACATATCTTTCATCTTTTTTGGGGGGATGGAATTTCAATTACACATATATTAGGCTCTTTGATGTTTTCCCACAGATCACTGTTGCTTTTTTAAATTATTTCCTGTTTTGATGTTTCATTGTAGATAGTTTCTACTACTGTGTCTTCAGGCTCACAGATATTTTCTTCTGCAACATCTAATCTTCTTTTAATCCAGTGTATTCTTCAATATGCATTGTAGTTTTCATCTCTAAATATCCTATTTGGGTCTCCTTTACCCATCCATGTCTCTACTTAACTTTTGAACATATGTTCAGAGTTATAATTGCTATTTTAATTTCCTTATCTTTCATTGTAACATCTGTGTCAGATCTGGGTCAATTGCAATTGACTGATATTTTTCTCCCTGTTATGGGTCATATTTCTCTGCTTCTTTGCAAGCCTGGTAATTTTTTATTGGATGTCCGCCATTGCATATTTAACTTTGTTGGATGCTGAGTACTTTTATTTCTATAAATATTTTGAGCTTTTTTCTGGAGCGCAGTTAAGTCAGTTGGGAAAAGTTTGATCTTTGGATCTTGCTTTTAAGATTTGTTCATTGGAGCAGATAGGTGCTCATTCTAGGACTATTTCCCATTGTGAAAGAAAGACTCTTCTGTGTACTAAAGAACTCACAGAACTCAATATAAGAAAACAAAATCTAATTCTAAAAAATATATAAGAATGGCAAATAGGCAGATAAAAATGTGCTCAACATCATTATTTATGAGGGAAATAGAAATTAAAACTGTGATGAGATGCCACTACACACCTATTAAAATGAATAAACTTTAAAAACCAACCATATCAAGTATTGGTGAGCATTTGGAAGAACAGGAACTCTCATACACTGCTGGTGAGGATGTACAATGGTATAATCACTTTGCAAAACAGTTTAGCGGTTTCTTAAAAAGTTAACCATACACGTACCATGTAATCTAGCTCTTCCACGTATAGGTAATTACCCAAGAGAAATGATTGAGGGCATATGTCCTGCTATACATGGATGTTCACAGTAGTTTTATTTGTAGTTACCCCAGACTGAAAACCACTCACATGTTTATCAAAAGGTGAAAAAACAACCTGTGGTTAGCCATACAATGAAATAGTATTCAATGAACAAGAATAAACTATGGGTACACTCCACAACTTGGATGGATTTCAAAATAATTATGCTGAGTGACAGAAACCAGACAAAATGAGAGTACATATTCATTTATATCATATTCAACAATATGCAAACTACTCTATTGTAAAAAACAAAATAGATCTGAGGACCTGGACACATGGGGAATCTGCGGGAGGAGGGAGAAATAGGAGGGAGAAATTGCAAAGGAGCTCAAGGAAACCTTGTGGGGTATATAAACATATACTTAATATACATAAGCACTTAGAATAATGCCTGATATATAGTAATATGTGATATATAGTAAATATTATATATGTATTAGACATTGTTATATACAAATATTATTCTTTTATAATATTATATTATGTTATTATACACTGTATATTATTATATAATCTATATATATAAAAGCCTAAGTGACCAGACCACAGGACAACCAGCCGGTAGCTATGATGCACACTGACCACCAGGGGGCAGACGCTCAATTCAGGAGCTGCCCCCTGGTGGTCAGTGCGCTCCCACAGCAGGTGCGCCACTCAGCTGACAGATGGGTGCCAGACGCCGGGCTCATGGCTGGCAAGTGCAGCTGCAGCGGTGGGAGCCGCTCCCGGACACTCCCCCTGTACACCCAAGTGGCAGTGGCAGCAGGCGCAGTGGGGCCGGGATGAGCCGGAGCGGCACCCAGCCCAGGCTCAGGCTCCTCCCCAGCCGCCTGCTGTTTCACACACTACTTCATGCTATGTGGGATAAATGCAGACAGCGGGATGGAGCCCAGCGAGCTGGTGGGTAAGGCCGGTCTGTGGCAGTGTGGAGGTGTATTGATCCCCACAGGCCAGGCCAAGGGACCCCACCAGTGCACAAATCCGTGCACTGGCCCTCTAGTAGTAGTATAATACATGTTATATATTATATATATTAACATACTAATAGTAGACTACATACTCATATAAAATAATATAATATATATTATATAATCCTATCTAATAAAAGAGTAATATGCAAATTAACTATCACTCTGTTACACCCACAAGCCACGCCCACAAGCCAATGAGGAGCGTGTATGCAAATTAACCCAACCAAGATGGGTGCGGCCATGGAGAGAGCAGGAGGGAGGCTTGGGTTTCCCCAGCGATGGAGGAAGCCAAGCTTTCCACACATCCTGGCAGGCCCAGGCCTCCACTCCAGGCTACAAAATTTTAATTATAGAAGATAAATAAATCCCAACAATAATGGCTGCTGCCACGGAGTGAGCAGAAGGCTTGGCTCAGCTCCAGGCTACAAAGTTTCAATTGTAGAAGATAAATAAATCCCAGATACCAGGGCCTCCGCTTGGGTCACCGGGAGGCGTGACCGGCCTGCAAACCACCACAGGCCCCTTGCCCAGGCCGCCCCATGCCCTAAGGGAACCCCCACCCTGATCCGGGACACCCTTCAGGGCAAACCAGTCGGCCCCCACCCATGCACCAAGCCTCTATCCTATCTAATAAAAGAGTAATATGCAGATTGACCATCACTCCAACACACAAGATGGCTGCCCCCATGTGGTCAAAGATGACTGCCCCCATGTGGACACAAGATGGCCACCACAAGATGGCCAGCAGGGGAGGGCAGTTGGGAGGGACCAGGCCTGCAAGGGAGGGCAGTTGGGGGCAATAAAGCCTGCAGGGGAGGGCAGTTAGGGATGACCAGGCTGGCATAGGAGAGAAGTTGGGGGCAAGCGGGCCTGCAGGGAAGGGCAGTTGGGGGGGACCAGACCTGCAGGGGAGGGCAGTTAGGGGTGACCAGGCCTGCAGGGGAGGGCAGTTAGGGGCAAACAGGCTGGCAAGGGAGCAGTTAGGCATCAATCAGGCTGGCAGGGGAGTGGTTAGGGGGTGATCAGGCTGGCAGGCAGAAGCGGTTAGGGACAATCAGGAAGGCAGGCAGGTGAGCAGTTGGGAGCCAGCAGTCCTGGATTGTGAGAGAGCTGTCCGACTGCCCGTTTAGGCCCGATGCCACCAGGATCGGGCCTAAACGGGCAGTCGGACATCCCTCGAGGGGTCCCAGCTTGGAGAGGGTGCAGGCTGGGCTGAGGGACACCCACACCCCCCGTGCACGAATTTCGTGCACCGGGCCTCTAGTGTATTTTTAATACTATGGAACACTGACCATGTACCAGGCACTGGGCTGGTGTTTTACATTATTTTATGTAATTATCCCAATGATCTTAGAACTCATTTAGCAAATATTTATTAAGCATCTGTCAACTATGTACCTGACCCAGAGGTGAAATTGAAGTCCAGGTGTCTCAATTCAGGCGTCTCAATTCAGGCTGCTATAACAAAATACCATAGACTGTGTGGCTTATAAATAACAGAAGTTTATTTCTCACACGTCTGGAGGCTGGGAAGTCCAAGTCCAGGGCACGGGCAGGCTCAGTATCTAGTGGAGGCCCACTTCCTGCCTCATGGACATAACTGCTGTCTTCTCGCTGTGCCCTCATGGGGTGGAAGTGGTGACGAAGCTCTCCGGAGCCTCTTTCATAAGGGCACCAACTCCAGTCATGAAAGCTCCACCCTCGTGACCTAATACACTCCCAAAGACCCATCTCCCAATGCCATCACATTGGGGACTGGGTTTCCACATATGAATTTTGAGGGGACACAATCAGTCCATAGCACCAGAGAAGTTAAGTGACCCGCCCACGGTCACAGAGCTAATGGGCGGGGAAGCCAGTCTGACTCCAGAATCTGAGCTCTTGCCCACCACCTTCTGTGCCCTCCTGTCAGAGGATAAAAACTGGTGGGAGAAATGCAAAAGCAAGTGGCAATTGGGTGCAGGTATGTGTGGGAAGGAAGTCTGGGATGCCCAGCAAGGGCATTTGGGGTGGCCCTTTGGACCAAGGCATCTGGTCACCTGGGAGGTGGACATGGGTGCAGCTCTGCAGAAGTTGGGTGCTGGGAGGGAGAGCAGAGGGTCTGCTGAGACCACGCTCAGAGCTCTCCAGCCCTCACCCTCCAGGCACACAGAGGCGAGCCTGGAGGCTTCTCCATGAGCCCTGGCACGTGCCCATGCTCTGGAAGGACAACCTCACGAACAAGACAGCAGCAGCTCCCAAAGGGACCTGGCTGGCAGGCCCCACAAAGCTCATCACACAGTCTTCCCACCCCTCAGCCTCCAAAGCTGAGCCACAAATCCTCACCCGAACCCTGACCTCCCCCTGGTTAGTCTGCCTCTTTCCTTAGGGACTTTATACTTGAAAGCTGCTGAGTGCAGAAGCAAAGAGAAATTTACACAGAACCCACCATGACTATGTCCCATGTCCCTACAAAGCCCCACGCTCAACTCCAATCGCCTCAAGCTGTCAGAAGTTCTCTGTGCCCACTTCCAAATGCCTGAAAAACACAGGCCCTCATAGGCTCTAACTCTTGCCATTATTCAAACACAAGCAATGTTTAAATAAGCAGTGTTATTGTATATTTGATTTCAAAGTGGGCTTCACCCCATCCAGATGTTATTGCTCATATGACTGTCTTTGTTCAGAGAAACACTGCGGAGTACCCAGCCTCTGAGGCACTTGTCTGAAATCCACCACTCGGCTGTTCTCTTCCAAAAGAAAAAAAAAGGGGGGACTGTTTTTGATGTGAAACACTAGTTTATTTCAGAATTGTGGCTTTTCTCCTTGCTAAACTTTCTCCTCACTGACCCTACCCAGTCAGAAGTCTCTCTCCTAATGGAATTGCTGGAACCATTTACCCTCCATTAAGATGCTAACCTATTTCGGAGAGGAGGGGAGAAAGAGAGATAGCCCAGTAAATGGACTCTGAAAGCATGACAGATTGTGAAGACATCTGTGTGTACTTTGGAGGGTGGTATGCAGAGAGGAGGTGCGGAGATTTTTTTTTTTTAAGTTTGTTTTTATTAGATCGACTTTGCACGTTTATAAAAATAAAAATTTCCAAGTAAACCGTGATCAACTTACCACTTCAAGGTAGCAGCACTTTGGATGTCCTGAGTCCTATTCACTTTGTTAAACATCTTACCTCGATATGCTTTATCTGACCTGATTCCAGAACATAGTCTGCCCTAAGCTCTAGGGGTGGGAGGGGCTGGTGGGACACTCAGAGCCTAGCTCTGTCACCTACTGAGAAAGGTCATGGAATTCTGGGCCTCGGCTGGCTCTTCTCTAAAGTGAGCATAACAGCCCAGACGGCGTGGCTCAGTGGTTGAGCGACAACCTATGAACCAGGAGGTCCCTGCTCCATTCTGGTCAGGGCATTGTGGCCGGATCCCCAGTGTGGGGCAGCAGGAGGCAGCCAATCAATGATTCTCTCTCATCATTGTAGTTTCTACCTCTCTCTCCCGCTCTGAAATCAATAAACATATATGTTAAAAGAATAATCAAGTGAGCATGGCACACCTAAATTTTAGGGGAGATTGGTGGTAACATGTAAAGTGTATCGTTATTTTATAATATGTGATTTTCCCTAATTAGTGTTTGAGGCATGTAGACAGTTTGCCTTTTCTTGTTTCATTCACTTAGCCATGTTGTTAAATGCACGTGCACAGCTTTCCCATTAACGTCTGTGCTTTTGAGTAGTATTCTTGCATCACAGATCAAACAGCTAAGTTTTCTTTCTAAAAGTAACAGAAAGAACATTCATTGCCCTGATCGGGGAGCAGCTGCATGTGAGAACCGTGGTGATGATAATGATGGCAATGACATTCTCATGCATTGAGCCAAGCACTTGTCTAGCCTTCTATAATAGAGAAATATGCTAATTAACCGGGACGCCATAACGGGTCGACCAGACAGGATGAGGTTGCGGGCACAGCGTTGGGGGCAGTGCGGCAGGGGCCTCTGCACACCTGAGCTGAGGGAGGGCCTGATCAGCAGCGGCCACGGCTGCTTCAAGGGCTGGAGAGAGAGGCAGGGCCGGACCGGCAACTCGAGGGTGGGCGGCACTGCGCAATTTCGAATCACACGCTGGGCTCCTAGTATACTATGAAAGCCATGCATATGCTATTTTTTTTTTATTCAAACGTGCACACGAAGGCCATGTTTACGTCCATGGAAAGCATTTCTAACTCAAATGACGGCATAACATTTCAGGTGAATGTCCCACAAAGAGGATGCTAGGTTCTGGGCCTCCTGCTTTGAAAGTCTGAGAACCTTGGAACAGTGACTTGGAGGGAGACACACAGCTGCCTGAGGGAGAGGCTCAGGTGAGCTGTGCCCAGCTTCCCACACAAAAAGGGGACAGCAATCACCATCCGATTTCCAGAAACAGAAACCAGGAGGTGAAGGCCTAACATGAACCAATGTCCGCAAGAGCGCCTCCAGGACCAAGGACTCAAAATCAGGACTGCCCTGGGAAATTCCAAGCACGAGACCACTGAGGCCCAGTTCCCTTGAGTGAAAGAGAGGAACTGATAAAACACCAATGATAAACCACGAGATGGTGGTAAGATGTTCATGTTTACCTTAAGAAATTGTGAGGTAACTTCCTTTCTGGTTGCATGATTAAACTTGGAATCGCAGTGACTTTGTGAGCTTTGTGTTACAAAACGCCCCTGGTAATAAAACATAGGTTTAGGATAGAAAGTCACAAGGAGCACCGTTGACCTTGGGCCCACTGCAGACTGCTGCCTGGAGCACAGAGGTCATCGCAGTAACACTGTTACCCTCACACTCGGTGCCTTCATGGGTCCTCAATGGCTGCCTGGGAGTCGTATTTAACTGCCTTGGGGGCAGGGGGGCGGGGAGGGTGGCACCAAAATGTTGACTCTGAAAATTCCTGTTCCCACTGAAAACTGAAAAACAAAAATAAGTCTTTCTGGGGAAAGAAGGGCAACATTCCAATTGAATTTCCCTCTGTTGCTGTCACTCCAGCAGCTCTGCTTCCAGTTGGAGTAGCCTGGGGTAGAGCCCGTTCCCTAAATTGTCCTGTCCACTCTCCAATGCTGTCTCCATCGCCAGCCCTCCTACCAAAGAACAGCCCTGCTCACTCTTCTCTCCCCCTTCTGTTTCCAGCACTTTCGGAGTGCTGCCTAGTTTCTGAGGTTTGGCAGGCGAGGTTTCTCACAGATCAGGAGACCCTGGCCACTTCCTTTGTCTGAAGCTGCCAGCAGACTCAAAATTAAAATTAAAAAAAAGAGAGAGAGAGAGAACAAAAAAAAGATAAAAATTATAGAACAATTAAAACATTTACACTGTGCAAATTATTACTTTTTTAAATAAATCTTTATTGTTCAGATTATTACAATTGTTCCTCTTTTTTCCCCCCATAGCTCCCCTCCACCTGGTTCCCATCCCACTCTCTGCCCTTACCTCCCCCACACTGTCCTCATCCATAGGTGTACGATTTTTGTCTTTCCACACACCCCACATCCCTTTCCCCCTGAGAATTGTCATTCCACTCCCTTTCTATGCCCCTGATTCTATTATATTCACCAGTTTATTCTGTTCATCAGATTTTTTATTCACTTGATTTTTAGATTCACTTGTTGATAGATATGTATTTGTTGTTCATAATTTTTATCTTTACCTTTTTCTTCTTCTTCCTCTTCTTAAAGAATACCTTTCAGCATTTCATATAATACAGGTTTGGCGGTGATGAAGTCCTTTAGCTTTTTCTTATCTGTGAAGCTTATTATCTGACCTTCAATTCTGAATGATAGCTTTGCTGGGTAGAGTAGTCTTGGTTGTAGGTTCTTCCTATTCATCACTTTGAACAGTTCTTGCCACTCCCTTCTGGCCTGCATAGTTTCTGTTGATAAATCAGCTGACAATCGTATGGGTATTCCCTTGTAGGTAACTAACTGTTTTTCTCTTGCTGCTTTTAGTATTCTCTCTTTGTCTTTTGCTCTTGGCATTTTAATTATGATGTGTCTTGGTGTGGTCCTCTTTGGATTCCTTTTGTTTGGGGTTCTCTGCGCTTCCTGGACTTGTAAGTCTATTTCTTTCACCAGGTGGGGAAAGTTTCCTTTCATTATTTCTTCAAACAGGTTTTCAGTATCTTGCTCTCTCTCTTCTTCTGGCACCCCTATAATTCGGATGTTGGTACACTTGAAGTTGTCCCAGAGACTCCTTACACTATCTTCATATTTTTGGATTCTTTTTTCTTTTTGCTTTTCCGGTTGAGTGTTTTTTGCTTCTTTGTATTTCAAATCTTTGACTTGATTCTTGCGATCCTCTGTATATCATTTTTTATTACATTCAGTGTATGCTTAATTTCTAGTTGGTCCTTTTTCATATCCTCGAGGGTCTCGCTAAATTTATCGTCCTTTTCTAGAAAATTCTTGAAAAACCTTATAACCTGGTTTTGAACTCTATATCCAGTCATTTGTTTTCCTCCATTTCTTTCATTTGTGACCTGTTTCTTTGTCTTCACATTTTGGCTGCTTCCCTGAGTTGATAGAGTGGCTTTGTGTGCTAGGTGTCCTATAGGGCCCAGTGGCTCAGCCTCCCCAGTTACCTGAGGTGGACACTCTTGGTGCACCCCTTTGTGGGCTGTGTGCACAGTCTTGTTGTAGTTAAGCCTTGATTGTTGTTGGTATCACTGGTAGGAATTGACCTCCAGGCCAATTGGCTGTGAGGATCAGCTGTGTCTATGCTGGGAGAACTTCTGTGCAGGAGACACCCTTATGAGACAAGACTTGCAAAAGCTTCTGTGATCAGCTTGGATTTGGGGGAGTGTTAGGGCAGAGCAGACAGCAATGGCTTCCCATCAGCCCTGCCCTAAGAGGCTCCTGGGTCTCAGTGTCCCGTGGTAATCGCTACAAGCACCTTTGAGAGAAAGCCGCCCTCAAGTTTTGCCCACTGCCAGACAGTCCAGTTTCTCCCCGAATGAGAGTCTGGGTCCCCAGAGTCTCCCCCGGAACTGGAGTTCAGAGCAGTTGGGAGCTTTTGTCTCCCTCCCGCTTGAGAAAGCCAGTCGTGTACTCAGTTGCCAGTCCTCTCCGCAAGCATGCCTCCGTACCTCTGCCTTCTGCAGCTCCTGTGAGTCTCAGTGTGCTTTTCTCTTTCCTTCTAGTTGTAGAATTTCCACTCAGCCAGCCTTCCTATGGTTCTGAGTGATGTCCATTTTGTCTTTTAGTTGTAGTTTTGAAATTGTTGTGCAAGGCAGCAGTTTAGGTGTTTACCTATGCCGCCATCTTGGTTTCTCCCCAAATTATTACTTTTAACACACAAATGCAATCTTTAAAAATCTAAATATGAGACAATTTGTGAATGTGGGGCCAAGGGCCTCCTCAGATCCTCAGTGCACCCCATCCTACTCCCTGCCCAGCTCAGCTCAGGTCTGTAGGATGGTTGTTCTTCACAATCACCATGTATGCAGAGGAGGAAAGTATATTCGTAATTTCCCACTTGATAAAGAAGGACACTTATGCGGGAAGACTGTGTGACTTTCCTAAGACTGTAAAACTGAGTGGCTGAGCAATGAATCAAACCCAGGTCTTTGTATTACAAATTCAGAGTTTTTTCCACTACGTGGCCTTACATCCTCTTCCAAAACACTTTCCCAGATAATGAGAATTAACTATGGTTCTCATCTTTAGAAAGATACAAGTAACACCCACTGGCCCATAATTAAAGAATAAATGTGTGCTAAACTATGTGGAACTGAAGGAAATTCATATGGGGGTAGAGGAGGCAACAAACTTAGTCTCTACCCAGGACTGTAGCTCCCCAGAGGCCAGCAAACTTTTCTATTCTGTGCCTCATAAACTCGAGACGGTCAGGTGTAGTGTCTCCAGGTTATCTGGGCTTGGTAAGACTTCATTTATCAGTCGACATTTATCATGTTGACCATGGGCTGGGTGCCGGGCAGCTTAAGGCTCATGGAAGAGCCAAGGACAAGTCAGCAGGTACCAGCAAGATACATTGGGCCAGCAGATAGTAATTTAAAACTAAGCCAAACAATACACAAGGTTAGCATCCAACAAGAAGGAACTGTTTGAATAAAAATAATCACCCATTAAAAGAAATCCCATGCAAAACATGTGTAGAATTATAAGTTTCTGAGAGGTGGGACTATGCATGGTTTTTATGGATTTCTTATTTGAGCTTAATTAATTTTAATGAATAACGTGCTTTATTCTTATAATAAGTATAAACTCATTTTGGTTAGGTCTATAAATAATTTCACAAATCATGGAGGAATGCTTATTATAATGTCCAGCAAAAAGAATCAGTAAAGAAATTGTTTTTTATGCATACTCTCTACTTCATACTTTAAAAGTAGTAGTATTAGTAGTAGTAATAATAATAATAATAATAATAATAAATGGGGGGAAAACTGTGAAGGATTGAAAAGTAATTCACTGAAATGTGACAGGTGTATTCTGTGGTAGTGATTTTTTAATCTCTATCTTTCCTGCATTTTTTTCAACTTTTCTACAATAAACATGAATAGCTTACATGGTATTGGATAGTAAACAGTAAGTGATTAAGCAGAAACCATCTGAACTACAGGAGAGAGAAAAAGGTTAGGGTGGAGGTTTATTTGTGTTTCCGGGAAGTGTAATGGGCCACCCAAGGGGGGAGGGATATTTTGGCCTCTGACTCCCACAAAAAGTGAGTTTTTCCACCCAAAGGGGATTTGAATGCCCTCCCCATGGCCAGGACGTACTAAAAATGCTCTTTTAACATTATCTTGGCAGAGGTGAGTGGCCTAAGAATGCAAAGATGCAGACGGAGTCAGCAGGGCAGAGGGACAGCTGTGGCAACACAGCCATTTCCATCCCACTGCTCCGGCGAGGAGACGGTGTTTAGCCAGCGCAGCGAGGGAAACCACAGCTTCCAAATAAAACACTGATTAAACGTAGTTCTTGAAGACTGCTCTCTCAACAAATGTAAAATTAAAGCCTAAGAACTTTCTACAGTGAGTATTTAAAACCCTAACATTAGATGAAGACATTCTAATGCTACCATATAGTCCCAGACAAATGGGATCTGCTAGTGTGCCCCCCAAAACTGACAATGAGATTAATCCAGACTGGCCCAGAACCAGTTTTTTTTAGAAGGTAATTTTTTTCCCCTAATGAGGAGCAAGTGAAGATGGTGCATCCTTTAAATTTCAATGATTTTCAACAAAGCTTTTTGTCAGATTCATTAAGTTCTTGAATTTTAAAAAGCTTCATAAAATTATTGAATTTAAAAAATCCCTTCAGTGGTCAGTGTCACTAATCATCAGAGAGATGCAAATTAAAACCACAATGAGATATCACCTCACACATGTCAGAATGACTACCATCAATTGTAGAGAGCGCCCCAGCTGTCCCTACTCAGGATCCATGGTCTGCTCTCTAGCCGCGCTGGACGTAGTAAAAGAGAGAATACTTATAATCAATAAATCAACAAATGACAAGTATTGGCAAGGATGTGGAGGAAAGGGTACCTCGTGCACTGTTGGTGGGAATGCAGACTGGTGCAGCTACTGTGGAAAGCAGTACGGAATTTCCTTTAAAAATTATAAATGGAACTGCCTTATGGCCCAGCAATTCCACTTCTGGGAATTTATCCGAAGAAACTGAAACACTGATTCAGAGAATATATGCACTCTTATGTTGATTGTGACTTTACTTATAATATTCAAGAGATGGAAGCAACCAAGTGCCCATTAATAGATTAGTGGATTAAAAAAAATAAAGTGGTGGTACATATATACAATAGAATATTACTTGGCCATAAAAAAGGATGAAGTCTTACCATTTGTGATGGCATGGATGAAACTATAGGGTATTATGCTCAGTGAAATAAGTCAGTCAGATAAAGACAAATACCATGTGATTTCACTTGTATGTGGACTCTGAATAACAATATAAATGAACAAACAAAACAGAAACAGACTCCTAGATACAGAGACTTATGGTTGCCAGAGGGGAGGGGTGCTGGGGGACTGGCTGAAAAAAAGTGAAGGGATTGAGAAGTACAAATTGGAAGTTACAGAACAGTCACAGGGATGTAAAGTACAGCATAGAAAATACCTATATATATAAAAGCCTAAGCAACCATCGCAACTGAACAGACGACTGAACAGGCTGTGTGGGGCGACCAGGCTGGCAGGGGGGTCAGTGAGGGGCGACCAAAAGACTGAACAGCAGGCTGCGTGGGGCGACCAGGCCCACAGGGGAGGCAGTTGGGGGCGACCAGGCTGGCAGAGGGGGGCAGTGAGGGGTGACCAGGCTGGTGAGGGGAATAGTTGGGGGTGACCAGGCCAGCATGGGGGGCAGTTAGGGGCGACCAGGCCAGTGGGAGGGGGGGCAGTTGGGGGCAACCAGGCTGGCAGGGGGGGCAGTTGGGGGCAACCAGGCCAGTGGGGGAGGGGCAGTAAGGGGCGACCAGGCCGGTGGGTGGGGCAGTTAGGGGTGACCAGGCCAGCGGGCAGTGGGGCAGTTGGGGGTGACTAGGCTGGCAGGAGGGGCAGTTGGGGGTGACCAGGCCAGCAGGGGGGGCAGTTAGGGGCAGTCAGGCAGGCAGGCAGGTGAGCAGTTAGGAGCCAGTGGTCCCAGATTGTGAGAGGGATGTCTGACTGCCGATTTAGGCCCGGTCCCCAGGATCTGGCCTAAACTGGCAGTCAGACATCCCCCGAGGGGTCCCAGAGTGGAGAGGGTGCAGGCTGGGCTGAGGGGGACCCGCCCCCCTCCCCCCCCCCCCCCCCCCGCCATGCACAAATTTCATGCACCGGGCCTCTAGTAGTTAATAATATCATAATAACTATATATGGTGCCAGGTGGATACTGAAAATATTTTAGGGAAACACTTTGCAGAGTATATGATTATCTAACCACTATACTGTACACCTGAAACTAATGCAAAATAATATTGAATGTAAACTGTAATTGAAAAAAAATATTTAACAAAAAAACTTAAACCCTTCAGGAATAATTATAGTTGCTATACTTAGGTGCACTTTGCCTGATAGTTATTGTCTAAACTCTTCTGCCAAATAATAATAAGAGCTACCATCTGTTAAAATTGTACTTTGTGCCAAGGCCTATACATACATTATCTTATTCCCAAAACAATTCAATGAGGTAGAAAACATTATCTATTTGACAAACTGAGGCTTTAAAAGATTAAGTAATTTGCCCAAAGTTGCTCAGCTAATAAATGAGAAAACTGGAACTTGAATCCATTTCTCTGTGACCCCAGTGCCCATATTGTAACCATCACTTTATGCTAGAAGGAGTTTTTAAATCTGTAACTCCCTTCAGAATTTAGTCTTAAAATTATTTCTGTCTGGATATACTACATGCTATTCATAATTTACTGTTATTATTAGGGGAAACGTTAAATCAATATCAAAACTGTTATTTATTGTACTATGAGCATATATTAATTTTTAAGGCACATTCCAAGCATTTTGTAAAATTAACTCATTTAACCATCATAACAATCGTGTAAAATCATACTATTATTTCCATTTACAGATGGGAAAACTGAGGCACATGGAGTGAAATAACATCAAAACCATATAGGAAGAGACAGAGATGGGATTTGAACCCAGGTCTGTCTGATTTCAGAGCCCATGCTCTTAACAGATATGCTACAGCTAGTATTTATATAGCAATGTAGCCATGAACAGGGATGTAAGCAAAGATTAGACTCACTGAGTGTGAGTGGTGAAAATATTTTCTCATCCCATCATTAAATTAAGTGCTTTACAAGCAACAAGTTAATGGCTCACTAATATTTGTCTGTCTTTCCAAAACCTAGTTAAGGTAGAAGGCCCATGCACAAGATATCGTTATGTGTGGTTTTTCCCCCATCGCTTATTCAGGTTGAAGGCATAAGCAAAGTCTTGCTATGCTATCTCTACACCCTGTTTCTTCCATACTGAATTTTCTTTCAAAAACTCCATTTGTCTATCCATTCCATTAAAACCAATTTTTTTTTTTTTGCCTTGCACTATTGGTGTCACCAGGAAGATAAAAAAAAATTTTTTGTTTCGTTTTGTTTTTTGTTTTGTTTTTTGTTTTTGTCTAAAGTTTTACATATGTCTTTTTCCCCACCTGACCTCCCCCCGCAGCCATTCCCACCCTGCGCAAGCCCCCACCTCCCCAGTGTCTGTGCCATTGGTTATGCTAATATGCATGCATACAAGTCCTTTGATTGCTCTCTAACCACCCCCTCCCCTGCCATTTGTCTCTGGAGCTATTCTTGTTCATCAAATTATGTTGATCATTATATCCCACATATGAGTGAGGTCATGTGATATTTATCTTTCTCTGATTGGCTTATTTCGCTTAGCATAATGCTCTCTAGTACCATTCATGTTGTTGTAAATGGTAAAAGTTCCTTCTTTTTTATAGCAGCGTAGTATTCCATTGTGTAGATGTACCACAGGTGTTTTTTTTTACCCACTCATCTGCTGATGGGCACTTAGGTTGTTTCCAAATCTTAGCTATTGTAAATTGTGCTGCTGTGAACATAGGGGTGCAAATATCCTTTCTGATTGGTGTTTCTGATTTCTTGGGATATATTCCTAGAAGTGGAATCACTGGGTCAAATGGGAGTTCCATTTTTAACTTTTTGAGGAAACTCCATACTGTCTTCAAAATAAAAAGCTTCTGCACAGCAAAAGAAACCATCAACAAAACAACAAGAAAGCCCACTACATGGGAGAACATATTTGCCAATATTTCAGATAAGGGTTTAATCTCCAAAATTTACAGAGAATTCATACAACTTAACAAAAGGAAGATAAACAATCCAATCAGAAAATGGGCAAAGGACCTAAATAGACACTTTTTGAAAGAGGACATACAGAAGGTCCAAAGACATATGAAAACATGCTCAAAGTCACTAATCATCCGAGAGATGCAAATCAAAACAACAATGCAGTACCATCTCACGCCTGTCAGAATGGCTATCATCAACAAACGACAAGTGCTGGCGAGGATGCGGAGAAAAAGGAACCCTTGTGCACTGCTGGTGGGAAGATAAAAATTTAAAGAGACTGAGAGTAAGAGACCCGATGCTTTAACTTATTGAAGTGAAAAGGCCACTGAGGTTCCGTGGCACTTAGGCAGTTGTCTTATGCAGCAAGCGATTCCGCGGCGAGAGGAAGGCCTGAGGCGGCCGGCCAGAGGAACTGAGATCACTGAGAACAGAACCAGCCCCGCACAGGAAATACTCCGCGTGCCCTTGCATTTTGGAGGTCTGGCCCGAACCTCCTTGGATCTCATTGTCCCTGCAGTTTATTAGGCCAAGAACTGTCATGAAAACTCCTTCCAGTTATTCTTAAATTTCCGCTATTTTGGTGATTCTATCACATGATGGCAAACTGGTTTAAACTGACCTCTGTGATAAATAAGCAAAAAAATTATCAATCTAGAGTATTTCAAAGCTGAAAGAAAGTTTAAATTGTGGTCCCAATAGCATTTTAGCCATTCATCTAACAAAACACTGAGATGAGTGAGGATAGTACCCGCTGCTGACAGAGATGCAGGGAAACACGTGCTTCTGTGTACGCCATTGACCGGAGTGTAAATTGTTGCACTATTTTGGAAATGAAACTGGCAGTATCTTTTTTTTAATCTTTATAGTTGAAAGTATTACAGAGGTCCTCCTTTTTTTCCCATGGATTCCCTCCCTCCCTTACCTACCCCTCCTAGGCCTTCACCACACTATTGTCTGTGTCCAGGAGTTATGCATATATGCATATAAATTTCCCAGTTAATCTCTCCCACCAACATCACCCACCCCACCCCCACCTTCCCTCTGAGATTCTGCAGTCTGTTCTATGCTTCTATGTCTCTGTGTCTATTTTGTTCATCAGATTCCAGCGAGATCATGTGATACTTATCTTTCTCTGATTGGCTTATTTTACTTAGCATAATACTCTCCAGGTCCCTCCATGCTGTCTCAAAGGGTAAGAGATCCTTCTTTTTTACAACTGCATAATATTCCATGGCGTAAATGTACCACAGCTTGGCAGTATCTTTTAAAATTAAAAACATACAGTTCCTTTTGTCTAGTATTTTCACCTCTGGAACCCTATCCTCTAGAAATAAACATATGTGTAACACCTATACTGTGGAATATTAATTATCAATTCAAAAAGAATGAATTAGATCCACATCTATTGATCTAAAGAAATATTCACAATGCATTTATTAGATGAGAAAAACAAGACACAGAAATATAGACAGAGTATGAGGTGGGGAGGGAAGGGAAGTTAAAGGAAGAAAAAGACTAGATAAAATAAAAATTTGAGAAAAAATATTATAATCTACAGCCAAAATATAGACTAGGTAATAGAAAATATTCCCGCAAATTCCTCATGTGTAACGTGGATATAGTAATAATATGTGTCTCAAAAGGTTAATATAAGAATCAAATAAATGGATGTATTTACAGGGCTTAGGACAGAACCTGGCATATAGTAGTATATTATTTTTCCTGGTACTTTAAAATTCTATTTATAATATTACTGTAATTAATGTTACACATATTAAATGTATAAAAGTATACATGATAGAAGATACTGTGGGTGCATGGAACATGCTTTGATTAGATGATGGGATTGCCAATGATCCTTGTCTGGGATTTTTTTAATGTTGCTTTTGCCATAAATTAATGTTGGGGAGGTGGGGTGATTTCATCTCTAAGTCTCCTTAACTGAAGGCAGAACTACATGTCTCCCATTAAGGCAAAGGTATGTTTTCCTATCCTATTTTTTATAACCATTTCCACTTATGAGCATCAAATGATTGCCTTCAGTATTGTAATTCAAAGTTTAATCCACCTTGGAATGCTTTCCTTTGATGAGCGTGACCATCTTTTTAGAATCTAACATGAAGACACTTTATTTGACAAAGGATTTTTGAAAACTCTTGCAAAAAGGCATAAAAGTTAAACCACACTTATCTGCTTAATAAATAAATTGCTTTTATTGAAAAGCATTAGCTTACATGAAATCAGGGCAGACTGGACAGCCAAGATGAGGAATGGCCATCTGTCTGGGCAAATCCCCCAGGGAGTGCCCAGCCGCTGCCTCTGTGGAGGCACTCGGTGTCATCCTTTCCATAAATCTGACTATATCCGAGGACACCCTTCAACTTTATCTTGAGACAGAGTGGCCACAATCTGCTGGACGCAGCCCAGGCTCTCCAGAGGCCAGACTTGAACATAACATTTGGAAAAGGGTCTCTCGGATGCCAAGTCTAGAGAAGGATCGTTTCCTGAGGCTTGTGTGTCGTGTTCCTGTTAATATAAATTATTGTCTCCATTTCAGTCGAGAGCCCAAATCCATCTGAGCCTCTCTGAAAGGAATCTTCAAGTTCGAAGAACAGAGGGAACTGAAGAGTTAAGAGCATCTATTTGCTAGTGGAAGAACTGGCTCTAGAACCAGAAAGGTTAAATTGTAAATCTTTGGCAAAACACAGCTTTCTCTACGTCATTTTCCTTTGGGACTAGATGAGAAACAGCTGGATATTTGCATAGAAAAACCACTGGGAAAACTCACGTTGGTTAACAACTCTTCTCCCAGACCTACACACAGATGATTCCTTGTCATTCTACTCTCGGCCCCATTGTCACCGCCTGAGTGTCTGTCCCTGACTTTCCACCCCATGCCCTCCTCTTAAACATTATCACTTTCTTCATGGCACTTACCACTATCGGGAAATTATCTTATTTATTGTCTCTCTTTCCACCAAAACGGAAACAACGTGAAACAAGTTTGGTCTGGCTTTTCACTGCCATGTTCCCAGGGCCTGGCACAGTGCTGGCACACAGTAGGTGCTCAGCGACTATTTGTTGAGGGAATTGAACATGCATGAATAACCATTGTGCTTTTCTACTTCCATTTTCCTTTAATGAACATAAATTTAGTGTGTGTTCATAATCATAACAATGTTTATTGTTTTTAAAAAACACACAAAGCATCAGCCTTCCTGAATCAAACTCCATTTTAACTACTTAGCTTGGCACATGCCATCACTCAACAAATGGACGGATATGTGTCAATTATGTGCCTGATGCTCTGCTAGTCATTTTTCTATTCATGATCTAATCACCACATCTCATCTAATCATCACAACACTCCTACGAAGTTGGTTTGTAATCCACATTGTACAGATGAAAAAACTGAGGCTTAGTAACTTCAAGTTTAAAAACTTGCTGCTAAGAGGCAGAGCTAGTGTTTGAATGCAGGTCTGCCTGACACCAAAGTCAATGACTGCTGTACCTCCCAATTGCCCAGATTTTCATAAGACAAAGTCATTCAACAAAAGTTTTCTTTTTTTAGGAGGGGCAGTGAAATCAATGATGTTCTTTTCCTATAATCTGTATCAGCTAATTTTAGCCAGATTGCCATTATATCCAGGACAGGTCCAGACACAGAGCAGGTTAAATAAATACTTGTCACTTCAAAGGGAAGGGGAGGGGAGGGGATGGAGAGGAGTGGAGAGGGAGGGGAGGGGGAAGGAAGGGGAGGGGAGGGGGAAGGAAGGGGAGGGGAGAGGGAAGGAAGGGAAGGGGAGGGAAGGGGGAAGGAAGGGGAGGGGAGGAGAGGGGAGAGGGAGGGGAGGAGAGAGGAGAGGGAGAGGAGAGGAGGGGAGGGAAGGGGAGAGGGGAGGGAAGGGGAGAGGGGAGGGAAGGGAAGGAGGGGAGGGAAGGGAAGGAGGGGAGGGAAGGGAAGGGAAGGGAAGGAGGAAGGAAGGGAAGGGAAGGGAAGGGAAGGGAAGGGAAGGGAAGGGAAGGGAAGGGAAGGGAAGGGAAGGGGAGGGGAGGGGAGGGGAGGGGAGGGAAGGGAAGGGAAGGGGAGGGGAGGGGAGGGAAGGGGAGGGAAGGGAAGGGAAGGGAAGGAAGGGAAGGGGAGGGGAGGGGAGGGGAGGGGAGGGAAGGGAAGGGGAGGGAAGGGAAGGGAAGGGGAGGGAGGGGAAGGGAGGGAAGGGGAGGGGAGGGGAGGGAAGGGAAGGGGAGGGAAGGGAGGGGAAGGGAAGGAAGGGAAGGGAAGGGAAGGGAAGGGAAGGAAAGGGAAGGGGAGGGGAGGGAAGGGAAGGGAAGGGAAGGGAAGGGGAGGGGAGGGAAGGGGAGGGAAGGGAAGGGAAGGGAAGGGAAGGGAAGGGAAGGGAAGGGGAGGGGAGGGGAGGGGAGGGGAGGGAAGGGAAGGGGAGGGAAGGGAGGGGAAGGGAAGGGAAGGGAAGGGGAGGGGAGGGGAGGGAAGGGAAGGGAAGGGAGGGGAAGGGAAGGGAAGGGAAGGGAAGGGAAGGAAAGGGGAGGGGAGGGGAGGGGAGGGAAGGGAAGGGAAGGGAAGGGGAGGGGAGGGAAGGGAAGGGAAGGGAAGGGAAGGGGAGGGAAGGGAAGGGGAGGGAAGGGAGGGGAAGGGAAGGGAAGGGAAGGGGAGGGGAAGGAAAGGGGAGGGGAGGGGAGGGGAGGGAAGGGAAGGGAAGGGAAGGGAAGGGAAGGGAAGGGAAGGGAAGGGAAGGGAAGGGAAGGGGAGGGGAGGGAAGGGAAGGGAAGGGAAGGGAAGGGAAGGGGAGGGAAGGGAAGGGGAGGGAAGGGAGGGGAAGGGAAGGGAAGGGAAGGGGAGGGGAGGGGAGGGGAGGGAAGGGAAGGGAAGGGAAGGGAAGGGGAGGGGAGGGGAGGGGAGGGGAGGGGAGGGGAGGGGAGGGGAGGGGAGGGGAGGGGAGGGGAGGGGAGGGAAGGGAAGGGAAGGGAAGGGAAGGGAAGGGAAGGGAAGAAAAGGAGGGTGGGTGGGTTTCTAAGAAACCATCAAAGAAAGAAAGGCCAGCAGTCCTTTCTGAGGTGGATGGCCTTGGCAATGTGGAATTAGAGAATCAGCCTCCTGTCTCTGTGACAAATGCCGCTGACATCCCAGGAAGCCCCAAACGCCCTTCCTGACAGGGGCCGCTCTGCCATGCCTCTCAGGACATCAGCATTTCTACCTGGCATTGGTGGCCCCTACCTGGATGGGTTGACACTGTGACTTGCTGGGAGGTCTCTGAGCGAACAGTGAGGGAAGGGATAGAGAAACACTAAAATCTGGCATGAAAACTTCCTATCTGTCTCCCACCTCTGGTTCCATTGTCACTAAAAATTATACTTTAAGATCAGACTCCAAAAGTCTACGAGTGACTTTGCTTGTATCCAAAATGTGATCCATGAGTGGGAGGAGGGAGTGGTTACGAAATGGCTTTCTGCGCTGAGTGTAAGAGCCTGGGATTTGCCCTCCTTAGGTGGAGGCTCTCCTGTGAAAGGGTATTTCCTTGTTAACTGCCTGTTTCTCTGCAGGTCTGAGCTGGAAGGGGTCAGATCTGTTCACTTTAATTGTTGTCGAGCCAGCCCTGCCACAGCACCTGGTCACACAGCAGGCATGCAATCGCATTTGTTCATGTATGCATTCCATAGATATTAATTGAAAATCTTTGTTGCAATTCCAAACTCTGAAACTCTCTGAAAACCTACAGATTTCCTGGAAGTTAGCAAGCTCATTTGACAGGGACTCCTGACAGGAACAGACACGAGGCTCATGAGAGTCTTTTTGCTCTCCCTCAGTGTGAATGCTCATGTATTCTCCATGTTCCACTGCAGATATGCAAAGGTGTCTGATTATAGGATGCTGCCCCAGACTCTTCGGGTGCTACAGAACTTAGTGATATGTACCCCATGACCGTTCTGAATTCCCAAAGCACTTGGACCCCACAGGCTTCAGATAAGGGGTTTGGGGGTTGCATCTGCTCGGATGTGTAGCAGGCATCGTTACAGGTAAAACCAAGGTCCTCGCTCTCGTGGAGTTTACGTTCCAGCTAGCCGGGCAATAAAAAGAAGGCAAATAAAGAAGGTCATTCGGAGGGAGATAAGTGTTCTGAAGAACCTTAGTCAGGAGAATGGGGCAGAGATGTGTCAGAGCTCAGAGACGCCCTCGCGAAGGAGACCCAGATGAAGAGAAGGAAGCAGCCATGAGACGATCTGACGTCAGGGCACCTGCACTGATTCATCCTGAGATCAGGGACCAACAGGACCTTGGCACGGGCTGTCTCTCCTGCCTGGAAGGAGACATTTAACTTTCTGAGCCTCAGCTTTTTTTCTCCTGTGTTTTGCTCAGGATTGTACATATCTACGAAGCATTCGGGTTGAAGTCACATTTGTGGCCGCTAAGGGAAACACCCCCTTGAGGGGAGGTGTTGAGGACTTGGTAGACGTTCTCTATGGGCTATAATGTGCCACAAATCACAGCGCAGTCTCTGCCCCCCTGGGAATGAAGACTCAGCCCGAGCAGCCTCTCTCTGAGCCAGGGATGTGGACCATTCCACAGAGAGGCCGGGGCTGGCCAGCATGGCTGCTGAGCTGCTCCTTCCAAGTCCTGCGTGCCCTCCACAGGGGGCTTGTGTTTTCACAGATAAACAAACACAGCATGGGGACCCCCAGAGACTCCTCAGCGCTGTTTCTCCAGCGACGGTGATGCTAACACAAAATACTCCTTCTGGGCACCAGCACCCAACGCGCCCCGACCAGGTCTCCCCAGAGAAATGTTCAGTTTCTCCCCAGCAAACGTTCATTTTCATTGTTGCTGTTGTTATTATTGTTTTTCCTTTGGTCTTCTCGCTTAAGAGAAGGTAGAGGCTGCTACGGGGCAATCCTTATGTCTGGAACCAATGAGCCTGGTTGTGGACAAGCTTGGTGAGTGGAGGCCGGCGGTGGGCCTGGTGAGAAAAGGGGGCTGAGGCCAGGCAGGGTACAGAAGGGGGTGTTTACAGGCTCGTACACTTGACTGTGCCATAACACCCCTCTTTTCAGCATTAGATGTCAGCAGCTGGTGACATGTCCAACAACTAATGAGTGGGGGAGACAGCTGGGGGCACCACAGCTTAGCTCTCCCCCAAACTGTGATGGGTCACCCCGCCTTGGCCAGCTTCTCGAACCCGAGTGAACAAATCTGAGAGTCTGGACAGTAACACCCACAGGAGTTGCCAGGTTCCTCTTGGCTAAGTGAGACGATTTTTTCCCATTTCAAAGAGCTGTTGGTCTGATGAAGGGAAGAGAGGGTTTACAGAGTAATGGGAACTGTATGGAAGAATGTCTAAAACATTAAGGTCGACTCCTTCATCTTCTATAATTTTGCTTCGGCCTCTGCCAGGGCAGAAACTGTGTTCTAAATGATTCCAGCTTCTTCGCCCTCCTTAGTAAGATCTCTAAAAGCGAGCACGTTGTCTGTACTTGTCAACATCTCTTTTGTGCTTCTGTCTCCTCTCCCCTGTTGTTCCGGTGCTTTCACTCTGATGAGTTTAGAAAGGAGTCGGCATAGTAATTGCGGCTTAGGAGGACTCCACTGTCTACAAAACACTTTCACATGCAACGTCTTGTGGAAAGACTCCGAAAAATAAACTGCTGGCTCCCTTGTAAAGAGCCTTCCTTAGTTAGCAAAATAGTCACTGGGCCCTCCCTCCATTTCAACGACTTGCGTTTCTCACACATTTTCTGTCTTTGTTGACTTAAGTTCAAAGTCAAACTAGCAAATCTGTTTTGTCAGATGGGAAGCTCTCTGCTAGGGGTTCAGAGAGACCTTGAGCATGGCTCACTGCGCTCTCCCCCTGCACACAGGACCCGCTGTCTCCCCGAGACATTAACAGCTTTGTGCTTTCATTTATTTATTTAATGCTGCAACGGCTTAAGCCCGTCTGCCAGAATGTCCTTGAACACTGGGATCTCAGGGCCAGAAGGGATTCCTAGACTAGCTCTAAATCACCCCCACGGAAAGGCCAACTAAACAGTCGTTACACTTTCTTAGGGGCCTGCTTGCCTGTTAGTGTTTTGGACCACCAAGCGGAGCCTGGAAGCCCGGTCCATCTGCAGATCCACGTTTAGGACCGTGATTGAAGGGAAATACGACGTCTCCAACAGCACTTCCCAGAAGAGCCCAGCCTCACCCGCTGGGGCAGCTGGTGATGGAAATGTGCTCACCGTGGTCAGAAAAGTCTTCCCTCATGATGCTTGCCCTTCACTTGACATTTCCCAGGACAATTTGCTCAGCGACAGCCTGTTGCTCAAAGGAGGCAGGATAACATTCTTCGGTTTCTCTTTCCAGTTTGCTTCATAAATGAACACTGTAAACAAGCTTTTCCCCTAATCGTCCCCCCACCGCTCATCTCTCCTGACAATGATCTGACCCCTAAGAGAACTCTGACAAGTAGAGTACTACATACATGCAGAAAATTAGTACTCAGTACTTCAGTCACATCCTATATAATAAAAGGGTAATATGCAAATCGACCGAACTGCGGAATGACCTGTCGCTATGACACACACTGACCACCAGGGGGGGCAGACACTCAATGCAGGTGCTGCCTCCTGGTGGTCAGTGAGCTCCCACAGGGGGAGCTGTGCTCAGTCAGAAGCCGGGCTCATGGCTGGCAAGCGCAGCGGTGGTGGGAGCCTCTCCCACCTCCGCGGCAGCACTAAGGACCCCTTGGGGGATGTCCTCCTGTGGGGAGCGGGCCTAAGCCAGCAGGCGGACATCCCAGACTGCGAGAGGGTGCAGGCCAGGCTGAGGTCCCCCCTCCCCCACAGTGCACGAATGTCATGCACCAGGCCTCTAGTTTCAAATAAAGCAACTTACAAGGACATTTATGAAAAGAACATCCCCTTTGCTTTGGAAACAAATGTGCATTTTCTTGTTAATAAACAGAAGTTCCCTTCTCTCTCTCGCCTGACTGTAATGGATCCAAGAACTAAACCTTTGTATATCCTAAAGAAGAAGTTTTATATTAAAGGAGAATAAAGAGACATGACAGCTAAATGCAATGCCTGATTCTGGACTTAACCTTGTGTTGTGGAGTTTTTGAAAAAAACAACTTCATTTTGATAAGGTCCAATTTATAAATTTCCTCTTATGGGCTGTGCTTTTGGTAATAAATCTAAGAATATTTTGCATAGCTCTAGGTCCTAGATTTCTTCTAAATTCTTTTTACATTTAAGTCTGCAATCCATTTTGGCTTCACTGTTGTATAAAGTATGAGGTTTAGGTCGAGGTTCATTTTTTTTTTTTTTTTTTTTTTTGGTCAATGGATGTCCAGTTTGTTGAAAAATCTATCCTCTCTTATATTGCTTTTACACGTTTGTCAAAAATCAGTTGGGCATTTCTATGTGGGTCTATTTCTGGGTTCTTTATTCTCGTTCATTGATCTTTTTGGCTATCCTCGGCCAATACCACACTGTTCTGATAACTATAGCTTTATAGTAGGCCTTAACATCAACTAGAGCAATTCTTACCACATTATTTTTGTCCCTATGGAAATTAAATATTTCTATCATTTTACTTGGGAATAAATGTAACTTACAGTAAAGTTGCAAGAGTAAAAATAGTACAAGACATACTCAGATACTCTTTATCCAGATTAATCTATTAATTACATTTTCTGCATTTGCTTTATCATTTGACCACACACACACACACACACTTTTTTTTTTTTACTAAACCATTTTTAAAAAGCTAAGTTAAATGCATCATGGCCTTTTATTTCTAAATACCTTAATGTGTATTTCCTAGAAATAGGGATTTTTTTTTACATAACTACAATATAGTTATCAACTCCAATAAATTTACCAGTGATAAACACTCTTATCAAATCTGCTATCCACATTTCAATTTTTTTGAAAACTGACCCAGTAATGTCCTTTATATTCTTAAACCCACTGCTTTTCTAAGTAGCAGTCATTTAAACAATGTGCTTTATAATCAATCCCCAAGGACTACACAATTTTCTGTAATTTGTTCCTTTTTGTTTTTCTCATTGGATAAGAATTTCTCGGAATGAAAGCTATGGTGTCAGTATTTTCAAAGCATTTCAACACACTCACCATCGCTAGCCAGGCTACGGCGGCGCTTCACACGAGGGGGGCTACTCAAGGTGGGACAGAGCCCTGAGGTGCAGGTTTCAGCTCCCTGTATCTGAACGGAAGCCCTCATACAGATGAGGCTTTTTGGATGAAAATTCCCCACTTTTTTCTGGCTGATTCTAGCCACCTGGGGCATTAGCAAGGCAAATGATTCATCAGAGGCACTTAGCAGAGAGAAAACAATTCAGTAGACCTATTTCCTGACCTCACTCTTTGATGGATATTTCCTAACTCTTCCATATACTTAGCCCTGATCACTTTGAGATCTACTGCTGGTGAGAGGGTAGCATAGGTTAGGAGAGTCCCTACATTCCCGGTAAAGGTACCTCCACCCCCCCACCCCACCCCCACCCCCCCGCATGAGACAGTTCAGGAACTGGCAGCAGCCTCCAGGCAGGGCTTTCCAAAGGGCAACGAGATGGAAAAGGTGCCCGGGCCCCATTCCCTGACGGCCCCCTTCGCGGTGAGTGTGACTTTATCTAACTGTGTTTCCCAAATTGCCAGGGCGAGGGTCTCACAAGTACAGGTTCCCTCAGGGGCGCACGGAGCTGCACGGCTGTCCCCAGCACTGTCCTGGGAAATAAAAGACACAGCGTTGCTGTAACTAGGGCTAAAATTTAGGAACCAAATTATGGGATGCAGACGCCAACCTCTGTGGCCTGGCATTAGAACCAGCAATTACATTGTCCCTTTGCAGTCATAACACATCTTGGCTATTGCCCTCTGCACCTTGATGCCTGGCTGGGACCCAGCAGATGGGCAGACGCGCTAGATGATTTACTGTACGCTGAACCCTCACCCGTGTGACTTTTAAATAATTTGCATTTGGGCACAGAGCCAAGAGGACTCTAAACTGTGTCCCTAAGTTGCTGACCCCCTCACTCTCCCCACCTCTCACCCCTGATGCTCTCTGCAGCCCCTCCAAATCCATGCACACTTCCACACGAAAGAAATAACCATGCAGCGTGATTCAGGTTCACCAAGAAGGGAGGTCAGATTAATTTTTAATTTCTAGTGATGCCTATTAACAAAAGGTGTAAGTCGTTCCACAGAGATGCCCTTCCTTGCCAGGATAGCTTGGGTGGGTTCAAGCACTATGGCAACATGCTCCGGTTACAAAAACGTGTCTTACAGAAACGTCATCACCAGAGCCTCTGAGAATTTCTCAAGCCACTAAGACAAAAGCCGCCTCTTCCAAATGAGGGGGTGGCCAGCGGGAGAGGTAATCTTGCTCGGTCGCTGCTGACGCGTCGCTTTCTGCTGGGGGTTTATCTTTAGCTCTCTGGTAATCCACGCCGAGCAGGGCAACCTCAAACAATAGGGCCTCTTTTCTGCCTTGCACCCTCTGTTTCTGGTCAGCACCGAGCAAGCCATCATTAGGTGGTTGCCGGCGCAAAGCGGCGGCCTTGGGCAAAGCTAAAATGTTTGTGACACCAAAACAAAGATGCTCCACGCCGCTGAGACCACGGAGTCACGCAGGGAACAACTGGAATGGGACTCCAGGCCAAGGCTGACGGAGCGCGCGGTTAACTCTTGTCTGCCCGGCACCAGAGTGCCTGATTCCGGACTTAACCTTCCTGCGGGGAGAGGCGCAGGAACGCGGGGCGGACAGCAGAGGGCAGTGTTCGCTGCGCCTGCTCCCAGCTCGGCTCCGCGTGCAAGGGCAGCGGGGCCAGGAGAAAACTATGCCCAGCATTTCATAACACAGGAAGTGGGGGGGAGATTAGATACTGAGCTCTGCAGGCACCACCGCACAAGCAGGGCGTTTGTGAGAGTCACTGTTTCCCCCTCCGCGAAAGCCTGCCGGATGGAGAGTATGTGGGTTTGTTGGGCAGTCAGAGTGACTAACCCTCTCAGGGAAAATAAAGGAAGATGTAAGCTCACGGGGTCCAAACGCTCCGCTTTGCAGACAAAAAGCAGGTTTGTATGTTGACTGTTCGCTTCTCTGTGGGCTTGGATTTTAGTATCAGCGTGGGGGGGAGGGGGTCAGATCTTCCTCTTGGGCGTCCTTAGAGGATTCTCAGTCATTTCCAAGTAAGACCCATGGGTGGCCTGTGTGTGAGAACTTTGGGTCCTGCCCGGGGGTTCCTGTCGCCGGCCCTGGACGGCATCGTGCTGGTTGCACTTCATTCAGGTTCTTCGGGAAGAGTTTCCGCAGACACATCGTTTCACCCCACAAAGGCCTGCAGCCTGAGTGTGCACATTCACCAACACGTCTACCTATTCTCAGCTAGACATGTTCCCTGCCTTCTCCTCTAGGGGAAGTACTCTTTAATTCCGCATTAATTCCCTCCTTTCTGCACAGGATTCTGAGCTGCTGATGGGTACAAAGCTCTGTGTTAGACACACAAAGATGAGACGGGCACTGTCCTGGCCTTTATGAGACTACACAGCAAGTAATGAGAATCAGAGGTCAGTCCGACGGGTGGCTCAGTTGGTTGGAGCGTCATCCCTTACACCACAAAAGTTGCACATATCTAGGTTGTGTGTTTGTTATCCGGTCGGGGCATGTACAAGAGGCAACCGATCAATGTTTCTCTCTCTCTCTCTCTCTCTCTCTCTCTCTCTCTCTCTCTCTCTCTCTCTCTCTCCTAAATCAATAGAACTAGATCCTCGGGTGAGAATTAAAAAAAAAAAAGAATCAGAGAAGGTCATACATAACCATAATATAAGGTAGAATGGCGTTCACATAGAAGAAAAATATAAACAAATAGCAAAAGAGGAGATTCTATTCATCTGGAGTGGAGAGCTGAAGAGACGCGTCATAAGGGAGAGAGCCTTTGCTTTGGGTCCTGAAGGTCAGGTTTCAAAGGCAGACGGACGGTCCGAGGAGGAACCCCAGGCCTGAGCGGAGATGGGGAGCGGCCAGTTCCTGGGCAGCTGCCTGTCCAGTGCGCACAGGTGCAGAGGAAGGAGATACAAAGGAAAGGCTGGAGTGCGCGTGAACCCCACCGCAGAGAGCGCTTCAGGCCCCGCCCAGGGGACCGATTCCAAGAGGCAACAACGGGAAGCCCCCGGAGGTTGTAGGCCAGCAGGGCCAGGATTGGAGCTGATTCTAGGAAAACAGTCTGGCACGGACAAGGAGAGCAGAGCAGAAAGTAAGACAGCCAGTTAAGGCACTATCATTGCAAAAACAGACGATGGCATTTTGTGGTGGCCATCACCCAAAGCAGGGGGGGGACGGGGGAGGCAGACACGAGAGGCCCCGTGGTCTCCACGGTTTGGTGGCAAAGTAAGTGTTGCGAGTTGGGGGCAGGGTGGGCAGTGGCACGGGGTGTGTTTGGAGAGGACATGTCAGGGACAGAAGCACAAAGG
Source organism: Cnephaeus nilssonii (assembly GCF_951640355.1). Lineage (NCBI taxonomy): Eukaryota > Metazoa > Chordata > Mammalia > Chiroptera > Vespertilionidae > Cnephaeus > Cnephaeus nilssonii. Next base: position 86,337,999 of record NC_137072.1, on the reverse strand, counting down.
GAAGGTGGGGCCGGCAGTTTGGAGAAGGAAGATCAGGAATCTGGGATGGGAAACTCCTACAAATCTCAGTATGGAGATGTCCAGGGGTCGCTGCACACCAGGCCTGGTGCTCAGAGACGGGTCCCAAGACAAACACGTTCCAAGTTCAAGTAAACGTGGGTTTTCCCGGGAGATGGCCATTCTGCAAGTCTCTGCCGTCTTGACACTCCACACCGTGTGTGTGTGGGGGGGACTCTCTCAAGGGAAGAGAGAGTCCCACAAACATTTAGGAATGTTTTTTTCTTGGATCTTGTTCGGTTTCTTCTTGCCTTAATGTTGGTGTACACTGTCCTAAAGAAGCCTGATTTATAAAAACAAGGATCAAGTAAAACATAAATTAGTCCTGGAAACAGGGAAGGGAGTGCTTATTTGCTTCGCTAAAAGATTTATTGATGTAGAAAAAGATGTATCGTCGAATCCCATAAAAGGGCTTTGAATACATTTTTAAAATAGGATCTGGCTGATATATAATCAATTTAAACACAGCTTTCTAGGCAAACCTCTGTGGAAAAAAAACAAGGGGTAGCCAATGTTTGAGACAGCTTTGCCGCTTCATCCTTGGGAAAAATTAAAACGATGCAATTAGAAATTAATATGGGACATTAGAAGGCCATGTGGTATAATAGAAAGATCCGGAATCAGGTTTAGATCTGGCTAACTAGTGAGCACAAATACGAGAAGACAATAATACAATGTTCTGCCCAAAGTTATTGTATTACACAGGAATTCATGTGAACTTGCTTTGCACAGTTCCTGGCACAGAGTAGCCGCTTACTCAAAAGCTCAGGCTTCCTGGTGGTAGTCCAGCTCGAAACCTCCCTTGTCCCAGAATGAGTGTCTCCCTTTCTCCTTCCCTTTGCCTTCATCCCATCCCTGTGAGTGACATGGGCACAGCATCCCCCTTGGCCGTGATTCTTTCTCAGAGCTTTGCTCTCTGGGGGGTGTTTTTTAAATGAGTAACAAGCCTGGACGGTCAGGAATGAGGTCCTGCCCTTCACTGGAGGACAGTCACTTTACCCGGACGGAACCAGAGCGTTACCTCCTGGAGATCAGAACTCCAGAGAGCACGAGGCCCTTCTCCCCAACACCCCAGGACCAGATGAGGGCACCCTTCCTGGCTCCCTGTTCCCTGGGACTCCAGGAAAGAGACAGATGATCCTCAAATTCATAGTAAGCATCGCACCATGCACAGCACCATTCTGGGTCCTCGGTGACAAGTGCTTTCATGAGCCACATTGTCTTTGAACCCCACAGGGAAGAGCACAGACCGAGTGGATTCAAATCCCTCCTCCACTGCTCACTAGCTGTGCAGCCCTGGACTGTCACCTGCTCTCTGTGCCCCGGAGCCTCCTCTGCACAATAAGCTGACAGAAGAACCCTCCACGCCTGAGTTCCCATGGAGCTCAAGGAAGATGGCATAGCTGTCTGTGAAAGATCCTAGAACTGCGCCTGCCACACAGCGAGTTCTCTACAAGCGCCTGGTGATCCACACTCTCCCAAGGAGGGAAAACGAGGCTCAGAACTGTCCGTCATCATCAGCTCAAGATTACATGCCTTAAGTGGCAAGCTGGAGCTTAAACCCAGAACTCTCCATAAACACAATCACACATAATTTGAGCAAGAGAAAGCAAAACAAAGGCCTCCTTATTCCTTCTCTTGTATTGAGACAGCTCCTCTGTCCCACTCATTCCTCACATTTCCTTCTTTCTCGCCCCGCCCCCCCCGCAAAGGTGAAAGGTCAAGTTTTGCAGGAAAGTTGTGTATTGGGATGCGTCTAAGGTTCACCGCCTCTCACTTCCAAGCTAGGCCATTCTGTGGGGCTCACTCACCTTTAATGGAATTATCTGATAACTTCATTATTTCCATTTATTGGTTTAGCAAATACTAATTGAGTCAGCATCCTATTAGGCACCAGATGAAAAGGGATGGCCCTACCCCACGGGGAGACAGGTAGTAGAGGCATTGTTGCCAGAAGCAACCGAGCTGACAGGAAATTATGGATGTTCTTCTCTTTAAAAACAGGATAGTTTCCTAACCAGCCACCTGTTTGGCTAACTTATCCAGAGGACCAGAGAGCAAAGACCGAGGAGAGATTAATATCAAATCTTTGCCATTTGACTGACACACCAGCCCAGGGTGGAGAAGTCCCACCCTCCTTCGCTGGGGTGCCTCCTGGGGCGGGCACGGTGAAGAGCCCAGGCTTTGGTGAGATCAATGGGCTTTGCATCATCCCGGCTCTGACGCCTCCCGTGGTGCGATCTTGAGCAAGTCTGAGCTCTTTCAATCACCACTTTCTTAGGAGATCCCTCCTGTGAAGCATAAAGGAGATGGGCAGCAAAATGCTTACCACAGGGTCTGACACATGGGACTTAATGGATCACAGGGGACCTCTAACAAATGGCGACTTGCAATGTTATACCAGGGCAGAGGCGAACTCTCTCCCGTGGTCGGGGAGGGGTATGCCGACTCAGGCCAAGGTCTCCCAGCTTGTGCTTATGAAGGGGGCTGCAATTTGCAGGGATCCAGAAAGTTCTGAGCCAGGCTTGTGACTGTAGGTGGTAGACCAGAGAGTCTACCTCTAGATTGGTGCCGGGATGCTAATGTCACCCAGTGGCCAAGTCTCCATCCTTTTCCAAAGCATCTAGTCTCCCTGCTTCTATCTCCGCCCTCCCACTGTCTATTCATAACACAGACTCCAAACAGTGAGTCAGATTATGTCATTCCTCTGTCCAAACACTGCAGGCGGCATCGAGAGAGAGTGAGAGAGAGAGAGAGAGAGAGAGAGAGAGAGAGAGAGAGAGGGAGAGGGAGAGAGACCATAGTTATTAAAAGGAAAGTTTGTTGTTAATGCAGAAACATGCTCCTTCCTCCAGGCAGACACAGTAGTCTTGCATCCGGGCACAAAGCTTGGTGAGTTCAGGTGTCCTTGTGCAGGGAACAGCCTGCACAGTCACCCTGCAGTGCTGTGCACAGTCCCTTATGCAGCCACATCACCTCTCACTTCATCTGTCACTCATCTCCTCACCCTCTTTGATCCAAATATGCTGGAAGTTCTTTGAATACCCAAGCATGCTTCTGCCCCAGGACCTTTGCACTTACTGTCCCCTCTGTCTGGGAGTCTCATCCCCTAGATATTCTCCACCTGGCTCCCTCACTTCATTCCAGTCCCTGCTCTGATACCATCTCTCAGTGAGGTCTTCACCCACCTCTGCATTTAAAATTGGAGCATCGCTATCTAGCATACTGTGTTACTTGTTATTTAGTTATTGGATTGTCTGTTTCACCCCCCTGGAATGGGAGTTACTAGAAGGCAGAGCATTTTTACAGGTGTTCATTTACTGCTGGATTTAGTGCCTGGCACATAGCACAAACTCAGTAAATATCAGGTAAATACATGACCATGAGGACAAGCCCAACCGCCAAGGAAACCATGGCTTCTGCCCCAGAAGTGCCAGCTTTTTCCTTGCGGACCAACGCATGCCTATGAGATTTCTGCTGTGGATACAGGAGGGATGCAGCCTGCTGTCTCTCCCAGATTCAGGCGCATGCAAAGAGGCGCCTGGTGCATAGAAGCTGTGCGTCTGGCCAGGAGGCCCCCAGGAAGCCTTGGCATGGGGTAGGTGTTCGGTAGACACTGACATGATTCAATGACCACGTCCTCCTGTTGCTTGCTGAGCTGTCAGCCACGTTACAAAACAATGTGGTCCTCTCTCCAGCACGGTGTCCAAAAGCCTTGTTTCAAGTTCCCACTCTGCTTCTCACTTACTGTTGTTGTTTTTTATTGTTGTTTTTTTTTGCCAGCTCAGCCATTTAACCTCTCTAAGTATCCATTCTCTCATTGGTAAAATGCAGATCATGAGGCATACACTGCGGGTGTTGTGAGGCTGTTGCGGGAACAAATAAAATAATGGATATGTTCAGTGGAGACACTGATCTCCCCTTCTTGTGAGCTGGGCACATCCTTCCTCCCAATGAAAGACTGTATTTCCCAGCCTCCTTTGCAGCTAGAAACGGCCATGTGACAGATCTAGCCAATGGGGTGTGAGCTGAAGTGGTGTGGCAATTTCAAGGCCCTGCCCTTAGAGAGAGGGAGGTGCCCTCCTCGCCTGAGCATTGGAAAGCAGAGAACGTACTGAGCCATCTTGGGCCATTCAGAGAAAGGCACCAACAGGGCCCTTAAGCACGTTATAAAGCAGAGCCAGTTTACCGGCTTAGACGTACATACAAGAGGGAAGTAAGATTCTTTAAAGCCTCTGTTATTTGGGGTCTCTAGCACATGCAGCTGCGAGTACATTCTCATTCATCCAATGAGCATTTATCGAATATCTGCTGTGTGCCCGGCAAACGTTAGGTGCTCAGGCTGATGCAAAAATAGCTCCTTCCCTTACAGAACCAGAGGGGGAGACATGGCACCTAAGTCATTGCGACATGGGGTAGTCAGAGCACGGGTGGAGGGAAAGACAGGGCGGTATGGGAACTGAGGGAGGTGCAGACACCTTGTAAGCCCTACAGCTCCCTATGCTCCCATTCATTCCCACGCTTACTGAAAAAACCGCTCTCTGCTAGGCCCTGTGCTAGTTTGGGGAGCACAACAGTGGACAAGACAGACAAGGTCCTCACTCTCAAGGAGCTTACCTGCCTTATAAGCAAATAAAACAAGTCATTTTTGTATCTAGGAAATACAATACCTTCTAAGAAGGTTGAATGGTACGGAGACCCTAACGCAGGACATCTGACAGCGTAGCAGGTTTATTACGGAGCAGTGCCTGCTTGAGCCTCGTGGCCCCGGAAACCCCAGTGGCATGTAAACTGGGACCCGAGTGAAGCAGGAACGGAGAAGAGCGTGTTGTGCAGAGGCCCCTGTGGAATGTAGGTCAGCGTGGCTGGAGGCGGAGTGAGCAGGCAGACATGTCAGAGGGATGGCCTGGCCAGACATGGCAAGAAGTTAGAATTTTTCCCGAGTGTGTTTGGAAGTCACTGGAGGTCTTTACAAAGCGGAGGGGGGGGGCAGGGGGGGCGCATGATCAGATCCATGTTGTAAGGAATCTGACCACCCACCCCCCGGCTGCTCTGTGGCAGAAGGACTGTGGGGACACCAATGGGGAGGCCATGGTAGCGTGTCGGGTCAGAGCTGGTGACCTGGACAAGGCTGGCAGCAGTGGGGACTAACAAGTGGTCAGATTGGGGACCTATTTGGGAGGCAGGGTTGGCCAATGTTCCTGATAGAATGGGTGAAGGTATTTATCAAAACGGAAGTCTTAAGTGTTTGGTCTGAGCAGCTGGGTGGGTGGTGGCGTGGTTCACTGGATGGAGAAGGTGGGAAGGGGGGACAGGTTGGGGCTGGGGGCTGATCTGTATGGAATGAAACGTATTAGCAGCCATTGTGGGGACTTTGCCTTTCCTCCCAATGAGGCCGAGAACCTCTGGAGGACTTGGCCACACCGCATGGAGGCCCTGCCAGCTCTCCCCATCTAACAGGACTGCAGCCTGGACCTGGGACCTTACACCACCAGGCCCCCATCACCTCCCTGACCTCCCCCACAGGGCTCCTCCTTGCTCACTGGTGGCTGTCTCACCACTAACCTCTAACCCTGCTCCTGCCTCAAGGGGTGTGCCTGTGCCATCCTCCTGGCATAGCCTGCTCACCCCCCACAAGTTCAGCTGGCTCCCCGCTTCGCCTCCTTCAAATCTCTGTCCAAATGTCACCTTCTCAAGATGACAGACACCCTGCTCTATAGAAAAAGGAAAAACTCCACCTTCCCCTCATGGCAACAGTCCCTGTCCCTCTCACCAGCTTTATTTTTCTCCAAAGTACTTGCCACATCCTAATAAACAAACATCTCTCTCACTTATTTACATATTGTCCGCCCCCTCCCATTTGAATATAAACTTCATGGGGACAGGGATTTTTGTCTACTTTGTTCACTGCTGGAAGCAAGCCTGGTACATAGGAGGTGCTCAGCAAATGATCAATGCGGAGTAAATCGAAGTACACTGTGTTATCTTTCTTTTATAGAAGTCTTGTTTCAATTTCAACATTTATTCGATTTTAATAGGAAGTAAGGAAAAGGAAATCTGTGTTCGAAAAGTCCAGTTTCCCAGGTCAACCAGGACAGTTGGTCATTCCTACCATCCCCCCCATGTGACAGTTGAGAAAACCGAGGCTTACTGAGATTCTAATGTGTGTAGTGCCTCCGAAAAACCAAGCTTGCACTGGCCTGGTTAGGTCACCCAGCCCAACAGGCATTATCCGAGCAGGACCCAACGTGTTTCCTCACACTCACACCCACAGTCGTGAGTCAGCGCGTGGAGATCAGATCTTGTAAGCGCACCGATTTTAAAAGCCTTGTCATTCATGAAAAATAAAGCTGCGAGTAATCTGAGTGGGATTCTGCAGAGACCAGGAACCTTCTAGTCGTCAGTACTGGCCCTGGATTGGGTTTGTCTCTTTGGCATTTAGCAAGCACTTCATGTATTCTATAAGAGTGCATACACAAGAATACTCACAGCAGCACTATTCACAACGGCCAAAAGGTAGAAACAACCCAAATGTCCAGCAAGGTGAACGGAAAAACAGAGGGTGGTACATCTATGCAATGAAATATAGCAGAAGGAAGACATGATCCATCCTACAACATGGATGAGCCTTGAAAACATCGAGCTGAGTGAAAGCAGCCAGACACAAAGGTCACATACCGTATGATTCCACTTGCAGAAATGTCCATAGGTCCACGGAGACGGAAAGCAGGCGGGAGGGAGTGCTTAGTGAGTATGGCTGTTACTTAGGTGTGAGGAAAATGGTTTGAGATAGAGAGTGCTGGTTGCAATGTGAATGTACTAAGTGCACTGAAGTGCTCCTTTCAAAATAATTTTATACTATGTGAATTTCACCTCAAATATTTTTTTAGAAGTGCATGCATCCATTTGTTTAGAGTGTCCTCACAATAACTCTATAAAGTAAATATTAAGTCTATATTCGCATGAGAAAACTGAGCCTAGAAGCACTAAGGGACCTGGTCAAGGTTGTACAGATATTAGACTAGAAGCCGGGGCTGGGTTGGCTCTTTGGAACCACCAGCCCCTGGGCCCCTCAGAGTCCCGTGTGGACCCCGGAGAGCAGGGGGGCTAGTGGGGAGTGCTAACGGAGAGAAAAACTGAGGCAGGGGAGGGGTCAAGGCAGAAGGCCCTGGGGTCTCTTTAGGGTCCCAACTTAGCACCAGCGAAACTCAGAGTCTTGAAGCTTTTGGATTCTGCTGCTGAGACTGGGCTCCCCAGCTTTTCTCTGTGCTCCCCGTGACTCTGCATCAGGGAACAGCTGAGAACTATGGATGGGGGTGAGAGGGGAGGGGGACAAAGAATTAGGACACCACAGAACACCAGACCAAAGCTCTGATAACCAGTATCTCCATCCTTCTTTCTTAAAACATCTTGTCTATGACTTGGCAGCACAGCACTTGAGTGACTTGACTGTAAACATATTTTGAAAGAAGAGCATATTTTGGGGAGTTCCATCTCAGAAGATGTGAATGCGGCATAATTAGGCTTGTGGGGCGGAGCGGGAGTGGCTGGTGGGTGGCTGGAGCGGGAAGGATGGGAGTGAAGGTGGCAGAATGACACAATAATAGGGCTAATGATTTCAACATTTGAAAAAGCTTAACAGCTCTTAGCACACACTAGAGACAAGCTCCAGTGGGAGGCTTTTAAAACATCCACTTTGACAGTTTCTGCTCTTTTTGAGCTTCTCCTGTTTGTTTCCTCTTCAAAGCTTGTTAGCACCTCCTGTTTGGGAGACTTTGGCCACCTAAGGATAGTGATGAGGCCTGGCCGCGGGGCGCTGACCCCCAGCCAGTCCTGGGGCTCTCCACTAGTTTGTTTATAGAGGTGGGGGCAGGGAGAACAGAGAAGGCTGCAGATGACTCTCCCAGGCCCTTTACTGATGCCCTAACCAAAGCCCTCCATCATAATTCCTTCCGCAACCCGTTCAAAAATGCAAAAGACCAATGTGTAGAACAGAAACAAATACTGGCGACTTTCATGGATTCACCAAGAAGAGCCAAGGTAACCAGCTGGTGTGGCTCAGGAGTTGAGTGTCAACCTATGAACCAGGAAGTCACAGTTCAATCCTTGGTCAGGGCCCATGCCCAGGTTGTGAGCTCGATCCCAGCAGGGGGCGTGCAGGAGGCAGCCAATCAATGATTCTCTCTCATCATTGATGTTTCTATCTCTTTCTCTCCCTTCTTGTCTGAAATCAATAAAGATATATTTAATTTTTTAAAAAGAAAAGGAGAGGAGAGAGGAGAGAGGAGAGAGGAGAGAGGAGAGGAGAGGAGAGGAGAGGAGAGGAGAGGAGAGGAGAGAAGAGAAGAGAAGAGAAGAGAAGAGAAGAGAAGAGAAGAGAAGAGAAGAGAAGAGAAGAGAAGAGAAGAGAAGAGAAGAGAAGAGAAGAGAAAAAAGAAAAGGAAAGGAAAGGAAAGGAAAAAAACAGAAAAGAAAAGAAAAGAAAAGAAAAGAAAAGAAAAGAAAAGAAAAGAAAAGAAAAGAAAAGAAAAGAAAAGAAAAGAAGAAACAAAGTCTTACTGGAGACCAGCAGGGACTCATCCACTCCTCCTATCAGGCAAAACCAACCTTCAGGAGATGAGCCCTACAATCATGAGACTAGCAGATTAGTCTCGTGGGAGCCTGTCTAGGAGTGGCTTTTCCTTTTGAAAAATCATGAAGCTCTGGTCCACAGAGTTATTGAAGGGCCATACAGCAAGTCCAGTGTCTCCATTTACACTCCAAGCAGCCCAAAGCAACTGTGCCCAGACAGTACCCACTTCCTTCTGCACGCTGGACGGGCCATCAGTCAAGAACCACCGTTCAGCTGCCAACAGTGTTGACTCAGTCCTCACTGCGGGCCCCAGGAAGGGACCAACGCGGCGTTTCTGGCTGCGTTCGCTGGGTCACTCCTGTCGCCCCACTCCTTCACGCCAAGGAAGAGGGCGCTGGAAGACTGGAATAGGCAAAGGATCCAACTGTCTTGTCCTCAATCAGCTTAATTAACTGATGAAGATCGAACAGGCCAACAGGACTGTGGACAGATGTATCAGCCACCCAGCTTTTCAGGTCCTCTCAGCTAGCTCAGATCACGGTGGGGTTCCTACTGGCTTTGAAACACCGCGGATTAATAAGTTACTGAAGTTACATCTGGGGGAAATGATATTCAGCTGCATGAGATAAAGACCAATGTATACACATTTTCTTCAGACATCCTCTGTGCTTCTCTTTTTGAAAGGGCTCCCTTGTGCCCGGTGTTTTAAATATAGCATTAAAATATAAGAGTAAAATATTTCTTGGGGAAAAAAGAATTGAAGTTAAATCGAGTGCAACAGATGTGTGTGTGGAAGGAAATCAGATGGGGACTGTGGGCAAGTGGATAACAAACGAGGAAAAGGTCCTCTAGGTGTTGCTCATGTCTGAGGAGTGCTCCCTTCAATCTTCAGTGGCAGTTCACTTGACCGTGTAGCGGTTCCAAGTTCAGGCTGTGGGGGCAGAAGGTCTACGTTCAAATCCCTAGTCTGCCACTTGTTAGCTGTGTGACTCTGGACAAGTGCCCAACCTCTCTGTGTCTCGCTTTTCTCCTCGGCGAAAAGGGGCAATGTCACCATGCACTGAACTGGTGGCTTTGAAGGCGGTAGGCACACGGTGCACGTGGAACAGTGGCTGGTCTGGCACACGGCCAACGGGGACATGTTCATTGTTCTAGAAATGTTTTTTAAAAATAAATGAAGCATTTCCATACAGAAGGGTTGTTTCCCCCCTGAAGGCCCAAAGTACCTACCTAAGTGGGTCCTTTCAGCTATTAAATGCATAGTTAGTGTCCCCGCCAGGAACAGGCGACAACTTCAAATACACTTGGACTGAAAAATAAAAATATCTCCAGTGTTGTTCTAACCTTTCCCTTGACAGCTGAAATGGTAATTGGTTTTTAGACAATTGCATTTTTCGTCGCAAATACTGCCACAGGAAGGCAGGCACCGGTTTCAGGGTGACAGGTTCCAAACAGCCTTTGGTGACCGACTGCCAGTCCCCGAGCCCCGAGGAAGGCGGCTCCGTGAGTCCTGATAATCATAAAGTAACAGCAATTGCTATCACTTTTAAGGCCCTGCCTTCTGCCAGGCCCTGTGCTGGGCATCTTCTATACCTCTCTACACAGACCTCCAAGCTTCTTGTCCGCTGCAGCAGGCAGGTGCTATTAGCCCCTTTGACAGGCGAGGGAGTGGGCCCAGAGCTGCTAAGTGCCACCAAGTGCCTGAATCTGGTTCCAGCCAAACCCACCCGGCTCCAGAGTCAGCCTTCCTTCCCGTCCACACCGTGTCCAACCAGCCCCTGACCCTGTTCCCTGTCATTTCTGAGACCCAGAGCAACACACTTCAGGATCGCATCGCCTGCCAGGAAGTCCGCCTCCGCATCCACGGTGAATCTCCTGCACCATAACTTATGCCCCTTGCAGGCCCCTTCCTGGGTCTTTGACACCAGCCCCCCAGGGTGGCCTCACAGGGCGCTCACTTGGGGCCGGTGAGCCCCATCTGGAGACACAACTTGGGGAGGGATGTGCTACAGGCATCTAGTGTTCTGAGGCCAGGGAGGCTGTTAGGCATCCTGCAACACACAGACGGCCCCACAACAAAGAATTAACTGGCCCAAAAGTCGATAGTGCCACCCTCGGTGGAGAAACCCTAAAAACAGAACTCTGGATTTCTCTGCCCCAAATCCATGGCTCCTGTAGCTTTCCCATTCTCACACGTTGCTCAGACTCCACACCCAAGAATTTGCCTTGATTGGTCCCTTTCTCACCCCCTTTTCACATACATTTTAGCTGTCACTATTAGAAAAATAATTCATTCTGTGACATATGGCTCATATTTCCACCTCCCTCAGTGGTTCAATCTATTAATTACAATATCTAACCTATTTATTCAATCAACAAACGCTAATGAGGAGACCACTGTGTGCTCAACAGCCATGCCTGCTTTCCCTGGGAAGTCTTCGAACTTTGCAAACTTACACACAAATACAGTTTAGCACCAGTAGGCAATCTACCTGAAGGTGTTTCAAAGATTTTGCAAAATGCCAAATGAAGAAAAGCTTAAAGTTAAAACAAATGCTAACTGGCACAAAGGGAAGAGAAAGTCAACCACAGGAAATTCGAGACAGGGCCCCAAGCCCAGATGGTTATTGCGAGCGCGCGTCTGCCCAGGCCGCGTGGGCTGTTGAGCCCGCCTCCATCCTCGTCTTCAAGGTGCTTAGAGTCTAACAGAGCAGAACGTGGAAGGAGAAGAGAGATTATTCAAACCAACTCCCAGAAACCTAAGTCCAGGTGAGTGCCGCCTCCCATGGGCCTCTCAGAAGACCCTGGCCTCTCCCGAAGGTGCCCCTTGTGCAAGTCCACAGGGAAGCTTGTGGCCCTCGTGCCGCCGAAAGGAAGCCAGCACCTCAGAGGCTCTGCTGCTCTCTTTCTGAGCAAGATGTGGAGCAGTTTCCTCTTGCGCCTCATCCATTGGGTGGCGCTGCTCCCAGAAACCCGCTGAGAAGCTTTATTAAGTGGCCACCCCGAAAACGAAATACAAATATGCTTGAAGCCATTAGGCAGGCCACCCCAGGAAGTGACTGAAGGCGCAGTTCTGCCTTCTGGGCCCAGAAGGATGGTTCCAGTGGTACCAAGAGGGCGAAGCGGAGCGCTTCCGTATCCATCTCACCCCCGAAGCCCCGTGGAGTCCAGGCACCTGACCATGCCCTCGGGGAGTGAGCAGGGTTAGGACAGGCCTAAGCATTTGTCTTCACCTCTGTAGATGTGGAGTCATGGCTAAAATCCTGCGTTATGTTACCTTGGGCGACATAACGTCTACGAGCTTCATTTTTCTCATTGGTAAAATAGTAATACCTCCTATGAGGAATCACTGGGCTGTGTTGTGTAAAGTACTTCTAATTGTACTTTATATACGTGTTATGCCTAATTTTATGATTATTACTATTATTATTATATAGCTTTTAACACCGAGTTTGGCACATAATAGACACTCAATAAATATTAACTATTGTGACCTAGGCCAAGGGTAGACCTGAAAAATCTTAGATGCTCTTATAACACCCTGAGATGCTGGGATTCATTTAAAGATTGTATACAAGCATTAGAAAGAAACGTGGGGAAAAAACAACAAAAGCTCGTATTTTCAAAAGGAGCAATAAGCACTTGGGTGTCTGCTACTTGCCAGGAACTGTGGGAGGCACTGAAGACACAGTGGTGAATTAGATAAAGCTCCTGCGTTCTTAGTGGATGTTAGCAACTCTAGCAACCCCCTCCGGAAATCTACTCCTTTAAAGATGAAGCAAAGGGGTCCTAGTTCTTGGCAATGCTTTCCCTGGCCCAGTTACATCATAAAGAGTTGAATCAGGACTAGACCCCGCCAGCTGGGAGTGCGAACTTCATGGGGCTCGGCCACCACGCCCACTCCCCCAGAGGTGGTTAGCTAGCGGCCAGCAGCCGCTTTGATAAAGGTGGGAGTGTGCGCTAGACCTGCAGAGGATCACAATTAGATTTGGACAGGATGGGGAGAAAGATAAGAGCAATGCATTGTGCTCCTTGTTTTGCTTTTAAGAAAGTACCCAAGATAGCTAGAGAGACACAGGACAGTGGATCGCTGCTGTAACTCCTCTTTTGATTATAAAACTTCGTTTCCTTATCGAGCCAATTCCAAAGGTTCCCCTGTGACCATCACCTCTGGAATTTTAACCCCTGCCTGCCTGTGGACCCTGCTCAGCATAACTTCCCAACCCACATCTCTCTGGCCCAGAGAGATGGCCGGCCCCAGGCTGAACGGAGGGCACGTGGGGCCTCTCTCCTGGTCCCATGTCAAGGCTGCAAGAGTGTCTGAGGCAGCCACCCTTTGCCACCTCCACTGAACCAGCCGGTTCGGGGTGAAGACCCTCCGCAGGCTGGCCTCTGTACAGGGCAGTTTGACAGCCACTGCAGCCCCCCCCCCCCCCCCCGCCTGCTCTGCCTCAGGGAACCATCCAGGCCCACAGAGCCTGCAGCCACCCAGCCTGTCTCCACACACGCGCCGCCCTCCACCTCTGCAATCCCGACCCCCCCACCACCCACAGCTCCTTTCATCCCTCCCCCTTTGCCCACGGTGCTCCCTCTGCCCAAAATGCCCTCTCCTTCACCCGGACTTTACTATCTGCTGAGCTTTCCAGACCAAATGGAACCTTGTCTTCTCCTTGCTCCTTTCCCACTGCCCCAGGCGGAGTGGGGCACTCGCTTCATCGCCTGTGTTTCCCTCTCACGGCGCTCCGTGCACACACAGGCCCCTGTTATCTACGTGCGCACGGCGGCTCTCCCACCAGAGTGAGCTCCTGGGGGCTGGAGATGCGCTTCATTGATTCTTGCAACATCTGCTACATGGGAGGCCCTCAATAAATGTGGAGGGAATGGATATGACTGAGTAGATAAGCAACATCAGTCTCAAACTGCTAACTGAAGTCAGGGTCATAGAAAGACTTTAGAGAACGTTCTTCCTGACCTGGTTCTTCTTACTAGCTGTGTATCCTTGGGTAAGTTACTTAACCTCTCTGTGCTTCCGGTTCTTCATCTGTAACATGCAGAAAATAGAATAATATATCTACTAGTATTTCCTAGGGTGGCCGTGAGTACCACATGTTAGTGTATATGAGGTAGTAGACTATTGCATGGTGTTATATCTACTAGTAATAATATATCTACTAGTATTTCCTAGGGTGGCCGTGAGTACCACATGTTAGTGTATATGAGGTAGTAGACTATTGCATAGTATGTGCTCAACTAATGTTAGAGTTTATCACCGTCATTGCAGTGAATACCCTGCCCAGAGGCACCTGTGTCACCCACCCCCACCCCTGTCCCCACTGCTGCGAGGGTTGCCTGCCAATGGCCCTGCCTGCCCCCTTTCTTTGGAGACTCGCCCTCAGCCAGAGGCAGCAGCTTCACCCAGATGGTTCCCCTATGGGAACCGCACACCCGAGTTGCCTCTCTGCACCTCAGTCAATGGCTGACTGACGTGGGGTCCGAAGGCCGGGCCCTACCTTAAGGGAGGATAGACTCCAAGGTCCAATCTGTGCTCCCTGAAGGAGCAGACTGAGCAGATTCCCCTCCCCCTCCTGCTTCCTCACCCCCTTCTCTCGAGCGCATTCCCCAAGAAATCACTCACACAGGAATCCCTGTCTCAGACTGTTTCCAGGGAGCCCAGGCTACCCAGTCATCACCACCATTATCATCAGAGAGAAAGCAGGCCCAGCGTGGCTGCCTGATGTGCCCAAGACCCACGGCTGGGAACAGAGCCGGCTGGGGGTGGGGCAGTGACCAGGAGTTAGTTTGTTATTTTACAGGTTTCTGAGTCTCCAACAAGTTTTTTCTAAGAAACAACAACCACACAAATTAACAATCAGCTAGGACAGTGGTCGGCAAACTGCGGCTCTGGAGCCACATGCGGCTCTTTGGCCCCTTGAGTTTTTAGCAAAGGCCAGCTTAGGAGTACCCTAATTAAGTTAATAACAATGTACCTACCTATATAGTTTAAGTTTAAAAAATCTGGCTCTCAAAAGAAATTTCAATCGTTGTACTGTTGATATTTGGCTCTGTTGACCAATGAGTTTGCCGACCACTGAGCTAGGAGAACAACAAAAAGCCGGCCATACCTGAGAGAGGTGTAGAAATTGCGGCCTCTGGGGCAGAGGGGGCGGGCAGGCCGCCTCAGTGACCAGATATCCTGGGATGAGAGCCGAGGGTCCAGGGGGTGGTGAGAGGCCCTCAGGCCAGCACACAGGTAGGGTGGCGAGTGGAGACAAGCCTAGAGTGGAGACAAGCCCACGTCCCTGCTTGCCTTGGTCTTACTGCGGAGCCCACCGTGCCGGACAGACTTCCCCTCTCACCCCGCCCCAGCCCACGAGGCCTCCACTGAGCCCTCTCCCACCCCCAGCTGAAAACCATCTTCTCTGACGACCCCGTGGTGGTTATCAAATGCTGCCCTTGCTCTGGGCAGCCTTTCCCCTGAGACCACCGGGGCAGGATTGTGCATGGACTTTTGTCCTACCCCCCCAGGGGAACAGCCATGGTGAGGGAGAATAAGGGAACGAAAGCAAAAGACGCCTGCTCTGTGGCAGTCGTGAGGTAGGGATCATGATCACGCTTTCCCTTGTGAGTGCGGGCTGCACGCAGGCCTCCGTCTCCCTGAGCACACAGCTGCTGCAGCTCACGAAGCTACGTTCAAGCCCAAGTCCTTCCAGCCCCAACGTCTGAGCTAAATCAGACCAGGAAAAGGAGAGTGCGCTCCAGGTGGGGCGTTTGAAGACATTGGATATAATCAGATGAATATTCTGATGGGCAGAGGGGCTCGTAGGGGGAAACTTTGCAGGGCCTGGGGCAGGGGTTCTTTTCTGATGTGAAAGGATTTTTTTTTGCCAAATTACAAAAGCAGCATATATTTGTAAGAAATTCAAAGAAAACAAGAAGTGAATAAATTACACAGTATTAGTGCCCTGGATTCCCTCCAACCCTCAGCAATACCTACTAGTGAGAGTTTGACTATTTTTCCAGACATTTTTAATAGGCATACTACATAGACAGATAGCAGATAAAATACAAACATCTGCAAAAGAAGGGTTACAGAAATAACAATGCATAGAATGACATTAAATTAAAAGTGGGTGTCTAATGAATTGTCTTTAAACAAGCATTTTTCCAAGAACAGAAAACATGTTTACTATAATTGAGGGAGGGATTCCATGACAGCACAAGTAACAAGCGCTTCCCTTGTAATTACATTCCCTCCATAACCATTTTATATTTCACTCTTGTCCTTTTTGTCTTTTTTTTCTAGCCTTGTGTACTTAAAAATTTTTATTTTTTAGCAAAATTGGATTCAATTTTGGAATGGGTTCCCCCCACACACACTCAGTATCAGATTGTGAATTTGGGGGGAGGGCCGCATAACTATTGCCTGCAATTGATTAATCTAATGGCATTTACTTCCCAAGGAGAATCTTTTGAGATAATAAGGTGGACACCCAATCAATCTGTCCATCTTTTAATATCTTTGTCCTTTGATCTTGTATCATCGAGTCCTTTTGTTTTTTTAGCCCCTGCTGTAGATTACTGTGGCTCTGTGTTATCTTGGGAAGATCCATTCCTTTTCCCCATGAGCACCAGGACTGCCTTGAAGACCATTTTTGAGACCCTTCTGGGTGCTGTTTCAGCAGGATGCAGAGCCTGTTTACTTTGTGCTCCTGTATAAATCCTTGCATACATCCACCACGATCCTATTTTCCCGCGAACATCAGCTCCTCACATTTCGGAGAGACTCCTGGTTTCTGACGGGCCTCTAGCTTTTTGGGAGTGCCCCCTGGTATGTGGGTTCTGAACTGCTATCCCGCCACAGCCCCCCTCCAGTTTCTGAAAAATCTAAGATTTGTTGAGGCAGAACAGCCAGATCAGCTGAACTGTGCCGGGTGGTCAGTGGGACCACAGGCGCTGCAGCTAGATGGCGCTCACACCCACACATTTCTGAGCCATTGGGAGGATGTGAACAGTTGTTTTCCAAGCTTACAGTCTTGGGGGAAGGGAGAGAAATATATCTGGGAACATGAAGTAACTGAAATGAAATTGTCACATACTTGTTTTCCAAATGAAACTAACATATAATGACCACAGCATGCCAGATGCTATTCTAAGCCCTAAACTCTTCTCCAATTGAATCCTCCCTTTTCAGATGAGGCACTGAGAGACCTGGTAATATCCCCAAGGCCACAGGAAGTCAGGCCCAGGCAATGTGCTCCAAAGGCCACATTTAAGCACCATGAACTGGCTCAAGAAAAATGCTGAGAACGTGGACATCAAATGAACAGTGGTTAGGCCCAGACAGCAAGGGGTACTGGGGGACCACATTACATGCTTTCTACACAAAGCTCTGTATTGAAAATTATGTCCCTGCGCGTAAACTATTATGGTTACTTTTAAATTCAATAATTTTTATAAGAATAGCATAAGTGTATAAGAAATTGTTCAACTGTGGTCAAGGGCAGCTTCCGGTTTGTGGGTCTTGAAGTTTATACATGGAGGAGGGCTCTTTAAGAAAAAGAATTCAAAACGAGAATACGAAATTAGGTATGAAAGTGAATATGTATTTAGTTAGATTGAAAAAAGAAATCACAACAAATTACAAATATTTTGGAAGGTGACAAATACCACAAACATAACAAAACCATGAAAAGTTGCATTCTATACCTCTTGAATACTCTTTTTCCTATTTTTGGTTGCATACTCTTTGTATGATTAACTTTTCATATGACAACCATTCTG
Organism: Cnephaeus nilssonii; assembly: GCF_951640355.1. NCBI lineage: Eukaryota > Metazoa > Chordata > Mammalia > Chiroptera > Vespertilionidae > Cnephaeus > Cnephaeus nilssonii. Next base: position 86,320,589 of record NC_137072.1, on the reverse strand, counting down.
TGATATCATTTTCATGGAAAAAAGAAACACGTGCATTTTAAAATGCCATTATATTAGGTTGAGCTACATAATTGTTTAATCAAATTACCCTTAAACTATGCACAATAACGTGTGGATGAATGTGCATGGGAGTTTTGTTGCAAGAACACTTAGGTTGCTTTGCTGTGATTTTAGTGTTTTTTCATATCTTTTTTTTTTTTTTCTGGAATTGCCAGGCTTCACTAGGGCAAGGTGACCTCAGAGATGCTAAGACTGATCCAGCATGTGGGGAGGCATAAAAATCCTGCTTCACAGTTTGTATAGCTATAGTTTTGTGCCCTATAAACACAAAAACTCTGGTCAATTCTATTTTGCACTGGTTCCCATTTTAAAAGCATGGTAGTTCCCCTAACTGGTTTGGCTCAGTGGATAGAGCATCAGCCTGCGGACTAAAGGGTCCCAGGTTCGATTCCGGTCAAGGGCATGTACCTTGGTTGGGTCATATCCCCAGTAGGGGGTGTGCAGGAGGCAGCTGAATCGGTGCTTCTCTCTCATCGATGTTTCTAACTCTCTATCCCTCTCCCTCTCCCTTCCTCTCTGTAAAAAATCAATAAAATATATTTTAATAAAAATAAAATAAAAGCATGGTAGTATTGGGTACTGTAGTTGTAAACACTGCATTATTGAGTATTTTCCTGCAGGTAATGTCTGTCTTGACTACATTGAAATGAGAACCCAATATTCCACTTCTAATTTTATACATTTGATGGTTGAAAGAACATTCCACAGACTAGCTTCTGTTTCTGCACATTTTGACTCCTTCTTCTCCACCCACACACTTCCAGCGTCATGCATAGTAGGACACATTTATATTGCAATAGGACCCAGGATGCCAGATGAGTATGCACCTAGCACATCAGAAGTACTCCTGGAAGCCATTCCCACCCTAGAATAGCTAGCCTGGAAGGAGCATGAACTGTATGAATAGATCCATTGAACTCCCCCAAAATAAATCTCCAATTCAACTTATTCTTAGCTGTTGTCCCCAATACGCTCAGGGCCTCTCCATTGCCACAGAGCTCCTCAAGAGAAAAGCGATAGAGAGGGAGTTCGAGTGGGAGGAGACCACATCTTTAGCCTATTGCAATTCAAATATCTTACTTCTGCAATTTTACCAAAAGCATTTGACCATGTGAATCCATGGAAGAACCACATCCCTGGAACTCACCCTCACAGTGAACAAGTCCTAAAGCTTAAGCTCCTTTCACTCAGCAGTAAATCTGCCCTGACTGGGGAAGATGATAATTGCAACTAGAGCTGAGATCGTGGACAAATCAGTGTGGACTGGAGTTGTCAAGAAAAACTGCAAATAGGAAGCGGGCACTGAGCTAGGCCTTGGGCCATTGGTAGGATCCCATAGACAGAGGAGGAGGAAAGACCGGAGCCACACATTTCCGCAGTCTGCCAAAAAGGAGACATGCATGCATGTGGATGTAAAATCTGTTCTGCCAATAAAAACATTTTTCCATCACTGGCTTAGAGCTACCTAGTAAGAGCCAATGGCAACACACTTACATATCACTGAAGAATGAGAATTGAACTTTTCTTCCCGGTCCCCTTTTCCCCATCTCCACCAGCCAATGATCGCTCCCAAGCCAGGATCAACAAAGCTGCAGGCATTTGGCACACATGTGCCCACCATCGACATCTTCCAACGTGTGGGTCCAAGAACGCTGGGTTTACACTCCAGGCAAAGGGGAAGGGAGGGGAGAGAAACCAGCCAGAGGCCGTTTCCTGGGTAGACTCCGGAAAAGCCTGGTGAATGCCTGCTCCTCCTGTGTGAGGAAGGAAGGTCCATGCCCAACTCTCTCTTCCCTTCTTTTCAGCATCTTCTGTGCCATTACATCCCTGGGGAAAGGGAACTGCTTCCTGCCAGAGGTGCGGCCAGCCAGCCATTTGGAAGCCTGGGAGTGAGTTGATCTTGGCCGGGGCTTTTTGCCTGTGCCTTTAACACACTGCATTTAATTCTCAGTTTTGCTCCTCTTGATCCTGGAGTCCACTCTGGAAGATCAGAGAGATGCTCTCGGGGGATCTTGAGGGCAAGACTCTTTATACTTAAGGAGTTCTGGGTTCAGACAACAGCCACAACCACCAGCACTGAGGTCGTCTCAATAAATGTCATTTAGTCCACACACATTTGTTCAGCATCTACTCTCTGCCAGGTAATCTCTGAGAGGCTAGCGTAATGAAATAGATTCGGGCTCCCAATTTCCCCCTTTCCCTTCCAGATCATAAATGCAATTACCCTCCTTTGGTTTCCCATAAGCTGATGTCTAGTAAAGTTGCAATATGTCTTCTACCCAAATGCCACATCGACTCTCGAACTCAGCTGGATTAGTCGCAGCTCAGCCCCACTGCTGCTCAGCGAGTTCAAGGGCTTGAGTGGACACTAAGACGGGCACATGGAAAGGGAGACAGTTAAGGCACAACTAGCAGGTGCCAGGTTAAATTTATTTCAGGATATGGTTTAAAGTATAAATCTAAAGCGCTTTTACCCTAACTTTAATTTCTGTATGCAAAACCACTCGTTGAATAATTCTTGCTTTCCCTTTGTGGTGCTCACATGATTCTGCAGTATTTAATTCTTATATATCTGTAGACCCATGTCCAGTTCACCAGCCAGTTTCACGAGCCTACATCTTTTTCAGCCTAAAATCACCTTGCTGTACCCTGCAGAGTTAGGTTATTTTTCCCAGAACCCCACCTTCTTCCCCCTACACATCACCCCCCTGCCTTGTCCCTCTTTGGGGGAGAGATAAGATGACATCATCTCTACCCTCCCTTGAGGAGCTTGCAATCTGCACAAGATTTATGCCCCTGAAATAAGTGAAGTGCTCACAGCCAGTACTCAAAATCGCTTGTTGAAATAGTAAGTTCAAATACAATGTAAAGGCATCACCAACCAGCTTCTCTATAAACTACTTACTACTCTATTGAAATGATCCAGTTTCCCCAACACACACACACACACACACACACACACACACACACACACACTCTTACATAATTTTGTTTTCAGACTGGCCTGATTAAAATTATGTAAAGTAAAACTCACATGGTGACCTCACCCACATTACTTAGAAATGAAGAGCTAGTCATTCAAATAATTGTTTCTGTTTTATTTTTGGAGGCAAAAAATAAGGCTGGGCAGGAATATTATCAGATATACAGTTTCTGGAAATCTGAAACCATGGATTCGGGAACACCTGGAATCTAGGGAATATTTTTTTCCTTAGCACTTTCCTGCTTTAGAAGCACAAGAATGTATTCTGTATTATCACGTCACTTATGAACTTATTATATTTGGCACTTCCAGAGATTTAAAAGTTTAATTTAAGAAGATGAGGTTTCTCTCATTCTTGTGCAGATCAGGAGGAGGCAAGATGGACCAACACACACACACACACACACACACACACACACACACACACACACACACAAACACACACCACACCTCACACACATTTTTTTACAATCAGATTTTTTTTTTTTAATTCTAAAATTAAGATGTTTCCCAATGATCCAAGGTTAATTCTGGGCCTCCAGAATTCTTACCAAGAGTACTAGGTTCTTCACTGGCCATATATAACCCGATCTGTCTCTCATTCTCGCCTATCCATGCCTCCCCTCCCCACTTAGGGTGGAGCCCACCTGGTCTTTGAAGAGCTACGTGCAGATAGATGGAGGGAAGCTGAGGTGTCTCCCGGCCTTGGGAGTCTTGGATATCTTCTCTAAAGCTGTGATTGGTACAAACGGTACTTGCCCTCAACTAGGGTGCCTTGGATGTTGGGATGCCTCAGAGCCACCTACTGACAACTGTGCAGGAGTGGAGCCCAGGATCCCTGGGGTACCAATGCCCCCAAGTCTGAGGAACCCCCGCTGCACTAGACACTCCACCAAAGCACAGGAGATCTTTTTCATTCTTGTGTCCCAGGGCTTAGCACAGTGCCAGACATGTAGTAAGAATTTAATAAAAATCTCCAAATTGATCATAATTAATACTAAATTCCAATTGGACTTTAAAAATTTCTCATTTCTTACAAAATAAATACTTGAAATAGCTTCCATATACTATCAAACCAAAAAAAATGATACTCATAAATTGATTTTTTTAAAAAGACAAAAGTATATTTTTAAAATTTTATAATGATCATTACTACATATGCAGTTGACAGGAATCACTAAAAACAAGATTTTTCCATGCTGGCTAATGTGAAAAATGAATCACTGTTTCACATTAGCCAAAGGCAACAGGGAATTTGTTTTTTAAAGTTCAGACAATAAAGAGTCAGATTTCATGATGTGGATCATTTAAACATGAAATCACCATGAGATTGTAATCACTTGTTAGTTCTTTCTTATCTTCTTATCTTTTTTCCTCTTCTGCTCTTTGTTGTTGTTTTTATTGTTGTTGATTCTCACCCAAGGACATTTTTTCATTGATTTTTAGAGAGTGGAAGGGAGGGGGAGAGAGAGAGAGAAGCATTGATGTGAGATAGACACATCAATTGGCAGCCTCCTGCATGCAACCCAACCTGAGCCAGGGTTCAAGCCTGAGATCAAGGTATGTGAGTGCCCTGGATAAGAATCGAACCCAGGACCCTTCAGTCCATGGGCCAATGCTCTACCCACTGAGCCAAACCCTCTAGGGCTCTGCTCTTTCTCTCTTTTGACTTGCTCTTTTCTCTGCCGGTCTCTGGCTCTTGGGCTGTCAATCTCTCTCCTCTTCCAGAGAACCTTTAATGAATGATTCAAATGCTCTGGGCAGGTGGTGGAAAGGCTGAGCCTAGGGCTAATAAGAGAGCAGAAAGAATGGATTCAGGCAGACTTGCCAATGGATCTAGAACTTGCATGTGGCTAGAAGGGGAGACATTCTAGGACAGCAATTTGTAAACACTTAAATGGCCTAAGGGAGCTTGCTGTTTAAATAGGAGTTCTCCACCAGACTCAATCCAGCCTAACAAAGATTCATGGACATAACAGTTATGGCGAAAGATACAGAGTCTGCAGGCAGACTATCTAGTTTCCAGTCTCAGCTCCAAAATGACCTTGTGTGACCTTGGGCAACTTCTTCTCTGTGCTTCAGTTTCCTCACCTGGAAAAATGTGGACAATAGAGTTGATGTGAAAATTAAACAAGGTTATTGTGCCTTACAAATGTTAGTCATTATTTTTTGGCCATCACTGCTCTTCTTTTAAAAGTAAATGGAAACAAGAAGTTACAATTTTATTGGGGGTAGAAGGCAGGATAATATAAACAACTCATGCTGATTTTTGTTTTCTATAAATCTGATCATTGCTGTGTGTGTGGTTTTTAAGTAGGATGTGGCTTACATATATACATGTAATGGAAGAAATATTTATGAGGCACTCTGCCAAGTACTTTACCTAATTATATTTACTTACCCTTACAAAACCTTACAAGATAGGCATCATTATCCCTATTTTGCAGATGAGGAAACAAAGGCTGAGAGGGGCTAATTAACTCAAGGTCCCACAGTGATTAGTGGCTGAGCAAAGATTTGAGCTCAAGTCTCACTCTAGTTCTTTTTTTTTATTTTTAATATATTTTATTGATTTTTTTACAGAGAGGAAGAGAGAGATAGTTAGAAACATCGATGCGAGAGAAACATCAATCAGCTGCCTCCTGCACACCCCCTACTGGGGATGTGCCCGCAACCAAGGTACATGCCTTTGACCGGCATCGAACCATCAGTGCTCAGGCCGACGCTCTATCCACTGAGCCAAACCAGTTAGGGCCTCAATCCAGTTCGTAAGCCCATGCACTACATCATGAAACAACCAGAGAGCTTAGAAAACACCATAAACCAGAAGTTAACCTACGATTAAAACTCTGTTGACCTGCAGAATAAACCATTTCCCCACCAGTCCCCCTCGAAAGCCCACACAGCACAACTCGCCACGGAACCGAGAAAACGATGTCAGCAGAGAAGATCATAGAAGCCCGGGGAATCTTGACTGGCAGCAGCCACCTTGTTCTTCAAGCCCCCAGGCTAACTGACCAAACTCTGGGGGATTAGGTAATCGTTGGTGAATGTGGGATCGCTGGTTCCCAGGATTCACAGCGACCTGTCAGATTCTGAGTTCATTGTGCACCTACGGGTCTCCCATGGTTGCCCTGCTGGAGCTCCTGCTTCCCAGCCAGAGAAAAGAGTGGACCGGGGACTAATCCATCCCCTTTCAGAACAATACATCCTGAATTTGTCTACTGGGCGGACACCATTTCGACTGTCTCTCCATTAGGCATTCAGCAACGGGCAAGAGTTTTGAGGTCTTGTCCATACCAGCCTGAAAGGTCCCACTCCCGAGAAGCAGCCCGGGGAACTCTGGGAAAGAGTGACTGCTCCTTGACCTTCTTTAAGTCACTTGTAGCCAGATTTGGATAACATCCAAAATCTTACAACTGATCTCCTTCTCTTCTTTTTTGGATGCCATCAACCAAGAAGTGTTTAGGAATGTGCTCGTAATTCCCAGGAGAAATTGGCCAGGATTACCTAGTCATGACTAATGAAGCTGTCATCCACCATTCCTTCCCGCTGTTTAATCATGCCTTCCACGAGGGCTTTATGAAGATGGATAGTATCGTAACGCTGCACCCAAGAAACTGGCACGCTGTCAATGGCAACAGAGGCCAGCTTATTTTGCATGCCACTCTATTTTTCATTATACTCCACAGCAACTTGTTATTAAATGAAAATGAATTTGCCATTAGGGACTAGATACTATTAAAAACTGTTCAGCAATGCTTCATGATTCAATGTGTTTTTTTCTTTTTGTAAACAGTGCAGCAGCCATGTGAGGAAATGTCATTCTGTATTAGGTGAGGCTGGATTTTCCAGAACAATCCTTAAATATTTTATGGAACTTGGTCATTAAAACTTGATGTGGTTTAAAGCTTGGTTTGCAAGATTCTGGCTTTGAATGGGCCATTTATGAACAGAAAGAATGAAGCAGACCGTCTCCATAAGTACTCCCAGGAAATGGCATGGGATGGGGACAGCAGAGGGGGTTTCTGTGCAGGAACAGTGGATCTCTCCTTCAGGGCAAGGAGGCTTTCTGCAAAGCAGTCTCCCCAGACACCTTCTCCAAAGAGTGTGCATCAGTTAGGATAGGCAGTGTTATTTTGCAATCCTATATAATAAAAGGGTAATATGCAAATTGACCCTAATGGAACAACCGGGTGCTATGACACGCACTGATCACCAGGGGGCAGACGCTCAACACAGGAGCTGCCCCCTGTTGGTCAGTGTACTCCCACAGGGAAAGCTCCGCTCAGTCACAAGGGAGCCTCTCCCGCCTCTTCCGCAGCTGCAGTCAGACATCCTCCAAAGGGTTCTGGACTGCAAGAGCGCGCAGGCCAGGCTGAGGGACTCTCGAGTGCATGAATTTTCATGCACCAGGCCTCTAGTAACAAATAAACCCCCAAATTTTCATTGGCTGAAAATGACAAAAGTCTGTTTCTTGCTTATACTACTACATGTCCATTCCAATACTATATGTCTATCATGAATTTTCTGGAAGCTAGGATGATGGAGCACCCACTATCTGGAGTAGTGACAGAGCTCTGTAGGGTCCCAAGTCAGCAACTAGAAGTTTAACCTTGAGGGATTACATAAAGGATAGCACAGGGAATATAGTCAATAATGTAATAACTATGTATGGTGTCGGATGGGTACTAGACTCATTGTGGTGATCACTTCATAAGGGATATAAATGTCTAATCACTGTTGTACACATCAAACTAATAGTCTATGTCAACTATAATTTTAAAATAATTTTTAAAAGTTTAATCTTGAACTGATCATATGGCCCCAACCAATCCCAAGGGGTGGGAAGTGGCCAAGAATTACAATTTGCTCAAAGGACAGAAACAGCCTATCTGGAGATCAGCCTGGTTAAGTACTAATGTGGGATCAAAAGGGGGATTTCATGACAAGTCCAAAGGTTCAAAAGAACCTCTTGCATTCTGGGAGAACCCGACTTTCCCCATCCCATTTTTCCTCTGTCTTGAAGACAGGCATTGTGGTCCACAGCTCTCCCAGGGTTTAGTCAGCCAGGACTTGTTGACACCACATGATCTGTAACTTTAATTCATTTCAACTGAGTAACGTACTTGAAAAGTACCAGGGTGTTGATATGAATTATAATTACCGTTAAAGCTCAGATGCACATAGATAATTAATAGCACTATCCCTTCACCTATCCAAAGTTGACTTCCAATTTATGCCACCTGACATGAAATCTCTTAGCATTTTGAAACCACTGTATCAGGACTGAATTATTGCATTAAGTATTGCCAGCTTTTCACAGATGAAGACCTCATCACTTATACATAAGTTTTTACATAGCTTTGGCAGCTAGATGGTAAAATCCAAAAGAAATTGTATAAATTAAGTAGCCTCTCAGATGACCTATTGGGTGTCCTGTATGGTACTTGATCTAAAGAGCTATCTTCACCCAATAGTGACATTAAAGTCCTAAGTGTCTAATCATTGGCTGGGAGCATCCTGCAGGAAGTGTGGCCTCCATGAGAGAGAAGTAAATATTTCCCAAACTGCCTTATTAAAGGTTTCCCTGGTATCAAAGTCAGGGTTCCTCCCAGAGGAACCATCTGAAAGGAACCCATCCTGAGACAGGAAGTATGCAAGGGGTAGATGTGGGAGGAAATCCCAGGAAGCCAGGTAGGGGGGGTAGTAAAATGAGTCATGAGAGAGAAGGCAGCCAATATGAGCACATTAATGAGAAGGATACTGTTGGGAAGCTAGAGTTCAGTCACACTGGTAACTGTGAGGATGTAGAGATATCCCACCAAAGGTGAGACAGGCAGGGTGTTCATACTCCAACCCCATTCATCATCAGTAAGGACTGTCCCCACAATAAGGAAAGCTCATGAGACTCAAGGAAGAGTTACTCCCAAGTCTGGGTGGAGAAGTAGGTCTGTAGCACAAGGTGTGTGGCCACGAGAATGTGCCTGGCAGACCTCCAGCTGCAGAGAGCACAATGGATGAAGGGTCCCAGCTGCTGCTCCCTGAAATCAATGACCATGTTTCCATAGAGGCCACACTTCCTGCAGGATGCTCCCAGCCAATGACTAGACACAGCAGGATACTAAGGCAGGCCCCGTCCTGGAAGATGCAAGGCTTTCTGACAACTAACCATGGTTCAAAGAAAGACCCTCCGTAGGCTGCACAGTAGTCTGGAATGCTTCCACCCACCTGCCCCTGTCTCTCCTGCCCTGGGGGGTCAGTCTTGCATTGCTATCGAGGGCTCATGCCGCATCCTCCAGCTCCCTCCCCACTTTCTCTTACACGGGCACTTTCCCTAATAAAATCTTTGCATGTTTAACTTCATCTTGGTGTCTGCCTCTCAGAGGACCCAGACTAACAAATACAGTACTAGTAAGTGCTATGGACCAACAGCGCTTTGTAGATAGGGAACACAAATATGTTGGATGGATGGATGGATGGATGGATGGATGGATGGATGGATGGTGTGAGGGTGTGATAGTTAATTTTATGTGTCAACTTGATTAGTCTCAGTCAAGTTGATCAAACATTATTCTGGGTGTTTCTGTGAAGATGGTTTTGGATGAAATTATCATTTGATCAATAGACTGAGTGAAGCAGATTGCCCTCCGTAATGTGGGTGGGCCTCATTCAATCAGTTGAAGGCCTGAATAGAACAGAAAAGCTGACCCTCACCCAGGTAAGAGAGAACACTTCCTGCCCATGTGCCTTCAAACCAGGACATTGGCTTTTGTTTTTTGTTGTTGTTTTTTTCCTGTCTTTGAACTCAAACTCAAATATCAGCTTTTTCTGGGTCTCAGGCACTGGTGTGAAGATTGAATTGGATAATTTATGGACAGCACAGTGCCTGATACATGGTCAGCACTCAATAAGTGGTGCCTGTTGTTTGTTATTACACCTTGAAACTGGTTGCTCCCTCTTTCTGCAGAGTGAGATTCCCTCAAATTCATTAATTATTATAGACAATGGAAAGAAGGTTTGATCATTTGAATCATGGTCTCTAGATCAATGACCTCTTGTGCTTTGGGGTGATAGCAAATAGCCATTGTATACCTCAAAAATTATGAGACTCCCCTTAAACATAATAATAATTGTATATTTTTAAATCCTTGACTGAAAAAACATATGAGACCAAAACTCCATTCTAAATTCAGTCACACTTTAAATGTATTTTATTGACCTCAACAGCATTGAGGTGTATCTTAAATAGTAGGGCATGAGATTTGTGAGACAGAGCCTTCATTCAATCCAGAGACAATGCTTAGTGGACATCAGGGTTCAAGACCTCACACAGCCTTAACTCCAGGGCTACCCAGAGGTCTGAGGTCCAGTGGGATGAAAAACACCATTGAGTTAAGCAACTGCACAGGTCAGAGAAAACCCCCACCTTTTCTTCCTTAGGAGCTTGAAGTAGCTGTACTTTCTTCTCCAGCTTCTCACAACGCAGCCTGCCAGGCAGGTGGGCACCCACCCAAGACTTCCCTCCCCTTGAGGGGGTGGCCCTCCATGAATGCCAGTCGTTTGCTTAGCTCTTTCATATGCTCTAGTATGAATATGTGACTATGAATTTTTACTTTATTCTCAAAACCCTGTTACTGAATGCATCTGCCAGAAAGACAAAGAACCTACGGAGACCACACACAAGCGTAAGTGGGAGAACTGGACATCTGGTCATTTCTACAGGAAATGAGACCACATGGCCAGAGCTGTGATTCTCGCTGAGGTCTTAGGCCCACGGAGGCCCATCTGGAGAGAGACTGTGGTCCTCTGTGCCTGTGAGACTTTAATTCCACCATCGCCAGGGACAACATCCCCACGAGTAGAAAGGACTTGCTGGGGCAAGGAAGACAAACTCAGCAGCAAGTTCACAGTCCCACGTGGGTGTTTTTGGTGGATCTGGAGGGAGTTGCTTCTAGAATCTGATATCTATAAAGGGAGGCTAATCATTTGCCCCAGGTCCTCAACCTGCCGCCATGTCAATCAGAAAGACCACCGGTGCTCCAAACACGTAAAAGGCGTGGAGCCCAACGTGACGAATTACGGAGATCCTCAGATGGATCACCCCTACAGTGCGTGAAAACCAGCAGGAAGAAACAACGCTTCTTGGCCACTACTCAGTCACTCATTCAACAAATATCCATCAAAGCCCTACAGTGTGTCACAGGCCATAGGCGAAGCTCTTTACTTGTGAACAAAGAAAACAGGCAAGGACTGTCTTCATGGAGCTTATTTTCTACTGGGAGACAGATAATGAGTCAAATAACCATGCAAAACTGCCAAAGTGAGAAATGACACAATGAAGAGGTGCATGGTGCCAAGAGAGCCATCATGCAGGGTTTCAACCAATGGGGCAAGGGCGGGGGGGGGGGGGGGGAGGCTTCCTGGGAAACCAGTGCAGGAGGGAAGAGGGGAGGAAAGAGGTCTCCGGGCCCAGGAAACAGCCTGTGCCAAGGCCGAGGGGAGGGGAGAGGTCTGCCGAGCAGGAGATTTTTACCTTTTCTACCCTAAACTCAGGTAAATAGACAATGGTCTTTTTTCTTGCTCTTTTGTGGTTTCAGTTTTTACTCAACCTGTCTGGGGGGAAAAATTCTGATGCATGATGGGGTGAATATCACTAAGAACCTGTTAGTTTCCCCCACTGATTTGCCATACACCCTCCATTTGCCTATATTTCTATAGTAGCTTTCTTTTCAGTGTCATTGATTTATTTATGTGCAAAAACTATACTCTTCTAATTACTGAGAATTCAGAATATCTTGCAATGCAGAGTCTACATCCCCCCAATGTTCTTTTTGGGGAAAAATAAAATAAAATAAAACAGAAAATTGCAGAGAAGAATATAGCACCACCTCCCACATATTGTTAACGTTTTAACACAGTTGCTTCATACACATGGATTAGGAAACAGTATAAAATGTAACATGGATTCAAAGTCGCTGGTCAAATCCTTTTCCTCCCACCCTAGTGGTAACCACCAGCATGAATTTGATATGGAACGCTTCAGTCTATGTTTTAAAACTTTAACTTGATGTGTAGGTAGGTAGGTAGGTAGGTAGGTAGGTAGATAGATAGATAGATAGATAGATAGATAGATGTAAAATACTGAATTTTTTGTGAATTTTCACTTATTTATTCTTCCAGTTTAATTTTAGAATTGTCTTGTCAAAATGCCTGTAGACTGACTCCTCTTTTGAATTTTTATTGGAGATGCATTAAAGGGATTTATGACTTTGGAGAGAATTGATATCTTTACATTATTAGTTTTTTTCCTCAAGGGACAAAGTATGTTTTTTCACTTAATCAAGTCTCCAATATGTCCCTTTGTAAAATATTGGTATTTTCCCCTTGTAAGTCCAGGACATTTCTTGTAATTTCCAAGTAATTGATGATTTGTATTGATGTTAAGAATAGGATTTTATTTTTGTATTATAATTGCTAATTCACTTACTGACATAAAAGAAAGAAGTTAATTTTTAAATACTTATTTTGTAGCTGGTCATGCCACTAAATTCTTATAACTAATAATGTAGTTTTTCAATGGATTCCTTTGTGTTTTCTTGGTAGACAATTATACATTACATATAATACCAGAGATTTGCAAATAATAGTAATTTGGTCTGTTTCCTGCTGATAGTTATACTACCTTTTTTTTTCTTATCTCACTAAATTAGCTAGGACTTCCAGAACAATGTTAAATTATAATGATGATAGGTATCCTCCTCTCATTCCTGATCTTAAGAGGAGTGCCTCTAATACTGCACTTTTGTTTAGAGTGTTGACAGTTTTGGGGGCATCCTTTATCATGCATTTTTCTTTTAAAAATCAATGAGAAGGTATTTTTTTCCCCAACCTGTATATATTTACAAAGCAAAGTGGTTTAAAAAATTGAAGCTCACTACATTTTTTGCTAATATTTTACAAAATTGAAGATTCAGCCCCTATCAACACTCTTTGGTTACTTGTATTGGAAAAGCACTAGATGGTTCTAGTTCAGGCTTTGAGACTAGTTAGTTTCATTTTGTGCAGGCCCTCCCACTTCTCTGGGGCTCAGTTTCCTCCCTATAAAATGAGGAGGGATAAGATTATTTCTAAAATTTACTTAGATTTATTAATAGTCTAAGCCCTATTTCCTACTTTAATAATAACTGTTTTGTCCAACAATTTTACAAAGCCAACCACACCCAATAAATTGCTAGGGCTGGAGAAGATTAAAAATGGTTGGAGTAGCCCTAGCCTGTTTGGCTCAGTGGATAAAGTGTCGGCCTGTGGACTGAAAGGTCCCAAGTTCGATTCCAGTCAAGGACACATGCCCGGATTGCAGGCTCAATCCCCAGTGTGGGGTGTGCAGGAGGCAGCCAATCAATGATTCTCTCACATCATTGATGTTTCTATCTCTCCCTCTCCCTTCCTCTCTGAAATCAATAAAAATATATATATTTTAAAAACAAGCAGTATTTTAAAAAAAATGGTTGGCGTACATAGAAAACTGAACTGAAAATAGTTTAAGATAAGCAGACTGAAATCAGCACGAAGTTCACACCTAAAATTTTAAAATAATAACTACGACTTACTGAGTATTTACTATGTCCCAGGAATAGTGTCTTACCTGCAAAATAGCCTACTCATTGTTTATAACAACACTATGAGGTAAGTGAAATCATTATTCCTGTTTTTCAGGTGAGGAAACTGAGGTAGAGTGGAGTGGAGCCCATGTCAGTTTCCTTCTGGCATTTTGTAGCCTGGAAAGCTAAAGTCCACATTTCCCAGACTCCCTTGCACATAAAATTCTGCTTCAGGTTCCATCAGTCAGCTGCGGTGGCCAGAGACTTGATTCTGAGAAGAAGTCAGGCAGGGAGAGAGGCCGCGTGCAAGGCTATGCTTTACAGATCACTGTAGGTGGTGCCTACTGTTCTGGGAGTGGCTTCCTGGTCCTCAGGTCACAGTCAAGACAGAACAACAACTTCCCAAAGCTCCAGATTGAGGCATGGAAGTCACTTCCCTCCACAGTGCAGTCCTGCAGTGCCCTCTGGAAGCCACGCCCAGCGGCCAGTCTACGGCCAGCCCTCCCAGCAACGTCGTCAGCACCTAGTTCCCTTATTAAACCCCTTTCTGCTTAAATCAACCATCTGCCCCTTACACTCACATCCTTATAAGAAGCATAACGTTCCTTTTTCTCATGTGCCCCCCTTCATCTAAATAGGAGAATCCACATAGCATAACAGTCCAGGCATTGGCTTAGCAGCAGGTGACCTGGGTTCTAGTCCCACCCCTGTTGTTTAACAGCTGCGTGACTCTGGGAAATTTCCTTTACCCTTCCGGGTCTCAGTTTTTTGTGGGGTTTTTGGTGTGTTTTTTTATCTTTGACATGAAGAAATACAGTGTCACTGCCTGCCCTAAATTTCTGTAATTGCCTTCGACCCAGAAGAATATTAACACCCATGATGCAGACTGCCTGTAACTAAGCCATTTACAGACCTGAACATCGAAAGGCTGTTGATCCAGGCCCTCCCCAGAGAGGGACTTGAACCAGGGAGGCACCACACTGGAGGCGGGGAGAGTGTCACTCCCGCAGCCTGAGCTTCATTAGGAAGCTGCTGAGCAGGCAAGCTGAGGGTTACCAGTACAAAGCCTGTGGCTGCGAGAGAGCAAGCCAAGCAAAAGGTCAGGAAACTGGAAAATCAGGACAGGACCATGGAGAATTCCGAGGGCAGAGGTCAGCCCATCGGGGATGGAGGCCAGGAAGTCTAGCCTGAGGCCAAGGAGCCAACAGTTCCTACAGCTGTGGTCCAAGCAAGGAGACAGGGATGTGGACAGGCGGTCGGGCCTCCAGTGAGGACAAGGAATTCAGAGTCCAGGCTGCGAGGTACGATGAGGGTCTACATCCGCCCTCCACCCGCCTGGTAGAGTCAACCAACTCAGCACCTTGCCAGGGTGGAAGTCCAGGAATGGCTGATACGTCAGATTGACCTGAATGAGTGAGGACCTCAGAGTCATGCACAGAGTAAAGCCAGTCTTGGAACAGATGTTTCCAGCAGCAACGATAAGCCAGAGTTTTCATAAGTGAGCACATGAGTGGCGTTGGGGGAGGATAGTTCTGGCTGACGGAGGACAAAACATGGAAGTGCAATTGGATTCTGGCAAATGGTTTGGGGGTGTGGGAGGAAGGGAAGGCAGCTGCGGGGGGTGGACTTCTAGTGGCCCATCATCTTTCAGGGAATAGGAAGACACACTCTGTCATTAGACTGTGCCCTAATGGTTTGCTATCTCCACATGGATGGCTCCTTTTCATCTCCTCTAGCCCATATCAACTCTGCACACTGCCCTCTCTACATCTGTCTCAGCTAAGTCCTTTCCAGCGAGGAAGCTGATGAAGTCATAAGATACAAATACCAAAATAACAGAATGTGTTTCCCTCCCAGGAGGCTGTTGCCTTTTATGAGCAAACTGACAGTGATGGATTTAGACTCTCAGAGATTCCGTGTGGAGCAGGAGCTAGGTGAACCCCCTACCATATACCCTGGAGGACATGCAGTTGGTCTTCACTATTCGTGGATTCTGCATTTGTGAATTCGCCGACCCACTCATCTGTAACCCCAAGCCAATAAGTGGGAAGGATTCTATGGTCACTCACAGACATGCACAGAGTGGTGAAAGATGTGAGTCCAGCTGAGGTCTGCTTTGCCTTCTTGTCTCAGCTCCCTTTCTGTAAACAAGGATCTTTTTCGCGTAATTCCATGTTTTCCTCACTCGTGTATTTTTCTTGGTGATTTCACTGTTTAATGGCCCCTGAACCTGGTGCAGAGGTGCTGCCTAGTGTTCCCAAGCTCAGGCAGGCTGTGGCGTGCCTTAAGGAGCAAATACGTGTGTTACATACACGTCCTTCAGGCATGCATAGTAGTGCTGTTGGCCATGAGTTATCTATATATATAAAAGGCCAATATGCTAAGTGTTCCTCCTATTGTCCAGCTGGTTGTTATGATGCGCACTGATCACCAGGGGGCAGACACTCAACGCAGAAGCTGCCGAGCTGCAATGACTTGGCAGCAGCGGTTCTTGGGTGACCCACCAGGAACCAGAGAGAAGGGAGCCCGATTCCTCATGGGGCCTTTCGATTCCAGCTTCAGCCGTGGGTTATGTTGTTGCTGGGGCACTGTCGGCCCCAAATCTGGTTACTGCACACTTGCATTTGTGTTCCACACCCTGTATAACAGCAACTTTGCAGAGTGCCCTCTCGCACTCCGGGACCCCTCAGGGGATGTTGGAGAGCTGGTTTTGGCCTGATCCCCACAGGCCAGGCCGAGGGACCCCACCTGCTGGAGGGAGCCCTCTCACGCAGCAGATGCCGGGGAGGAACCTCGGGAGGTTGGCTCCAGGGCATGTCCAGCCCCACCAGCCACCTTCCAATTAATTTCCTTCCAATGTGCACAAATCCATGCACTGGGTCACTAGTATTAAATAAAATGTCTTTAAATGGAGACATACATGAAACAAGGTTATGTCTTGATTGATTGATTGTGACCAGTGCCTGGAAGGAAGCTATCTCTTTCTTTCCCCAATTCCTTGTTCGCAATGACTTTATAGAACAAGTAACAAGAATGGACTGTACTGGATCCATCTCCAAACACTTCCTCATCCTAACGCCAAGGCTAGAAAAGGCTTACAGGGCCTTCTGCATGGCTGTTGCAAAGAATTACAATGAAAATATTTGGAAACATTTTTCAAGATCCTTTAACAGGCCTGACCTAAAATTCTTGTTGACAAGCCATGACTGTGTAGCCCATTTCAGATCTGATGAGCTGTTCCGGAGTCTCAGATAAAAGGAAGCCCTGTAGTAGTTCTGCCTGAATTTGGTTTTTAAACTGTCCCACAGCTTCACCCACCCCACCCCCTGCAATAGATTCCTGATGTGAATGGAAAACCCTGGGGAGGGGCCCCTGAGTGGTGAGGAGTTTCACTAAGAAGTGTTCGCACGGAGTTTCTACATAGAATCCTAAGCAGAAAGGGCAGAGCTGGGTGGAGTTTACACCACCAGGGGAGTCTTCACACCCCCAGCGCCCCCCCCCCCCCCCGAATTATTCTGACTAGCATTGGAGCCTGAAACACTGGCGAGAATAAATTCAAATGACACCGGGACCACTACTGACCTAGACTCCTGGTGGAGGCTCTTCTTGCTGCCTAGAGCCAGTAGCCCACGGCCAGAATCCTGCGCTTGCTTTTAAGCAGTGATCCCAGGTAACTCTCCCCAGATTAAGTCTATTGTGAAGATCCGAGGGGCTCAAATGTTAGCAGAAAGTGTTGCTTTCCAGGGAGGGAAGGCGTTTCAAGGTGACATGGAATCTCTTCTCTGCATTTCTCTTTCAGCCACGTTGTGGCGAATTTCTTTTCTTTGCATTTAAATTCGTGGGATCAGAAGGAGGCTTTTTTCCCCACCATTCACTGCTCCAGGCTCTTAAACGCCACATTTTCTGAACTCCACCTCCCAGACCCAGTTCTCACAGTGTCTCCCCCACCAGGGCCCCTCTCAGCCTGGCCCCCAGTCAGGGCCTTCGCAAGCCGCCTCGGCAGGCAGCCGGGGCAGAGCCGTCTGTGTGGCTGAGTCCAGGGAGGAATTTGTCATTGGGGACTGGGGTCACATGCCTTCCGGTTTTCTACTTAGTGACACGCTTTCTCACACAGGGGTCAAGGGTTGGGGCCTCATAAATGCGTCCTTCGAGATGAGCTGCTAGGAATGTTTTCTCGCCACGAGTCCTTTTCTTTTCCCTCGAGGCCCTGAGAGTTTGAACCTCAGACCTTTCAATCCCCCGGCAGAAGCTATAAACCACAAATGTGCTACATGTTGAAAGGACGAGCAAGTGACCAGCACTTTGGTCTTTCCCTCGGCGGACCCTTGGGCAGCCCGCCCACACTGCGGGGAGAGCAGAGGGGACAGCCTCCTGGGCCACCAGGGAGCCATCAGGACCAAATCAACTGCAGCCTGCGCCCCAGCCGGCCTCCCCAGTGTGTGCGGACGGCCTGCTGGTCTAACGTGTCCTCTAGGAAGCCGTCTGAGGACACTCGTTCCTTCGGCCTGATGCTGAGAGACCGAAACACCCAGCCCCTGCGCCACACGGCAGTGGGAGAACTAGCACAGCGCCAAAGGGACTGGCGACCCGGAGGGGCCACACCAGTGCTTGACCCCAGAGTCAACATGTGTAGATTCAGGAGAAGGAATCCCGGGGCAGATTTCCTTCCTTCTTCCTTTTCAGATTGTTTTCAGCAAATGATTTTACCGCGTGTTAAAATGTAGGTGTGTGTGTGTGTGTGTGTGTGTGTGTGTGTGTGTGTGTGTGTTGGGGTTTTCTTTATTTTGGAAAGGCAAAGAGCCCGAAGGAAACTCAGGAATGGAGGTGAAGGTGAGGCCAGGCGCTCAGCTGAGCAGGTGAGGGCAGTTCCAGTGCAGCTCACGCCTGATGCGCTCTGGCCACAGAGGGCCGGGTGAAAGGGGGCAGAGCAGGTACTGACCGTGTGCCCCAACCTGTGCTGCTGAAACAGGGACTCGGGGTCTTCTCTCTGCACTCAGCCTCTGCAAGGACTGCGCCCCAGCGTGCCCTTCGCTCACAGCTCTCTGTCCCTTGTACTTCCCAGGACGAGCTGAAGGAGCCTGGGACCACTGGGAGTTCTGGATGGTCGCAGGGGGCCCAAGGTGGGGCTGGATTACAGAGAAGGGCCATGTGGTGGGGTCCCCGGTGTGAGGAAGGGACCTTGGTTCTGTCCTGGGTCCTGCTTGGTTCCTGACACCTGACCTTCTCAAAAGGCAAATGTCCTCAGGGTGGGGTAGCACTTTTAAAACTGTGAATATGGATATTATATCATCCAAACACCAAGTCAGAATAATTTATAAAACACTTTTCCTATCTTTTTTCATTCAATGAACTGTATTTTTCTAGAAAATTTTCTATGATCAAAGCAAGTCTTAAATATTGTAAAAAAGAAAAAAAGGCTTTTAGCCCGGCCAATGTAGTTCAGTTGGTTGAGCATCGTCCCACGCACCAATGTCAGGGCACATGCCACTGTTGCAGGCTGGATCCCCAGTAGGGGGCGTGCAGGAAGCAGCCAATCAATGTTTTTCTCTCTTCGATGTTTCTATCTCTCTCACCCTCTCCCTTCCTCTCTCTCTAAACAAGTCAATAAAAACATATTTTAACATATTTTTGTTTTTTAAATAAAACACAACTATAAAAAGAAATCTACCCCTACCCACACATTACTCTTCTCCCATCTACTCTGCAGGAAGTATAACCCTGTTAAAAATGTGTGGTATGTCCTTCCAGGCATTTCTCTATGGGTTGCATGTGTGTGTGCAAGTGTGTGTACATGTGTGTCTGTGTTTTAACAAAAATGCATTTCACTTTACATAACTCAATTTGATTTTTTTCCTCACTGCATTAGAAATGTCTTCCCAGGAAGAAAATTTTTTCAATCTATGAACATCACATGAAAAATCTTCAAAAGTTACATTTCATGTACTATCCCTTTAACAGATGGCCTTTGTTTGTTTTTGTTATTGTCCTTGGCCTTTAATAAACAAGAAAATGCAGGAGGTCAGGGATTTGCAAGGGCAGAGTTTCCCGTTTCTTCCATGATGGAAATGTCCTATGTCTGCGCCTTCTGACGGGGTGACCACTAGCCACTTGTGGCTAGTGAGCTCTTGAAATGGGACTATTGTTATTGAGGAAATGAATGTTTAACTTCACTTTAAGTAATTCAGATGCTACTTGTGGCTACTGTACTGGACAACGCACGTCTAGAAAATATGGAATGAATCAGTCATTTACTCCCACAAGAGTTGTAGGAAGAAACTTTGAAGCCAGCCTTCCTGGATTTGAAGCGCAATTCCTTCCACTGAAAACTCACCCAACCCGTCTGAGCCTCAGTCTGTTCATCTGTAAAATGGGGATAACAACAGAAATGCCTTTGGTCATGCGGACTTGGTGAGCAGCCCTGGTAAAGCAGTGTAACCACTGCTTGAGCACCTAAGTGGTCAATAAATATTAGATATTAGATCATTTCCTAGGAACAGGAATGGAAGGGAAAACAACGTGGTGGGGGGGAGTAGACTGGAGAGGGGAGCTTTTGAGTGAAAGGAGCTTTATTCTCTAGGAAAGGTGGGGTGCTAACCGTTGCAATAGCCTCTGGATGCTGCTTAGACATTACCTTGACCACATGCTTTCAGAGACAGAGGAGGGAGCAAAAGTGAACTCCTTCAGCCTTTGCTGAATTCCTCCCCCCTCCCCCCCCCCCGCCCCCCAGGGCACCTCCCCACAGAGCTGCTCACAACCCGGCCCAGCTTGAGCCATGCCTGGGGCCCTGCAGGACAAAGCCCTACTCAGCCTCAGAGCCCAGGTGGCTGCACTGGACCAGCGGGCAAACTGCAGGCACAGAGCCCCCAGCCCCCAGCCCCCAGGGAAGTCGCCGTCCTGCGGCTGTTTTAAGGCTAATTTCAGTCAAGAGCAGGAATGAAGACTCTAACTTTGCCGGGAAGTGGGATCCTTCTTCCACAGGAAAAGCAGTCTGTAGAGTTGGGATAAATGGCTGAAGTGAAGCAAGCATTTTTCTCTCCGGATTTTTGAAAGGAGTTTTACCAATTCATTCAGAATGCTAGCCCTTCGCTCCTGCACACTCAACCTCGTGTCCAGAATGCTTGGAATGTGTCCCTGGTTATTGAAACACCACTGTGGGCAGCAAGATCAGTGGCCCATTTGTTTCCCTAATCCCTGCCCAGTGAGTGATTCATGAATGCACAAATGAATGAATGATAGCTAGATCATTTAGTGAGCCCCTGAAAACCCGTATTATAAAACAGATGTCCTCTGAACATCAGCCTTCTTCTGCATTATGGGTAGAATAGAAATCGAGAGGATTCAATATGATCTCGGTCCTGGATCAGCGTGGATTGTAATGAAGACCAAGAAATGCACCTTTGTCTTGGAAAAAGTATCCCCACTAGACTGTCCATCGGGACACCTGGGTTCAAGTTCCAACCCTCCCCTCTGGCCACAGAGCCTCCACTTCCTTTTTGGTAAAATGTGGGAGAGACCCAGCGGACCTCCAGGATGCCTCCCAGGTCACACAATGTACACCCTGGGCCCCCGGGGGAGAGACGATCCTACCCGGCCCAGCCAGGGGCCACCGGGCAGCCTTTGGCAGGACTGCCCCTGCCCCTCTTGCCACCGCTTCTAAAAGGGCCAGTTGCCCCAGTGGCACAACAGAAAGGTCCACAGCAGTTGTCTTCCAGGGGAGCCAACCCCATCCCCTCAGACACTGGCTGCAGCTCTGATCACCTCGGGCGTGTGAAGGGGGGCCTTCCATTCACAAGCCCATTCACAGGCTTTTTGGAAGCCTTCTGTCCCGGTGCAATGAAGCAGGCTGCCTCTTTTTTCCACCAAACGTCCCAAAGGGAAACGACATGCACCAAGAATTTGGACAAACATTTTTTGGAAGAAACAGTGAGAAAATTGCACAGATCCTTGTTAGGTAAAACACTGGAGAAGAAAACTGCAGGAAGTGGTAGATTCGGGGCATAAAGGACATCGTTTGCTGCCTTATTATCTCATTTTTCAGCAAAGCTGATGGGACAGCTGCCTGTTATTACGGGGCACACCAGGAAATGTTTAGCTGCCAAACAGAAAGGAGCGAGTGAGGGGATTAGCAGCTCTGTTCATGCCACACAAATAGAATTCTTGCACCTGGTAGTCGTGCCGTTAGATTTATCATCTTCGGAGGGTATGTTACTTAAATCCCATTTACAAAGCAACAAAAACAACCCAAAAAAGGCGCCTTAATGTCATTGTAATTATGATAAGTATTAGTCACCATTCTGCAGTTTTTAGTCTAGATTAAATTAATTGGTGTGGCTTTCCTTTAATCACACTAATCTTTTGTTTGGTTTCTGTCATGTTGCAAATTTACCATTCTATGTTGCAAATCGAAAGCGTTCTTAAAGATGAAAGATCGATAGCAGTTTAACCCTCCGGAAAGCTGCCATCATTAATGATGTTGTGTAATAATTGTGTAATAAATAATAGTGATCTCTTCCCGAGGTGCCAGATCACCTCCAGAAGTGACATTTTAAAGAAAGTCAATTATTTGCCTCTCGGCTTCATTTTCTGATGCCAGGGGGTGGCGGGGTGAGGGTCTGGGAGCCCGCTCCTGGAGCCCATAGCACAGCGGAGACCAAGCCCAGCCAAGGGGCTGCTGAAGGACAGCAGGTGGCCCTAAATGGCCGCCTTGTTTCTTACTTCCCTCATGCCAAGGCCCCAGGAGGAATCCAATCAGAGGAAAAACTGAGTCTTAGATCCCGTGAAAACTACCAGTTAGTATGAATCTTTGCATTAATAAAAACGCAAACTCCTCATGAGATCTTGTTGCTTCACCCACTAGGGTAGAAACTTGTTAACTCTTCATTCCTCCTTTGGCATCTCCTAGGGCCTCTCTGGGCCAACCCTCAATATAAAGGAGACTGAGACCAAGTTGGACCCTATAGGAACTCCTTGCCACCTGAGAGCACCACTCCACCTGGAGGCCTCAGGCATGAGTCCATTTTCAAGGGGGTATTAATTCTCCATGGGGCATTCCAGATGGAAGGAATCACAAAAGGGCGCACAACCAGCCGGAGAGAGGGCCTGTAAGAAGTTAGATAGGACTAGAACTCGGCTGCAGAGGAGTGAAGGGAGAAGAGGCTGGAGCCAGAGGACAGAGCTCTTTGGATGCCCTTTTAAGGGGCATGGTCTTTGTCCTCCACATGAAGAAGAGTAACATAGCATTGGTGATGTCTGTGAAATTCACTCCTAGAGCAGGAATTTGCAGGAAAAGATGCTGAAGAGGGGAAGACTTAAGAGATTCCTAGGATGGTCCAAGTAGGAAATGCTGAGCCTGCTTAGCAGTATGGTGGAGAAGAAGCAGGTCCCGGGGATCTTTAGGGCATGGCTTTGACAAGACATAGAGAAGAAGGGCTAGATTGCCGACTGGGGCACATAGATGAAGAATGCTACCATTAATAAAGATGGGAGATTCAATATAAGCATGGATTAGGGAACGAGGGAAGAGTGGGTTTGCGCCATTTGGGCTTGCCAAGTTCAAGGTTCTGTGAGATGTCCATGTGGAGATGTCTGGTCTGGTATATCAGTGGAAAGTATGAGCATGGTTCAGGCACAGCAATCTGGCGCTCAAAGGGGGTTCAGGAGGTAAAGATTTAGTAGTTATCATTAGAGCTCTTCTATGCTTATGTGAATAGAGACAGTGGTTGAGTCCACTGGATTCAGTCAAGTCACACAGGGATGGTATGTAACAAAACTAAATGCAAGCTAAAGACCAGGGTTAAAGGACCCCATTTATTATGGACTGGATGTTGGTGACCCCCAAACCCCCAGTGTAATGGTATTAGGAAGTAGGGTGTTTGGGAGGTGATTAGGCCATGAGGTTGGACCTATCATAAATGGGACTGAAGCCCTTATAAAAGAGGGCTTTCCACTGTGTGAGGACATAATGAGAAGAGGTTGCCTGTGAACGAGGACACCAAATCTGCCAGCATCTTGATCTTGGACTTCCAACCTCCAGAACTAGGGAAATACATGTCCGTTGTTGAAGTCCCCCAGTCTATGATAATTTGTTGAAGGTGGACATAGAAAGAAGAGGCAGCAAAGGGGAACGGTAGTCCAGAAGCCAGGGGAGAACCATGTCACCTGCCAAACAGGTCAAGTGTTCATGGGACTTGACAATGAGGAGGTCATTGATCATCCTGGCAAGAGTTTTCTCTTTTGGGGGGTGGAGGTGGGGCTCCTGGTATGGAAGAGACAGAGCAATGAGTAGAAATGCCGAACTGTACTGGGATGAGGAGCAGAGAGAGAGTGAATGCATGGAGTCTAGAGACTTTTTGTAAAAGACTGTGATAGGAAAAGAAAATAAAGACTGTGGTATGAAGCAAAGAAACAACCCACGAGAAGGTACAGAATGAAGGGAGGACTTTTTCTTTTTTAATGTACCTGCATATGATCGATAGGTTAGGAACCAGCAGAGAGAGAGAAGTCAAAGGAAAAAAGGGTGATGAATCAGAAGCACAGGTGAGGCTGTGGGTCTTGTACTCTTGGGACAAACTACTCCTCTCTGTGGTAAGAAGAGTGGTAGGACTGGGAAGAGAAGAGCTGAGTACTTGGTTTATTGCTTCAAGTTGTATTTTAATTTGCTTGTACTCCTCTCTCTACTGGAAGGACTCTGAAGTTCCCCTGCATCCTCCACTGTGAGTTAAGCTCCCCTTATCAGAACCTTGGCGTTCCATCTGTTGTCTTCTCATGGGCCAACATGTTCAACCTCGAATTGTTGTTATTGGAATCAGGATGTCCCCACTATTCCCTTTCAGGGGAGGAATCATATCCTGAACCACTTTTGTGCCTCCCACATCCACCCATATACTCAGAACAGTGTGTCATACACACTAGGCATTCAATAATTTTCTTCAAAAGAACAAAGGCATAACCTGAAATTAATTCTAATCTCTTGCTGGCTTCAACTACTCCTGATCCACTTCCTGCCATCATCAATTTCTATTCTAAAAATATAAAATGGTTCTCACCTTAGCTTGAATACAATGTATTGGAAAGACAGGTATGCCGTGATCAAATTCAGATATAAAAATATTGGAATGACCTTTGCCACCAAGGCAAGTTATGTAATCTCTTGCTTGGTGTATGTTTTCTTGATCAATAAAATGGGGATAATAATATACTTTTTAAAATGAGATAATATACATAAAATGCTTAGCATAACGCTTGCATATAGTAAATGCTTAATAAGTAATATCTTACTATTATTATTATCCAACTAGATAATCTCCAAGACCTATCCTTGTTAAGTTCTGTAGATTCTTTCTCCACTAGTACAGATCATTAAGAGTAGACCTTATCTATAAAATATGCACATATTTAATAAAACACTATATCCATGAAACTAGAGTTAAACCTAGACTTCAATTTTAAAGCAGAAAAAAATGTCAGAACTTAAAGAAAACTGAGAAAATGACTCTTCCATATATTTTTTTCTGTAAAATTTTCTAGTGTAATATGCTATAACTTATTCATTTGTTCAGCACAAAATAGATTTTGAGCACTTAGAATGTGCACATTGCTCTGGAAGGAGTCACAGGGGAATAAAGGATGAATCTGACACAAAGTGCTCTGAGGTATTCTGGGGTGGGGGCAAATAAATGAGCATGCACGAATTATAGTGTTATGCGATGAAAGAAGGCACTGGAGAAACCCAGAAAGGCTTCGGGGAGAAGGGGGGCAGAGAAGACAACAACAATAACAAAATATTCTGTACCAGGGACATCGACTTAGAAGCAAAAGCCTTGAGAGCTTGCCTTCATTATATTGAATTAAGAAAAACTACGCGGTTCCTATGAGCTTCCTTCCCTCCTTAGCTCCAATTCTTCACAAAGGTGGGAACCTGAAGGCCTGGCCACAGGTAGCACCCAGTGGGGCTTCAGTAGACCAGTTTCAAGCTGACTTCCATTAGTAAGCCCGCAGGATTTAGCAGCCCTGTGGGGCAGAGTGATTTCTACAGGAAGAGTTGATGGTGAATTCTTTCTTCTTTTTGTAAGTCGTAGAAGAGCCAATAGAATCCAAGTCTGCGAGAGAGGTAATCGGGGCAATCTGTGGAAGCCCAGGTCTTCCTTACATTTAGGTGTCTAGCTGGCTCTCTGACATCCCTGCCAGTGGAAAGGCAGCCTTGTCCCACGAGGGAAATACACTCCTCAGGATGCCACGTATCATTTTTGAAACAGAATTTTGCAAACCATCTGCAATTTTCAATACAGACTTGAGCGCTGGGCTTTTTGAGAGTGGAAAGTGAGCAAACTGTGTGGTCCTAATCAGTGGGACAGATCAGCAGACACCATTAAAGAACTTCAGCCTCTGGTTCACGGGGTGGCTTTCCTCCTCGGCCTGTCCTGGGTTTCTGGGTGGAGCAGAGGGGACCTAGGCAAATGCTCAGTGATGGCCATGACTGTGGGAGAACCATCCCAGAGGCCACTTGGGTGGTCCGTTGGCCACTTATCTACAGATGTACACACAGGAATATTTCACCAGTGAACCTGAAGGTCACGTCTTTGAAAGTCTTAGTGCAAGAGGAATGTCCCACACTTAACAACAACAAAACATGTCCTTGGCTTTAAAATGCTTAAACTTAGCAGATACTGGAGATAACTTGAATTATTTATGTCAACATGAGCTTTAGTTTGTCAACTAAAGCTGCAGGAACTAAATTCTCCTAAACAGTCTCATTTACATACTCAATAATTAAATCCCATTAAAAATAGCAAGCTGCATTATATATTTAATCTTTGAATCTTTCTTAGCACTTCAAATGCTTCTAACAAAGGGAAATATTCTCAAGTATTTCCATGCCTAGCAAAATGTAACTATATTAAACCTCAAGTCCTCTTAAGCATTCCAAAATGGTTTAGAACCTTAGTCAACGGGTATTTAAAGGTGTCTTTTATGTTTCAACTGAAAATTACAAATTACACTCTTTCAATTGAGATCACAATTCTCTAACTGGTCCAATCCTCCCTTACAAATATTTGAAATACCACACAACACACATCATCCTCAAGATTATAAAAATCTCCTCTGGAACTCACAAAAAAATGCTAACCCAGTGGATCTGACTTCCTTCACCACCTCTCCATTTAGCTCTAAATCTGAACAGGACTAAAAATTAAGGAGACAGTTACATCATCCCAAACAAGTCGAGGTCACCATGTTAGTGCAAGGAGCATGCACATTGGCCAGAGGTTTCGGGCCAAGGCACGAGGCTTGATTCTCCCATGACAATGACCAATAGCATAGCGAACTCTTTCAAAGGGGGTTGGTCTCTCCCAGTTTCCAGCTCTATCATTATCTGGGTTAGCTGCAATCCAGGTCCCCCCTCTTTGCTCACCACTTTATTGGCTAGAATAATTTAGCCAAAATGTCTGGTTCTACTCTGAATGTATTTCTTACTCTTCCAGCCTGACCAGGCCACAAATACCTAAATGACATCCTACAAAATTCTTTATAGCTCCCTTCCCTTGGCCTGGCTCTGCCTATCACTTGCTCAATGCAATGTCCCCAACCAAACTGTGACCCACCGGATGTCTCAAGATGAGAGAAGATTGGCATGTGTTCTTTTCCTTTTCCCATCAGGTCCACCTCAACTATAAGTGGTTTTGTTTATTCCCAAAGAGCTCAATCCAAGCTCAGACACAGCAGACAATATTACCTCTCACACCTCAATGTGCATATGAGTCACCTAGGATTTCCTTCCAGTGCAGATTCTGCTGCAGGAGGTCTGGGCTGGGGGCCAAGATTCTTCATCAATTACAACTTCTGGTGATGCCGATGCTGCTGATCCTCAGGCCACACATTGAAGAGAAGAGTTTGAATAGTTGATGGAATTAGAGCTGAATGTCAATCTGGCCCCTAATTTTTATAAATTATGCACAGCAAACACTAGTTTTCCCTCACTCAAGTTCTGTCCTTTTATACATCACTGTCCTCAGCTCATTCATTCTCGCTCTTTCTCTCCCCTCAACACACACATCATGTCTTTTTTTTTTTTTTTTCTCTGCCCCTTTCCAAGCCTGTCAATGAGAATCTAATGCTTTCCAGCTGTCGCCAACCTTTCGGGCTTCATGGACCACCAGTGGTCCGAGAACCACCGGTTGGCGACGGCTGCTTTAGTCATTTTAAAAGTACTCTCTATGCAGAGTTGAAAGGAAAGCTATAGAGGGAGAGGACACAAATTTTAGCAGTAACTTAATAATAATAGTTATCATTTATTGGGTGCTAACTACATGCCACTCACAAGAGCTTTGTGCCTCATATGATATAATCCTATGAAAAAGCTATCATTATTTACATTTTAAAGGAAGTGAAAACAGGCTCAGAAAGGCTAAGTATGAGGGAGGCTAAGTAGGTCAAAGAGCTAGTACCCGGCAAAGTGTGGTAGCTGGTCAGATATTCTTTGAAGCTCATCCCACCAGGCTGGCCTTGTGACCAACTCTGACTGATAGAATGTAGCAGAAGTGGCTTTCAAGCTTTGATCTCAAAATGTTTTAAACCACTAAAACACGGGATGGTTCATTTATGCAAGTTGAGAACTGAGCCAAACTTGAATTCCAAGGATGTCTGCCTCTAAACCCTTTCTGAGCCCAAAGCCAGGACCACTAAACCCTAATTTGATGCTCCCTGATGGGCTTGGGTCCTCCTTGTGCATGTGAGTTCCAGTTCGAAGCCAGGTTTGACCCATGTCTCTTCTGGTTTCCTGCCGCCCCACTCCAACCCTGGGACTGACTGCCTTACCTGCTTCCTCTTGGGCCCAGTTCCCCTTACGACTGCCCTCTCTGCTCTTCTTGGAACTCTCTTCCTAGTCATCTTCATGTGGGGCTCAAGTTCTGGTCCTCCTTTCACTTTCCAGGACGGTGCTTCCTCAGTTCTGATGTGCTTGCGAACCCTCGGATTTTGTTAAAATGCAGATTCTTCTCTGGGTGCTCTGGAGCAGCACCTGAAACTCTGCATTTCGAGTAAACTCCCGATGATGCTCACGCTAGTTGGCAGGAATCACATGTTGAGGAGCAAAGCTCTAGGCTGCTCTGTGAAGCAACTATGTCCCTGCTCCCCGTTCCCATAAACAATGATCATGGCTGAGGGGAGGTCACGGCAGACCCGTCAGCCAAATAGGGAGCCTCGGCTGTGCTCAGCACTGGCTTCATTCCTGCGCAGAGAACGCTGCAGTCACGGCTGCTATGAACTCACCACGCTTCACCTAGAAAACGATGTGAAAGAGAGGACAGGAAGAGCGATAAAGCTTCCGTTTCAAGGCATGTATTCAGTAACACAGCAAGTGTCTACCACGCACCCTGCCAAACAATACGTGGTGGTATCCAGGTAGGGAACCATAGAACGTCCTTTTTTGAGATCAAAGGCTTCCTGGACCCTCTCAGCAAATACCATCGTATGGTCCCCCGAGTTAGTTGAAGCCTGTGAGCTTTAAATATAAAGCTGTCTGATGCCATTTGATTGTAATGGAGAAATCGAGTTTAGGAGCCAAGGTTATGTTTGACATGTAAGCATGTGGTTAGCATTTAGCATTTAGTATGCAGAGGGATGCCACGTCTTTAAAAATGTGTGCCTGGGCCCCATCTTAATAAGAATCAAGGCAACACATAGGTGACTCCCTAAATAAGGCCAGATAGGTGTCTTATTTGATCTGAGCCTCTGCAGTTTTTGTGTAGGGAGCCAAGGCCCGCCCCCCCCCCCACCCCCACACACACCACCTCCCCGCCTCAAAGAGGATACCCTGGGGCTCCCTAGATAGATACAAACACATACTGCTGCTTGGCATGGGTCCTTGGAGAGTATTTGCTGTCTTATTAAATGACTGCCTTGAAAATGGAACTTTCTCTTTTCTCTCTTTCCCTCTTTCACCTGCTGAGGCCTCCGGAGACAAGTGCTCTCTCTCCCCTGACCAGACAAAGGACCTAGTCTCCCTAGGGACCAAGCAGGCGCTTCAACACACTGACGTCAACACTCGTGGCCCTGCCTGGAGTGGTGAGAACTGTAACTCTTTTTTTTTTTTAATTACTTTATTGATTAAGGTATCACATATTTGTCATCAACCCCCCCCCATTCCCTTCCCAAACCCCCCCACACGCATGCCCCCCTCCCCCTGTTGTCCGTGATCACTGATTAGGGAGAACTGTAACTCTTAACTCTTCTCTCCAGCCAGGATCCACCTCCTGCATTTTCCTCCAGAGTGGGATTAAAGCTTGCTTTGTTTGATCCATTCCTGACGTGGCAGGGCAAAGGCCTACCTCTGGAACTATCCACTTAATCTTTCGTCAGCCCCACACAGGTAGGCCCTGAGGAAGCAATGTGGTGCGGGACAGACCGGCCCTGCCCTCCCCGAGGCCGAGTGAGAGTGGACTGAGACAGGTACCTGGGCACTAACGGGATACACTGCAGTGGGGACATGTAGCGTCGTCATAGCAGCGCTGATGAAGGGCACTCCCAGCCTTTGGAACGAGGGCGGCGGGACAGGAAAGGCTTCCTTGAGAAGTTGTCACCGAGGCAGCCTATTAAAGAATGAGTGACCCTGAGCTAAGCAAAAAGGAAGGGATGCATGGTAAGCGCATCCTGAAGGACAAAGGCCATTGTGTCAAAGAAGTTTGAACCAATTGTTGAATAAAACTCAAGTCATGGGATATGTGGGCAGAAGTTCAGTCCACGAGCTGGGCTTCTATTTCAGTATAGAAAGAGGCTTTGAGTTTGAAACATTTCTGAGCCACTTTCAAGCTCAACATTTTATGAGGAAGTCCCTGGGGCCTTCTTAGTGTAAAACAGGTATATCTTTTTTTCTTATTCCTAAGAAATTTTTAAGTGTAAAACAGGTATATCTTTTCATTGCTTATAGAAGGGAAATAGAATGCAAAACATTCTATTCCTTAGTATTTATTGTTTTTGCTCCGTTCTTTACGATCGTGCTCACTTCCAGAAAGTGAGTTCCATATTGGAAAGCTTCCCTGAGGAATATGTGATAATTGGACAAAGCTGGGCTGACATTTACCTACAAAGAAAGACTTTGCTAAGGTTATGAATAGAGCAACTGAAACAGGGAATGTACTTAATCTACCTGAAGGACACATTTTTTTTCCAGTACTGTATTTTGAAAGTACACTATGTGCAAATGATATTATGCATTAAATTGCAAATCAGCCTCATCCAGTCATCTAAGCAAGTCGTGACTTAACATCTACTGGGAAACACTTAGCCATCTATACATATAAAAGCCTAAGCGACCGAATGACTGAACCACCGGTCGACTGGTCGCTATGATGCGCACTGACCACTAGGGGGCAGACGCTCAACATAGGAGCTGCCCCCTGGTGATAAGTTAACTCCCACAGCTGACTTACAGGCACCAGACTCAGGGCTCACCGCTGGCTGCCGCAGCCTGGAGACTGTAGCGGAGCAGCAGCGAGCCTACCGAGCGGTGGTGGCGGCAGGCACAGCAGGGCTGGGATGAGCAGGAGCAGCAGGCAGGAGCCCAGGCGGCATTGGACTGCTGGTTTCAGCCCAATCCCCGCAGGCTATGCCGAGGGACCCCATCGGTGCACGAATCCATGCACCGGGCCTCTAGTTATAAAAATAAACTTGCATTTAATTACACAATACAGTGTTTTGTAAGTATTTTCATCAAAACTTTGTATAAGTTCAACCTGACCTCCTTCTAACTTATCTGACCTGCGAGTTTCACCAAATTTGATAGATGCTCAATTGCCTGCGATGGCCTTACATTTTTCTTGGCCTTGCATATGGAGAGTTTCTAAATTCTTCTGATATTATCAGCTCAAGGAGGACTATAATACTCAATCAAAATAAGCTCATTTATTTATACAAAATTCAGGCCTAGCCTCTTTACCTAATTGTCTTACGAAGAATTTATTAGTAAAGCAAAACAAAATTTTTTAATGTCCAGGAAAAGGTATCAAGGAATCATAAAATGTGGAGCTTGAAAGAAGCTCAGAAATGTTTCAAACTGAAAGCCCTCTTTTTGCACTGAATTAGAAATATACTGAAATAAGTGGTTTCCCCTAAACTTACAACTCTTAGTCAAAATACCAGTTGCAATTCTTGTCTGCAATTCTGAAATTGTATAGGCTCTGAAAAACTAACTTGTTACCTTTTTCCTAAATTTAGTGCGCAAACTTACTAAATACCAAAACCTGTCCTAAGCCTGCAGGAAGCTATGTATCCACTTACCATGAATACGAATCCATTTTGCTGAAGAAATTACTAATGTGTTTGATCACAGAAAGTTTTCCAGTATCTCAGTAGAGATATTAATGCACCATAGCCTTTCTACAATTGGAAGAATTCTGAATTATAACACACTAGAAGCCCGGTGCATGAAATTCGTGCACAGCGGGGGGTTGTCTCTCAGCCCAGCCTGTATCCTCTCCAATCTGGGACTCCTGGAGGGATGTCCGACTGCCCGTTTAGGCCCGATCCGGGCCTAAACGGGCAGTCGGACATCCCTCTCACAATCCAGGACAGCTGGCTCCCAACTGCTTGCCTGCCTGCCTTCCTGATTGCCCCTAACCGCTTCTGCCTGCCAGCCTGATCACCCCCTAACCACTCCGCTGCCAGCCTGGTTGATGCTTAACTGCTCCTTGCCAGCCTGTTTGCCCCCAACTTCCCTCCTCTGCCGGCCTGGTCACCCCTAACTGCCCTCTCCTGCAGGATTGATCACCTCCAACTGCCCTCCCTTGCAAGCCTGGTCCCTCTCAACTGCCCTCCCTTGCAGGCCGGGTGCCTCCCAACTGCCCTCTCCTGCTGGCCATTTTGTAGTGGCCATCTTGTGTACACATGGGGGCAGGATCTTTGACCACATGGGGGCAGCTATATTGTGTGTTGCAGTGATGATCAATCTGTATATTACTCTTTTATTAGATAGGATAGAGGCCTGGTGCAGGGGTGGGGGCCAGCTGGTTTGCCCTGAAGGGTGTCACAGATAAGGGTGGGGGTTCCCTTGGGGTGTGAGGCAGCCTGAGCGAGGGGCCTGTGGTGGTTTGCAGGCTGGCCACGCCCCCTGGCAACCCAAGGGGAGGCCCTGGTATCTGGAATTTATTTTCCTTCTACAATTGAAACTTTGTAGCCTGGGGCGGAGCCAAGCCTGCTGCTCCCTCCGGGGCGGCAGCCATTTTTGTGGCAGTTAATTCACCTTCTACAATTGAAACATTGTAGCCTTAAGCGGGTGGGCCCTGCCAGGGTGTGCGGAAAGCTTTGCTTCCCCTGTTGCCGCCAGCAACCCTGGCCTGCTCTCTCAAGCTCCATTCTGCCACCATTTGTTTGAATTTGTTTACCTTCTATAATTGAAACTTTATAGCTTGAGTGGAGGCTTAGGCCTGCAACGGCTATGGAAAGCTTGGCTTCCTCTGTTACCTGGGAAACCTTGCTCTCTGTGGCTGTAGCCATCTTGGATTGGGGTTAATTTGCATACTCGCCCTGATTGGCTGGTGGGTGTGGCTTGACTGGTGGGCGTGGCTTATGTAGCGGAGTGATGGTTAATTTGCATATTACCATTTTATTAGAGAGGATACCTGGTCTCAAACCTTTTGAATAAAATATTATGAACTCCTAACAACAGTTATTAATTATTAAGCACTTACTTTCACCAGATACTGTCCTAAGATTTTAGATCCATGTTCGTAATCTGGACTTAGCACATTCTACTCTGAGCCCACCTCCCGTGCATGCTTTCAGTACACAATTCCTCCAACCCTTCGGAGCCACGGGTTCTCCAATCCATCGGGCCTTCCCCCTTTTTACTTACAGTTCCATTTTCTCTCCTTACCAAGCTTAAATTATCATGTTACAATTATTCAGTGCAGAACCCCTGGAATCCCTTGCCCCTCTCTCTTTGTCACACTTGCTTAGCAAAACTGCAGTCTTGGCAAAACCCTACTCTTTATACCAGAACAGTTGACTATACCTTGTGTTGACTGGCCTCGTTTTGAGTTCATGGCCACTAACCCTTCAGTGGGCCCTGAATGCTGCCTCACATGTATAGTATGTGTCCCCCGCCTGCCCTTCACTTACTGTCCTGTTCTCCTAGAGAACAAGTTCATACTCCCCCTCCCCCTCCTCTCGGCTGATTACTTTGCTTCCCACTTCTCTAAGAAATCTGAGAGAACCAGATGAAAACTTCCACACCCACATCTACCCACCCCCGCATTCCCTGCCATTTTGCCTGTTGCCTGAGTCCACCCAGAGCCCATCCCTCACCCACTCAAGCATGTCCCTTTAGCAACTTTTTCTCCTCTTTCTTGCATCATCAACAGTCACTCAACTGGATCCTTCACACAACTGGATAATAAGCACACAAACTTGCTATTATTTCTCCCTTAGCCACCCCCTTGCTCCCACCACCACCAGACATCTGGTCAGACAGGCTCCCTGTTTCTCTTGGGGCTCTGACAATGGCTTCAAGGTCCTATACAACTAGTCCCGACTTCCTGCAGTTACTTCTCCCCCTCCAAGGCACACTGCTTCTTTGCTCTGCGTTCAATGTGCCTGGCAGGCCCCTGTCCTCTGGCCTTTGGACTGGCTATTCCCTTTGCCTAAAACGGTCTGTCTCTAGATGTGGCTTAATCCCTCACCAACTTCAAATCTTTGCTCAGCATCACCTTCTCGATGATGCCTACCCTCGTGTACTCTATATAAACTTGCAGCCAATTCCCACGCTCCCATACCACTCGACTGCCTATGGAACTCTTACCCCACAGGATTATTTTTCTTAGCACATGGAACTTCTAACATATCGGATACTTATTTTATTACTAGAGGCCCGATGCATGAAGATTCGTGCAAGAATAGGCATTCCTTCCCCTGGCTTCCAGCACCTGGGACCTGGGCCTTTGCTCTGGCCACTGCCTTCCACCTTCGTGTGCTGCCCAGAGGCCTGGAGCAGCCAGGGTGGGGCAGGATGCCATCTTTGTTGCATCAATTTGCATATTCCCTCCTTATTGGCTATGGGTGCCGCCATCTTTGTGATGGTCAATTTGCATATTCCGTCTTTATTATATAGGATGTTTATGGTTTTTTGTTTGCCTCCCATCCCTCTACCCTTGCTAGACTATATAAGCCTCATACATCAGGATCTTTATTCTGTTCACTGATGTATCCCAAGCACGTAGAGCAATGCCTGGCAGAGTCCGCATTCAGTACATGCTGAATGAATGAAATATTTTACTTAAACTTCAGAGGAACCTCAGGAGTTGGGTTTATGTTACCCTTATTTTATATATGAAGACATGAGGCAGGGAGGGGTTTTACAATGTGCCCAGGTTCACAACACAAGAAACAGGGACAGGTAGGAACCCTGTGTTTCTGACACCATAGTCCACTTGCTAAATGGCCATATCATGTGGCCTCTTCCATTGGGCCTGCCTCAGAGTTTGGAATAAACATGTTGAATTATATCCACCATAAAAACCGCCACCATCTGTCCTGTCCAATTTGGTCCCCTCGGGGCATGTGACCCTTTGATAGTTTTGATCCAAGGTAGCATGCTACTCATTTTACTCTCTCACTCCAGAAGAAATCGGGCTGAAAAGTCAGCCAAAGGGATTGGTTTTCAGTCATGTATCCACTCCTTTATTCAATGTATACTTATTGAGCTCAATATACTGAGGCTATACCGAGCACTGTGCATTTCGATGCAGTCAGAAAGCCAGATTTCCCCCTTAAGTCACCAGGATGGGGACAATGCCCCATCATTTTTGGACCTAAATCTACAGATTAAAGATGACCTTCTCCCTGACTTCGTCAGAACTAATGGCACTTTCCAAGGCCTAGAAAAGCCTCCTGTCTGGGCCCTGCCCTGGGGCCTCCCTCCAACCCAGGAGGAGTAAGGCAGCAAGTGTGCAGGGCCAGGCCCCAGCGTCTGTGGAGCTACATGCCTGATGGCTGCTTGTTCTGAATAGCCTTGCGCTGGAATTTGGAAGGAATGTGTGCAGCCTCCATATGAAGCTCAGTTTGGCTTCAGGGACCATTTTAATTAAATTAATTATCTCTAGAAGAAACACTTAGAGCCATTTAAGCCTAAACAATAGGCACTTGTTCTCACTTCTAATAGGAGTCGCCTTGTGCAGAGTTCTCTTGGGGAGCTGAGAACAATATCCCCACCAGCTATTTAAGGAAGGCCCTCCCCTCCTGCTCCCTCTCCCTCCTCTTCTGCTCCCTCTTCATCTGCAGTGAAGGGGCGTTCAGAGAAGAGGGGTGCAGAGCCTGAGAGATGAGATGAGAGGCGAATGTCTGGAATCTGCATGAAAGCTCCCTACTGCTTCACTGGCTTCCTACCTCGTTCACATCGGCATTTCAGTGGCTGAGCCTGAGTCTTTGGCCTCGCTCCCCGCCCGGCTCCGCTCAGTAGGGTCTGCATGTCCAGGAGGAAGGGTCCCATTCTGTTGTTGCCCTACAGAAATGGGTGTCACCACTTTCCCATTACACTTTCCTGCCCATTTCCTCTGAGTATTTCCTTGTTTGTAAGAACTCTAACTTGATTTTTCTTTAAATTGATCTGGCTGATTTGTTCCATTCTATCTGTGTGGTTTTTTTTTTAATTACAATGCAAGGAAGTAAAGTAAGTCAACATCCCACCGCCTCCATCTCATCCCCTGCTCCTCACTGCCAGCCAAGCACCACAGCCCTGACCCTAGAAAGAGGGTGGCGGCAGGGGGGTGGGGGGTCCCTTTACCCTCAAATTCACTCTTCAGAGCTGAGCATCATCTTCCAGGACGCATCGCTCCGTTGTGGAAAAGGCTTGATACTGCAGATATGTTTCATTATAAGTAAAGGAGAGAACGTTCAACGCCTTTCTGTGCTGTGCTAAGCCCTCCTCCCTGAGCCGTCCCTCATGAGTTTAACACTCCGCAGAGCCCTAAATGACCCATTCTTTGATGGCTCTCCAGTGCGCAGGGGATATGGCACCCAGCAGAGAGCCCTAAAGGCAGTCACTACTGTAGACTCCCTGACAGTGGCAGTCTACATAGGGCTGGGCTTGCTGGAACGAGTGCACGCCAAGGATCAGAGCTTGTCAGCTTAGCTTCACAGGCTAATGGTGTGCAGCTGGTGCTGGAAGAGATGGCCAGAGCCCAGGCCACAGGCTGAGCAGGTGCCACCCAGCTCTGCCTATCTAGTTAGCAAGCAGGACTTGGTTTTCAGTATAAATGGTGACTGCACTATACTTGAACTAAAGTGGTAAGTAATAATGACACTCGGGATTATTTTAAATTTACTTTTGTTATATTCTAATTTATTAATAATGGGCAAGTAATGGAGAAAAGAAAAAAAAAAGCAGGCTTGTTTTATCTTCCACAGTTATTTTAAGAAAAAAAGGTTTTATTGTCATTAAAACCTCATGACTAATTGTTAAGGTCTGTTTCTTCTTTTTTATTTATTTTTTTCTGGAATGATCTCATTCCCAACCTATTTGGCAAAACTGTTTCATTGTTTTGAACACAGTAAAGTTGCAAATCTTTTCCACATCACTTGTTTATAGATAATGATCAAGTGGGTAATGACCATTTTAAAAAGTTTTCCTAATCTGCCCGGGTATCATTTTGTTTTGTGCCCTAACAATATTGATGAAAACTATCCCCTTTTACAGGCGAGGAGGGAGCTGAGACCTAGTCAAAGGTAACAGCAAAGTGAGCGTCCTAAGAGACTAGATTGAGACAACCTTTAATTCAGGAACTTCTAAACTTGCATTTAGCCCGTGAGTGACCTGTTTCCTAAGATCTTAGGATACAGAAGAGTTTCCACATTTGAAAACAAATTTGGAATAAGGGGGAAAAGGTGAGGTAAATAAGAGTAATAAACATACTCTACTTTCCACTTCTAAATGCTCAGTAAAGTTTACTCAGCACACACACATTCTTACATTAGGAGCTATATTTGGGTTAATTACAACCAAGTTTCATTGTTTCACTAGCTTGAAAAAAACACCTTATACAATTTCGAGAAAAATTATTTTGTGGTTGGAGAAAAGAGTATTGTTCTCTTGGGCCTATCGTCTAAACTTTAGTTTGGACAAACACAAAAAGGGTAGAAATGTTTGTGCTGCTGCTCTTTCCTGTGTTTTTCCTCAGAGGACCGTCTGTGTGTGGTCTAAAATGATGACCTGTCCATTGCCCATGGACACAGGCAATAGTGTGGTAAAGGCTGGGGAGGGGTGGGTGTGGGGTGGGAGGGGTCAATGGGAAAAATGGGGGGGGGGGACATCTGTAATACTTTCTCCTATTTTCAAAGGAGACTCAAGCCTTTGTCTCATTTCTTTTCACATCACAAAATACTGTATTACCTTCTCCAAGCCACCTCAGGGGAGTACACTTTCTTTAAATCAAGGGTCAACCCAAGTCCTCAAGTGTGCAGGAGATTTTTATGACGGTGTCTCTATTTCTTGTTCTGGCCTATATTAATAACCTACAGGTGAGCATCCTACCTGATGTCTATTTAAAGTATCATCGTCCTTCTTTCCATTCTGAAGGAATTTTGGAGACTTAAGTTTTTAACAGTGACTAGTATAGGTGAAAGCAGTGGGAAAGCTTCTCAAAGTAAGGACTGAGGGAATAAGCCACCAACACACAGAGCCAAGGGAAAAACAGGCACATTTCCTGCAGTCAAAGCTGTGGGTAAACCAGGGCTATATTGAAACAAATGTGGCTACAAAACTTAACCAGTCAACAAACATTTACTGAGCACTTATCTATGCCAGGCAATGTTCCTGGTGCTGGGAACACGCATATCAAATGACAAAAATATACGATAAATGCAGACTGTAAAAAGCATAATCAAGAAAATAAAGTAAGATACTGACGGGGAAGAGGGGCTTGGATGGGGGGCTTGGGAAAGGTTTCAGTGTTGAAGGGACATTTGTGCTGAGACCTGAATAAGAGGAACTAGTCATTCCAGCGGAGGCAACAATGAATGAGACCCCCTATGGAGGACAAAACTTTGCCCTTTTGAGTATTCCAACAAGACCATGCAGGCAAACTGAGTGGGCGACACTGGGTGCTGGGCAGTAGGAAATGATGTCAAAAGCAAGCAAGGGCCAGATGACGTCGGCAGTTGGGAGAAGTTAAGAGGCTACTGCAATAATTCAGGTAAGAACTGACAAAAGATGGTGGGAGCTTAGACAAAAGTGAAAGCAATCATATGGAGAGTAACCAATGTACTGAAGATGTATTGCCAAGTACATTTCGGGGAATAGGGTTAACAACTCCTGGTGTGTGTGTGTGTGTGTGTCTTAAATATCTGAGCAAAAGGAGGTGAGAAAGAAGGAAGAACAGTATACACAGGGAACAACCAAGAGGTCTGCTTTAGCCATTTTAAGTGTGAAATGCCTAATTGCTATTCAAGTGGAGAAGTGTTAAGTTGGCACCCAGATATCTAAATTTATAGCTCAGTGGAAAGGTCAGAGCTGACGATATGAATTTGCATGAGCCATGGATTAGATGAAATTGGGTAGGAAAGGAGAAGAGCTGAAGTCCTAGACCTGGGCCCTGGAACACTCAACATTTTTGCCCATCAGTAGATGAGTAGATAAAAAAAAGCTGTGGTACATTTACACCGTGGAATACTATGCAACGGTAAAAAAAAAAAGATCTCTTACCCTTTGAGACAGCAGAGAGGGACCTGGAGAGCATTATGCTAAGCAAAATAAGCCAGTCAGAGAAAGACAAGTATCACATGATCTCACTCATATGTGGAATCTAATGAACAAAATAAACTGATGAACAAAATAGATGCAGAGACATGGAAGCATGGAACAGACTGATGAATCTCAGAAGGAATGCAGGGTGGAGGGGTAGGGCGGGGAGTGATTAACGGGAGAACTTACATGCATATAGGCATTGCCCATGGACACAGGCAATAGTGTGGAAAAGGCTGGGGAGGGGTGGGTGTGGGATGGGAGAGGTCAATGGGAAAAAAAAGGGGGGGACAGCTGTAATACTTTCAACAATAAAGATAAATTAAAAAAAAAGAGTTAAGGGGAAGGAGGAGCAAGAGACTGGAAGAGCATGCTGTCAGAGAGGACAAGAGAGATGCATAAAGATGGAATGGTCAGCTGAGAAAATGCTTTGGACTAACACAGAAAAGTAACTACTGATGTGGCAAAGTGGAGGCATCTGGTAATCTTGACAAGAGCTGTTTCAGGGGAGGGGTAGCCAAAACCTAGTAGGGCTCCACAGAGGCAAGCTGGAATGTGCAAACTTCTTGGTTCATGGGTCGACACTCAACCACTGAGCCACACTGGCCTGGCAGTCTTTCATATTCTTAATGCTGTCTTCTGAGTTTTTATCTTTGGGAATGTGATCTAAAGATTTACTTTTTTCAAAGTTTTGTAGTTTTAGCTCACATTTAGGTCTGTAATCCATTTTTAATTAATTTTTGTGTATAAGGGTTTAAATTCATTCTTTTGCATGTAGCTATCCAGTTGTTCCTATACCATCCTTTGATCTACATATTGTACTTATACCAGTACCACACTCTTGGTTACTGTAGCTTTGTAGTAAGTTTTGAAGTAATGAAATAGAAGTTCTCCAACTTGGTTCTATCTCAAGACATTTTTTGTTATTCTAGGTCCCTTGTATTTTCATATAAATATTAGGATCAGTTTGTCAATTTTTGGGGGGGAGGAAACACAGCAAGCTAGAATTTTAATAGGGATTGCATTGAATTTATAGGTCAGTTTGAAAAGAAATGTCATCTTAATAATATTGAGTCTTCCAATTCATAAACATGTAACGTCTGTCCATTTATTAAGATCCATTTTCTTCTGCCTTTTTGACCAAATGCCCTTTATTTACTTCCTTCAGAAATGATTTATAGTTCACAGTGTAGAAGTGCTCACTTTGCACTTTTGTTAAATTTATTTCTAAGTATTTTATGCTATTTTGAAAGGGATTTTCTTAATTTTATTTTTCAGATTGTTCATTGCTAGTAAACAGAAGCGCAATTTTATATATATGCTAGAGGCCCGGTGTATTCGTGCATGGGTGGGGTCCCTCAGCGTGGCCTGCGGAGACTGGGCTGAAAATGGCAGTCCAATGCCACCTGCCACTCCTGCCTGCTGCTCCGGCTCATCCTGGCTCTGCTGCGCCTGCCACGGGCTCACGCCCAGTCAGTCCTGATCGGGAGAGGCTTGTGCCACCACAGCGGTGCTCACCAGCCATGAACCCTGTGTCTGGTGCCGGTACCGAGGGGACTGGGGTGGGGGGGGGGGGGGACACGATCAGCCCTCCGAGCAGGCAGGGGGATTCCCTTGCCAGCCTGGGATCCAGACCTGTCCCACTGACATTCACGCAGGTTATTGGGAGCCACCGGATGGCCGCTTTTATATCATTTCTTCCTTGCAGAGCGTCTAGGGAGGGGAAGTGGCCCGAGGCCGACTTCCAGGAGTCCAGCGGTGCTGTCGGGATTGTGCCAGCAGAGCCTGTCCTTCGGTGCCTGGCCCGTTCTCCCGAGATTGGACCTGCAGGACTTCTGAGGGAGTGGCCGCTGCTGGGCTGGTGGGCCGCCTGGAAGAGTGGATCAGCTGAGCGGCACTCCCGCTGTGGGAGTGCACTGAGCACCAGGGGGCAGCTCCTGTGTTGAGCGTCATCGTGGTCAGTGTATATCATAGCGACCGGTCAACCAGTCATTCGGTGGCTTAGGCTTTTACATATATAGATTTTCCTGTGAACTTGATAAGGTTGTTGGTTTCAGCAGTAGCTTTGTGAATATCTCAGCATTTTCTACATACTACTAACTCATGCCATCTGACAAGGACAGTTTTTCTTCTGCCTTTTTGACCAAATGCCCTTTCTTTCTTTTTCTTGACTTAGTACACTCAGACTTCAAGTATGATGTTGAGTAGGAGTGGTGAGAGAAGAAATACTTTTCTTGGTCCCAATCTTTAGAGGAAAGCATTCAGTCTCGCACCTAGTAAGTATGACATGAGCTGTAGGGTGTTCATACATCCTCTCTATCTGGATAAGGAAGTTTCCTTCTATTTCCATTTTGTTGACATTTTAACATGGATGGATGTTGGATTTTGAGAAATGCTTTTTCTTATCTTACTCATGTATTTGTAAGGTGCTGTAGATTGTTTTAATAACTGATTACTTTTTTTAATTGATTTGAGAGAAACAATGGCTTGTTGTTCCACTTATTTATGCATTAATTGGTTGATTTTGTATGTGCCCTGACCAGGGATTGAACCTGCAACATTGGCACATTGGGATGACACTCTAATCTACTAAGATACCCAGCCAGAGTGGTGCTGTGGGGTTTTTTTTTACATGTTCTTGATTCTCCTTTTTTAGTAACTCTTGGTCGTGTGACTTGTTATAAGGGTTCAGAGTAGTAAAAGCCTTTATTACCCTGGCTCCAATGGAGGGAGGGCAGAGGACTAGTCTCGTGAAGAGTCTAGGGTTTGTGGCTCTGGGGAGAGTGCTGAAGGGTCAGCTGCCAGGATCCCTGTGCTGAGTCATTCTTCCACACTGCAGATACCATCTTTCTTGTGTGGAGCACTCCTCTCCATGCTGCATCAGCCTGGGGGAAAGCAATAGCCCCACCCTCTCACCCACTCTATAGGGTTTATACCCTGCTGAGGAATCAGCTGCCTTGGCTGGGGGGTAGAGGTCTGAGCAGACTCAGGGGGTGTCAGTGACAGTTGTGTGGCTTGGGGTAGGGGACAGTTCCCCCACTCTCCCATGAACCTATCACTTCTTCTTCACTAGAGATCTACTCTAAGTACTTAAATAAGAGATTCTAGTAAAAAAAGCAGTCAGTAAAAACAATTCTAGACATTACTTTCTGCAACTGAATAGTTAGCACAATTTAAATTCATAGGATACATGATTTTACTCCCAGAAAACATGTTCTTCAATTATGGCCTAAAGCCATAATGTCACTATTTCTGATGCCAATAACCAAAACTAGGGCCTTCCCCATCATTTCTTAGGCACCTGCTTGTCAATTACCCTCAATGGCAGCTTACTTGATGGCCCGCATAGACTTCTGATTTCCACCATTTTATTACATTAGTCAGCCACTATTTTCTCCATGTCTTCCAATTCTTTGTAACTTCACAGAACTTCCCAAAGTATAACATGCTTGAAAAAATGACAAGCTGGAGTTGAGTTAATTCTATTCCAATCTCTAGTGGGTATTAATCATCAAATAACTACATTTTTATATTCTCGCTCAGTACTGAGATTAATTTCTGTCCATGTGGATGCAAACTAGAATGGCAAGTCTATGGAGAACTGGCTTACCACATAGCTGAGCAATGGTGCTCAGAGTACCCTTCATTATCCCAAACATTACCTAAAGTGTGCATGGATTTATAATGTAAAGCACAGTTTACTGAGATTCATGTTACTATACATTACAATTAGCTTATGCTTTAAAATAAAAAGGGAAATTAATGGCGAGGAAACAGGATATAGTATTACGTTATTCACTGTTTGCTTGAAAAATGCAATGAGAACACACACACACACCCCATCAGTATTTGCAGACCTGCCTTTGTAATTTAAAATGTTAATGAAATGTAAATTTTTTCTATACAAAATTCATGAATGTTCAACTCTAAGCTGCACTGTGTCCAACCTTGTTGGAGTCCTTTTTGTTTTATTAGTACAAAAAGTCTCTCATTGTCCATCTCTTCCATTTCATCACTACCATACATTTGACGATCACAGAAAATACATTTGACAATCACAATCAGATGGTGTCAGTAAAACATAAAATAACTTTAATTTAGAAAACAACACACCCCTCACAAATTTTGGTAACAAAATCAAGTTTTAGGGTTCCAAGCTATTCATCATGAAGAGAATGTGTTTAATCTGATGTGAAGTTGGCTACCCACCAGTCTAGTCAGGCTGTAGAATATTTAACTCAGGGTCTGGGTAGGCGGCCAGACATTCTAAATGTTTTCACATGGACCAGCAATACATAATTTCATGTCTAAGTCACCGTTCTCAGGTTGGACAATAGATAGGGCTAAAGTTTCTTCACTTGTGGAGATTAAGTATTTTGTTTGTTGGTATGTGTGTGTGTGTGTGTGTGTGTGTGTGTAAGCATTTGGCCTTTAGGTGCTTTAGGCATAGATGATACTCTTTCAGTTACAAAGAAATAATTTTGATAATGTTTTCTGGATTTCAATCACTTTTAGGTTTTTTTAAGTTGCTAAGTTTGCAAAAGAGAAAATTCTATTTATAGTATTTATTGCAGGAAATACCCCACACATGTATACTAGTGGTCACATGTCTGGAGTTTTAGTACTAGGACTGTCACTAATAATCTGTGAGCTCAGACAAGTGACAAACTCCCTAGGTTAGAATGGAAAGGGAAGATGTCTTATCATAATTGGTAAATGTTTAAAATCATATACATGTTCTCCTTCCCTCTTTCCAGTTCTAAGTGATGGGGTATTGGGGAGAATACAGTCATGTATGTTTGAAAACAAAACTCTCTCCAGTTCATTATAATGCACATCCCCACTGGACACCTCTGGGGTTTCCTCCAGCTCTGAGATTCCAGCTTTTCTTAAGTGGGTGTGGGCCATGGCTAAAGAGCAATACCCAGTGCTGGCAGAATTGGAAAAGAAGATTATGCTTTCCTACACACACACTTTCTTCAAAGCTTTTTCCTAATGCAGCTTAATTATTGATTGTTTTGACAGTATTTAAAAACATGCCGTGCATTTATAACTTACCTAACTCATCTCTGCTCTAAGCAATGTATAGAATACTGGTTGATTTCTTACACTTGCATTCTTTTACACATCACCTTCCAGCACATAATAGAATGTTACAAACAGAAGACTGGGAAAAACTGGTTTTTCAAAGTTCATA
Organism: Cnephaeus nilssonii; assembly: GCF_951640355.1. NCBI lineage: Eukaryota > Metazoa > Chordata > Mammalia > Chiroptera > Vespertilionidae > Cnephaeus > Cnephaeus nilssonii. The sequence goes on along the minus strand of NC_137072.1, from coordinate 86,276,019 downwards.
AATATTACTGATACACTTTCATATCTTTGGAAAATAATTTTATAGGAGTGTTTGTTACAGTTTGATGCTCAGAAATAAATTATACTATTTGTTTTATGTGCATGAACAGAACAAGTTTGCTTTCCTCTTCAGAGCAGTCTTTCTATGTGTGAAAATTTTTAAGTATAAAGTAATTTAAAAGTAAGTTTCAATAGATCATTTTTAATTTGGGGAAAGAAAAAAAAAACCTCTCAATATAAACCATAAAAATATTTTGTTTCTCACAACCTTTCACCCATAATTAATTATTAGCTTTTTTCTCATTCTTACAATTCTTAAATTTAGGATTATACCATAAAAGAATGGTATTATTAATATGGAAACCACTGACAAATACAGCCAGAAGTACCAGATTGAAAATAAAATTCATTCCTATATTTTTAAAGTTTAGTCTTTAAGATGGAGATTAATTTTGAAAGCTTTAAAAATATTACGGGGGGGGGGGGGGGGGGGCGGGGAGGGATCAACCAGAAGTACATGCAAACCAAAATTTGGGGACATAAGACAAAAATTAATACATTTAGTCTGAAAATTTGGACTTTATCCATGAAGCACAATAGTTGACAGGCATCTTTTGGGGGAGAAATCTGAAAAGACATAATAATTATAGGAATTAAGAATTTCCTTTTCAGATTTTTAAAATAAATTTTATATTTCCCACTGACAGCAGAATGCCTCTGCTATTTATGCTTCTTGCCCAGACCACTCAATATTAAAGAACTGATAATTAGACTTTTAAATTGTTTTAACAGAACGTTTTTCATCTTCAAATAATAAGAGGGTTGTTCTTGTAACCCTTGATATTGCCTTTCCTCAGACCTGTGCAGCAATTTTTCTTCAGTTTTATATTATTTTTTACATTCATAATTTAAAAGATCTAAAATTTCTTCAAGTTGTATCAGTGCAGTATTTGTTCTCTGATTAAAAAACAAAACAAAACAAAACCATATGGATGAACACCAGCATGTCCGAACAATGCAAACCACTCAAAGGGTATTGCTGTGCCACAAAGGAATACCTTAGCACCTTCAGATACTGCAACCTAAGCAAATCACTTCACTGGTTCAAGGCAGGTCTAGTTGGCATTCTTCTTCCACTCACAGACAGAATATGAGTCTCATAGTAAGAAGAAAGTTTTTGGAGTCTAGAATATCATACAAAGTAAGGAGCATATAACTAAAACCTTCAGTTTAATCTGCCTAACATCCTTCTCACCTAAAATGACACACCAACAAAAATATTTAAATATGCTAGTCCTCACAATAAAAAAACCTGGTTGATCCCTGGGGCTTCTTTAAAGGACAACTAAAGGTTGTAAGGTATAGTCTAGTCTAGCCTTAAGTCACACTCTAGGAAGGATTCAAAGAGAGATTTAGTGGTGAGAGAGAACCATCTCTTTGCCACCTCAGAGTTTCTCCTTTTTAACGGCCCTGTATTAGTCAATGAGGTAATCTATGGTGTGCCAGCCTGGGCTCCAAAAAGTGGGTGGTCTTTGCAGAGGGCGGTGCTCACTCACTCTACCTCTGGCCAGGGCCAGTTCCTGCAGCTGGACCTAAGGCAGCCCACAGACTACACTCGGCACATTTCTTCATTTCTCACTTGAGTGCCCTTCTTTAGTTCCCTTTCAACTGCCCACTTTATATCGGCTTCATTACACCACCGCTCCGTTTGTAATGTAAATTGGGAAACTCGGGGAAGTTTTTCTTTTGGCCTTGTCTAAGGAAGAATACAGAGAGGTATTCAAAACGTATTAACACAAATCAATGGCACCAATAAAAGCAAAATCTCCTTAGCAACATAATCTTGATTGCAAAAGGAGAACTGAGAGCATTTAGCAGAACACAGGCCCACATGGAATACGCATTTGTCTGGAAGAATCCAGCACAAAGCCTAAAAGAGAGATTTTGAAAAAATCCAAAATTAACTCACAGGGAACAGTTACTCTTTTTTTCAAAAGTACACAATTGGCTACATTAAATCTATCGTGTGCTTTTGGCTCAGCAACATTGTATCACACCGCTTTGCAAACTGAAATTACAACACCCTGCATGCTTCACATGAGTTGCAGGGTGTTTTTTGTTTGTTTTGTTGTGTGTTTTTTTGAAGTTTTTTTTTCCTTCGTTGATTTCTTTAGTAAAGCAAACAAAAAAGTCTCAAGAAATATTCATCTCACATACAATGTAAAGAAAATTGAATGGCTATCTAACTATCTAAGACTATCTTTTTGGCTTTCTAAGATAGTTTAACTACTGCAAGCAGCAATGGCATTTTTGCTTAGGTCTCCATTTGTGAAAAAGGAAACAATATACTGCTGAGAATTCTTACATTTTTCTTGGGAGGATAAAAAAAGTGAATAAAAAATAGAAATTCGGAAAATAAGGAATTAGTTACAAACTACAATACTGAGATGACTCAAGGAAACATAGAAATAACCCACGAACACAAATTTTTCCTCTTAGTTTTTAAATGTTTAAAATAGAATCAATTTTATTTTGTATTTTAAGTAAAACAATCCAGGTGGTGGAAGTAAAAGCATCTTTACTTCCTACTGCAAGAGATGCCTTAATGAACTGAATTACAAATACTTTATTTTAAAATTATGTATGTATATATGCACAACATATCTTTTCCCATATATATGAAATTATTTCTTAAAGGTTTACACTAGAATCTGGGTCAATTAAGTAAAATGAAAAAATAAAAGTGTGTATGACAAATAGTCATTTGATACAACACAACAGAAACCTTCCGGCTAAATATGTATATTTATAGGGTGGTAATTAGATTTCTGCCTTCCCTTGAACGCTTAAAAAGCAATATGAAATCTAAATAGAATAACTGAGAACCCTATTAAAAAGCTGCATTAGCTTTTAAATTTTAGGGACAACTTAAGATCTTGGAAAAATGTTAATTATATAAGTTGTATTTTTTTTTCCTATTCTTTTTTCCAACTATAATGCAAGCTCATGAACACATAAGATTTTTTTTAAGTTTATTGAACGTATTTCCTAAACTTATATTCATGTCAATAATTTTATTCCCAGATATTTGAACAGGTCGTGTCCACAGAAGAAATATGTATGTGTATTCATTCATATGGCCATTTCAACAAACATTACTAGTTTTGTCAATATCCTTTTAAGTGATTTAATCTCTAAGTTCCAGACTCTTTCTTCTAACTTCATCTAAATTGGTTTAAATTTATATTTAATATATTATAGTACTTAAAGATCAAGAGCTGTGAACTAGCCCATATTTTAGTTCTAAGAATGAAATTATGTGAAGTCATGTGTTAAAACAGACTCACTTAAAAACAACAACTTGCCTGGCCCCTGTGACTCAGTGGTTGAGCATCAACCTGTGAACCAGCAGGTGACGGTTTGATTCCCAGTAGGGGCATATGCCTGGGTTGCAGGCTCGATCTCCGTTTGTGCAGGAGGCAACCGATCAATGATTCTCTCTCATCACTGATGTTTCCATCTCTCTCTCCCTGCCTCTCTGAAATCAATAAAAAAATTTTTTTTTAAAAATAACAACTCAACTAAAAGCATGTGATCAAAGTTCAAATTAGAACTCCATGTGTTTACTAGAAAAATTTGTCAATGAAGACTTAATAAGACTCAATATACAGCAATCAACATAGGGCCAAAAACCAAGCCACCCTAAATATTACCCATCTACATATTTCTTCACAATTATGACAGCCAACAAACTTACATCTAACCAAAAAAATCTTTTGAACAAACAAAGCATGTTTGGCAATTGCTTTCTTAATAATGAAAAATGTAATACATACCTTTAAAATTCAAGTTTGTAGCAAAGTTATTTTCATTTTTTAAAATGTTACTAGACTTAGCTGAATGTAACTAGAATCACCTGAAAGCATAACAGAGACCCTGGTCATGGGGGTGCATAATTGCCCAATCAGAAGTTCCTGATGCATTATACTTGAAAGCTATTCCATGCTCACTAAGGACATAGGAACAGATTCCTAGAATCATCTATTTAGTATTTTTAATTGTTTGTCACACAATTATAAAAGATAAACAGAATACTTTATTCAAGGTAGCCTCCCACTAACTTTTCAAAAGACATGATAGCAGAGGAAAACTAGAACATTTTTCTTTTTTAAAAAATAATTTCCATTATAATACACAAAGAATGTAATAAAAAGAAAGCTGTGTGCAATTCCTGGCCATTGTATAACTTTCCCACTTGTAAACCAAAGTACAGGTAGGATAACAATGTAGTTATTTCTCTCAGCCAGGAGATTTCAGCATATTGCTTTCCAATCATGTCTATTTGCTTCCACTGCCAATTTCACAATGCTAAACTCTTCTGAGAGGGCAAAATATCATTAAACTCCAACAAATGTAAAAATAAATGGAAATTTTTAAGAGATCTTTGATAACTTCAGTTAAAACAAACTCCTGTTTATGAAGACTCCATGGCAATACAATGAAACTAATTAAATAAGCTGCTACTAAAAGAGAAAGAGGAGGAGGTGGTCTTTTATTTAGTACGAAAGGTTTCTTGAGGAAATAGGCTACTCTTTCCTTCTAGGACATTTTAAGTCTATATAGTATTTATGTCAAAAAGAATTTGAACCAGTTTTACTAAATTAAGAACCAGTAAGAGAGACAATAGTAGAATATCTGCAGTTTGAGGGTACATTATGGTACAATAAAATAGTACCCAAAACATTGACAAATTACTTATGTTCTCCTGAAAGCTGGTTGACATTGCTTCTTTAGAAAGAAGGAAAAAAGCAACAGATAGCTTATCTGCCAAAATTAATGCCTGGTGTAGTTAGTTCATTAAAATATTTCCGAGATAAAGAGCTAGGAAAGTGCCCCGCCAGTGTAGCGCAGCAGTTGAGCATCGACTCGGAAACCAAGAGGCCACCTGTTCAATTCCTTATCTGGGCACATGCCTGGGTTTCGGGCTGGATCCCCTACAGGGGGTGTGCAGGAGGCAGCTGATCCGATATTTCTCTCTCATCAATGTTTCTCTCTATTCCTCTCCCTTCCCCTCTCTAAAAAATCAATAAAAACATATTTTTTAAAAAAGAGCTAGGAAAGTAATATACTATGTTTTTTATAAAGAGAAAAAGTCATCTCTCAAATTCAGATAAAGCACCATGTTTATGATGTAGAGAAAAACTTTTAAGGAATGATTTTGCTTAAGTATCTGAGATGAAATAATAGTTTAAAAGGTATTGGAAAAAAGCTTTTCTCAATTACTATATTTAATGTCTATCTGATTTTAAAACATGCAAAGCTTTACTATGCCAGAAGCCAATTCCAGCATGTCAGGAGGGCTGAATCATTTGGGAATTTACCCAAACCTGAAAAGGATGATTTACCCAAAAGGCATTTCCCCAAACCTGAAAACTATGATTGCTTGCTACCAGACAGCTCAGGGCATCTTAATCTACATGTCATTGCCTCCTACTGGCCAAATACCTGAACAGCCGGAGGTAATCCCCCAACTGACAATGCTTCCGTATACAAACCCTAGCCTTTGATGTGTCTATCTACCTCACCTTAGGACAAATTGTGTTAATAAAAAACAAGGGCCCTGAGACAGGAGAACTTGGTTTCTTTAGCCAGGCTCCTCTGGCCCCCACAATGCCTTCCAAAATTATGTTAGCACTCTGGACTCTTGATTTACACACAGCACCTTCTCCAGATTGCTGAACCCTTCTAGATGCCGGATCAAGATCACCGGCGTTATTACTACAGGTAGATATAGGGAGTATTCATTCTAATGCTTTAATTTTAAATGCGAAATTTAAAAGTAGCTCAAGTTTTTGCTGACACTGAAAATTAAGTCAAAAAAGCTACTCAACCATTAGTAGTAAACATCTAGCTATTCTTACTTTTATACAGGATGTAATAAATAACAGCATAATAAATGATTTAAAAATATGAGGTAGTCATAGTATCTTCCTTTTGTGGAAATGAAAATAAAAGCAAAGAGGCCAAGTATCTTGATGATCTTGCAGAACAGAAATGAATTAAAACTCAGGATTAGCATTCTGAATTTGTTTTCAGAATTGTCTATTAAGGCCATAAGCAAATTCTGTTGTTTCAATTTACCATTGGGGGGGGGGTGTGTGTGGAATATTGTTCCCTATTGCAGAAACAAGTACACTGAAATATGACTAACATAAACAATATATAGGCTTCTCTTAAGTTACTATCTAAAAATCTTTGTAAAAGTACAGAACAACAAGATAACTCAAATTTAAAGACAAAACTATTAATGGGATAATTAATAGTTTGGTTTAGAACTGGCCTTTAGTCTATTCTTTCTGCCCTAATACTACATATAAATCAGCTTTCTTCAGAAATGGTTTGAGAAGCCCCATGTAACTATCCTATTACTTCCTCCCTGAAATGTCTGGACTGATAGGAACTATTGAAAAGAAAAGCACCAATTACACCTCTGCATCAAATTGGAAATTTAAGACACTCCATTTTAAAAATGCAAGTACCACCTTAGCAGAATTGAAAGTGTCAGCTCTTCATCACTTAATGTGACTGACTCACTTTAACTGGTCTTCCAAACACCCAGCTAAGAATGCAAAAGAATTGACATTCTTACTGAGAGCTTTGGGGAAGGATAGTAGAAAGGCAATTCTGGACTATGTCCCTGCCTGAGTGAAGACTCTGGACATTAAGAGGGCAGCAAAAGGACCCACAGTGTTTCAGTAGGATAGGAAAAGGAAAGAGGCTCCAGGACTAGAGGCTGGAATTCAGCTAAAGACAGTTTTAAACACATTGTACTTTTGAGTTAGTACTACTGACGAACAGTTGAGCCAAAACAAGTATTAATGAAAATCAGGCAAGCAGCTAAACATTATAATTGGGAAGCAAAATACCATAAATGTTGAAACAGTCTGTATATAATGTTATATAAAACTAGTGTGAACTCAGGTGACTGTGGGTCCAACTGTATGTATTACTCTAACATTTTTTAATAACCAGAGATTAATAAGAAATGTCAAAATTTTATACCATTGCTGTGTCTACTAATATAAAGAAGCAATCAGAAGCTCTGTACAAATAACACTGAAAACACAACTATGGAAAAAGTTGTGGTTGTTCTTGAATTAAAATTATTCAATTACAAAACTAGTTTTTATAGTAAGAAATGGTTTACTGTTATTCAAAGTTTGAACACTTACTGATTTTAGGCCTAAATTACATGTTCATATTTTAAATGAATGAAACCCAGTCATTAAAGAATCTTAATAAAGCATCTGATAACCATTTTATATGGGTAAGGTGACCCTCTTGTGAGGGTAGGGCAATATCTACCTTAGAAGCTAAATGTGTCCCTTATGTTTTACTATAGTCATTAAGTTTTGGAATATATATTTTAAGCCAGATATATATACACTGAGTGGCCAGATTACAATGATCTCTGAACACATAATAATCTGGCCACTCAGTGTGTGTGTGTGTGTATGTATATATATATATACATACACACACACACACACCAAAAAAAAAAAAAAGAGAGAGAGAGAGAGAAATATGCAAATTGACCATACCTCCACGACACCCATCAGCCAATCAGGAGTGAGTATGCAAATTAACCCAACAAAGTTGCCAGGTTAATTTGCATATGCAGGCACAGAGCAGCCAGGTGGGGAAGGACGCCTGTTATGAGGGGTAGGGCAGGGGGGTGGAGGGAGCTACAGGAGCGAGGACCTGCAGGCTCCTGGGTGTCCGGGAGCGAAGCCAGGGGAAGGAAGGCCTATTCTTGCATGAATCTTCGTGCAACAGGCCTCTAGTGTGTGTGTGTGTGTGTGTGTGTGTGTGTGTATTAGAGGCCCGGTGCATGAATTCGTGCATGGGTGGGGTCTGGCCAGCCTGGCCAGGGGGAGGGGACATGGGCGGTTGGCTGGCCTGCCTGCTGGTCAAACTCCTGGTCAAGGGGACAATTAGCATATTACCCATTTATTATAGGATATACACTGCGTGGCCAGGTTATTATGCATTCAGAGATCATAATAATCTGGCCACTCAGTGTAATTCATGTATTAAGTTGACTAGAGTTTGCTAAGTACATTATGATAAAAGAATGTTTCTACACACGAATGGTGACTGATGGTAAAATGCCAGTTACATATAAACCAAGATCCTAAGTTATTCATTTAGCCTATGTAAAATCTACACGTTAGATTTCTGTCAATATTTTTCCTTGTTCAGTTTTAAAAGTACCTATGATTCATGCTTTACAAACTTTAAGTCAGAAAACATGAACAGAACAACAATCATCATTTTAAATATTTCTAATTTCCAGTAACATGGGCACTAATATTCATGAATCAAGAAAGGATAAGCCAGAGGAGTTATACTGGAGGCTACTAGCCCAGATGTTCAAGCTCAAGGCATAACTGACTTATGGTAATACCACATATTAATCATTCAGGGTTTTTTTTCTACATATACATTAGAAATTGTAAGAGTGCACATTTCTAGGGAATCCTATATAATAAAGAGCTAATATGCAAATGATTGTCATGCCCTCATTCCCTCGCCAGGGGACCTGAGGCTGTGGCCCCCGCCCCGGCGTCAGGGCTGGGATACCCGAGGCTGGGCCTGGGGGGCATGAGGCTGCACCCCTGGCACTGGGTGACCTGAGGCTGGGCCAGGAGGCATGAGGCCGCGACCCCAGCACTGGGTGACCCGGCGGGGCTTGACGGGGGACCTCAGGCTGCGCCCCCTGCCCGGCAGGGCTTGACAGGGGTGGGGCCGGCCGGGTCTGGGTCTCACATGATTTTGAGGCGCACGCAAGTGGGCAGGGACATGACTCTGGGTCCCGTGGTGTGCCTCAGACTCTGACAGGAATGAGATTTTCATATACATTTTACTAATTTTCTTTCATCTCTGACACTTCTATTATAGAGAAAGGGAAAATAGCAATATTAAAATATTTCCTCTCATTAATTCCCCTTTAATGTGCATGAATTTCGTGCACCAAGCCACTAGTCTATATACAGTAGGTCCTCAGGTTATGTCAGAGATCTGTTCCTACGGCGCAACGTAACACGATTTTCGCCGTAAGTCAGAACCCACCTACATAAGCACCTACTTCACTCACATGGAGCACATACACAGCAGTAATGAAGTTAAACAGTAAAAAAAAATTTAAAAGAAAGATAGCAATTCCTGACCTTTACTTGTGGTAAATAAATAATAAACATAAATCACATATGTACATACATCGAAATGACGGAACTTTTTTTTTTATAAACAAATGGGAGATGGCAACGTAACCAAAAAACGACATACGTTGAGTCCGACGTAACCGAGGACTGCCTGTAGATAAAAGCCAAAGTGACCAAACAACTGGTCAACCAGTCGCTAAGACGCACACTGACCACCAGGGTACAGACGCTCAATGCAGGAGCTGCCCCCTGGTGGTCAGTGCGCTACCCACAGTGGGAGCACCACTTGACTGAAATGAGTGGCTGCTCCTGCTGCGAACCCCGGGCTGACGGACAGGAACCCAGGCTGCGTTCGTCACCTTCTCGCCCCAGGCTCCTCCTCCTCCTCGCTCCCTGCTGCCTCCTCCAGATGCTTGCAGGCCATGCAGTGCCACCACCGGGCTCGCAGAGCTGACCCCAGAGGGGGGAGGCAGGTTCATGACTGCCGCCGGACTGAGGCCTACTCCACTGCCTCAGTGGTATTGACCCTGGGCCCGGCCCCGACTGGGTCTCCTGGAGAAGTGAGTGCTCCAGCTCCACAGAAGATACCAGACCAGGGAGCAGCTGCTCACAGGGCAGGTCCACAACCGCTTGGCTAGGCTGATCGGGATGGGCAGCCCTCCCACAGCAGGCCGATCCCCATAGGCCATGCCCCCTACCAGTGCAGGAATCCCGTGCACCGGGCCTCTAGTATGCATCTTTAGTTAATCTCTTCCCACTCTCCCCCCTACCCCCTGAGATTTATCAGTCTGTTCCATGTTTCCATGCCTGTGTGTTGAGTGTCTGCCCCCTGGTGGTCAGTGCGCATCATGGCAAACGGTCGAATAGTCGCTTAGGCATGTGTGTGTGTGTGTGTGTGTGTGTGTGTGTGTGTGTGTATAATAATAAAAGCATAATATGCTAATTAGACCAGATGTCCTTCTGGATGTCCTTCCAGACAAAGCCAGGGCTGCGAGGGAAGCCCGGGTCCCGGGTGCCTGCCGGCAGCCAGAGGGAAGCCGGGGGAAGAAAGGCCTATTCTTGCACGTATTTCGTGCATGGGGCCTCTAGTCTATTTATATATATGTATATATATAGACTAGAGGCCCCATGCACGAAATCTGTGCAAGGAGCTCGACCCTCACAGGAGCCCCGGCTGCCTCGGTCAGCCCTCGCAGACTCTTGCAGCCCCGGCCAGCCCTCGCAGGCCCTCACAGCCTCAGCTGGCCCTCACAGCCTTGGCCAGACCTTGCAGCCCCGGCTTCATCTGGAAGGTTGTCTGGATGTCCAGACAGTCATTCTGCTGCGTGGTCTAATTAGCATATTAGCTCTTTATTATATAGGACTAGAAGCCCGGTGCATGGATTCGTGCACCGATGGGGTCCCTCAGCCTGGCCTGCGCCCTCTTGCAATCTGAGATCCCTCAGGGATCGGGCCAAAACTGACAATCTGACATCCCGAGGGATATAGTAGTGCGCGAAGCAACAGGTGGCCTGGGAGAAGCCTGCGCCGCTCTGCTCATCCCAGCCCCACTGTGCCTGCTGCTGCCACTTCTCAGTAAGCTTGCTGAGCAACGCTCCCACTGTGGGAGTGCACTGACCACCAGGGGGCAGCTCCTGCATTAAGCGTCTGCCCCCAGGTAGTCAGTGCATGTCATAGCGACTGGTCGACTGGTCGCTTTGGCTTTTATATATAAACTAGTGGCCCACCAGTGCACGTGCACTGGTGGAATCCCTTGGCCTGGCCTGTGGGGATCAAGCCGAAACCAGCAGTCTGACATCCCGAGGGGTCCTAGATTGCGAGAGGGCACAGGCCAGACCGAGGGGCCCCATTGGTGCATGAATCTGTGCACAGGGCCTATAGTCTAATAAAATTAAGGCTTTTAAAAATCCTATACTTGCCAAAACCGGTTTGGCTCAGTGGTATGCACGGTTGACATGCACCGTTTGGCTCAGAGCGTCGGCCTGCGGACTGAAAGGTCCCGGGTTCGATTCCGGTCAAGGGCATGTACATCGGCAGCTGGTCGATGTTTCTCTCTCATCGATGTTTCTAGCACTCTATCCCTCTCCCTTCCTCTCTGTAAAAAAATCAATAAAATATATTTTTTAAAAAAATCCTATACTTAATACTATCAACTATGAAATTATTTTACTATTAAATATTCTTAAAGGAATAAAATAAAAATTATAACTTACAGAAGACTAATAACAGGAGAAAAAAATTGTCTCAAAAGGTACAATTCTTCTTATAAAGCTAATATGCTGTTCTACAAATTTATAAAATTTTAGATATAGAACACTATGTTGCATAGTCTGTAGTCATATTTTTCTGCTCTTGAATACTGAGGCAGATTTAGCATTCCCCATACAATTTTCCACACTGAAACCAGAGGAATACTAGAGTTTTTGAATAGCATTACCTTTTAATTGCACTACTTTAAGGTGTCAGGCAACACCCTAGACATAAGGTAAATGAAGTGAGAAGTGTTTAGATTTTCTACTTTGACCTCTTCAGAAGAAAAATGTTTTATAAATTTAAGTTGTTAAGTATTTTAGGGGGCAAGGGAAAGAAATAATTCTCATAAAAAAAAAAAAAAATCCTAGTTTTTAAGATAGCTCCTAATGTCCAATATAGGATATATAATACTGGCATTCAACTATTCAAATTTATATAGAATTACAGTACTTTGGAGAAGTACAAAGAAATATTTTTTAAAAATACAGGTATATAAATTAATGAAACTGGTATTTAAAAAATTTAATACAAGGAAAAAAGGTATAGTGGTACCAATTCTTAATACAAATTATTAAGCACAGTTTATATAATTTCAAAAGTTATTCACATTATTGCTCGATACCACAGCTGTATGGAACAAGTTCTTGACACACATCAAAATTTGTATAATTTCAGGTTTATAAAAACAAAAATTTACACATTCAGAAAGTTTTAAAATGCATGGACATATGTACAACCAAAAAGAGAAAAAAAAATGTATGTTTGTATATATGTAAAAGAAACAAGCTCATCTGATTTAAACTTAAATGTCACCTTCTCAATAAAAAAAAGTACACATAACTGGACCAAAAGCAAACTAGTAGATAAAAACAGTACTAAATATGCCTTCCATTTTTTAGTAATAATCTGTTCTAAATATCAATGGGGTATTAAACACCAGTTTATTTTCAATTCTAGAATTTTTACTTTCTTTCAAAACTTTTTAGAAACATATATCCATTCTACAACTGTGTTAGATTAGGAGAAATATTTGCCTTAGAAACTTTTTAAAGGAGTATTTCCATACTTTTGTATATAAGATTTGATAAACAATAAAAAATAACCCAAATAAGGCATTATCATTTTGACAAAAAATATACACAGATTGTAATGATATTAAATTTTTATGATCCTGAGCTCTAGTAACCATTAGATGCATGCATACCATTCACTGATTTGTCTATTCTAATAAAAAATAATTTAATTCTGCCTTGCTACCTTTGAAACCAGAAATCCTTTCAAAACTTTTTTATAGGTCTTCATAATGTTACAGATATTTCCGCTGTAAACAGAGCACTAGGAATTGTATGAGAAAGGATATGTTAAATTCCAAAAAGCTATTAAAGAAAACTTACTATTTTAAAAGAATAACTATGTTAAATTTAAAAGGGGTGAAAAATAATACAAAGAGTGTGCTTGCTATAAATGATGAGTAGAGCCTTACAAAGGTGTTTTTCTATATTAAGGAATTCATAAATAAAAGACTGTGTATACCTTGGTGATAAAATAAAAAAGGCTGGCCATTTTTTATGCTAAGTTCAAATGTATTTTTTTGATAATACAAAAAAGTAACCTTGAAAATCAGAATACATAACAGAAAAGAGCACAATAACTTAAGTATTAAACATCTGTATGAAATAACTGTTGCAAAGTTGGACAAAAATGCACACTTAGAACATGCGGTTATTTAAAAAAAAAAAAAAAACAGAAAAAAACACCACACGATTCTGTAGAACCAATGTTATGTCACCACCAGAAGAGCACCAAGCAAGGCACCATTGGAAAGACAACATACTTGGAAAGTCTCTATAAATAAAGTAAATGCTAATCTGGTCGAAAAATTGGTGTCTTTGGTAAAAATTCTATGAGGATGACCTGTAGAAGGAGAAAAGAAAAAGTTTTTAAAATATTTAAATAGATTTTCATCTTAATAAAACTTCAGTTATATTCCAATATTTAAAACAATTTGGATAGTGCCTCTGACACACAGAATACATGCATGAATAAAGGAGAAAACAGAACTTGCACTTACTAAGAATAATTATAAGTGTTTCATACTATCTGGATTTATTTAATCCCAACAACTTTTCTTATGAGACAAACATTACCATCCTCATTTTACAGATGAGGAAACTGATGATCTGAGAAGGGTAACACCATAGATATTAAGTCACTATTTGAACAACGGCTTAACTGCAAAGTCTTGCCTTTTCTACTATACTCTGTGGCTACAGTTTCCACCTATTCATCTAACCCAATTCCATGGGTCCTTAGGTTCTAAAGTTGCTCTCATTTTACTGTAGCAAGATATGTGATCTCTATATAAAGGATACTGATCCCTTCTCTCTTAATTTTTTAAAAGTCCTTTTCTTCGTAAGTTAACAAAATTAAAGGTTGAGATTTGTTCCAAAGGATCTTTTACAAAAAAAAAAACGTAAGGAGCCCTAGCCAGTGTGGCTCAGTGGATAGAGAGTCGGCCTGCAGACTTAAGGTCCCAGGCTCGATTCCAGTCAAGGGCACATGCCTGGGTTGTGGGCTTGATACCCAGGAGGGGGTGTGGAGGAGGCACAATTTTTCTCTCTCATCATTGACGTTTCTATCTCTCTCTCCCTTCCTCTCTGAAAGCAATAAATAAATATATATTAAAAAAAAACTAAAGGAAAATCAACAGAGAGAGAACACAGTAACACAGAAAGACCAGAGCTAATTTTTATTCCAAACTTGAACTGTCTTAAATTCCAATCAATTATTTCCCTTTTGCAACTATGTATAGAATACGTGCTAACAAAAAAAATTACTTGATTTGAACATTTTCAAGTTTAGTGAACTTATTTTCTTTTTCAGAAACTGTCTCTAAAAATTGATGGCTAAATGTTTAAACTACTTATAAGTCAACATTCAATTAATACTTCTATATTTCAAATGTGTCCCCAATCAAGCAGTCTACACAGTTTCAGCTCCTGAATGTAGGCATTACATTTTATAGTGTATATGACAGAATGGAAAATAAATGCTATCTTTGGCCATATTTGCATTATTATTTTTTAAAGAATATAATGTATAGAAATTGGCCACTTTGTTGCATCCCTTCTAAATCATACCGCTCTACCACATCAGAATAAGAGAAAAACCGGTATCACGTTGTATTTTTCTAGATTATCTCCAATATTCAAAATATAATCAAGGAGAACTATTTTCCTTTAACAAGTGAAATATTTGTAAGTTTAAGAAAAGTTCAGGTCAAAGAGAAATACATGATAAGAATACTCAATTCATTAGATAAGGAGCCCTCTCTCCTTACTAGATTATTTGTTATCTTAAGTTTTTAAAATTGTTAGAAAGTTTTTGCAATTATGCTATTCTCCCATTCAACTACCACAAATATATATATTGAAATGTTTAGAAAAATATAATTTTTTAACAATTTTATTACTCTTCTGAATATCTTCTATGATGGTATGGAAAATACAATGATTTTAATAGTAGAGTTTAATTATCTAAAAACTCATAAAAAATTAAAGGAAACTATTTTACAAACAAAGCACACAGCTCACAGCTCACGATGTTTTGAAAGGTTAGTAGATTATTTTATTTTTAGTTAAAAAAATATAAAACAAAGATGAATATAAGAAGTATATTTTATAAATGAATAACATTCCTATAGTTCTATCTGGAAATAATTGCATTGGAAATAACTTTTGTTTTTATTTCCAATATATATTTAGAAATGTGCAAAAATAAATTTTAAAAGCCTGTTTTTTAATCTTAGTGGTTGAGTTTATAAATAGAGCATTTTTTTTCACAAAGTGCTTTAAATTTCTTACATATCCATCCCTCCCATCAAAACACACAAACTGTCTCTGATGAAAATACAAGACTAGCATTTTCATAAGTCAATCTAAAAAGTTATTTGAATATGTTTTATTGTTATAAAGTATCAAGTATCTTTCTCATCAGTATAAAGTAACATGTTTTATATAAAAGATGATAAATTTTAAATTATTTGGTTCACTGAATATAGACCTATTCTATGAAAAAAAAGATATTTTTAAGACATCTTTTATGTTCAAGGCTAGAAATGGGATTTGACTGTATGATAATGAAAGAAAGGGCAAATACTATAGAGCAAAATTATTTTATGACAATTTCCAACTATTTAAGCACTGTTTTAATCAATCTTTTATACATACATACACACACACACACACACACACACACACTATCTCTGATAGCTTAACTCTATCAAATAGAATTTGTCAGAAATGATGAGCCAGGCACTTCACAAAGACTATGACTTTAATTTCAACAATCAATTCTTCCTTAGATATTTTTCAAGTAATATAATAACTTTTCATATTTATAATAAAACACCCAAGTTCAAAGCAAAATAAATAAAAATTAGTAATTCTGAATTTTTCAAAAGGAGAAAAATTGTTCAAGTAAATTAAAGAGTTGGTAGATTAAATATCATACTGAATAAGTTCTTAAATTCATTATATACATGTGCCAACTTGGGTTATCTTTTAAAGAATAAACAAAGGACAGGCAAAATCCCATCTCCTACATACTTGAAGGATAATTTTTATAAAACAATATTCTAATAACACTTTAAAAGATCCTTTAAAGGCCACTGAGGTATGGGTAGTTAAAATTTATAAAGGCTAAAGGTTTCTTAAGCTCCAATGGCTTGGCTGAAAGGTTTTCTTCCACACTTGGAAACTTGATTAGCATTATATAAAAAAGCCATATCTGACTTGCTGCGTAACCAAAGTTGTGGTTATTCTTTATACAGCACCTAAAATTTCACACTCCATCAACACATGTTCAGGCTATTTTATCTTGGCAATTAATTTATTATTTTTCAGAACACAGTGAAGCCTTGTTTTCAAGTCATTCATAACTTTATAAATCAGTCTTGCACATGAAACCATGCATCTGTGAACCGTAGAAAATCCTTGCACTCAGGAGATTAAGCTCCTGACACCTTTGCTGATTAATAATCATGGAAAGAATAAGATCAGAAGCAAAATAAATGATCATTTAATAGAGAAACTCACAAAACAGCCCTTTAACTTACATATTCCATCATGTTATTCGTTTCACATTTCCTTTTGCTCAGTCTCCAGTGCAAGCACAGCTAGACAAGAAGGAGAGTAAAAGAAGAAAAATGAGCTCTAGTTTATTGCAGCAAACAGACTAACCCATTTGTCCACCTTTCATATTTTTAGTTCAACAAAAGCATCTGTTTCCATACTGTGCAATTCAGACCCCAACAGTACGAAGCTGCTCCCTGTGGTACTCACCTTGTGGTATAACCTATTGTTTTCCCATTCTAATAACTTCTCAATCGATCTTCGTGTCTGGAAGACAAATGAGAAAAAAGTTTACTCTTGACTGGTTTTAGAAAAACTGTTTTGCAGCTGCTTTTTGTGTGAGAAGAGAGGTATAAGACAGTGACTGAATATAGGGTGGCCTATAACACTATCAACAGTCTAGCATTAAATAGTAATCTAAATACAAATAGTACTCTAATAAAGATAGGTTTTGTGTGTTTTTTAGCATTGATTCCTTTTTTTGCTGTTCCAAACTTACTAATCTCTGATTTAAAACTATCAAAGTCTAAAAAGCTAGTTATCTACCAAATGATATAAATTTAAATCCCCATTTAGTTCAAAAATAGATTTGCAATACTGAAATAATATGTAAGTATTAGGTATTAAAACAGGAGCAAAACTGTATTTAAATCCACAAGAATGACAACAAAATCAAACTCTTAATCAACACTACTGTTAAAGAAATTAACTGCGAAATTTATGTTTAAGATTACTTGATTTTTGCAATATGTACTATGCAGCATGACATGTTTCTTGCTTGGGAGTTAGAATAAAGGAAAGGATAATTCATGGTGCCAGGTGTTAGGATGAGACTGACACAGCTGCAGGTGCAAAAAGGACAGTGTTGCCACAAGAATCAAATGCAACTTGGTACAGCTGCAGCTTCCTCACAAGGGAAGGAAAGAAGCATCTAACACTGTTAATGTGGCACAACTAAATCTAATAATCAAATTGTGAAAAATTGCATATCAAGCAAGGATGAGGTAGGTGAGAAACTGTAGGATTAAGCTAGTTTTCAATAGTCAAATGTTACATAAGAAAATAGTATCTACTATTAACTACTTACCATATTACCTTTCAGCATGTTGAACATGCTAAAGACACACCACAGGCACATAGGTGCCAGCTATATTTCATAACTACCAGTGAATTATCACTACCGCCTTACATTTTCCGAGTATATGTCATAAAAATCAGAAAACCAAGTAACTCTTTGGATAATAATACAACAATGACCAATTTATTACATTATTTTTTTAACGTTTTTGGGGGGCAAGAATTTTAAAGGGAAAAAAGTGCCCTTGCTAACAATGATCAGCAGACCTCACTTGTTTCTTTGTAAAGATAGCCTTTTAGAGGCAGCTCTCCTTTTAAATGAAAATAGGGCAGCAGTTATGGTCACACTTTTTGTTAATTTAGTTGCCAGTCAGCCCCAAATCAAAAGAAAATAAGGCTGCAGAGTGTAATTAACATTCAGTTCAGTCGTTTTGTCCCTTGTCTAGCCCCCAAGCTTTGTTAAAATTGCCATCTGAATGCTGAAGGCTGTAGGGAAATCGATTTGATTCTAATCGCACCATGAAAAGAACATGATCTAACTGCTTTCAGCCCTCCGTAAATCTGTACTAGGTCTTTAGCACAATGCAACTTCCAATTTAAAAAGCACTGAATGTCTCGTCAATGACTTTGTGAAGAAAAAAGAACAAGGAGCAGACATAAAAATTCCAATAGTTGTTTAAGCATTAAAGTTCATTTGCATCACAGCAAACCTGAAAAGGGCTGACCTCTCAAACCGCCTCTCAGGTCTATGAAGTTGTAGCCTTGACAAGCTCACATTGACAGAGCTCATTGACTCTGAAAGGCTACTCTATCAATGGTGAAAAATGGCAATAGGTTCTACTCTGAGCAGGCATCTGCCTGCCCACCCGCTGCTAAACCAATGGCAAAACCGATTCAAAACCTGAATCTACCTTGTAATCTTCCTTTCTAGGACCTTTTAATAATAGATTAAGATTACTATACAATTTGAGGTTTTCCTTTTACTGATGGTTTAAGAATTGGGGGCTGGGGGTGAAAGAACTAGGGTGGGAAGAACAAGCTTTCCAAGTCTTGTTTAATATTAAAGTATAAAAATTAAAAGCTTAAAATTACATTCTGCAAAACTTCATTACTCAAAGAAAAAACGTGTAGTTCCCACTATCATCTTTTCATAATAAATTTAAACCCATGTTATATTATAATGAGAAAGAACCTCACTGTGAATGAATTTCATGATGTATATGATACACACACTCACACACAATTTAAAATTTTTTAAATATTTACTTTAAGTAACTTAAATCAACTAGCAGTATCTGAATAAAAGGTAAGTATAAAGTATGAATCCTAAATTCCAAAATATTTACATAGGAATTCTGAATACACTCTTGGCCTCTAATTAGTTTAATGATTTAATAATAGGGTTTGGTATAATAATTGCATCTTTCAATATTTAAGAATTCTAAACCAAACAAACCCTGCTATGGCATATTCTGGATAGGCATCTAAATATAAAATATTTCTACACACTTGACAGTCTGAAGTAAAAGCTGTGAATTAGCACCATCTAATCTTGCTATAAGACCTCTTTCCTGCTTGACAGGTGAAAAAAAAAGCACTTGCACGTGCAGCTTAATTAATCATTACACTTGACATTTCCATGATTTACAGTGAGGAGCAGGTGAGAACATACAAAACCAGAAAGAAACCCTTGATCGGAGTGGAACATTTCTAGCACACTAAGGTGACAAGTATATAGATTCTATCAGAAAGAAAAGAAAGAAAGAAAAGAAAGAAAAGAAAAGAAAAGAAAAGAAAAGAAAGAAAGAAAGAAAGAAAGAAAGAAAGAAAGAAAGAAAGAAAGAAAAACTGTGCCACAAATTATTTGTTAGTAACAACAAAAGCTCAAATTAAATGGGGAAAAAAAAAAAACTTTAACTACTGAGAATGTTAAATATTCTGCAATTATTTTTAGTTAACAAAATAAAAATATATTTTTAAGGTTAAACACAATACCAATTTGGCAGATACTAAATATATATATATATATATATATATATATATATATATATATATATATATATGACACGTCAGCATTTATAAGAGCTATTTAAAAGCCTTTAAGTATGAAAAAAAGCACCTTATAATTGCAGTATTCTGTCCACAGGGTTGCCAGATATTATTTCTAATAAAATGTACGATTCAACACTGCCAAACTCTCTATTTACTATTAAGTAAGCAAACCTAAGCATATAAAAACCTGTCCTTGATTTTTCAAAGTTTATATCGACCACTAAATTCAACATAAATTAAAACAAACTAATATTCATTAGAAAAAAAATACTATGTATACAGTCTGCCAACATGACATACAAAAAAAAAAAAAAAAAAACAACTTTCGGTATTCTAGGCCAGTGGATTCCTAAAAATAAGCCATCTTAATTTCTTAAAAAGAATTTGGTGCTTGTGAAAAGCACCAGATTGATAGTCATGGGAACTAAAAATCTTCTATTTAATTGAAAGAACAGAGGAAAGGGCAGTGCAGGCTTCAGTGCAAGCTTCCCTACAGTGGGCCTTAATCCTTTTCAGTGCTCACACCCTAGGGGTGAGAGGACAGGTTAGTGGTTCTTAACCAATGAATTCTCACTCCTTCTGCATCAGATGATCAACAAAAAATCTCATTTTATCATGAATTATTATCCTTAATTAAAAGGGCCAAGACCACCAACTCACAACATGCAAGCAAAACAAGTTTTTTATGAGAATGACATAATACATCACTAACCTGGTCTGGAAGAGGACAGCTCCCACCCACCTCCCTCATCACAGAGCTCACTTTAACTTTTTTCACATATTTCTTTATTTCAACACCTTGCTAATCATATTTTTCTCACTGGTGAACTAATTCTAATATAGCCATTAAGCAATTTTAAAGTAAAAATTAACCAAGATTCAAACATCATTTCAATTATTAAATAGACTTATTTATTAAATAGATTTAACTTGAATAGCAAGTAGTAGCAACAGAAGGATAGTCATTTTAGTTTCAATTTATATTGCCTTTGGTTCTTTTTAAATTAGAACGTAAGTCAAAACATGTAAACTACAAAAGAAGTAAATGGCCTATAATTCACAAAATAGCTAATCAAATAATAAATAATCAACAATTAATTTTATCAACTTCCAAAGACCCTGTAAAGTAAGCTTAAACTTGTAAAATACATATTCATTTAGAAATAGTAAGTTACAATAGAAAATAAGGGTTTTCTGAAAATGAAAATTTATCTTACTATGAAGAAGCATTTTTGTAAATTTTTCTACATCTCATAACTTTCTGAGAAATAAATTATTACATAAATTATGTGCAATTAGATATAAATAAGTCTTTCAGGGAAGCAAGAAATCTTTTTAAAATTTTGAATATATTACTTCCCTACTTTATTACCACTAGTACTTACAGTATAGTCATTACTAATAATTCATTTATTTATAATCAATCGTTTGAAAAAGTGGTTTTTCAAAGACATGATTTTCTAAAGTTGCTAATAAAATCAATGGGAATCTCATGGATTTTAAAGTACTTAAAGCCAAAGGGAAAAAAATGTGGAAGCTGTAACAACATTTCTCTGAAATTCCCCCCCTAAGATAGCATTATAATCAGGTTTTAGGACATAAATATGCTAATATACGTTAACAAAATGTATAAATAAAATATCTCACTAATTACTATAAAAGTTTTGGCCTTTAATTTCCTTGTTTTGGGGGTCAAATTCATAAAATGTTTCCGATGTCCAAGTCCATAAATTTAGTACCTATGTTTTCCTTTTGTGTAATTTATTGTTTCAGATCTTATAGTTAGATCTTTGATTCATTTTGAATTAATCTTTATACATGGGACTAACTAGTTTCATTCTTTGTATGTGGCTTTCCAATTCAAGCTATTTAAACTTGAAATTTATTTGAATAGTACTTATAATATCACAGAATGTCAAAGTACAATTTTAAAGCCAATTTCTTATTTAAAACTGGTTTTAATTTTAAAGTCCCAAATTATAATGCATTAAGCTTTCACAAGAATAATGCTTTGAATGTATTCATAATTTTATTTTTTAACTTTTCAGCATTTTTAAGAACTACACTTATCTTTTGACATCTGTACAAATTCAAATTACCAACCTAAGTTTAAAAAAAGTTCTTAATTATAAGTCATTAGAAGAAAACCATCTAAAATTTTAAATAAGTTATTGTAACTTAAGTGAAAATTACTTGATTCACCTGTTTGTTCTGGATTAATAGAAATCTTATATTGCAGTGATGTGAACAAAATTAAATTGCATATCTCAGTATCATGATACATGAAAAATCTGGACTCACCAAAATGATAAACTAGAATATGGTCAGATTCCTCAAAAAAAATTCTAAACTAATTTCCTTGTACTTGAAGGCTCTTTTTAGGAGCCAAAAACACACAATGGAGAAAAGAAGGCCTCTTCAATAAATGGTAATGGGAAAATTGGAAAGCCACATACAAAGAATGAAACTAGTTTGTCCCATGTATAAAGATTAATTCAAAATGAATCAAAGATCTAACTATAAGATCTGAAACAATAAATTACACAAAAGGAAAACATAGGTACTAAATTTATGGACTTGGACATCGGAAACATTTTATGAATTTGACCCCCAAAACAAGGAAATTAAAGGCAAAAATAAAATGGGACTGCATCCAACTAAAAAGCTTCTGCATGGCAAAAGA
Source organism: Cnephaeus nilssonii (assembly GCF_951640355.1). NCBI lineage: Eukaryota > Metazoa > Chordata > Mammalia > Chiroptera > Vespertilionidae > Cnephaeus > Cnephaeus nilssonii. The sequence continues at coordinate 86,253,599 of NC_137072.1, read as the reverse complement.
AAAGTACAAAACAAAAAGGCAGCCAACCAAATGTGAAGTATTTGCAAACAGCTCCAACAAGGGTTAATATCTAAATATATAAAGAACTCATACAACTCAACACCAAACAAACAATCCAATTAAAAAATGGGCAGAGGACCTGAACAGACACTTCTCCCAAGAAGACATACAAATGGCCAACAGATATATGAAAAGATGTTTAACTTGACTAGCTATTAGGGAAATTCAAATCAAAACTACAATGAGCCCTGGCTGGTGTGGTTCACAGTTAGCTGGGCGCCAGCATGTGCATCAAAAAGTTGCTGGTTCCATTCCCGGTCAGGGCACATGCCCAGGTTGAGGGCTCAATCTTTGGTGTGAAGCATGCAAGAGGCAGCTATTCTGCCTCTCACATCAATGTTTCTCTCTCTCCCCACCCCCTTCCTCTCACTCTAAGAACCAATAAAAATTTAAAGTACAATGAGATACCACCTCACACCTGTTAAAATGGCTATTATCAACGAGACAGGTAATAACAAGTGTTGGAGATTGTGGGGAAAGAGGAATTCTCATTTGCTGCTGGTGGGAATATAAACTGGTATAGACACTATGGAAAATAGTATGGCGGTTCCTCAAAAAACTAAGAATAGAGTTACCATATGACCCAGGAATCCTTCTTCTGGGATTCTACCTGAAAAACCCCAAAACATTTAGGTATTCACAAAGATACATGCACCCTATGTTCATTGCAGTATTACTCTCAGTGGCCAAGACATGAAGAACAACAAAGTGTCCAACAATAGAGGATTGGATAGACAAGGTGGGATACATATATAGTATGGAATACTACTCAGCCATAAGAAAAGATAAAATACTGCCATTTATGACAACATGGATGGACCTTGAGAATATTATGCTAAGCTAAATAAGTCAGTCAAAGCTAAGAACTGCATGATTTCACACATATAAACAGAAACTCATAGACATAAGACAACAGTATGGTTACCAGAGGGAAGGGGGTGGGGTGGGGGAGTAGGGGGGGTAATAAAGGGTAAAGGAGGCCAAATATATGGTAAGAGATGATGATTTTACTTAGGGTGGTGGGCACACAATGCGATATACAGACCCATGCATCATAGAAATGTACACTTGAAACCTATATGGTCTTATTAAACAATGTCACCTCAATAAATTTAATTTAAAAGATAAATAAAAAATAAAGCTATAGTAATTTTTAAAAAAGGCTCTTTTAAAAATTTTTTATGTGCTGAAAGGTGAAGGGATTAGCCAAAGAGCATATAGGCATAACCCACAAACACAGACAGCAGTGTGGTGATGGCCAGAGGGAAGGAGAGGCAAGGGCAGAGAGAGGATGAGCAAAGGGCAGGAAAATGGGGACATCTATAATAGTGTCAACAATAAAAATAAAGTTTAAAAAAGGCTGAGGAAACCAAGATGGCGGCAAAGGTAAACACCTAAACTGCTGCCTCAAACAACAATTTCAAAACTACAACTAAAAGACAAAACGTCTATCACCCAGAACCACAGGAAAGCTGGCTGAGTGGAAGTTCTACAACTAGAAGGAAAGAGAAAAGAGCATTGAGACGTGCACAAGTGCTGAAAAGCTGAGGTACGGAGGCACGCGAATCGGGCTGGTGGCAGGCAATTGGATGTGCTTTTTTTCAATCCGAAGGGAGACAAGCTCCCAATTACTCTGAAATCCAGTTTCTGGGGAGACTCGGGGGACCCAAACTCCTATGGGGAGAAGCTGGACTGTTGGCCATTGGGTCGGAAAGTGAGGATGACTTTCTTGCAGAGGTGCACCCAGCAATCATTGTTTACTGCGCTGGAGCGCGGGATGCGGGGACTTGGAAATGTGGAAAGGCAGAGAAGGCTGACTGGCAGCCATTGCTGTTTGCCACGCCCTAGCCTAGTAATGCCCTGAGACCCTGCCCCACACAATCTACAAACACACCCAAGCTCCGAGCAGTGGCTTTTGCATATAAATGGCCTGCCTGGGCGCAGCTTAACCAAATAAACTGCAGCTCCAGTCAGACTGCTCCAAAACCTCCAAACCCCAAGCAAAGAAGAGAAAACTGTAGTTCTTGCTGTAGCTCCTGCTGGGTGGGCCTCAGACAATAGCTGACCTGCACCCCATTGGAGATCCAGAAGCTAGTGTATCTAGTGGTCTGTGTGAGACGACACCAGATTTCAACTACTCTCATAAGGGACACATTCAAGAGGCAGACTCAGTGAGCACCAAAGCCCCACTGGAACAAGTCCTGCCCCATAAGCATGTCTCCAGCACAGAAATTCTTCCATTATAGACACAGCCAATTGGCCTGGAGGTCAATTCCTCCCAGTGACACCAACAACAATCAAGACTTAACTACAAGGCTGTACACCCAGTCCACAAAGGGGTGCACCAAGAGTGTCCACCTCAGGTAACTGGGAAGCTGACACATTGAACCATATTGGACACCTAGCACACAAAGCTACCCTACCAACTCAGGGAAGCAGCGAAAATGAGGAGACAAGGAAACAGATCACAAACGAAAGAAATGGAGGAGAACAAACGACTGGATATAGAGTTCAAAACCACGGTTATAAGGTTTTTCAAGAATTTCCTAGAAAAGGCCGATAAATTTAACGAGAACCTGGAGAATATAAAAAAGGACCATCTAAAAATTAAACATACACTGACTGAAATAAAAAATATTATACAGAGACCCAACAGCAGACTACAGGAATTCAAGAATCAAGTCAAAGATTTGAAATACAAAGAAGCAAAGGACAATCAACCGGAAAAGCAAAAGGAAAAAAAGAATCCAAAAAGTTGAAGATAGTGTAAGAAGCCTCTGGGACAACTTCAAGCGTACCAACATCAGAATTATGGGGGTGCCAGAAGAAGAGAGAGAGAGCAAGATACTGAAAACCTATTGGAAGAAATAATGACCGAAAACTTCCCCCACCTGGTGAAAGAAATAGACTTACAAGTCCAGGAAGCACACAGAACCCCAAACAAGAGGAATCCAAAGAGGACCACACCAAGACACATCATAATTAAAATGCCAAGAGCAAAAGACAAAGAGAGAATATTAAAAGCAGCAAGAGAAAAACAGTTAATTACCTACAAGGGAGCACCCATACAATTGTCAGCTGATTTCTCAACAGAAACTATGCAGGCCAGACGGGAGTGGCAAGAAATAGTCAAAGTGATGAATAGCAAGAACCTACAACCAAGAGTACTCTACCCAGCCAAGCTGACATTCAGAATTGAAGGGCAGCTAAAGAGCTTCACAGATAAGAAAAAGCTAAAGGAGTTCATCAACACCACACCAGTATTATATGAAATGCTGAAAGATATTCCCTAAGAAGAGGAAGAAGAAGAAAAAGGTAAAGATAAAAATTATGAACAACAAATACATATCTATCAACAAATGAATCTAAAAACCAAGTGAATTAAAAATATGATGTACAGAATAAACTGGTGAATATAATAGAATCAGGGGCATAGAAAGGGAGTGAACTGACAACTCTCAGGGGGAAAGGGATGTGGGGGGTACGGGAAGAGACTGGACAAAAATGGATGAGGACAGTGGGGGGAGGTAAGTGAAGAGGGTGGGATGGGAACCAGGTGGAGGGGAGCTATGGGGGGAAAAAAGAGGAACAACTGTAATAATCTGAACAATAAAGATTTATTAAATTAAAAAAAAAAAGTTTAAAAAAGGCTTCTTTTAAAATTTTTATGTAAACATTAACTTTTGAATATATATTTTTTTATTGATTTCAGAGAGGAAAGGAGAGGGAGAGATAGAAACATCAATGACAATGATGAAAGAGAATCATTGAATGGCTGCCTCCTGCATGCCCCCTACTGGGAATCGAGCCCCCAACCCGGGCATCTGCACTGACCAGGAATCAAATGGTGATCTCCTGGTTCATAGGTCAATGCTCAACTACTGAGCCACAACCACCAGGCTGTAACTAACTTTTAAATAACCTAGATACACTAAAACATCCACCAAAGTATGATTAGAACAACCCTCTTAGTACTGTTTGTTAAAATAGTTTTAGATGAATATTAGTTAAATATCTGCAAACCTTTTGCATATAAAAAAAATCCTCTGAGCAGTGATTTATAGGAACTAATCTTAAAGACAAAGGTATACTTAAATACAATTTCATAAAGAGTTTATGACCTAGGCTAGTAGTTCTTAACCTTTCTAGGTTACTGTGAGCACTTTACAAATGACAAAAGGCACATACACAGAAATATAAAATGTTGCACACAATTTTAAGGGGGTTAGCCACTCACCTCTGATAAAATTTCAGAAAATACTATTAACATCTCAAAAAACTAAAACTGACCTTCTTTTGACAGCAGAAAATTAGAAAAACTATACATAAGACAAATGAATTTTAGATAACACAAAAAATATTACTATCAGGGATTTTGAAAAACTACATGATTACACAAGGAAGAATCACTTGATCAGGATCAACAAGTGGGGGAGGAAAGGATTACCTACCAACTAATTATAATGGACTACTGGAGAAACAAAAATGGGTAAGGAATAGTATCTGTTGCTCTTCACTTTTGGTTTGACTCCATGCTAGGTAGGTGTCTTTCCTTTGTTACCTTATTTAATCTTCACAACAAACCTATTAAGGCAGCTTGTATAACTTTCTTTTTACATATGAAAATTACAGTTTAGAGGGGTAAGAAACTTAAAGCTAAACTACGAAATAGTGGAACTAAGATTTAAAACCAGGATGGTATTGCCTTCAGCATCATGCTCATTCCATTATATAACAGAGCCAAGAATTTGTAAAGAATTTGTAACTTGTTGAATAACATGGGTATGACATGCAAAGTATGTTAAGCCACTAAGCTGTTGTGCTTGAACAATCTCAAATTTACTCTAAAATTTGTAAAACAAAATGTACTGTAAAACTAAAATTTTTTTCAGCTCTAATATTCTGTGATTCTAAGTTCTAGAAATACCCATTCTACTCTATTCTGTAGTCTCAATGTACTGACAATGGATTTTAAATGTGAAGTTTCAAACAAAACGTTAAAAAAAGATAGAAACAATCGCATCATTTCTCTCCAAACATGCAAAAAATAGCATAATTCTTTACATAAAGGTAACTGGAGACATATACTTGTAGGTAGGATGTAGTAGCGAGTGTCAAGCCAACACTCCCACTACAAATAGAAATGGATGAATTAAAGAAGAAAAAAAACACATTATTTTTAAAATATCAGAAAATTCTGTTAGCAACAAGGACTAGATAAAATAAAATCCAGAGAAGGAAAAAAAGCCCTTCCTAGCCCTGACCGGTTTGGCTCAGTGGATAGAGCGTCGGACCACGAACTGAAAGGTCCCGGGTTCGATTCTGGTCGAGGGCATGTACCTTGATTGCAAGCTCGATCCCCAGTAAGGGGTATGCAGGAGGTAGCTGATCAACGTTTCTCTCTCATCGATGTTTCTAACTCTCTATCCCTCTCCTTTCTGCTCTGTAAAAAATCAATTAAAAAAACATATATATATAACAGTCCTTCCTAAATCATTTGATGATTGATTACTGGCCATTTTCTTTCTTTGCTGATTCTAAGAATGGGAAGAAAAGGTAAATCAATAGAGTCTGAACAGGTTGTACAGGCTGGCTCAATGGATTAGAAATTAGTTGTGCTCTAAAATGCAGAGCAATTTTCTCTAGAGACATTACTGAGTTCTGGGGCAGCATAGAAGGGTGGGGGACCAAGCCTGAAAGGCCGAGAAAAGTAAGTCACAGTCTACCACTGCTTAGGAAACAAAACTCTGCTTATGGGGGGAGTCAGGCATCAAACACATGACTGATCTCCCCGCTCAAGACACTTGAACCTGCATGGAATGCAAGGCTAAAATGCCAAACTCAAAATATGCTAAGGATACAAGTTTTAGGATAGAGGTGAACTGAATATTACCAAAACTTGCAACCCAGCCCAACCCAGCTCAATCTTTTATTACACCAAAGTGACCATTTCCCTCACACTATCTCCCTAACACAGAAAAGATGAGACCCTTAATTGTCAAGTTAACTATGATTAATATGTTCAATAAAATAGAGGGAACAGAATTTTATTTCAGAATAAAATGAGTGAAAACCATTTCAGAAGAGAATATGATTCTATATATTAGACTCAAATATAGAGTATCAAATGAAACTGAAAAATACATATCTGAAACTAGGAATTCATTGGATTAACAGCAGAATGGACACTGAAGAAGCTAGGCAAATCTTTCTACAAACCACTACACTAATACTATCTTCTGAATATTCAGACAGAACTGAATTTCAGCTAGCTCTTGGCAAAACACATTTTCAAATGAGTCTAACACAAATTTAAAGTCCCAGTGCCATCTCTGAAGATTTAAGACTCAAAGTTTACACTCTTTTGAATATCCTTTTTCATGATGAGAATTTAGTAACATTTTTCCAATTAAAAGCAAATTGTCAATGTAATTTACTTCATTTATATAAGTCAGTTTTCTAAATTTCAAGCTTAAAGTATTCTTTAGAATGAAACAACAACAACTATATTCCTCTGGTTATGAGACATCTTATAGAGAGGTAAAAACTGATGTTTACAGAGAGTGAACTGATGAATTAGTCACTCAGAAAAGCGCTACTTTCCAAACCAGTTCTTTCTAGCACCAAAGTACAGGTCCCAGCTACCACATGTTGCAGCCTACTTCCTTCCCTATACTGTACTTCCCTATATCTAAGTGAATGAGTCTAAGGGGAATAGAAATATACACTATTTATTAAAAAGTCCTTAAAGAGCACTTTTAGAAAGTCACACGATACTAATCATACGCAAAAGAGAGATTAAAGCACTAAAAATGGAGAAAAACAAGATTAAGATTAAGATTAAGATTAAGAAGTTGGTGTATAAAGTCTAAAATTTAGGGTTCTTCAGTCAGAAGGGATATGGCTAAGAGCATACATAAGCAAAGTCTATAAAGTCACTAATGTTCGGATATAATATATATGTGCAAAATCTCAGAAGACTAAAACTAATAGTTACTTTAGGATAGAAAATAAAATACTATAACACATCATACAGTAAAATTATGACACTTGTTTCCTCAAAATAGGAGTCAGGCTGAAAGCATATACAAGCTCATAGAGAGTTCACTTACTTGGACATCAATTTTTTAAACTATAATACTATAATTAGGACACAATCAAGAAGCAAAATATAAACAAAAGTATAAAACAATAAATGTCAAAATATTTAATGAAGCATTTTACTCACTTGTAAGCTCCTCAGGGTCTTACAAAGAACCTACTAAAAGGCTGAGGTTTCCTGTTTTATTGTCTTCCAAGCACCACTATTTGTAATTATCTCATTGCTTTTTATCTCTTTTTATGTCCACAAGAGGAACCTTATAACCTCTATATAGCATTTGTCATCTAAATGGCATCTAAAACAGTACCGAGTCTCACAGTGCAGGTTCAGAAATATGAGTTAAATGAATAAGTTAACTTTCAGCAAATGGCACACTAGCAGCATAAAGAAATAGCAGCCAGCCCTAGCTGGTTTGGCTCAGTGGATAAAGCATCAGTCTGCAGACTGAATGGTCCAGGTTCGATTCTGGTCAATGGCACATGCCCGGGTTGTGGGCTCGATCCCCAGTAGGAGATGTGCAGGAAGCAGCCAACTGATTGTTCTCTCTTATCACTGATGTTTCTATCGCTCCCTCTCCCTTCCTCTCTGAAATCAATAAAATATATATATATTTTAAATAAAAGAATCAGTTGTTGAACAAATAAAATTACAATATTAAAAGAGGCAGCTAAAAGCAGCAATTTCTTAAGACAAATATGCTTATCTTCCAAGAGTATCAACTTTACTCATTTTAAAGTTTCTATTAAAGCAAATATATGCAACATAATACAAATGACATTTCAAATGGGTGTTTGAAATATAATACAAGACTTCAAATATATTTTGTGGTTATAGGTGGCCAGTTCATATTTCTAGACCCTAAGGACACCCATTTATTGTCTTCTGATATTAGAGCTTCATGAAAAATATTAGAAGTACTTACATATTTAAACTATCTCTGTACTTACCTACCAATTCTCCAAAGACTAGATGCTCTTTAAGTAGAGTATTAATATACATCTTTCTATTCCTATCACCTAGCATAGTACTTATATGTCAAGAATACTTCTATTAAAAACAAAAAAGACATTCGAACTCTCCTTTTTAGCATAAAGCAATAGCTTTACCTCTAGCCTGAAACAACAACAAAGAGACAGAAATATATGAAACTGTTTTCAAGACAATGTACAATGGGAAATGAAAGACAATGATTCCTGAGAAATCCTCTCTAATAAAATGGTAATATGCAAATTAACCATCACTCCGCTACATAAGCCACACCCACCAGCCAAGCCACGCCCACCAGCCAATCAGGGCGAGTATGCAAATTAACCCCAATCCAAGATGGCTACAGCCACAGAGAACAAGGTTTCCCAGGTAACAGAGCAAGCCAAGCTTTCCATAGCCCTTGCAGGCCTAAGCCTCCACTCAAGCTACAAAGTTTCAATTATAGAAGGTAAACAAATTCAAACAAATGGTGGCAGAATGGAGCTTGAGAGAGCAGGCCAGGGTTGCTGGCGGCAACAGGGGAAGCAAAGCTTTCCGCACACCCTGGCCGGGCCCACCCGCTTAAGGCTACAAAGTTTCAATTGTAGAAGGTGAATTAACTGCCGAAGAAATGGCTGCCACCCCCGGAGGGAGCAGCAGACTTGGCTCTGCCCCAGGCTACAAAGTTTCAATTGTAGAAGGAAAATAAATTCCAGATACCAGGGCCTCCCCTTGGGTTGCCAGGCGGCGTGGCCGGCCTGCAAACCACCACAGGCCCCTCGCTCAGGCCGCCCCACACCCTAAGGGAACCCCCACCCTTATCTGTGACACCCTTCAGGGCAAACCAGCTGGCCCCCACCCATGCACCAGGCCTCTATCCTATTTAATAAAAGAGTAATATACAGATTGATCATCACTGCAACACACAATATAGCTGCCCCCATGTGGTCAAAGATCCTGCCCCCATGTGGACACAAGATGGCCACCACAAGATGGCCAGCAGGGGAGGACAGTTGGGAGGCACCCGGCCTGCAAGGGAGGGCAGTTGTGAGGGACCAGGTCTGCAAGGGAGGGCAGTTGAGAGGGACCAGGCTTGCAAGGGAGGGCAGTTGGAGGTGATCAACCCTGCAGGAGAGGGCAGTTAGGGGTGACCAGGCTGGCAGAGGAGGGAAGTTGGGGCAAACAGGCTGGCAGGGGAGAAGTTAAGTATCAACCAGGCTGGCAGCGGAGTGGTTAGGGGGTGATCAGGCTGGCAGGCAGAAGCGGTTAGGGGCAATCAGGAAGGCAGGCAGGCAAGCAGTTGGGAGCCAGCAGTCCTGGATTGTGAGAGGGATGTCCGACTGCCCGTTTAGGCCCGATCTCCAAACGAGTCCCAGATTGGAGAGGATACAGGCTGGGCTGAGGGACAATCCCCTGCCGTGCACGAATTTAGTGCACCGGGCTTCTAGTAAGAAATAAGTCAGATGGGCCCTATGATTCCTAAGCTTATTGATGTACAAGAGCTCCATGCGGCAGTGAATGGAGAGCTCAGACAAAGCCTGGAGATTTCCTGAGTTAAGAAGCTAGCTGAGAGTCAAGGAGACCAAGGCAGCTAGAAGACACAGAACAGATCACCAGAGAAGAGAGTGCTAAAAAGATAAAGAACTCCAAAGATCTGAACATAGTCCCTACTGAATATTTCAGTGAGTACTGAGCAGCACATGCAAATAAGGAAACTACCAGAGGTGGAGCAAAGAACTACTAGGAAGAATTAGAGAAAACAGTGCCCAAAGCTCACAAAGATCTGGCACAATGCCTCTTTCCATCAGCCAGACTAGAAAACATACACTGACTGAAATAAAAAATATTATACAGAGACCCAACAGCAGACTACAGGAATGCAAGAATCAAGTCAAAGATTTGAAATACAAAGAAGCAAAGGACAATCAACCGGAAAAGCAAAAGGAAAAAAAGAATCCAAAAAGTTGAAGATAGTGTAAGAAGCCTCTGGGACAACTTCAAGCGTACCAACATCAGAATTATGGGGGTGCCAGAAGAAGAGAGAGAGCAAGATACTGAAAACCTATTGGAAGAAATAATGACCGAAAACTTCCCCCACCTGGTGAAAGAAATAGACTTACAAGTCCAGGAAGCACACAGAACCCCAAACAAGAGGAATCCAAAGAGGACCACACCAAGACACATCATAATTAAAATGCCAAGAGCAAAAGACAAAGAGAGAATATTAAAAGCAGCAAGAGAAAAACAGTTAATTACCTACAAGGGAGCACCCATACAATTGTCAGCTGATTTCTCAACAGAAACTATGCAGGCCAGACGGGAGTGGCAAGAAATAGTCAAAGTGATGAATAGCAAGAACCTACAACCAAGAGTACTCTACCCAGCCAAGCTGACATTCAGAATTGAAGGGCAGCTAAAGAGCTTCACAGATAAGAAAAAGCTAAAGGAGTTCATCAACACCACACCAGTATTATATGAAATGCTGAAAGATATTCCCTAAGAAGAGGAAGAAGAAGAAAAAGGTAAAGATAAAAATTATGAACAACAAATACATATCTATCAACAAATGAATCTAAAAACCAAGTGAATTAAAAATATGATGTACAGAATAAACTGGTGAATATAATAGAATCAGGGGCATAGAAAGGGAGTGAACTGACAACTCTCAGGGGGAAAGGGATGTGGGGGGTACGGGAAGAGACTGGACAAAAATCGTACACCTATGGATGAGGACAGTGGGGGGAGGTAAGGGAAGAGGGTGGGATGGGAACCAGGTGGAGGGGAGCTATGGGGGGAAAAAAGAGGAACAACTGTAATAATCTGAACAATAAAGATTTATTAAATTAAAAAAATAATAAAGTCTTAAGAAAATGGAGAGATACTGTTTCATGGGTCAGAAGATTCAGTATTTTTAAGATGCCAATTTCCCCAAATTGATCCATAAATTCAATGCAAGCCAAACTAAAATCCCAATAGGGACTTTTTCGTAGAAATTGACTAATTCTAAAATTCTTATGAAATACAAACAATCTAGAAAAGCAAAACAATTTTGAAAAAAAAAAAAGCACAAAGTTTAAGAACTAGCACTACCCAATTTTAAAACATAATTATAAAGCTCCAATACTCAAGACAGTGTGGTATTAGCATCAAGATACACATAAAGATCAATGGAACAGAACAGAGCCAAGAAATAGATGCATACATACACTGAGTGCCCAGATTATTATTATCTCTGAACGCATAATAATCTGGCCACTGAGTGTGTGTGAGTGTGTATGAATTCATTCATGGGTGGGGTCCAGCCAGCCTGGCCAGGGGGAGGGGACATGGGCAGTTGGCCGGCCTGCCTATTGGTCGAACTCCTGGTCGAGGGGACAATTTGCATCTTAGCCTTTTATTATATAGGATATACACTGAGTCGCCAGATTATTATGCGTTCAGAGATCATAATAATCTGGCCACTCAGTGTATATTGACAACTGATTTCCAACAAAGGTCCAAAGGCAATTCAGTGAAGAAAGAACAGTCTTTATAACAAATGTTATTGAAGCAACTGGGTATCTATATGCAAAATAAATAAAAAGAACTTCAATCAATACACTGCACCATACAAAAAAATGATCTCAAATGAATCAGAGACTTAAATGTAAAACTTAAATCTATAAAACTCCTAGATAAAACATCGAAAAAAATCTTTGTACATAGACTTAGGGAGATATATTAGGTATTACACCAACAGCATAATCCATAAAAGAACAAATTGGATTTTATTAAAATTAAAAACTTCTGCTCTTGAAAAGACTGTTCGGGGATGAAAAGACAGACCACTAGTTGGGAAAAAATCTTTGCAAAATATAAACTTGTAACCAGAATACATAAAGAATTCTCAAAACTCGATAATAAGAAAACAATAAAATAAAAACACAGGCAAAAGTTAGAAGACACTTCACCAAAGAAGATACACAAATGCCAAATAAGCATGAAAAGATGCTCAATATCAGTAATCATTAGGAAAATGCAAATTAAAGCCATAATGATATTAGAATTATTGAAATAAAAATATTAACTAAATATTGACAAGGATGTAGCAGAACACACTATCATACACTGCTGGTGGTAGTGTAAAATAATACCATCATTTTTGAAAAGTTAAACAGATATATATCATACAGTCAAGCCACTCCATTCTTAGAAATTTTTACTCAAGAGAAAAGAGGATATATGTCTACAGCAAGACTCAAAAAGAATATTCATAGCAGCTTTCTTTATATAAACCAAAGCAGGAAATAACACAAATGTCCTTCAAATGTGGTATATCTATGCAATAGAGTATTATTCAACATTTAAAGGGAATGAACTATTAATCCAACAAAATGGATGAACCTCGAAATAATTATGAGTAAAAGACGACAGAAAAGCATACATACTGTATGATTCCATTTACACGAAATTCTAGAAAATGCAAACTAATCTAAAGTGCCAGAAAGCAGATCAGTAGTTGCCTAGAAGAAACAAGGGGTTTTACAAAGAGAAATAAGGAAACTTTTAAGTGTATTGAACAGGTTCACTGTCTTGATGTATACATGTATGTGCTAACATGTGACCAAACTTACCAATGATACACTTTAAATATGTGCAGTTTACTGTATGCCAATTACACCTCAATAAAGGTAGTAAAAAATATATAAAAATTTTAAAGATGTTATTATCAAGATATATTGTATTCAAAGACATAAAACAAAACTTAACACATAAAAAATGTGCTAAGGCATACCTCTCCATTTACTTGCATCTTCTATTTTTTTATCATTGTTTTGTAGTTTTTGCATACCATACACATTATGCACATATTGTTAGTTTTATATGCATGTATTCCTTTGTGTTTGGTGCTATTGTTAATGCTATTTTTAAAATGTTTTATTTCCAATTGTTCAAACTCACATTTTTAAATCCCAGGAATGGTTTTTCTGTAGATTTTTATGAGATTTTCTACAGAGATAACCATGTTGTCGGAAAACAGTGACAGTTTTATTTCTTTTACTGTTTTTCACTGGGTAGGATTTCCAGTAAATGTTGAATAGGAATGATATGAGTGGATTGTTTGCTTTAGTCCTGATTTTCTCTATTGTTTCCTGTTTTCTTATTTTTTATACAATAAAGAAACACTTGTAAATCATATAGATGAGGGGTTTTAGTACTTTAATGACTACCTATATATATATAAAAGGCTAATATGCCAAGTGTCTGACCATCCGACCAGTCACTATGACGCACACTGACCACCAGGGGGAAGACGCTCAATGCAGGAGCTGCCGTGACTCGCACTGGCCACTTACAGAGAAACGGCACCGTGGACCTAGCGCCGACAAAGTAACACTCGGCTTCCCCCAAGTGGGACCCAGGCCCCACCACCACCCTGGAGCGACACCCCACCAAATCACGGCCAACACTGCCGAGACTGCATGGCACAAAATGCAGCCCACAGCCCAGCCCAGCCCAGAAATGGTGGCTGTGGGCTCCAGGTAATGACATCACATAGCAACGCCAGGTTTCCTCTCCCTAGCAACTAGCCTCCTTGGAATATCTTCATCCTAGGAACACAACTTGCTTTATAGCCAGGTGGAAACATTTTACACTTCAACCAAATGTCTGTGAAGCGTTTTCCCGTGCCTCATCTCATTTGATCCTCATAGAAGTCCTGGAGTAGGTAGATGGGAGACTCGGTGGAATCCTCTTTTCATTAGCCAGAAAACGGAGATTTAGAAAGCTTAGAAACTTGACCCGGCTAAAAAGAAGTAAGATATGGTGGACCTTGAAAATGACTGCAGGTTTTCTCACTGCACAGAATATAGTCAAACACTGCTGCAGTTAAATATTTTACCCTTTGTTCTCCCTGTGTGATCTACAATAATAATCTGGTTTGTGTTGATATTAATTGCTGTGTTGCTGACAATTACCTGAAAGAGAAGCTGGGGTGCTTCACTGGGCTGGAAAAAGTTTAGTTAAATCAGAAAGCAGGTCTAATTAAGCAAGTTTATCTATATATATAAAGCTCTCACTGGTGCCAATCGTATACGTGTGTTTTAATCTGTCATTGTCAATCGTGAATTTGGTTGACACTTCTATTATAAAAAAAGGGTGAATAGCGATATTAAAATATTTCTTCTAATTAATTTCCTTTCATTGTGCACGAATCCGTGTACCGGGTCACTAGTATGGAGAGGGTGACACTTCATGCATGTAATGAAGGGTATTAGAGAGGGGTGCTTTGTAAGATAAGAGCAGGGTTTTATAATTGGCTCTCTTTAGAATCCTATGTATTTTATACATTTAAAATACATTAAATCTTGTAAAATACCAATAAAACATTATTCTAAGAAATTGTTCATAGGCTTCCGGAGACTACTATTAGGTGTCCATGACAAATAAAAGGATAAAAATACCACCCTAGCTGGTTTATTCAGTGTTTCGAGCATTGGCCCTCGAACTGAACGATCACAGGTTCAATTCTGGTCAAAACATGTACCTTTGTTGCAGACTCAATCCCTGACCCCAGTCAGGGTGCGTGCGGGAGGCAACCAATCGATATGTCTCTCTCACATCAACAGTTCTCTCTCTCTGTCTCTCTCCCTGTCCCTTTCATTTTCTCTAAAAATATCCTTGGGTGAGAATTAACAGGAAAAAAAAGAGGTTAAAAATCCATGCTGTAAATTACCCTGCTCTTATCTTACAAAGCACCCCTCTCTAATACCCTTCATTACATGCATGAAGTGTCACCCTCTCCATGATTATACAGTTGACACCCAGAACAGAGAAATGCATAGCTTTTTTTAAAGCAATAATCATAATTGTTTATGCTTACTAGATAGTATCTTATATAATAAAAGCCTAATATGCAAATCGACCAAATGGCAGAACGACCAGTCGGCGGGGGGCGGGGCTGGTGAGTCAGCCAAGGTGGGTGTCAGCAGGCAGAGGGAGGAAATGATGATGGGGGGCAGCAGCAGAGGAGTGATGTGGGGCAGAGCCAGCCCCTTGCCAGCCGGCCCCATCCCCCAATCAGCCCACAGGTCACCTCCTGCAGAGGGAGGCCACCAGCAGTGGCAGCAGCAAGGCGATGGGGGTCAGGGCCGGAGCTGTCCCCTAGTGGTCAGTGTGCTCCCACAGGGGGAGCACCACTCAGCCACAAGCTGGGCGGAAGGCTTAGGCCCGTCAGTTGGACATCTCCTGAGGCCTCCCAGACTGCAAGAAGGCGCAGGCCGGGCTGAGGGACTCCCCCGCCCCCACAAGTGCACGAATTTTCATGCACCGGGCCTCTAGTAGTCCATATAAAATTAAATGTATCAAATAAACATTCCATCTAACCACCTATATAGAGAGACCTTAAGTTAAATACTACAATGTCAAATTAAATATACTTTCTGAAACTACAATGGGAAAAGCCTGAAAATATCAATCTACCTTATTCCCAAATAAAAAAAGTTTAATGAAAACATCTGAAAAATGATCTTAAGTTGCTAAAAACATGTGGAGAATATGAAGTTTACTTTTTGTCTTCTCAATCCTATACTGTGCACACATTGCAGTATCTTGTTTACTCATTTAAAAAGTGAAAAACAGAGGATATCAAATAATGAGTGGATAAAAAAAAACTGTGGAACATTTACAATGTAATACCATTCATCTGTAAAAGGGAAGGAAATCTTACCTTTTGTAACAGCATGAATGGACCTGGAAAGTATTATGCTAATTGAAATAAGCCAGTCAAAGAAGACAAATACCATATTATTTCACTTACATGTGGAATCTAATGAACAAAATAAACTAACAAACAAAATAGAAACAGACTCAGATACAGAGAACAGATTGACAGTTGTCAGAGGAGTGGGGTTGGGGGGCTGTGTGAAAAAAGTAAAAAGATTAAACCAAAAAACAAACAACAACAAAATGAACTTATAGACACAGACAACAGTAAGGTGATTACCAGAGGGAAAGGAGACTTCAGGGCGAAGTAGAAGAGGATGAAGGGGGAGGAGATAAATAGTAATGGAAGAATATTTGACTTTGGGTGATGAACACACAATATATACATGATGTATTATAGAATTGTACACTTGAAACCTATAAAATTTTATTAACCAATTTCACCCCAATCAGTCCAATAAAAACTTTTAAAAAGTAAAAAAACAAACAAAAAAAAAACAAACAAACAGAGAATTTCCAATGATTCCTTGGGTTAAATGACAGAAAAGTATAAACCAAGTGATATACAGTAGTCATTTAAACAACAGAAACACCCAAACAGTTGGAAGTGAGAGCATCTAAACTACAAGAGCTACAAATTCAACTAATAACAACCAAAAATTTAAGAAGTTTAAAAATCAAAAAATTCTACGGTCTGAAGATGATCTGGTGAAAATAGACATCTACTTCCTATCAATAAAAAATACTAGTTTAAAAATATTTTCAGTAGAAATATACCTTATTTCATAACAAAAATCAAGGGACAAACAGAATTTGCTTTTCTGTATTTCCTATCATTTAAAGACAAAATGAAATGTAGCCACACAATTACATTCATTCAATTTCAACTTAACAGTATTTCATTTTTATACATATAATTACCATAATTTTAAAAAACTTTAACAAAAATATAATACATTCAATCGATACCAGTTTTTTATGTCTCTACCAACATCTTGAAAATTTTATTATAAGCACTCAAATTACAACACTTTAGATAATATTTTCTGATTACAGGATCATTATGTACTCATCACAGGAAACTTGTAAAATATAAAAGAAAACAGAATTCCCTATAATCTTACCAATTATAAATAAGCATTGTAATAATTTTATTTCTTTTATGGGAAGTATCTTATATATTAATAAAAATGCTACTAATCAATATTAGACCCTTACTTTGAGCTACTTAGCTAAGAGCTTTAAAAATACTATTTTATTTTATCCTTACAACAACCCTGCTTTTGGTGAATATTTCCATTTTACAGATATGTCAACAAGAATTTAAAGAGGTTAAGAAACATGCCTAAGGCCACAGAGATAAGTGGTACAGCTGAATCCAGCATTTTAGATCATTATCCTATGCCACCATCAATATATACATGCACAGAATGCTGTATTCTACTCCACTCTCAAGTAATTTTAGATGGTTATTTAATATTAACAGCATGTGAGCATACCATAATTTAATTAATCACTCCTCTACTGGATCAGATTATTTTTGTATAGTATTCAGGATAGAATGACTCATTCAATACAAAAAAATAAAAACAGATAAATGCAAGACTTGTTTGTCTACATCTAAATTTATATTAAAATATATAATTCAACTTACTCTTTTACTGAGACAAATAACTGGCCACATACTGCAACCTAATGTGCAGCAGCAACAAAGGCAGCCACAAAGTAGCCAACGTACATTAACAGGAAGGTTCTTCTTAAGACAACTGTTAACTCTGTTGATGCTGGCTTTAAATTCTTCAGGAGCTACCTAAAGAAAAAAATTTAAGAAATAACAACACTGCAATATTAATGTCAATAAACATGCATCATTATAAATCTTATTCCTAATTTGTTAGGAAAAGACTTTAATTTTGAGGTGTATAAATAATATCTAAATAATTAACAGACACTCACTTTTCCAGTTAATGAAGAAGGGAATTCTGATTCAAATTTGTTGCTCAGTCCAAATCTATTTTAAAAAGGAGAAAAATGTTATTGCATGTCATTGCTGCACAAAATATACCATTTAACTTAATCAAGGGTCAAGTAAATAGCAGCTTCATATACAGAATAACCACGGAAGATTGAGACACAAAAACATTCTAATCAGCAATTTATGAAATGTAACAAGCAATTTAAGCAGCTGAATCAAAACTTTTGTATAATAAGAGGCTGTGAATAACTTGTTTGGGGTTATCTTTGTGAAACAAATATTATGTAATGAAAAACAACACAATGTTTAAATGTTCAAATTTGTCAAAATTATGAAGGTTCTTCCAACTAAGTAACAAAGCTAAAATCTCTATTAATTACTCTTTAGGTCAAGAGTATTTGTTAACACTCAATATTAGCAGTAACATGTCTAAAGATGCAAACTGATTAGTTAACACTTTCTGAGATCTACACTATTACAGCCAGAGAATGCAAAAATACCTAGAACAATGTGGTAGCTGGCCTGGCTATTTAAGCTTTCAAATTTTAAGACATTTGCTATCCTTACCCGCAAAGAAATGAAACCTAAGTAGTGCATTTTAATATCCTTAAGTGTTTAAATGTCTGAAAAGATCATGAGAATTGACTGGGCACATGATTACTTCTTCACGTTATTAGATAAAAATAAAATAAATATTAAGACACATTGGCAATAGCAGATCACCCTGGAAATAATATTGAGATTCTTCAATATGATCATTTTTGTTAGACCCTGAATTCATTGAGATAATTGACACATAAAATTATATTAATTTAAGGTGTACAACACAATGGTTTGATACATGTGTGTATTATTAAATGATTACCAAGTGAATTTAGTTAATATCTATCACTTCACATAGTTACAAAAAATTTTTTTCCTATGATGAGAACCTTTAAGATTCACTGTCTTAACAATCCTTAAATAGACAATACTGTACGTAGGGTAGCTGGCGCTGGTAAGAGGGAACCCTTGAGATTCTGTATTAAACAGCTGGCTAGAGTAGGAATTTCTTATTCAACCATCTAGTAGAGCTGGACAGGGAAATCAAATGAATAAGATGAGCTGTGTGAAGGCAATAAGAAATGATGGAGCCTAGCTGTGGGGAGGGGAAAAGAGAGGAGGGAAAAGGGAGAGAGATCAGATCCAGCGGATTAATGTCAATCTAGAAAGCAGACCCACTTTTGACAGACTGTATGATTTTCTTGTTCCAAGAGGAGGTGGAAAACCAGATTTCTATGCACTTTCCCATCTCTAAAACACTGTGCAAGTCAATTAAAAAACTTATGTGGGTCAGGCTGTGGTTTGTATCATGATCTAGACTTCCCTACCTGTGAACAGTGGGTTCTGAGACCATTTCTTTATCATCTTAAGTACTTTCATATACTATTTAATAGCAGCATTGAAATAAAATTAATCTATCTTTAAAAATAATGGATACTATTTACAAAAAAAGATTACAACACAATTACCTAGGTCCAAGCCCAAGTTCTTTTCACACTAAACATAAACTGGCAACCATTACTGTTTAATGTAATTCTGGCACTAATGCCATTCTCTTTCTAAGCTTGGACGATTGAGCTAAACCTATTTTCTGTCTATGTAGGGGCCTCAGAGCAATGTGATTCTACTGGAAAAAGCCTCCAGATAACCCTCTTCCAATCTTAAAGATCCTCCCAGGAGGAAGAGGTGTGAAGAGCTTGCTGATAGTTCTCAGTGAGGTCTCTACCATAATGTACTTCCTTTTCATCTATTCCCTTTAAGGAAACATTCAACAAATGTTTGCGTATTCAACCTTCTTAATATAAACTTCCTTCTCTTACATGATTTCCCTCGGTCTGGAGGTTTTCTCCTTCAATTGATGGTTTCCATTTCAACCAGGTTTATTATTGCAATTAATTAACCATCTCCTTCCAACTGGTCTTTGACATTTTTTAGAAAAGCAACAACCAGATACCTCCAAGTCTCCCAAAGAAAAAGGTCCTCCTTACATCCCCAGTGATTAAATGTTTAAAGCAGAGAATACCTATAATTTGCTAGTTAATATGCTAAGTTGGAGAGAGCAGTCCAGTATGAGTTTAAACCCTAATTTCCTTTCTTTCCAGAGCCTGGATACTTCCCTCATTGGATGAGTGGCTGAATGTTGATGCTTTGCCCAGGGAGCACTATGAGCTAACTGCCCTGCTGTTCCTGCAAGCAGAGCTTTAAGCCAGGCCAGTAGTTAGTTATTTTTACAAGTTAAGAACTGGTAATTTCAAGAACATTCTTTTGGCACTCAGTTCCTTTTCTCACACATTTTGTTAAGTTGTATCTTAAGAACAGATAGTAATTCTTCCTCTTCCTTCATCCACCCCCAAAGTAATGTCCCAGGAAAGATGAACAGGAACATGATTCACACTAGAAGGGAGTGTTCAACTTTTCCAGCAACCATTAATTCGATTTGGTGCTGATAACTGTCCATTCTCCCTTGCTTGTGTTTCCACCAGCTAAACAAGAATACCTGAAAGAACGGTCAAGAAAATGCTGCTGTTGGTGGCCTTAGAGTCTCCCCAACAAATTCCAACAGCAATTTGCTTTCCCTTTTAAAAATTTCTAAACAAGAGAATATTCAAGTGAAATACTTCATGACTACAGGAAGAATAGGCAATGATAATCAGGTACCCTTTCCTCATCTCCATTTGAAATATAGTACTCTGCTGCAGGGGTATTTAAATGTTTGGTGTCAGTACCGCTTTGCTTTTTTAAATTCTTGAGGACCTCAATGACCTTTGAAATTTATGTGGTTTACATTTATTGATATTTTGGATTAGACATTAGAATTAAGACATCGAAAACATTTTAAAATTTTATTCATAAATTTTATATAGCCCATTATATGCTAACAAAAATAACACTTTTATGCAAAATACCTGTTTTTCAACACAAAAATCTTTAGTGAGAAAAGTATGTGACATTTTCACATATCTTTTTAACATCTGACAATGAAACACAGCTGGATTCTCACCTCTCTTTCTGCATTCAATCTGTGATATGCTCTTTTGGTTGATGTTGATGAAGAAAATTGGGCCTCGCCAGATATGTCATTGAAAAATATATTTACTACACCAAAACCTAACAGATGGCATTCTCTTATGGTTTTGCAAGAAGGACGCTGAAAGTCTATCAATGAAATTTTTTTAAATTTAATAAATCTTTATTGTTCAGATTATTACAATAGTTTCTCCTTTTTTTCCCCCCAAAGCTCCCCTCCACCCGGTTCCCACCCCACCCTCTGCCCTTACCTCCCCCCACACTGTCCTCATCCATAGGTGTACAATTTTTATCCAGTCTCTTCCTGCACCCCCCATACCCCTTTCCCCCTGAGAATTATGAGTCCACTCCCTTTCTATGCCCCTGATTCTATTATATTCACCAGTTTATTCTGTTCCTCAGATTTTTAATTCACTTGATTTTTGGGTTCACTTGTTGATAGATATGTATTTGTTGTTCATAATTTTTACCTTTACTTTTTTCTTCTTCCTCCTCTTCTTAAAGAATACCTTTTAGCATTTCATATAATACTGGTTTGGTGGTGATGAACTCCTTTAGCTTTTTCTTATCTGTGAAGCTCTTTAACTGACCTTCCATTCTGAATGATAGCTTTGCTGGGTAGAATAATCTTGGTTGCAGGTTTTTGCTATTCATCACTTTGAATATTTCTTGCCACTCCCTTCTGGCATGCATAGTTTCTGTTAAGAAATCAGCTGACAATCGTATGGGTGCTCCCTTGTAGGTAATTAACTGTTTTTCTCTTGCTGCTTTTAATATTTTCTCTTTGTCTTTTGCTCTTGGCATTTTAATTATGATGTGTCTTGGTGTGGTCCTCTTTAGATTCCTTTTGTTTGGAGTTCTCTGCGCTTCCTGGACTTGTAAGTCTATTTCTTTCACCAGGTGGGGGAAGTTTTCAGTCATTATTTCTTCAAATAGGTTTTCAGTATCTTGCTCTCTCTCTTCTTCTGGTACCCCCATAATTCGGATGTTGGTACGCTTGAAGTTGTCCCTGAGGCTTCTTACACTATCTTCAACTTTTTGGATTCTTTTTTCTTTTCCAGTTGAGTGTTTTTGCTTCTTTGTATTTCAAATCTTTGACTTGATTCTTGCGTTTCTGAAGTCTGCTGTTGGGTCTCTGTATAATATTTTTTATTTCAGTCAGTGTATGTTTAATTTCTAGTTGGTCCTTTTTCATATCCTTGAGGGTCTGGCTAAATTTATCGGCCTTTTCTAGGAGATTCTTGAAAAACCTTATGACTGTGGTTTTTAATTCTATATCCAGTTGTTTATTTTCCTCCATTTCTTTCTATTGTGATCTGTTACTTTGTCTCCGCATTTTCGCTGCTTCCCTGAGTTGGTAGGGTAGCTCTGTATGCTAGGTTTCCTATATGGCCCAGTGGGTCAGCCTCCCCAGTCATCTGAGGTAGACACTCTTGGTGCACAACTTTGTGGTCTGTGTGTACAGCCTTGTTGTAGTTAAGTCCTGATTGTTGTTGGTATCACTGGGAGGAATTGACCTCCAGTCCAATTGGCTATGTGTATCAGCTGTGTCTATGCCGGGAGACCTGTGCTGGACATAGCCTTATAGGACCAGACTTGCAAAATTGCAAAAGCCTCTGTGCTTAGCTTGGATGGGGCGGAGTCTCAGAGCTACACAGAAGGTCTTGGCTTCCCGTCAGCCCTGCCCTTGCGCGCGCGCCTTCAGACCTCTGCTTTCCGTGCTCCCGAGTTTCCGCCTGATAGTCCAGATTCCCCCAGGCTCGCCTGGAATTGGGGTTCAGTGCAGTCGGAACTGGGGTTCAGTGCAGTTGGGGGCTTCCTTCCCTCTCCTGCCAGAGAATGCCAGCCAGGCACTCAGCCGCCCTTCCTCTCCACGCGTGCGTCTCTCCCTACCTCAGTCCTTTGCAGTTCTGATTCTCCGTGTGCTTTCCTCTTTCCTTCTAGTTGTAGAATTTCCACTCAGCCAGCTTTCCTGTGGTTCTGGGTGATGTCCGTTCTGTCTTTTAGTTGTAGTTTTGAAATTGTTGTGGGAGGTAGCAGTTTAGGTGCTTCCCTATGCCGCCATCTTGGTTTCTCTCATCAATGAACTTTTAATACTCTGCTAAAATTTAAAATCTATTGGCATATATTTTGAATGAATTTTTTTTTTTTACCCAGACCTGATTTTGTAGCTTCATTCGTCAAATGCTGACATACTTTATGATACAGGAATCATCACATTCATTAATATGATCACTGACCTCATCAGAAAGGTCTTTACATATTGGGAAGCTGTCCAGCTCACAGTGGCAGATACAAATTTTCCAAAATTCGAATTTTCCTCTGAAAAGTTGAAATTTTATTATTGACAACAAATGCTACAAGTTGTTTTCCTTGAAATAACAGTCTTGCTTTATTTTAAAAAAAGGGGCGGGGGGGGCTGAATGTTATCCAGCACTATATAAACAAAAGAAAAAATAAGCTACCACCCATACCTTAAAAACTGACTTTAAACCATATTAATAGATGGCTTTTTTTCCCTAGATTTGAGTGTTACTAGTGGACATAAATAATGGCTATGAATTGTAATAGGTATCCTTGGTATATAAAAGCAATAAAGGCAGAAGGAAAAATACAGGGAAAAGTGGATGAAGAAAAGTAGAAGAAAAGAGGGAGATAATAAATAAATAAAAAGGAAGTTTGGATTGGCCAACTGCTACCAACAACTGTGTTATTTATTATCCAATACCTATTAATTACCAATCTCTTAGACGGTATGAAAGAAAATGACGTGCTATAACTACATCTATTATTATTGCCTAAAAGACCTTTTCTTGAATCATGGGTAAAATATTCATGACTGCCCTAGCTGATTTGGCTCAGTGGATAGAGCCTCGGCCTGTGGACTGAACGGTCCCAGGTTCGATTCCAGTCAAGGGCACATGCCTGGGTTGCAGGCTCGATCCCCAGTGGAGGGCGAGCAGGAGGCAGCCAATCAATGATTCTCTCTCATCATTGATGTTTCTATCTCTCCATCTCCCTTCCTCTCTGAAATCAATAAAAATATATTTTTAAAAAAATACTCATGACCTTGGAATTGATAAAATACATAAACTATTTTCAAAGGATGGCAATATGACAGAGATAAAATGCATTAAACTTAATCTATTTTACTCTTACCTATTACAAGTTCACAAGTCTACTAGTATTCCCAGAAAAGAGAAGTCTTTGAAATCACAACTATTAAACACCTTTTATGTAACACTTCATGATTACAAGGTCCTACAAAAAAAGACTTACCTCACTTTAAAAAAATTTTTTTAAAGAAAGCATGCACAAGGCAACTTTTTTACTTTTATATAACTTGAGGTAATTTTGAAAGTTCATGCAATATACAGAGGTACTATAACTTCACACCTAAATCTAAGTGTCATTTTGAAAGAGGCTTGTTTTACCCATATCCTACCTACTGCCATTTCACAGTCACCTGGTTCCTACAATCTGTAGCCATAACTCAAAGTGTAAGCCACTCCAATCTGATCCCCTGCACGTTCATCTTCATCCAATTCAGAATCTCCTTTTCCTGATAGATCCTTCCTCTTCCGAACTCCTTTTAATATTTAACCTGTTTTATCTCCTACCTAGTTACCTCCTTGTATCTCTTAAAAGTTCTTTTTTCACTTTAACCAAAAATCTTGTTGAAATGACACTTTCCTTAGAAATCCTCAATTATAGCTCATTCCCTGGAGTCCACCTTCTAGACTCTATCTCCCATGTTCCCATAATACTTGATTATATTCTCTCTTATACATCTTTATCATATTTTACTATAATTATGTTAACAAGCCTAACTTCCTACTCTGATAAACACTGAGTTGTTTATGGGTAGGTATGGTACTGAAATTGTCTTTATACCTCAAATATCTGGCCCAATGTCAGACATAAATATTCAATATTTGCTGAATAAATCTATCAATTTTCAAACTAGAAAAAATGTCCAATTTCACTAATTCCTCATTGTAGTCTTCCACACCATTGTTTCTCTTCCTCTAATGCCCATGAATCCTGATTTATACCACATTGTTCCAAGTCTCAACTGTCATTTTCAGACTTCCAGGTCACTCCCTCTGTGCTGGGGGCACACAAGACCAACCTCAGGTTCAATGATTGATTAGGACTCACAGGATTCAGCATATAGTTGCACTCATAGCTAGATTTATTACAGCAAAAGGAGACAAAGCAAAAGCATCAAAAGGAAAAGACACATGGGATGATGGACACAGACTGGGGGGCAGGGGAGGAGGGCATGTACTGGGGAGTGGGGACAGCTGGGGGAGAGGTCAATGGGGGGAAAAGGAAAGTTATGTAATACTTTTAACAATAAACAAATAAATAACAACAACAACAACAAAAATACATTACAGATAAAATAAAATAAAAGATACACTGGGGTGAAGTACAGAGAAAACCAGAAGCAAGCTTGCAAGAGTCTCTTCTCAGTGAAGACACTGAGGATGTGCTTAATTCCTCCACTACAGTAAGCCCTCAATTTTATGGACCTACGTTTAACGAACTTCAGATTTAATGAACAAAATTTCTGGTCCATATGTCATATGTGGAAATTAACACCCTGTTAATTTTTAAATTCTCTTAACAAGATTTGTTTATAATTAACAGGTTATTTTTTTGTTATTGCTTCACTGTTATTTTTAACAAATGTTAGTAAATAGGTCATATGTTGGAAAAAACACTGTAGTAATTTCACCAACATAAATATTACATAGTCTACATGTAAAATCCAAGAGTTATAAACAATGTTGGGTGAATGATTAGCACGTGATCACACCACATTTCACATGGTAATTGGTTCTGTCATGTGCTGTGACTTCTACAGCAGTTTCAACTCATGTAGACTGTTTCTAAGTGTGCTAAGCCACGCCCCAGCCATGTGCATCTGTTTACTCACTGTGACTAGTGAATGTACATTTATTAGTCCTATTCAGTATAAATTAAAAATTACAGTAATATACATAGAAAACTTTTCTGTGAAATTAAACTTTTCATACATACTTAATTTTAATTACACAAACCTGTTTACATAAGTAAAAACACATAAACAAAAAAACCCACATAAACTAACTAATTTGTCAATTTTTTAACATACACATTCAGAAAACCTACTTTATTATATATATAATAGGCTTTCAGCTTTAACGGACACCCCCTTGTCTGAATTAGTCCATTATATCAAGGTTTACTATAAGTAGCTTTGACAATATGTATATAATATTGTCTACCCAGAAAGCTTATTACTCAGTGTTTTGGTCACATGGGCACCCTCTCCTTAGCATGTACCAAAATTCCAGACTCCCAGAATGAAACCAGGTGTTCAATATACACCACACTGTACAGGTTAGGCATAGTAAGCCATTCTTATAAATTCTGGGAATACTGAGAACTCTCCTAAACTCCAAATTCCCAGACACAAGCCAAGAGCCAACACTGCAAGCAAGCCTTTCTAAGAATAGCAGTCTCAAGCCTGCTATGTTAAAACTCTTTCTGCCCACCTTCACACTCTAAGGACATAGACATCCATGTCAATTTTTGTTTCTACCATGACACTCATCTTCATTCTAATTAGTTCAATATTCAGCACCAGAACTAAGTGGTCATCTGACTTCACCTATTCTAAGGAAATGCACCTCTATTTAATTCAGCAACCTTTTTCACCATGAAATAGTCTGTATATTGTCATCACTTGGAACTGTATCTAAAATTCTGAACTGTAAAATTCCCCTCTTACCACTACCATCAATCATTTAATTTCTCCCACCCTTACCAAATTTGTTTCTTCATCTCTGGCTGTATCCTACTGCTTACCACTCCTCCTTGCTTTTCCACTCTATACCAGCTCCCTTATGACTCCCTTCCTTCCTGTCTGCCAGAACTATACAATCGTTTTGACCATACTCCAACAAACACCCTTTATTTTCTGCATCTCTAGAATGTCTCATCAATCCAATTCAATTGAAATTTCTACTTTAATTCCCATTGCCTGGGGCTACAAGAGAAAAATCACATGTTATAAATATATTATCTAACTTCAGTTAGGTTAACATTATAATAACCTTTATTCATTCCTAATCAACTCCCTTTTCCATACTCCACAGTTGTTGTTTCTCTATTGCTCAACCTTATACTCACAACTCACATTTTTTTGCAGATAACCATAGTCCTTAATTCCAATCAGAGAAAAAAAGACCATTGAACATAAACTACTTTGCCTCTCACCCTTTCATTTTTTAGATTTACCTATGTCTTCAGTATCTTTACCATCTTTCTGAATAGAGGCAAGCCAAAGCTAGCCATTTACTCCTAGTTGCAACTCCTCCAGTCTCCTCTGCAATCCATTGTATTTCTCCCTCTCTTCTGGCTCCTTATACACAGCCTACAAACCTGCATAAGTCTACCAAGCCTGAGAATCTGAACACCTATTTTCTTCTCCCTTAAATATATAATGGCAACCTTTTCTTTTCCTTCCTCATCCAATTTCCTGCAAGAGTCCTCTACATTCATTATCTTTATCTCACCTCCCATTCATTATTCAAACTACTAGTCAGGCTTAAAGCAACATTACTGATGAGTCTGCTCTCAACAACTGAAAACAGTTCTTTTCAGCAAGTTCCCCTTCATACACCATGCTTTCTCCTAGCAAAGAGCTTGAGTATCAGAGTGGGGAATGTCTTACAGACATAGAAAACAGCAGCTCCTTTGTTATGTGTTTCATTTCTGCTAAAGCCTTTTTTTTTTAATTCTAGGTCAACCAAAGTAATACTGTCAGATAAAGTTTTATAAGACCATCTTATTTTATTAAATGGGTAAGACAGCATCATATCCATTATGCACCTTTAAGTTTAACATTTTTAAATCTGGTAAGAAGAATTTACTTTTTTTTTAAAATATATTTTATTGATTTTTTACAGAGAGAGAGAGGGATAGAGAGCTAGAAACATCGATGAGAGAGAAACATCTATCAGCTGCCTCTTGCACACCCCCTACTGGGGATGTGCCCGCAACCAAGGTACATGCCCTTGACCAGAATCGAACCTGGCACCTTTCAGTCCGAAGGCCGAAGCTCTATCCACTGAGCCAAACCGGTTTTGGCAGAATTTACTTTTTTTTACGTCAAAGTACAATTAGCCCTGGATAGAATTGGAAAGGCCAAGTTTCAGCTTTAAAATGATGACTTGATATGCTTGAAAGAAGAGCAATGGGGTAGGAAGCTGAACTCCCTTCAAACCTAATAACCTAACATTAATCCAAAAGGCTGGAAGTAGCATTTAATTTTGAAAAATGTGATTCAAGGTGGCATCTTAATTCAGTTATCTCCAAAGACTAATAAAAAAATAAAACAAAAAAAGATTTTATGTTGGTAAGAAAATCTTAGGATGAAAAATATTATGTCCTGTCAGTGAAACTATAAATTATTAAAATCATTCCAATAATCAATTTGGCATTAATAGTATTTATACTTTTGTCATAGTTGATTTCCCTTTTAGGAATCTAACCTAAAAATAATCTGGAATGTAAATAAAAATATATGCATAAACAAGTTCCCTGAAATGATAAAGAAACAAACATCATGTTAATGTTAAGTAAATTATAGTATCTCAATATAACAGAGTATTAGACAATTATTAAAAATGTGAAAAGTACATATATTGTTAAATAAAAAGAAAACACAAAACCAGCCAGGTTTCAGGTTTGATGGATGTTTTTCTTTCTCTCTTCCTCCCTCTCCCCTCTTCTCTCACCTGGCTGGTTTGGCTCAGTGGTTGAGCGTCCACCCGTGAACCAGGAGGTCATGGTTCGATTCCCAATCAGGGCACATGGCCAGGTTGCAGGTTACCTGCAGGCTTGGTCCCTAGTAGGGAGCATGTAGGAGGCAGCTAATCGATAATTCTCTCTCATCTTTGATGTTTCTTTCTCTCTCCCCTCTCCCTTCCTCTCTGAAATCAATTTCTCTCTCTCCCTCTCCCTTCCTCTCTGAAATCAATAAAAATATATTAAAAGATAAAATCAGCAAAACATATCCTCGGATGAGGATTAAAAAAAAAACTTACAAAATTAGTCTTCAAGGATACAATTAGATAGTAGTCTATAAAGAATAGTCATACCCTTTGACCCAGAAACAACGGCACAGATATGTTATTGAAGAATCAAGTATTCTGCACTGTTATTTTGGTAAGGGAGTATTAAAGACATTTTACCTTATTTGTTTTCTTAAAGTAGAATGTTTTTTCAGCAGATGTATAGTAAGTAGTTGCTAAGTAAATACTTTAAATGTATTTTTATAGTATACATCACTTCTTTTTTCTATTTGAATGTTTTACTTGATATTAACTAGGTATCCTATGTAATAAAGAGGGGATATGCTAATTGACCATCACTCCATCACAAAGATGGCTGCACCACAGCTGAGGCCAAGTTCCCATAAGGAGCCTTAACGAGCAATCAGCAGGGACCTGAGGCTACACCCACACCCACCCCCGCCCTCGCCCCCGCCCCTGTGGGGCTTGACAAGGGACCTCAGGCTGCGCCCCCTGCCCTGGCATCAGGCTGGGGGAACCTCAGACCGCGGCCCCAGCTCCGGCACTAGGTCAGGGGACCTCAAGGTGTGTGTTTCCCATCCCGGTGCTGGGCTAGGGGACCTCAGGCTGCTCCCCCCGCCCCAGCACCAGGCTGGGGGACCTCAGGCCGTGCCCCCAACCAGGTGAGGCTTGACAGGGGACTTCAAGCCATGCCCCCCACTCCGGCACCAGGCCGGGGACCTCAGACCGCACCCCCCCACCCCAGCACCAGGCCAGGGGACCTGAGGCTGCGCCCCCCTACCTGGCTGGGCTTGACAGGGAACCTCAAGGTGCAACCCCAGTGCTGGGTTGGGGGAACTTAGGCCGCGCCCCCCCCACCAGGTAGGGCTTGACAGGAGACTTCAGGTCGCGCCCCCCACCCCAGCACCAAGCTGGGGGACCTCAAACTGTACCCCCTGCTCGGCGGGGCTTGACGGGGGACCTCAGGCCGCGCCCCCCGCCCCAGCACTGGGCAAGGGGACCTGAGGCTGCGCCCCCCTGCCTAGCTAGGCTTGGTAGGGGACCTCAGCCATGCCCCCCACACAGCGGGGCTTGACAGGGGACCTCAGGCCATGCCCCCCATGCAGCAGGGCTTGATGGGGGACCTGAGGCTGCACCCCCTCCCGGTGCTGGGCTGGGGGACCTCAGGCCACACCCCCATCCTGGCACCAGGGGACCTGAGGCTATGCCCCCTGCCCGGCAGGGCTTGACAAGGGTGGGACTGGCCGGGTCTGGATCTAGCCCAATTGGCGGGGGAGGGGGGGGCGGCCAGGTCTGGGTCTCATGCAATTTTGAGGCGCATGTGGGTAGGCGGGGGCTTGACTCTGGATCCTGTGGTGCGCCCCAGACTCTGACAGGAGGAAGATTTTCATATACATTTTACTAATTTTCTTTCATCTCTGACACTTCTATTATAGAGAAAGGGCAAGTAGCAATATTAAATTATTTCCTCTAATTAATCCCCTTTTAATGTGCACAAATTTCGTGCACTGGGCCACTAGTTTTATTATAAGTAAACGGGAGTCTGGGGTTCACCAGTCAATAGTTTACTGAATGTATTTCAACCTTTTCTGTAGCTCAAGCCCAGTCCTTTTTACTTGCATTTTTATTTCTTCTACTAGAGGCCCGGTGCATGAAAATTCATGCACTGGAGGGGGGGTCCCTCAGCCCGGCCTCCTTCCTCTCACAGTCCGGGAGCCCTCGGGCGGGAGGCGACCTGGTGATCAGGGGAAGGCAACGTCCCATCACACCTCTGCTGCTGCCACTGCCAGCAGCGCAAGCCTCTGCCAGCCCTGGTTACCTGAGCCTCGGGCAGCCCTGGGCGGCTGGGCAGCTGCCATCCGAGGCTTGCCTGCACCTTGGGCCGACCCTGGGCGGCTGGGGGTGCTGAGGGGACTGGGGGACTCAGAAGGCAGGCGTGTGGAGCAGCTGGGCCCGCCTTAGGGCAGGCCCGGCCTTGTCGTGCGCCTGCCGCCCGATGGGGCTGAGGGGACTGGGCACCGCCATCTTGTGGCTGTGGGCGCCGCCATCTTTGAGGGCGTGGCAGTCAATTAGCATATCCCCTCCTTACTGGCTGTGGGTGCCGCCATCTTTGAGGGCAGGGTAGTCAATTAGCATATTCCCTCCTTATTGGCTGTGGGTGCCGCCAACTTTGTGATGGCGTGAGGGTCAATTAGCATATTCCCTCTTTATTAGATAGGATGTTCCTTGTATGCCTCATATTATCGTGTTAGAATTCACTAATGCATCATTATTTTGAATTAAAATATATTTTGAATTAATGGTGAGTTTTGCCTTTTAAATGCAGAACTGTCAAGAATCTGACTGTTTCAATGTGTTTTGTTCTGTGATTATTTTTCTCACCTCCTAAATTTCGATGTTATTTTAACAGTGGGTTTTCAAACAATAGAAATGTATTACAGTTGTATTAATCATAATAAATCAATATGAAAGAATATTATACAGTTCAAAACAATATGTAGTATAGAATAACTGTTACTCTGAGTGCCTGACTAGCAGCTAGCTCCCTATGCTCTAGCAAATTAAAACACAAATGGGCATCTGCTTTAAGAACAGCTAATCCCTGGGCTGGCTAGCAGCATATGGGATGGCAGGTCCAACAGACCTACCCAACTTTCACATTAGCTAACTCAATCTGACACTCTTTCTTGAGTTATCTGAAAGTAAGAGACAATTGTTGGTAACATAAAATTTAACTGAAGCCAAGATACTGTAAAGCCACAAATAAGTAGCAATTAAGATTAAGCTGAAGCCAATAGTAAGCAAAAACTATGAGATAGAGGGAAAAAGTGCTCTGCCAGTTTATGTTGCAACAGCAGAAGCTAAAATTGAAAGTCAGGTAAGTCACTGTGACAGACTACTAGACCAGGGAGCAAAGGACACGCACTGCCGAGAAAAATGACAAATAATTTCATCACCAGAGCTGTACTATATCCAAAACAATAATATTCCAGTCTCCTTGAAGCCTGGATGACAAAGCTTCCTGTTTTCCTTAGTCTCCATGAATTCTTACAATAAACTTCCACTGCTTAAGGCCCCTTGGTAGTTCTATTGTTTGAAATCTAATAGACCCTAATATTTCATACTTTTAAAGAACCCATAATAATACTGGCATATATTCCCAAAATGTTAAAACGGAAAATGTAGAATACAAAATACCTTATAAGCATGGTCTCAATTATTTTAATATTTATATACACAGAGAAAAACAGAAAAAGATAATCCATTAAAATGTTAACAGTGGTTAACCCTAGCCAATATTATGGGTGATACTGCATTTTTAACATTTTCATATTTTCTATAATAGCATATATTATTATTTTAAGATAAAGATTTCTAGGGGAAAAATTGAATAAGGACTAGGAATAAATACACTAATATATTAAATGATTGTTGCCTCTTGGTGATTATAGATGGTTTATTTTCTGCTTCACTGGGAAGTACTACCACCAAATTTTTAAATAATTATTATGTTTTTCATTATAATTAGGAAAAAGATTAAACCTGAAGGAAAGATAGAAAATTAAAGGGTCTTTCTTTTTAGTTTTAAGTCAGATTAAGAAAATATGTGTGCACAGTGGAACCTCAGTTCTTGAACTTAATTCATTCCAGAAGGCTGTTCAAAAACCAAATCTTTTTTGTTTTGTTTTTATTGTTAATCCTCATCCAAGGATATTTTCCCCCCTGATTTTTTATAGAGTGGAAGGAAGGAAGAGAGAGAGAGAAACATCAATGTGTAAGAGATACATCCACTGGTTGCCTCCACATGGAGGATCGAACCTGCAACCCAGGTACATGCCCACGACCCTTCAGTGTACAGGCCAATGCTCTAACCACTGAACACACTAGCCAGGGCCCAGATTATTTTTTCCCATTAGAAATACTGTAAATTGAATTAATCTGTTCCAGACCCCCAAATGAATCCGTTTTAACCCTTCTTATATACAGTATATGTCTAATGTACTATTTAATCTATAAACACTTTAAAAACAAAAAGGACATGAAATGTAAATGAAAATTTAATAAAAAAATAAATGTACAGTAAAAATATTTAATAATGATAAGCAGCAACAAAAGCAAAAATCATGAAAATATTGACAGCACAATTTCCTGAGATGTTAACATGAAGTTTAGTAACCTGATTCATACTTGAGCATTCTCTGACGCATGACTGGTCATACAGGTATCAGCATAAAAGGGTTGTCAGGTTGAGAAGCGAACTATTTGAGACATTATAGATGGAGACATTCTAGAACAGAGGTTTCACTGTAATTGACATGTCTAGGTTTCAAGATAATTCTACTTGTTCTAAAGTATATTTTAGAGGTGTGTTAATTTTACCTTTTCATTTCTAAATTTATCTTTATTGTTTAAAGTATTATAGATGTCCCCCTTTTCCCCCCATTAGCTGCCTCCTCCCTCCTCCTGTCCCTCCTCCCCCAGGCCTTCACCACACTATTGTTTGTGTCCATGGGTTATGCATAGTTCTTTGGTTAATCTCTTCCTGCCTCCCCCACTTCCCTCTGAGATTGGTAAGGATTTTTAAAGTTTATTTAAATATATATTAAGTATATTGTAAAGAATTTAGAAATTAAAGAGAAAAAATTCTAATTCCACAACAGTAGAATCTCAGAATCTGAGAGCTAAAAAGGGTCTTTAGTCTGAATATTGCATTTTAGATGAAGAAATTGATGCATAATAGGCAAGTAACTTGGGTTTCATACTAATATGTAGGATCGAGGCTAGAGCTCTCTTGAACCCAATAAAGCCCAGGGCAATTTCTACTATAAAACAATGCCTCTAATAACTTTCTTTGTAAGCATAGAAAATGTTTATCTCCTTGAACTAGAAACTTTATAGAGAAAATTTCTGAGAATTGAAGGAAAAAACTTTCTCCAACAAACAGAAATTATAAAATTTAGACTAATACATAACAAATACTAGGTGTACTGGTTAATAATGGCAGATTTTGTAATCAAAGAAAACACGATAATTTCAAGAGAAACATCAAAAGTGCTTTATTCAAAGTAATGTCCATCACTAGCTACACATGCCCCCATCTTTCAGGTAATTTGTGGATATCATCCCAATAGAACTTTTCTTATTTTGAGGCAAACCATTCAGAGACCCAATTTTCCACTTCTTCGTATGTTCTGAAGTGCTGCTCAGAAAGTGCGTGTGCCATCGACAGGAACAAATGGCAATCTGAAGGAGCAAGTTCTGGTGAATACAACAGTGGGTTAATACTTCCCAGGCAAGATCTTTTAACGTGTCTTTAACTGGATTTGAAGTGTGTGATGGTGCGTCATCATGAAGCAAAATTACTTTGCCGTGTATTCTGGCACATTCTGGTCATTTCACGATCAAAACGTGGTTCAAAATGATTATTTGTTGTCGGTAGCGATCAGTATTAACAGCTTCACCTGGTTTCAGAAGCTCATAATACACCACACCTTCCTGATCCCACCAAATGCAGAGCACTATCTTCTTTCCGAAACAATTTGGCCTTGCAGTCGATGTTGATGGTTGACCTGGATCAACCCATAATTTTGTGCATTTGGGATTCTCAAAATAAATCCATTTTCATCACCAGTCACAATTCGATGCAAAAAAGACTTTCTTTCGTGCCGTTGAAGCAACATTTAACTGACTTTTCAGTTTTCTATTTGTCTTTCGTTCAGTTGATGTGACACCCATTTTCCTTCCTTTAAAATCTTTCCCATTGCTTGTAAATGATCGGAAATTGTTTGCTGAACAACGTTTAAATCTTTCTGCAAGTTGTTTTTGAGTTTGACATGCATCTTTATCCAATAATGCTTGTAACTGTTGATCTTCAAACTTTTTCGGTTGACCTAGACCAGTGATGGGCAACCTTTTGAGCTTGGTGTGTCAAACTTCGCCAAAAAACTGAGCATAACTTGGGTAGTGTGTCACTTTGAGGAAAAAAACATTATTTCGCAAATGTTTCATCCTCGGCATGCAGCCGCCTCTGCAGCCGCGTGTCATCAGAAATGGCTACGCGTGTCAGTGCTGACACGCGTGTCATAGGTTCGCCATCACTGACCTAGATGTTGTCTTTCACATTGAAATCATCACTTTTAAAGCGTTTAAACCAGTGTGCGCAAGTATCTTGAGGTAGATGGAGCATGTTCACCATAAGCTTCCCAAAGTATACGATAACTTTTTCTTCAGAATAAAGTAATGAGTTAAAACTTCCCGCAAATGCTTTTTTGGCACCAAATTTGACATTTTTAAGTGTAAAAATATCTATGATGTTAACACCTTCAGCAAATTTCACATATGAAGTTTTGATGCTTGTTGTCAATACAACCAAATAGCATACATATCAAATCGCATATATATCAACATATGTGTAATTCCATCTATTGAAAAAAATCCGCATTAACCAGTACACCTAGTACATTGTCATATGGATCTAGAAAAAAATATTTTTGAGCTTTTCACATTTGTACCTAAAATCCCAAAATACATAGAATTTTGTTATAAATGTGTTGACAAATAATACAGAGCACATGAGTTTGTTGCTTTCAGTCCTTGAATTTTTTAAAAAAGCAATTAAGCAAACAGATTCTGGAGGCAGACTATCTGGAATGTAATTTTGACACTGCCATTCACTAGATGTGTCACTTTGAGCAAGTTAGCTACCTTTTCTGAGCCTCAGTTTCCCTATTTATACACCAGGGATAACACCTGGCCTAAGTCATTAAATGAGTTCATATACATAAAAAGCACCAACAGTGCATGGCATAAACCCTCACTATATATATAAAAGGTTAATATGCTAAGTGTCCTTCTGCCCGTCCCACCGGTAGCTATGATGCGCACTGACCACCAGGGAGCAGACGCTCAATGCAGGAGCTGCCAAGAAGCAGTGATTTGGCAGCAGAGGTTCTCAGGGAACGCACCCCAAAACCAGAGAGGAGGGAGCTCGATTCCTCGCAGGGCCACGCGATTCCACCACTGGACATGGGTAATGTTGTTGCTGGGGCACTGTTGGTCCAAATCTGGTTACTGCACACTTGCATTTGTGTTCCACACCCTGTACAATAGCAACTTTGCAGAGTGCCCTCTCACACTCCCACTCCAGGACCTCTTTGGGGATGTTGGAGAGCCGGTTTCGGCCTGATCCCCGCAGGCCAGGCCGAGGGACCCCACCTGTCAGAGGGACCCCGCTCACTCCGCAGATGCCAGAGAGGGACCATGAAATGTTGGCTCCAGGGCATGTCTGTCCCATCTTGCCCAGTCCACCCTGCCAGCCACCTTCTAATTAATTTCCTTTCAATGTGCACGAATCCATGCACCAGGTCACTAGTATGTTATAACTGCTTTTATAACATAACATAAATGTTTGCTGTGTTTTTATTATGGTTATTATACTTCTAATAAAGTGGGCAATATTATCATTTAATATCCACTATAGATAACTTGATAAATTAGAGAATGTCTAGATCTCAGTGACTTCATAAATACCATCTTCAAGTAATTTAGCAAACAGAATAGCCAATGATCATATTGGCTAATGATAACTGTCAAAGATTTTTCCAACTTTTTGCCAACCTCTTCAAGGTCAGGGGGTAGTGTACAGGAAATAAGGTACACGAAGAGGTGCTGGGTTCAGGAAAGCCAGGCAATAATAAAGCATTAGCAAATATGGGCAAGCAACGTGGGTCAGGAATCCAGGCAGGTGAAACCAAGGTTGAAAAGCACAAAGCAATTACTGTGGTGAGATGAAAGAGCAGCACAAAGGAGAGACAGCATGCTCGAATTCTAATCCTGGTTCAGATATCAACTAGGTATATTGTATTAGGAGAGCAAATCTCCTTTGTGGTTTTATTTGCCTCAGGTAAAACAACTGGCCTGTTAGGGTCATAGACGGCCCAAAGGTCAAATACTATCCCCAAGTTCTCAAGAAAACATTAGCAAGGGTTTACTGGATTGACATTTTATAGGTGGACAGCTGCTGTAAAGCAGGAAGAAAGTTTTAAAACTTTATTCTTGTCAAAAAAATTTGAGTTTTTCTCTTTGCAAATCTGTGCCCTTTATCAAGTCCAGTACACTCCTGTTCTGACAGATAAGCACTATGAAAAAAGAAAAAGGTAGCACAGAATAAGGAGTAGGTAAATTTTAATTTTAAAAAGAGAGGCGGGTAGGACTCATTAAGAATATAACTGAAAGATTTAAAGAAGATAAAGGAGCTGGCATTGGATATCTGATGGGAATATTCCAGAAAGGGAGTACAAAAGCCCAAAGCTGGGGTGTGCCTGGAATAATTCAGGGAATGAAAAGGAGGCTAGTGTGGCTAGAGTCCAGTAAACAAATGAAGGAATAGTAGAAAAGAAATAAGAGGAGTAATCATGGTCCAGATCAGTTAGGGTCTTATAGGCCACTAAAAGGGACTTTTAACTCTGAAGAGGGGGAGCCTTGGGGAGGCTTAATACAGAATAGACATGATCTGATCTATATTTTTAAAGGATCATTGTGGCAAATGTATTGCAAAGGTTGAGAAAAGGTAGAAGCAGGGAGAAGAAAAGTATTAAGTGTGAGGCACAAAAGAGACAATGACAAGTCACAGCATCAGTAGAGATGGTAAAAAGTGGTTGAATTTTGAATATATTTTGAAGATAGTCAAAGGATTAATTTCTTTATAGACTGAATACAATTAAAGGGAAAGAGGGGTCATTAAGGATGTGTTAAATATTTTTTAATCTAAGCAAGCAGGATGCCAGATCTGCCATCAACTGAGAATGGGAAGGCTGCAGGGGAAACTGATTGCGGGGGGGGGGGGGGGGGGGGGAATTAATATGAATTCAGTTGTGGATATTTAGGATTCTGAGACATTCAACCTATACAAACCCATAAACTCACAAAATTTTATCTTTCTATATGGATGACAAGACCTATCCTATCTAAAAAAAAAAAAAAAAAAAAAAGAAAAAGAAAAAGAGTAATATGCAAATTGACCATCACTCCAACACACAAGATGGCTGCCCCCATGTGGACACAAGATGGCTGCCACAAGATGATCAGCAGGGGAGGGCAGTTGGGAGGGACCAGGCCTGCAAGGGAGGGCAGTTGGGGGCGATCAAGCCTGCAGGGGAGGGCAGTTAGGGGTGATCAGGCCGGCAGAGGAGGGAAGTTGGCGGCAACCGGGCCTGCAGGGAAGGGCAGTTGGGGAGGACCCAAGGCCTGCAGAGGAGAGCAGTTGGGGGGACTAGGCCTGCAGGGGAGGGCAGTTGGGGGGACCAGGCCTGCAGGAGAGGGCAGTTAGGGGTGACCATGCCTGCAGGGGAGGGCAGTTAGGGGTGGCCAGACCTGCAGGGGAGGGCAGTTAGGGGCAATCAGGCTGGCAGGGGAGCAGTTAGGCATCTATCAGGTTGGCAGGGGAGTGGTTAGCGGGTGATCAGGCTGGCAGGCAGAAGCGGTTAGTGGCAATCAGGAAGGCAGGCAGGCGAGCCGTTGGGAGCCAGCAGTCCTGGATTGTGAAAGGGATGTCCCATGTTGGAGAGGGTGCAGGCTGGGCTGAGGGACACACACACCCATGCACAAATTTCGTGCACCAGGCCTCTAGTGAACATATAAACTAGAAATTTCAGATTCACACTGAACACATGGGTTTTACACATGGCAACAGCACTTGTTTCCTAATGTTGAACTCTGAGCTCAGTGGAATCAGCTTGTTACCTATTTTGGAAGATGAAGTTATAACTAGAATTAAAATTCTTTAAACATAAAAATCATGCTTTAAATGAATCTGGCTGCCTTGATATACATCTGAATATCAATGTAGCTCAAGAAGGAAGAGCTAGAACTGAAAGTGTACTATGTTTATCCAGAAGATATAGAACCCCTAGAGTTGGAGACATACACATTAGTCTCAGAATAAGTCAAAAAATTTTAACTGTGTGAAAAAATTCTGAACGTTTGGGTTCATATGGCTCTGTGAAAGTACATGGACTAATGAAATCAAAGACTTAATTTAAATCATGTAGTACATTCACACTATCATAAATCTCATCATTATACAGTTCTATAACATACTAGCATTAGTTTTACTAATATTCAATTAAAATTATATTTTCAAGTATTGATAGATTACATATGTTGCTAAACAGTGAAGTTATATAAATGAATACTGATTAAACTTCATGGTATTAACTTCTGATAATATAAGGATTCAATTAATCCAACTCAACTTTTTTTTTTTTCAAACAGTTGACATTTAATATTATTTTACTAGAGGCCCGGTGCACGAAATTCGTGCACGGAGGGGGGTTGTCCCTCAGCCCAGCCAGTACCCTCTCCAATCTGGGACCCCTCGAGGGATGTCCGACTGCCCGTTTAGGCCCGATCCCACTGGGATCGGGCCTAAACGGGCAGTCAGACATCCCTCTCACAATCCAGGACTGCTGGCTCCCAACTGCTTGCCTGCCTGCCTTCCTGATTGCCCATAACCGCTTTTGCCTGCCAGCCTGATCACCCCCTAACCACTCCACTGCCAGCCTGTTTGCCCCCAACTTCCCTCCTCTGCCGGCCTGGTCACTATTAACTGCCCTCTCCTGCAGGGTTGATCACCTCCAACTGCCCTCCCTTGCAGGCCTGGTCTCTCTCAACTGCCCTCCCTTGTAGGCCGGGTGCCTCCCAACTGCCCTCTCCTACTGGCCATCTTGTGGTGGCCATCTTGTGTCCACATGGGGGCAGGATCTTTGACCACATGGGGGCAGCTATATTGTGTGTTGCAGTGATGATCAATCTGCATATTACTCTTTTATTAGATAGGATAGAGGCCTGGTACAGGGGTGGGGGCCAGCTGGTTTGCCCTGAAGGGTGTCCCTGATCAGGGTGGGGTTCCCTTGGGGCGTGGGGCGGCCTGAGCGAGGGGCCTGTGGTGGTTTGCAGGCCGGCCACGCCGCCTGGCAACCCAAGCGGAGGCCCTGGTATCTGGAATTTATTTTCCTTCTACAATTGAAACTTTGTAGCCTGGAGTGGAGCCAAGCCTGGGGCTCCCTCCGCGGCTGGCAGCCATTTCTGTTGGGGTTATAATTGAAACTTTGTAGCCTTAAGCGGGTGGGCCCGGCCAGGGTGTGTGGAAAGCTTTGCTTCCCCTGTTGCCAGGAGCAACCCTGGCCTGCTCTCTCAAGCTCCATTCTGCTGCCATTTCTGTTTGAATTTGTTTACCTTCTATAATTGAAACTTTGTAGCTTGAGTGGAGGCTTAGGCCTGGCAAGGGCAGGCAGAAAGCTTGGCTTCCTCTGTTACCTAGGAAAACTTGCTCTCTGTGGCTGTAGCCATCTTGGTTGTGTTAATTTGCATAGTTGCTCTGATTGGGTGGTGGGCGTGGCTTGTGGTGTGTCGGGTGTATGGTCAATTTGCATATTTGTCTATTATTAGCTAGGATATTATTTTCGGGTATACAGCATAGTGGTTAGACAATTATATAATTTACAAAGTGATCCCTCTGATATTTTAAGTACCCACCTGGCACCATACATAGTTATTACAATATTATTGGCTATATTCCCTATGCTGTACTTTACATTCCTGTGACGATTTTGTAACTACCAATCTGTACTTCCTTTCACCCAGGCCCCCAACTCCACTTCCCTCTGGCAACCATCAGATTGTTGTCTGCATCTATGAGTCTGTTTCTCTTTTGTTTGTCTCTTAATTCTTTAGATTCCACAGTAAGTGAAATCATGTGGTGTTTGTCTTTCTCTGACTGACTTATTTTAATTAGTATAATACCCACTAGATCTATCCATGTTGTCACAAATGGAATGATTTCATACTTTTTTATGGTCAAGTAATATTCCACTGTATATTTGTACAACTTTTTTATCCACTTGTGTACTAATAGACACTTGGGCCAACTCAATTACTTTAAATCACCCGTACCTGACCACCTCAAAAAAAGACTTTGTGTACCTAATTTATACATATTTTAGAATATTCTTTAAACTTACATAAATCTTATGATCTATACAATGATGATAAATTATGTTCATTTAAGAATATATGGTTGAACTGGTTTATAGTATAAACTACCAAAAATATAAATTTAAAGTAAAGTTTATAATTGAATAGTTTAGAAAGGGCAGAGAAAAGAGGCTGGGTACATAGGAACTCCTTCACTGAACTAACCAAGAACTCTACTAGTATTGTATCTACAATGCAAAATCAAAGAGAATAAACAAGGGCCTCTTGCAGGAAGCATATATTTATATGCATGCTTGTCAAATTAAATATGCACACATTCACTTCTTATCAATCCAAAAACAATCATAAGTTACTCCAAAGTCCAACCAACATTACCCTAAATAAACTTCATTTCCTACTAGGTGGTAGGAGGAAAAAGGCTTAAGGGAAAAAATAATTTTTTCAAAGACTTTGTAAGAAAATTTTAGCCCTCATATACAAAATTCAGTTTTAAGTGTAAAGATGTAAAAAACAATATTTTCCTCCAATCTAATCAACAGATCATTGTCAAACACCACACATCTTGTAGCTAAAGGATTCCACTTTACAAAGTTCCTCACTCCAAAATCTATGATCTTGTGGGAAAGCCCCTCTACACTTCTGACACATGCAGTTCTCTTGGCCTACTAGCTGCCCTGTGGCAGCAGAACAGGAAATGCAGGTATGTCATCAAGACAGTCTTCAATTAACAGTAAGGGCAGCCACAGTTCTTTGACCTCAACCTCCACAAAGTCAAAACAAAAGTACATGTCAAAACAAAACAAAAATAAAACAAACAAACAAACAAAAAACACAACTAACGAATGAGATGGCAAAAGTGGCCACTCCACTGCTACGTTTTTTCACACCTCATTGGGAAGTTGTGAAATTTGATGGCTTATAGAACTGTAACACCTCCTTAATGTAAAGACCATCACCCAACACATAGTCACTATCATGTCTCATCTAGATTGTTCGAATAGCCCTACTCTCCTTAGTTTCAGTCTAATCCCTCTATAACCTTTTCTGGCCCCTACTAAGATTACCAAACCTCATTTCAAGGAGCTATCCCCTTTGTTCATTATATTCTAGCCACAATACAGAAGTAGCCTTTCAGTTTCTTAGGCAAGCCATGCTTATTTTGTTGTTCTCTAGGAGTCTCTCATCCCTTCTAAATGTCATCTCCTCACAGAGGTTCTCTTAATCACATTATTTTTAATCACAGTACTTTATTGGTCTCCTTCAAAGCAATTTTCTTATAGGTAGTTTGTCTATTAGCTATAAGCTTCCTAAGAGTAGAAAAACTATGTATGTTTCATTCATTACTATATACCCAGAGCCTCACATTATACCTACCACAAAATTTAATGATTACTTGTTAAATTATTAACATCAACAAGACAGCTGATAATGAAGGATTAAGCAAAAAATACTCTTAGGAAACAAATACCTCGCAACCCAAGTATTAAAATTCAAACATCTAGCCAGGCCAACGTGGCTCACTGGTTGATCTTCGACCTATGAACCAGGAGGTAAAGTTCAATTCCTGGTCAGGGCATATGCCCAGGTTTCGGGTTTGATCCTCAGTGTGGGGTGTGCGAGAGGCAACCAATCAATGATTCTTTCATCACTGATGTTTCTATCTCTCTCTCTCTCCCTCCCTTCCTCTCTGAAATCAATAAAAATATATTTTTTAAAATTCAAACATCTAAATCCAGCACTCAGAATCAACATCTCTTACTTTACTAGTATATATGGTTCTAATAAGGTTAAGTTGTCTCATTCCCAAAGTAACCCTGATGAACTAGATAGGGGGGAAAAAAAGGTAAACAGAAAACAAAAGCCCACACG
The DNA here is from genome assembly GCF_951640355.1 of Cnephaeus nilssonii. Classification (NCBI taxonomy): domain Eukaryota; kingdom Metazoa; phylum Chordata; class Mammalia; order Chiroptera; family Vespertilionidae; genus Cnephaeus; species Cnephaeus nilssonii. The sequence continues at coordinate 86,210,770 of NC_137072.1, read as the reverse complement.
TGAAATTCCAAAGAGACATTTATAGAAGATCCTCAAACCCCAAAAATACCTTAACAGCCTCTAAGAATATCACTGTTACCGGCCTGATAATATCTACTTTTGATTAAATGTTTCCTATACTCTATCAGATAATTCTGATTTATGCTCAAAATCTTGTTTTAAAGCAGGAAAGCATATGTCACCTTTTGGATTGATTCCAAGAAAACAGTAAAGATTAACCAAAAATATGCATGAAGGATTAACATCAAAATAAGTGATAATCATTTGCTGAATGCCTACTATGGGTCCAGATCATTAGATACATTATTTCTGATTCTCACACCTAATCTCTGAGGTAGATATTATCCCTTTTGCAGATGAGAAGACTGAAGTTCAGAAAAGCTAACAGTTATAATTAGCTTGCAGTTAGGAAGCATCTGAGCATTGAAACCAATCGGCTTGACCACACTATTTCCAGAGGACCATTCAATGCTTTCCAAATGTTGATATGAGTGTCACTAACGCTCTTATTAATAATAAAAATTACTAGGCTCTTCTCCTAAACATTCTGATTGAGGATGTTTAGGATAAGAACCTAAAATGTGTATTTTTTAAAATGCCCTAGTGATTCTGATAATTAGGCAAGTTTAAGAAATCTTGCCCTGGGATTAAACTAGACTATACAAACATGAAAACACTGACGATATGATTTTATAATGGATTCTAAAACAAGTATTGGCAATTGACAAGATCCAAAGATGTATGGAATTATCTCATTTATTTAGAGAACATTTCAGGACCAATAATATTCCAGACAGCATATTAAGTAGTGGAGAAATAAGGACCAATAAGTACAATCTCTGTCCTCAGCTTTACAGCCTTGTGGAGAAATATAAAGTCTTCAAAAATCTTAAAATGAAACATGCCTTAAATATTATGCTAGCTGGAAGGGAAAAGATGGGAGTTATGAAGTTAAAATTGTTTAACTGAAGTGATTCTGTTATTTTAGCAAATCTTGTTCAGGTCTCTCCTTGCTACCATAACATCTAGTAACAGTCTTGAAATACTGATACACTTCAAGATAGACATTTTTTTAATTGACTCTACCATTAGAAAGCTCAATCAATATACTAAAGTGTTCTTGTGATGTCTCTTATACAGAGATCCTATTGTACCCCAAAGTAGTTTCCAAATTTTTTCATTTCAAGTCACATTTCTAAATCTTTCAAGTTTCCACAGCATACCTAAGATGAAGACAAGCAAAGAGAGTGATGTCCCACAGCCACTGATTAAAACTGGTGAAGGACATATATGGCAGTATAAATACATATGCAAGTGTTATATATTTAGTGGTATGTATCCATATATGTGGTATGTATGGAGTATGTATGTATATGTATATATAGTGAAGGAGCCATTTGGTATAGCCTACTTATTGGTATGTTAAATTTTCTAACAAAGGAATCAATTAATATGCAATTATTAACATACTTCAATAAATGTTGGACAATTAGAGGTGAAAAAAAAAACTGGTGATGGATGAGGAATTATTTGTGGCAATGGTAGGAAAATTATACCTCAGAAGTGAAAACATGATAATTTAGTGAAATAAGAAAAGAATAACATTAGAAACAAACTGCAGCAAAATAACTTGGCTCTATAAAGGGCTTAAATTAGAACTCAAACATTAGAAAAGCTCCAAGTTTGATTCTGATATAGGAAGTCATGACTAAGTGAAAAGGAAAAAATAATGTCAGTTATAATTGTAGATTAGCTAGGAAATACTGGTCCAAAACTAGATTTAAATTCTAATTTTTAGGTTAACAGATCCTTTAGCACAGTGATTCTCAACCTTTCTAATGCTGCGACCCTTTAATACAGTTCCTCATGTTGTGGTGACCCCCAACCATAAAATTATTTTTGTTGCTACTTCATAACTGTAATTTTGCTACTGTTATGAATAGTAATGTAAATATCTGTGTTTTCCGATGGTCTTAGGCGACCCTGCTAGCGGTTCTCAACCTGTGGGTCGAGAATATTATGATTCATTTTATGGTTGGGGGTCACCACAACATGAGGAACTGTATTAAAGGGTCACGGCATTAGAAAGGTTGAGAACCACTGCTTAGCACTATCACCATTGTGAAAAATCAAAGCCTTCAACAAGTGATCATTATATTTTGTACAAATTTATTTTGAGGGGTAAAGAACTCCATAATTTTTAAATATTAACCAACCTGGCCAATTCTACCTAATAAGTTAATCACTTTTTCCCTCATCTTCATTACATAATAAAATGAGAAATAAACCCCCACACACAAACAGTAAACCTACTTTAATTGTAACTCAAGTCTTTTAAATTACATATACGTATTATACAATAACAGGAACTTATCATTTCCCTCTCTTCCTTCAAATATAACTTTTTGTCAAAATATGCTCCTGCCAAGATTTCTCTCTATTGGAGCTGCCATCTTGTTTCATATTGCTACATGCAAATCTAACAATGAAGAAAATTATTATACTCATCCAGAAGAATGTCAAGAAAGAATGATGACCCTGATGGAATTACAAAGTATAAGTCTGATTTGGAGTCAATATGAAAACATTTGTATTAAAAACCACATTAAAGTAGACTTTGTTTAGTTAAATTATACTTTTCACATTCTTTTGTCCCAAAAATCTGATTATGTCGCAAAATAAACCAAGACCTACCGATGTAGTAGAGAATGGAAAACAATTTAGTTTTTCACACCACTATAACATACCAAATGATATCATATGAGAATACAGTGATTTCTAAAATAAAATAAAAGCAATTCTATACTATGATATAGAATTAAAGTAAGGGAAAATATTCAACTATAAAGGTCTACTCAAAAGTGAAATCTGTGAAAAATACATATGGATTGACCTATAGCTTTTCCAACTAATCTGGATTACAGATGACTCAGTAAACAATATCATTTATTTTCAAATTGGTAAGGAAAGACAGCTCCTTAGTTTTAAAAAAGGGATGGCGCAGTGCCAGTGAGAGAAGTTTAACCACTCTTACTACAACTGTTTTAATAGCTCTTTCCATTTAAAGGCAAGAAAAACTGAACATGCTCAACAGTTACAGTAACTTTCCTAAGCACTAATTTCAAAAACTTTTATAGGTACAATAGGCATTAACTGGGCTACCCACTGGCATAGTATGCTTGTGAATTATGCATGACAGAGTCATATAAAAAAAAGTTTAAAAGTTCTGTATTACTATTACTATACCTATCTATGTCACCACAAAACAGGTTTAGATTTCCTTTTTGTTTGTTAATCCTCATCCAAGGATATTTTTTCCATTGATTTTTAAAGAGAGTGGAAGCAAGGGAGAGACAGAGAGTGAGAAACATCTATGTGAGAGACACACATGGATTGGCTGCCTCCCACATACACCAGAGGAGAGGGGGCGGGGTTCAAGTCTGTAACCAAGGTACATGCCCTTGATCAGAATCAAACCCAGGACCCTTAGTCTGCGGGATAATGCTCTATCCACTAAGCAAAACCGGCTAGGGCCAGGCTTATATTTTCAATCAGAAAGATTCTTAATAATTCTCATCGAAATATTTCACATAATTTAACCTCATGCAAATATTTTAGAAATGGAAAATAAGACAAAGTGAATCACTGTTAGGTTTAAAAACAGCAGCTCAGATTTCTTTACACCTATGCTTCTCAAAGTGAAATAACATGTGCGGAAGATCATTAATAAAGGCTAATATTTATTGAGCACAGTACCACACAATGTGACTAATTCTTTGCAAGTATTGTCTCATTTAATCCTTAATAATCTTAAAAGTTCAGGACTATCACTATCTCTATCTTAACTGAAGAGACACAAATAAGTAATTTACCCAAGAAGTGGCAGACTATAGATTTCAACCCAGAGCCTAAAACCAAGGTAACAGGGAAGAGAGGGAAATGGTTCAGGGAAATCACAGAAATATTAACTCCCAATGTAGAAAAGAATACTGTTTACTGGTGGCATATAGTTCTGTATACTACTCTGAAATAGTGGCTTGCAATCCTGGCTACACATAAAAATCACCGGTAGGACTTTTTTAAAAAAAACTATCCAAGCCTGGGACCCTCACTCTGATATTTGGCCTTCAATTGGCCTGGCCTGGGGCAAAGGCGGGTTTTTTTTTTAAGCTCCCCGGATGATTCTAATGCGCAGGTAAGACTGAGAACCACTGGTAGTTCTCTCTCACCCTGTTAACCTCTCTAGTAGCCAACTATAATCAAATTAACTGATCACCTGTTTGGTTCTGAACACACTTTGCCTATTATATTTTCTATTTACCCCAAATAAATGCTTAGCTTTTCTTTTCCTTAAAAAAAAAAAAAAGGAAACATTACAACTATAGCTATACCTTTTTAAATACCAAAATTTTGCCAGTTTTTCTTTGACATCAGGAATGTGGGGGAGAGGGGGAGGAATGAGCAGATAGCATAAAATGTTTAAAAATCCTTTCTTTAAGCATCCACGTATTCCTTAGATTTAAAACCATGTAAAAAAGTCTTAAGAGTCATGCTAAAAATTAAATGACTGGTTATTAAAGTAAAATAAAAGTTCTGTGAAATATGTTAAAGAAAGATTTAATATCCATGGTATTTGGTTATAACTCTTAATTCTGCTGGTGATGGCAGTTAAAACATTAAGTAACTGTCTGGCTGTGGTGGCTCAGTGGATTGAGCATCCTCTCACAGACGTAGAGGTCCCAGGTTTGATTCCTAGTCAGGGCACATGCCCAGATTGCGGCTAGATCCCCAGTAGCAGGTATGCAGGAGGCAGCCAATCAATAATTATCTCCCATCATTGATGTTTCTCTCTCTCTCCCCCTCTCCCTTCTTCTCTAAAATCAATAAAAATATAATTTAAAAAAAAACAACAACAACACTAAGTAACTGCTATTGTGGTGATAAATTTCATTGTCTTTTCATGGCACTGTGACAGTGATCATGCAGTTTTTACCCTATAAGTCACCTGAACATAAACTAACAGGGGCTACAGAAATGAAAGCATTATATAAACATAGCCTAACAGCAATACCGCTAGTCATATCATGTACTGACAAATGCAAAGATTTTCCTGACAATCTTATATGAGAAGTCTTACTGTTTCACTAAAGTTATTCAATTACATTACACATTCCAATCACCCTATACCTAAATATAATGGAAACTGTTGGAGTCTCAGATTTGCTGGCCCTTTTATTTTACTGAAAAGGTAGAAATGTGGAAATATCTGACAAGCATGGACGTTTGACCTATGATTTGAACAAGAGATCTAACACGAAAAAAAAAAAGAGTATAAATAGTTCAAGTAGTACAAAACTCTGGACTTCTCAGAGAAACATTACAAAACTTCCTGCTTCCGGCCAGCTCATTATTTGGTTCAGTCTTCACGTTCCTTTATTAAGTCATGACCATTCAGGAAGCTATCATTCCTTACTGTTTGACTAATATCGGATTTTTAAATGTTCCCAATCACACTTTCAAGAACGCTTATCAAATGAAGAAGCCATCCCAGAGTTCATGCCCAAAAGAAGGAGTTATATTTCAAAGAACCCTTAGTAACCTGAGAAGTATGTCTATAAGAGATTTTTTTTTAATTACTTGTACACATATATCGTTCTGCGGATTTTAAGCATATGTTCATCTGTACAGTTTCACCATGCACAATTACGGGAACTTGCATTAGTTCTGCAGAAATTGACTCTGCAAGAAACTGAGACCTGGGGGCAATGTGTGAAACACACAGACACAACGACAGTGAACCAGTCATGACCGATTGTCACTGGGGTCTCCGACGGCCCAGATCTAGCCTCTAAGCCACAAGTCACTAGGCTCAAAGGCCCAGACACGAGAGCGAACCACAGGGTAACTGGGTGAGAAAACAAGGGGGAGGGGCCTCAAAAACGCGTCTACTTCTCTACCCCGAAGCTGAGGGGGTGTCCCGAAGGAATGACCCCAAAGAAAAACCTTCCCTTCTGGGATCCTGCCCATCGCCCCAGGTCTGTGAGGCCTGCTAAAAGGGTTGTTGGGGAGGAAGGTCCCCACTTCGGAGACCGAAACAAATGAAAATAAAGCAAGTTCTCACTTCCTGGTTGCCTACTTTCCCAAAGGCCCCCGACACAAAGACGGACATCGGGAAAATGGGGCTCCTGAGGAGTAAAGCCACCCCCGCCCCCCGCCCTCGGCCCTGCACCTCCCGTCCTCGCCCTCGCCCTCCTCCGGGCCTTACACGGTGACGTGACCCGAGCCGCGGACCACCACCGGGTCCGGCGAGTACTTGAGCAGCTGCTCCTCCAGGGCCCGCTCCTCGTCCTCCTCCTCCTCATAGATCTCGTCGAAATCCGCCATCCTGAGTCTCGAGACCCCTGCCCCGAAGGAGCCGGACTCCAGGGACTGTGGCCGGGATACGGGCTGCGAGGCGACGGAGGCTGAGGGGAGGCGCCGCCGCGAGCTCAGAGGCCGCGGACTTGGCTCCTGGCGGTCTCTACTCAGGCTACAGAGGAGATGTGGTCCCGGCCGTCGCCGCCATTACCGTCAGCAATAACAACACAATGTCAACATCCGCCCGAGGGCCGACCCCTCCACCAGCGCCGCCGCCGCCGCCGCCGCCGCCGCAACTCAGGCAACCACAGCAACAGCCAGAGCCGCCCGCAGCGGGAGCAGCGGGCTACGGCATCGCGAGACTTCCCGGGAGCGCGGGCGGTGCGTGGGCGCGCGGGCGCGTAGGCGCGCGCACGTGAGCCTCGCGCGCTCCCAGGCCGCCTTCCCTCCTCCGCTCCCACCCGCGGACGGCGCCTGGAGGGCGCGCTCCCGCGGCGCGTCCCCGACCTCCGCAAATAGGTCGCCGACCAGCCGGGGGGGTGGGCGGCTCCGCGAGCCGGAGGCGGTGACCCCGATTCTGCGAACAGGGCTCCGAGCGTCCGGCGGGGCACGGAGTTCACCAAAGTAGCTCCAACCAAAACAACCGAAAATGAAAACCCTGATTGGAAATAGAGAATGTATCGTGCGTCTGATTGGCAGTTTATCTAACAATTGAATCTCGCTTTTCGTCAGTTTTTTTCCGTCTGGGATGAAGGCCACCGTCTGACTTCCTCAATGTGAGAAGCCCCACAGACACTGCAAACATTTTTGTCCACTAAAATTCAGAATTTTTCAAAACGGGTCCAAATTCAAGCATCTTGTCCGATCATCCTTTCAAATATATTCTAATAGGTGAGACCAACGATGCTGATACTTTCTGTTCTTAAAAGAAAACTCACTGTCAAAAAGTGAATGAACTAAAAACAAAAACAAACCTCATAGACACAGACAACAGTCTGATGATTACCAGAAAGGATGGTGAGGGGAGCAGAACAGGGTAAAGGGGAGATAAATGGTGACAGAAGGAGATGACTTGGGGTGGTGAGCACTATACAATAGACAGATGATGGATTATAGAATTATACACCTGAAACCTATAGAATTTTATTAAGCAAGATCACCCCAATAAATTCAATAACTTAAAAAAAAAAGAAAGAAAAACTCACTGTAGTCACGCCATAAAACAAAATTGGCAAATTCCCTGGATTACCTCAACCATAACCTGTTTTCTTCCATTAAGACCTTAGGTTATGTAATCCCTTTCCTCCTCCCACAAAAGAAGGAAAGGGAAGGAAGAAAATGTCTAATGAATGCCTCTTACCTGCTTAGACCAGTAGTAAAGGCCTAAGGGTCACCTGGGTACTTGGTTTCAGAGTCAAGAACCTGCCCAGGCCAAAAAAAAAAAAAAAAGAAAAGAAAAAGTTCAGGGACAGGAGAGGTCTCCTTAGAGTCCTGGATATTGAGCATATACTGTGGGGGCAGGAAAAAATAGTCATATCGGACCCAAAACTAGTCAGACTATTCTCCGAGTTCAATCACCGTCTAGCAGTTCACTTTAGATGTGAGAAAGTGCCAAGGAGGGCAATGAGGATAGTGAGAAGTGACAATCTCCTACTGGAAATAGTTGAAGGAAATGAACACAGCCAAGAAAAGGTGAAGAAAAGACACAGTAGATGTGTCAGACTTCCTGTGTATTTCCCTAGAGAACATTTATTCATTTGTGCACTCAACAAATGTTTACTGAGCTCCAATGATGTAGCAAGCACTACGCAAGTGTGTGTATGTGTGCCCGTGTATGTGTGCATGTGTGTGAATGAGATATAGTCCCTGCCTTACAGTAGCTTATCTATCACAAAGGGAAACAATTGAACTTGAATTTAGGGATCCCAGAAGTGTATACAGAGGGTGCTAATGAAGCACACAGAAAACAGCTTGGTTTGATAGTTAACAATGAGCTCTGGAGCCTGCCTGCCTGCTTTTATTCTCAGCTCTGCCACTTACTATGTGACCCTGAACAAGTCACTTAACCTCTCTGTTCTTCATATGTAAAATGAGGATATAATAGTACCTAGCCCACTGGGTGTTTAGAAGAGGGCTGGGCTCACAGTAAATATGGAGTGGTACCAGGGGATCTCCAAGGCCCCATCCAGCCAATTAACTCTACGAGGATCAGCACAGTTTTTTACACTAGGTGCTAGTATAATCTTCACTGTTTAAGTAATACATATTACTTAGTATTCCCCAAGAACCCTGTGAGGTAACTAAGGAGGGTGTAATTTATCCCTTCATTTCAGGGACACTATGTGACTTTATCATGGCCAAATGGCTATTTAATAGTCAAACTCAGGACTTCCAACTCCAGTGCACTGGATACGCCAAAATCTCCTGAATTTTCTTCTTAGTAGGAACCAGGAGGCCCGCGGCTGCGCTTAGTTGAAGGAGCAGCTGCAAATGGTAGGGTGAGAAAAGGGAAGAAGAAGAAGGAAGGTCAGACTTTTTCAGATATGGTCATACACCTTTCTGTAGTAATAGTGGCCAAGATAAGGGGCTGGTGCCCCCAAATATCTAAATCATGACATAGCTGACAATTTGCCAGGGGCTGAGGAAGTCACTCACGGCTCCTTAAACCTCCAGCACCTTCCGAGGATCCTGCTCCAGAGGAGGAGCTCAAAAATCTTAACTGAATTGAGATACAGAGTTACTAGTGCTATTTCCAAAGCATCCTGAATTAATTCAGCTTCTGAGGACTGCAGAAACCTTATCCTTATCTTAACACAGGTTCTATATGGAGAAATGTTCTAAGATCTACTCAACAGAGAGATTCTTGTATCTCCCACCGCCTCAGGGTAAGGTGGGGACTGCCTTATTTCTGTTCTTCCTATTTTGATCTTTTTTTCTGCTCTAAAAACAACCTGTCAGAGCCAGCAGAAGGGTGTGGAACCCGGGAACAAGGCCCAGTGGGTGAGGAAACATGTTGACATCAGAATTCCAAACTCCACCCCCAATCCTCTGGGCTCCAGTTTCCTGTCACACTCCTTCCCCCAGTCTCTTCCCTGGGCTGAACCCCACTCACAGTATCTTTTCCTTCCATGTTTAGATGCTCTCCTGCTCTCTGCTGAATGGACTCCTCTGCATTTGAGTTCGCCTTTACATTCCTGCTTCACACACTTTCACACTTACCTTCAGACCAAATGGCTTCAAACCAAAAGGGATAAGGCCTCAAGAGCCTCATGAGGCAACAAAACTCTTCAGTTGTTTTTAAGACAAATATTCTTAGGTTTGAAAACTTCCAGGTTCTGTCATGACCCAGCTGAGCTCCCTTGGGCAGATTTAATTTTCTAAACTTCCTTTCCTTTGGCCTGAATTGAAACCTATGTCATGGGGTTATCAAGGGTCAAATGAGGCAATGCATTGCTATGGATTGAATTGTGCCTTCTCAAAATTCATATGTGGAAGCCCTACCCCCCAATGTGATGGTATTTGGATATAGCGCTTTGGGGAGGTGATTAGGTTCAGATGAGATCATGAGGAAGGGGTAAGTGCCCTTATAAGAAGAGACCAGAGAATTTGCTCTCCCCATCACCCTCCCCTTGTTGTGAGGACACAAAATGAAGACTGCCACCTGCAAGCCAGGAAGCTGGCTCTCTGGTGGGGCTACTGGAAGGTGGAGAAATAAATTATTGTTGTTTAAGCCACCCGGTCTATGGTCTTTGTTATGGCAGCCCAGCTGACGAAGACAGCATGTAAACCCTAATTTTTTCACTCATTCACTCATTAAATAAGTATGTATTGAACTATTTCCAGGTGCCATATTCTGTGCCAGCAACTAGGGTTTAGCAATAAGGCAGTAAACAAAACACAGTCCCTCCCTTCCTTAAGCATAAAGTCCAGTAGGAAGAGCTAACAGGTAATTATAAACATAATTAACTGTGAGAATTATGATCAGTCCTACAGAGAAGGGGACCGTGACAGCCATTAATCTAATTCACTCTGGGAAATCAGGAATTCTTTTCTGGAGAAATAACATGTAAGTTGATGAACTAAACAAAAGTATGAGTGTGGGGAAATAGAAGAGATGAGAAAGTTCCAGGCACTGGGAATGGCATGTTTGTCTTAGTTGATTTGGGCTGCTGTGACAGAATACCATAGACTAGAATGGTCTGTGGTGGGAAGATAGTAATAAGTAACGGAGAATAGCACTGCTGCTTCAGGGCCCTAGGGTTATGGAAATGTGTGCAGTACAATTGCATGAACAAAAAAAAAAAAAAAAAACAACTTTGTGGAGTAACAGAGACCCTCTTCTGCTTTCATAGTCATCTCAACAACTGTGATGACTGAAGAAGTGGGAAAGAAGGTGACCCAAACTAGACTGGGAGCTTCCCAAGGGCACAATGTATTTAGTTTGGAAAAAGAAACAAGTGCGTATGTAGCAAATATAGTATTCCAGGCACTGTTCTAAGCACTTTGTACATATCAACCCAATAAGCCACACAAACATCCCTATAACATGGGTACCATCTTTGTCTCTATTTCATGCATATGCAAACAGAGGCAAAAGGAAATTCGGTAACTTGGCCCAAAGCCACACAACTAGAAAGTGGTAGAACCAGGATTTGAGTCTAAACAGTATGTTTCATCACCCATGATTTTATCACCATGCTCTGTTGTCTTAAACACCAGCAGGGTAATAGACTGCCTTCTGTCTCCCGATACCTACAACAGTGCCTGGCATACAGTTAGTGCTTTATAAATATTAAATACATGGCTACATATGTGAAATAATATTGTTTTCCTTTTTCTTTGATCACTTTATACTGTATTTATATATTTACTTCAATGTATGTCTCCAAATATTTTTATAATAAATTTGTAAAATCCAAGTGGATTCTCTTAGATTATCTTAGAATAATATATGTGGCAGCTCACCTGATTTAAACCAATGTTGTAAATATAACATACAAGTTGGACTGGGATTTCTTCACTGCTATCTTTTAAATTCACAAATATCTGGGGACTACTCCTAAAATCTTGTGCTCATAAAACCAGAATGGAGCCCAGAAGTCATCTCATCCACATTGACTTCCAAAACCACGCTTCAGTCTAAATTATGTGGTGCTTCTTTCTTTATTGAACATCTCCCATAATTATATTAAATATCATTAGCATATTGAGCACATACAAAAATACTTCATGTTCTTCTACAGTTCCTAAAGACTAGATTCTTTAAGGTCAAGGACTGTGTCTTGGCTTTTTATTTTTTTACTAGAGGCCCAGTGCACGAATTCATGCATGGGTGGGATGGATGGCCATCGGGGCAATCAGGGCCGAGGGAGGTTGGCTGGCGGGGCGGGGGGGGGGGGGGGGGGTGGGTGGTGGAACCACGGGAGGTTGGCTGTGGGAGCACACTGATCACCAGGGGGCAGCTCCTACATTGAGCGTCTGCCCCCTGGTGGTCAGTGCGCATCATAGTGACCGGTCGACCAGTCGTTTGATCACTTAGGCTTTTATATATATAGATTCCAACTCCTTCAATATGACCTGGAGTGCAAGAATCATTTAATACAGCTTCATCTGTTAATCCTCCTTCCAATCTCTGGGGAAATACAAGTTTATGCTTTCTTCTATGTAACAGTCCTTCAAATAAGTGAAGAAATACCCACCTGAAATCTTTTTCCTTTGAGCTAAACATGACCATTTACATAATTCATTTTTCCTCCAAGAAGGTAATTTCAAGTTTCTGACTTTACAAAGGCTGTAGCTGACTCCTAACAGCTTTGTTTAGTCAATAGCCTTTTTACTATTAGAGGCTCAGAAACAGACATAGTGTGATTTGACCAGTGTGGTAGCCAGCCTCCAAGATGATCCCTAATAAGCCTCCTCATCTGGTGTTTACGCCCTTCTGCAGCAGAGCTAACCTGTGTGACCAAGAAGATTTGTGAAAATAACAGTATTTGACTTCTATGGCAAGGTTGTAAAGAACATGGCAACATCCACCTTGTTCTCTTAAATCGTTCACTGGTGGAATCCAGCTGCCATGTCATAAGGAAGGTCAAACAGCCCAATAGGGAGGCTCACGTGGAGAGGAACTGAGGCCTCCTGCCACACATATGGGTGGGCCATTCTAAAAGCAGACTCTCTAGCCCTGGTCGATCTGAAAGGCTAGAGAATCTGCTTTTAGACTCAGCCTCAACTAGCACCTTGACTGCAGTATTCTGACAGACCCTGTGTCAGACCACCCAGCTGAGCCCTTCACCAATTTCTGACCCACAGAAACTGTCAGACCCACAGAAACTGTCAGAAATAACACGTGTTTATTGTTGTTTTATGCCAATAAGTTTTAGGGTAATTGGTTATGTAGCCATAGATGATTATTACAGCCAGGTCGGAAGAAAAAGAGACTAGCACTTCCTGACCCTGGGTATCATAAGAAACAGTAGAATGATCAAAGTATTAATTTTTAAAGTTCTGTGTGTGTGTGTGTGTGTGTGTGTGTGTGTGTGTGTGTGTGTGTGTGTTCTTTGGTATCTTTTTTAGTTTCATCTTATCTGATGCCTCTATAGCACTACTATAGTGCCATACTTACATAGACACTTAATACATTTGAAATATTGGGCTTCACATTTAAGTCTTGGGGGTACAACCAATTTTACTCCTGAATGGGTGTGGTGAAAATCTATTCTTTACTCTTTTGGAACTCTCACTGGGAACCAGTGGCCTTCTTACTCACCAATGTTAAGATTTTCCTGTACGTCTTTGAACAGACATAAACTAACTTAGTGAGAAAGTGAGGCTGTTTTAATACAGTAAAATGAAGACTTGCTAAGCTGTTACAAAAAGAGCTAATTTACTCTTTCAAATTACTCTTGATCTCAGGATGATATTAAAGAAACAGGAAACAGTTTTAGCCAATACTTGTTATCCTCATCTGTGCAGTGGAGCTAATTATAGCACTCATTGCATAGAGTTATTGGAGGACTAAATGAGATAATATATGTAAAGAATGATAATTACTCAGGAAGTGTTAGTTGTTATTATTGATGGTGATACTGTTATTTCCATCAGGGTAGATTAGAATACTAGAATAAAGAGTAGTAGATATGCATTTTCATGCTGCATTGTAACCAGGATACTCTAAATTGCCTTCCTTCGATTCTCTTATCTAGAGAATGAAGATAATATTTCTTTGTAACTGCCTTTTTCATTAATCCTCACTTGAGATTTTTTCCCATTGATTTTCAGCGAGAGTGGAAGTGGTGGGGAGAGTGAGAGGAGAGAGACACATCGATTATTTGCCTCCTGCACGCACCACAACTGGGGCCTGGACGAACCTGCAACCCAGGTACATGCCCTTAACCCTTGACCTGGAATCAAACCTGCGACCCTTGGGTGCATGGGCTGATGCTCCAACCACTGAGCCATGCTGGCGAGGGCTGTAGCTGCCTTTTTCACAAAACAATTCATCATGTGGATCATGTTCTGAGCACCTACAAAACCCTGTGAAAATACAAGAAGGTGCTGAGACCATTTCTCTCTTCCAATTTTTCTTTCTCCTTGCCATCCTGAGCAAAGCCATACTTTAGAGGAGTGAGAAGGGTTTATGAGTAATCATCCATTCAGGCCTACACAGTTGCCCAGCAATTTAAGAATTCAGTGGCTGAACAATCAAGATTCAAAAGAACCACACACATTACCTACGAGAGGTTCACTGAAGTGGCAATGCATATATCATCCAAGATTCTAAGGAATGGGCAGGTTATTTTGCTGTGGATTAACATGGTGATTAGCCTGTGAGAGGTCAGTCTACAGGAGATGCTACCTCCAAAAGTCCTTGCAAAGCTATTGTGGCTGGTGCTCAGCTTACAAGTGATCCTACCTTGAACCAGAGATCCCACTTTACCCATGGTTTGTTAGGTCCCTGTAACTTCATTCCCACAGCAGCCCTCCTGTGACCCCGCTGCCAACCATGAGGACCTGTTATTTAAGGGCATGGCATATGAGCAGGTGATCATTCTTGTTAGTATCACAGAGCAGCCAATCATTCACAATTAGGCCATGACGATTGACTATATCAGGGCCAATTTGGACACATCTACATCCTGTGACATAAGCATGTGTTTCTATCCTGTCCTGCCTGATTTGAGACACTTTAGGGATGATGTAACTTGGCAAATGAATTCAAAATCGAAACCTCTTTAGATGATAATCTCAGATTATCTACTAGTGATGCCAATCAACCCATGAATATAATGTTTCTCACATGATGATTCTATAAGAGGTGCCCACGAATACAGGTTTTTTCAAGTTATTGAAATGAGTTTACAAACTTTAGGTAACTCAGGACCCTACCATCATATACAGGTCAAATGTCATTTTTATAAATGCCATTGCCAAAGGGTCAGATATTACTTTCTGTTCTCATTCCTAAAAAATGATCAAAACAATATTTTGATTGTCATATTGAACAGAGTAGTTCACTCAGATTTAATTAAGTCAGATTAGGCTCAGACGATTAGGGAATAGTTCTACAATCCTTTTTAATACCACGTTCCTAGGACATAATTAAAAGAACATATAAACAACCTTATTAATATGCTTTGAATTATATTTGTCTGTCTTTCAGTTGAGCTTGTCTTTCATTTTTCCATTCAACTCAACCTTAAGAGATCTTCTTGTGATTTAACTATATTATCTTTTCATTTTCCTACATGACATTAAATTATACAGTCATAGTAATTTTACTGTATACTTTCTCTTTAGGTTAGTGTTAAAACTTCCCCTTCTTAATTCAAGTACAATCTTGAAAATGGGGAAAACTTGAAACCTGGAGAATAAGCACTAAAAAGAGACCAGCCCCATGAGATTTATTATCACTGAACCTTACTAACAGGAACTATTAGAACTTAAGCCCCACTGGGAGAAAACTTCTGTTGTGTTCATTACTTTTCCCTGGTGCCTTGAAGGGTGCTTGACATATAGTAACACTCAATAAACATTTGCTGATTAATAAAAGAACTGCTTTCTAATGAAGGATCTTTTATCTGAACATTAGCAAGCTTTGTTCTTAAAGGGAGGGAGAATCCATAAAACTCTAAGTAAGCCCCTTCTGAGGAAATGGGTATGCGAAGGAGCAATTTTTCCAGTTCTCCCTGGGGCCTGGCTTTGCAGTTACTGAAGCAGATCTTACTTTCTTTTGCTTCCCTGTCTATCCTTGTCAAAAATACTCAGCAAAATGCTTAATACAGTGAATCCCATAGGAGAAGCTCAATGAATGACGTTGTCATCATTATTATTATTCTTACCATCTAAGAAACTTCAAATGACTTAGTAACTAGTCCATTCAACTCAACCATCTCTAGGTGATGCTGAGGACTAGTCTATCAGATATGGTTTTGGGAAAATTAAGGGCATGCATAAATAAGTCCTAAGAATTATATCCCAAAGTATACTATGTTGAGATAAAACTTACAGTTACCATAGATATAAACAGTAAGGGCCTTGGCCAATGTGGCTCAGTTGGTTGGGCACCCCTTGCCCCGAAGGGTTGCCAGTTCAAATCTCATTCAGGGCACATGCCCAGGTTGTGGGCTCAATCCCCTAGTAGGGGGTGTGCAGAAGATAGCCAAATCATGTTTCACTCTCATGTCTATGTTTCTTTCTCTCTCCCTCTCTCTCTAAAAATCAATACAAACATTTTTTTAAGAAACAGTAAGGAATTTGGAATGATTTGCATTTTCACCATTAGGGAAAAAAATATTCTGTGAAGAAGCTACAGTTTGAGGAACATTTTAAAGACTAAAAAGTAGATGATTGAGAGAAGAGTAAAAGTACCTTAAGTGGAGAAAGGTGTCAGGAGTAAGCCCCAGATATGGGGCTCTGTGTGCTATGGACCCCAAACAGGCCTGCCTGGTTGAGGCAGAGAGGTTGATCCAGAATGTAATGGTTTGAGGGCAGTTAGATAGGTAATGAGGTGACTAATGGAAAATAGCCAGGGCCAATAAAAAAGTTATAGCTGATAACAAATGGTCATACTGTATCTTATTTTTTGCATTATCTTACCATTTTCTATCTACATGGGACCTCAAAGATGACCAATCTTCTTTCTGGAGGTGGCTATGACCATTTTGAGAGAAGAGTAAAAGCACCTTAAGTGGGGAAAGGTGTCAGGAATGAGCCCCAGATATGGGGCTGTGTGTGCCATTTTGCAAGTATTTAAGTCCTTCAGGAAAACACAAACACCTTGTGACCTGGAGCAGTTATTAAAATTCTGACTCAGACCGGGAATCTGAGCAATGCTGAAGTACTAATCTAGGACCAGGACATAAAATCTGGTTGCTCTACGCAATGGGTCCTTGGCATGTTAAGTTGTCAACAGGCTTTGAGGAAATAAGGTGAATCAATCAGAAATGTCTAAGGTCTATATGGAAAAGAAAGTCTCTTGGAAAGAAAACAAGGCAGGGTAACTAAATATTACATCAGGATTTCCCACTCCCCTCTATTTCTTAGATGGAGTGGGATGAGGAAAGATTACTTAGACCAACTTTCTAAGGCACCTGGTTGGGTAAAGGAAGCTATTTCTTAACTCTAATGCCATAATCACACCAAGCCATCTTACAACCTTGATTTGGTTCCCAAATCCACTGTATTCCAATCTCACTGTCAAGTGGTAAGTACTTGATTACTCCTAGATAGACCAACCAAAAGATCATATAATTCCTGTGAAGAGGCAAGTGAGACTCTGAAACAGTCAGCATTCAACAAACATGTTAAATACCATGTGCCAAGCACTCTAGTAGGTAGCATGCCAAAACAACAACCTTGAGGCCTTTCCTGACCATCACCACAATCCCAGTCATTTCATCTTATCTTAATGCTGCAACTATTATATATGGCTTAAATACTATAGGCTGATGCCATTCCTATTTCCAACCCCAATTTCTCTGAAGTTCAGATCCATACTTCATACTGCTCCTATACATCAAAAATTTCCCCTTGGTTGTCCTGAGTGGTTAAAACCAAATACTTGTCCTAGGCGATTAAGCTCAGTGGCTAGAGCACCGGCCTGTGGACTGAAGGGTCCCGAGTTCAATTCCAGTCAAGGGCACATGCCCAGGTTGTGGGCTCGATCCCCAGTAGGGGGTGTGCAGGAGGCAGCCAATCAATGATTTCTTCTCATCATTGATGTTTCTATCTTTCTCTCCTTCCTTCCTATCTGAAATCAATAAAAATATATTTTAAAAAATAAATGAAACCAAATACTTCTTCCACCTACTTTATACATAAGCCCATCTGAAACAACAACAAAAAACTGCTCATCTTCCCATTTGTAATGACTATATTTGTTAACACCATCATCAGTAATATAGACACGTGAGCTAGAAATCCAAATCCCCACTGACTTATTTCTTTCTGTACCCACATCCCATCTAATCAGAAACCAAGGACTGCACCACCCTTCCAGATGACTCTTGAACCTGTCCCCTCCTCTGCATTCCCACCATCACTGATTAATGTGCCCTTCATCATCTTGAGACTGGACTTAAAGATTTTAATTGCTTCTGGTTTCTCTCGCTTCCAATGCATCCTTTACAATGATTACAATATAACCATTTCAATTTTCTCCTTAGAGCCTTCAAATACTGCCCATCTAATATAGAGATATCTCTTACTCACCTACCATTCAGACCCTTTGCTTTCTGCCACTAAGTGGTAGGTACTGAGCAGTCCTTGCTGGTTCTCCCTCCTGCACAAAGTTATTTCCATTTCACATAATGCACATCCATCTTCTGGGACTATACTTACTAAAGGACCTTTGGCCTAGAAGTCTCTTCTCCCACTGTTATTTTTATTATTGTGTTGTTTTTAATCTGAGCATACCCTGTAAATAGTTCAAGGCCCAATCCCAGAGTCCCTGTTGCTGGCTAGAAGAAAGAATGGCTCTCTCCTCCATGATTCTATAGATTGTTGTAATCTGTCACACATGTATTAGAATTCACTGAGGACTGTGGTTAGGTTCTAGTCATCTTTGTAGCCCCAATACCTAGCACATGTAAATACTCAGTTAAGAGATAAATTAAACTACACTGAAGTTCAATAGCATCTGTAGCTCTAATTCCAGACTATGATCTCTAACAATATGACCTAGGCCTTATATTTGAAGGTAACCATTATTCTGATATACTTTGTCTTTTGTTGACACTGAATACGTACACTAAGAGCCCTGTCTGGGTAGAGGTCATTCTCTGGCCAATATAAATGTATTGTGATCATTTTCAGACACATTATTTGGAACTCTGTTAATTTGCCTGATCTCAAAGGAAAAAAAAGTGCAGGTAAAGAGCCCTCTTCAGAACGACAATGATGCTATTCCCTTTGGCTGCCATTGCTCCTTTCTCAACTCTGCCTTCATAATTGATGCCTCTGTTGCGTTAGAGCACCTGGAACAGAAAAATACTGTATAACTGAGACATGAATTAAATTCTATTTCAGAGAGGAAAGGAGAGGAAGGGAGATAGAAACATCAATGATGAGCGAGAATCATTGATTGGCTGCCTCCTGCATGAATTAAGTTCTAGATGGAGATGGCATGGAGAGAATCTGTGAATAATCAAACACTGAACTAATATTTCAGTCAACAGTTAAATTGTTCTTTTCCTTTCTTTGTCTCAAAATGTTTAAATTTCTTCCACTCACATAAAAAGTAACAATTTATGCTATTCGAGGGATAACAAAGAAGTGACTGTCATATTTTACTGCAGGAGAGCATCCTTGAGGAAAAAGTATTATCTTTAAAAACTTGTTCAGAATTGGTAATTTTATTTTACATCTACTTTCTGAATATTACCTTTTTTCTTTTACTACTTTTGTAGGTCAATATGATAAATTTCAACAACAGGTATTAGTAACTATTGAGATACCAATGCTCTGGTAAAGGGATGTCAATGATTACTGGTATTTGTAGAAAACAATGGCAGTGTGTATGCCTAAAGAATTAGGGACATTGTCTTGCTCAATCAGTTTGCAGTCAATGAGCCCATCAGCTAAATCTGATGGACTGACAGAGAATTCAAACTTGAGGAAGGGAGTGTAATACACTGACTAAGACAGTATGTTGGTTTGCCCAAAGCAGTCAGATGAGGGAGGGCATCCAGCCAAGTCCTGAGATTCAGGCCAGCCTCCAAATGAGCTCAATCTAACAAGACAATATCTCTTGTTTTCAACCCTGGGCAAATTATAAACACAAGAGGATGTGGCCATTGTGGTATATTTCCCCAAGCACCATTCATTTAGCTGGGGCTTGAGCAGCTGCATTATACCAAAGGCAAACAGTGGAGTGAGGACCCCAGCCCTCATCCCACAGCCAGGACTTAGAAAGATCCCCAGTACTAGTAAATCCAGTGACCTATTAGCCAAGAGATGAGAAATAGAGGACTTCTCTCCCATCCAAAATGACATTCTGATTTAAATCCTAGTTCTAGATCTGATTTGGACAAGTGTTTTAACCTCTATAATACCCTATTATGGAAATAACAGTTTTTTTTAAAAGTCCTATGTCACTTATTTAATTGTGCAGAATCAATGACACAACATATTTAAGAGTCTTTGTAAACTCCAAAGTGCTATGTAGAGGTAAGATAGGATTGTGGGTAGGCACCCACCAAGAACATTGGGTTTCTTTTGATCCCTCATCCAATACTGATTGATACCTACTGTGCCAAAAATAGTTCTCAGTGACCCCAATGGACATAAATATCCTCCAGGAGTTTTCATTCTCACAGGGAGATTCATAAAATAAACACACAAACAGTGCATTGTGCAGAATATAGGAAAGTGGTAAGTGCTATGGGAGAACAAAATAGAGCATGGTAAGGGGGTTTGGAGTACAGGGGGCACAGTAGGGGCTTTGGTATTTTAAAAATAATGAGAACAAGTAACATTTGAGGGAAGACCAGAGGTAAGGAAGTAGGAAAGAGTTCTTGACAAAGGGAAGGCCAGTGCAAGAGAGGACCAGACAAACATGGAAAGCAGAGCAAGACAGTAAGCCAGTAAGAAGAAAAGAGGCCAGAGAAAGAGGCACAGCCAAATCAGGGAGGGCCTTTGTGGCCACTTTAAGGTCCTTGGTTCTTGCTCTGACCTGATCTAACTTCTATTTTTTTTAAAAATTGAGTTAACATTGGTTTATAATGTTATATAGGTTTCAGCTATAAAACATTGTAATTGGTATCTGTATACCATCAAAAGTCTAGTTTCCATACATTTCCGTTCATCACCATACATTTGACTCCTTTTACCCATTCGCCCTTCTCCCACCCCTCTTCCCCTCTGGTAACCACCAATCTGTTGTCCATATCTACGAGTTTGATTGTCTTTCTTTTGTTTTATATTCCACATATGAATGAAACCATGATTTTGTTCTTTTCCATATGACTTATTTCACTTAGTATAATACCCTCAAGGTCCATCTCTATGTTGTCACAAATGTAATATTTCATCTTTTTTATAGCAGAGTAATATTCCATTGTATATGACTTTCTGGCTCCTGGATTGAGAACAGACTTTAGAGGCAAGTATAGGAGGAAGGAGCTCAGTCAGGAGGCTAGAGTGTGATACAAACCAGTATGATAGTGGGGGGAGTGTGGAGAGTGGTCATTTTCTGAACATGTTTAAAGGTAGATCCATCAGCACTAACCAAGGGATTAAATGTACAGAGAGAAAGCAAAGAGTCAAGGAAGATTCCAAGGGTTTGGGTCTGAGCCACCAGAAGACAGGGTTGCCAACAACAGAGATGTGCCCATATAGAAGGGAGATGGAACTCCTCCCCCTTTTTGCCTCCTAGTTGCCAGGGCATCTTCCAGCAAATATAAAACTGTGGATAGAGGAACAAAATTGAGATGTTTCTACTTGGTGATGGATAAAGGAACTGACCACTTACCCTATATCATCTCTCTGGACCTAAATTTCTCTGGTTGGAACATGAGATGGGTCAGTTGAAAGCATCTGACACTCAGAGCCTTATGCTAGAGAGGAATCCTATATAATAAAAACCTAATATGCAAATCGACCGAACGGCTGAACAACCGGTAGAACGACCAGTCACTATGATGCGCACTGACCACCAGGGGACAGACGCTCAACACGGGAGCTACCCCCAGCCCGCAGGCCCCAGGCTAGCCAAGGTGGGTGCCAGCAGGGGCCTTCCCAATCGCCCCACCGGTCACCCCACAGAGGGAGGCGACCAGCGGCAGTGGCAGGGGGTGGAACTGGCAAGTGGGCGGTGCCAGGCTGGCCAAGGCAGGTTCCAGCAGGGGCCCCGATCACCCCACTGGTTGCCCCACATATTGGCTTTGATCACCGGCCAGGCCTAGGGACCCTACCCATGCACAAATTTTATGCACCAGGCCTCTAGTGTACTATAATTATACACAAATTAATTTAATTTAATTTAATTTAATTTAATTTAATTTAATTCCATGGATAATCTCTTAAATTCTGTAGCCCACACACACAGTATATCCCCTTCTTCAACAAATTTCATAAGGCCTGGAGAACATCATTTCACTATCATTATTGCTTGTGTATATTGAGTGCTAACCATGTGCGAGGCATTGTGCCCAGGGTTTCCATGACTTAATCCATTTAATGCTCACAGCCACTCTATGAGAAAGGTTGTTATTACTTCCATTGTGAAAGGAGCAGGGATTTACACTCAGAATCTCTTTTATTTTTAATCCTCACTCAAGGATATGTTTTTATTGATCTTAGAGAGAGAGGAAGAGAGAGGGAGAGGGAGAGAGAGAGAGAAACATCAATGTAAGAAAGAAACATTGATTGGTTGCCTCCCATATGTGCCCTGACCAGGATTGAACCTGCAACCTAGGTATGTGCCCTGACCAGGAATCGAATCCAGGACCTTTCCGTGTATGAGACCATGCTACAACCTACTGAGCCACACCAGCCAGGGTAGAACCTCAGCCCTGAGCCCAAGCTGGACAGTGCAGTAAAAGTGGTAGAGGTTGGGATGGCAGTGGAATGCATATGCGCTTATTTCAATGCTCTCATTGAAGCCCTCCATGCCCCTCTGATATAAGGGCAGAGGCCAAAACGTCTGTTTGTATCACCAGCACTTACACATGAACAGAAAGCCCTGCGGAAGCTCCACAGAAGGAAAACCTAAGCTACCTTGTTCTCCAGGTTCCCCCAGCTGCTGAAGCAGAGCCTGGCATACTGTGGGCACTCCATAAGTGCTCATTTTGTAAATAGACAGAAAAATGACCCAGAGGGCGAGTAAAGAAAACTGAGGGCAGGTTTAAAAAAAGTGGGGGACCCCAGGCATTGCTCCCAGAGCCCTCCCCACTTAGTGGATCTCAGTTTCCAGTGAGGGCCCTTGCTTTCTCCCACACCCACCAGTTTCCAAGGCCCCAAGCTGCTTGAGGAGCCCCAGGCGCCCACCCCATACTCCCTCCACACGCAAACTTCACACACGCTCTCACACATCCACACGCACACTCACAGGCTCACACTTCACTCGTACTTTCCACACACAGCCTGGCTCACACAGCCTGGCATACACACACGTTCTTACACATACCCACACAGTCTGACGAGTACTCACAGGAGCATACTCACATTCACACGCCCACTCACACATCCTCCCCAGCACATACTTCCTCACACACCCAGTCTCTCTTATTCCCACATTCATATATTCACACACTTGTGCTGCACCTCCCCACTCAAGCGTTCAAACATCTACACTCTTCTTCACTCCTATTTACACTTACACATACCCGCTACTACTCATACGCATGCTTCAGCTCTTCACAAGCTTGCAGACATGTGCATTCACCTCACACGCTCATGTACACATTCTCATGCTCACGTACCCTCACCCCTACCCACCCTCTCACACACTCTACACGTGCACTTGCACACACACACACACACACACACACACTCACACTTGGGTCTCCCCCCTCGCACTCACGCTCCCACATGTGCACCTGTCATGGCTGGGAAGCTGTGCGGAGCGTGGATGCAGGTGTGTTTGGAGTTTGAGGGCCTTTGCTGAAGGAGATGTTTTCAGGCTGTGGGTTCAATGCAATCACTTAAAATCGCTTCATTTTCTAGTGAGAAATAAGTTAAGTGGCAGGCGGGGGGGGGGGGGCGGGGGGGGTTTGGGATGCAGTTCTCACCCTGGGGAACTACAGCCCCAGGAGGAGCAGCCCCACAGGGAGCACCTCACTGAGTCTCAGAGCCAATTTACCCTCATCTAGGGAGCGGCCTCTCCAACCTCCTCTACCTCCTTCTGCTTCACCCAAATGTGGGGGTGGGGAGGGATAGTGAGGACGGACTTCCTGAGCCCCATTCCTGTGCTCAGTCCTTGTGGCCTAGGGTGAAAGGGGGAGCAGGATCCCAACAACAGTATGGTGATTCCCAGAGGAAAGGGGGTTGGGAATAGTAAAGGGTATAGGGGGTCAAATATATGGTGACAGAAGAAGATTTGACTTTGAGTGGTAAACACAATGCCGTATACTAGTACAGATGATGTATCCTAGAAATGTACACTTGAAACCTATATGACTTTGGATGTGAGAGAGATCTGGCTGTTACCCCTTTGATCGTCAGCTTTGATTCGGCTGATCTGGCTGGCTGGGCAGGTGTCCCTTTCCCCGCTTACCCACTCTATGTGTGCATCCCTCCTGAAGCTGAGCGCTGGGTGGAGGAGGACAACCTTGCCGGATAGAGGAGAGAACTGTTCTTCTGTCCAGGGTATATGAGTAGCTGTGCTCCCCTGCTAGACCCTCCAAACAAGCTCTCAAGGAGAAGGTAGGGTAGTCAAGCTTCCAAGACTCCAGACACATCCAAACTGAGTATCTGCATGTGTCAGCCTGCTGAGAGAGCGAGAGCGAGAGAGCGAGAGAGAGAGAGAGGAAGAAAGAGAGAGAGAGAGAGAGAGAGAGAGAGAGAGAGAGAGAAGAAACCTACATAATTTTATTAACTAATGTCACCCCCAATAAACATAATAAAAAATAAACATAACTACTATCAAAACAAGAGGGGCAGGATCTTAGCATAGAAAGTCCTCAGTTTGAATCCTCCATCCGCTATTTCCAAACTATGTGGCCTTGGACAAGTGGCTTAGCCTCTCCGACATGGTTTCCCTATCTGTCAAATGAGGAATCAGGCATTCAGAAAATATTTACTTCACTCCTAATACATGCCAGCACGCGGCTGGACGTTTGATACACACTGGTGAATAACAAAAGAGACCCAGTTTCTGCCCAGGTGCAGCTGGCACTCAACTGAACAAAGTACCCACCAGCTATGAAATAACCCAGCAGACATATGTATTAATTATGGTGAAGGTTTTCGAAGTAAAAGAATAAGATTTTGCTTTCATCTGCTCCAAAAGTCTTTCAGCACTTACTATGTTCTGCGCACAAATAAAGACAAATCACTAAAAAAATAAATAAATGAAAATCACATTCCCTCAACCCAATTTCATTCTGTGCCCTTTCTGTCAAATGGGCTACATCAAGCTCTCCTTTGTAATCTTTAAAAATAGGAAAACCACACTAACCAAGGAGTGGATGATAAACAATTGAGAATATAAAAGTACCTACCTCACAGGGTCATTGTAAGAAATAAATGGTGCATTAAAGGCTTAAGGCATATTCAGCACATAGTAGGTGCTCAATAAATGCTAGGTATTATTAGGAGACTAGAGGCTCGGTGCATTAATTCCTGCATGGGTGGGGTCCGGCCAGCCCCAATGGGGGCCGATTGGGCCAGGAGGAGGGGCTGCGGGAGGTCTGACAGCCAGCCCTGCCCCCAATCAGGCCTGTTGGCCTGTCTTCTGGTCACTTGGCTTTTATATATATAGATAGTATTGCCTAGTGCCTAAGACTCCAGACCCCTACCTACATTCTACAGAGTCTGAATCCTGGTGATAGGCTTTGCCATCTCTAGGTGTGTGACCTTGGTTAAGTCTTTGAACTTCAATAAGACTAGATATTATCATAGAAATAGCCATAATAATGGTGCTATATCTGGCAGGGCAGTTGTGCAGATTAAATGAGGTCATGAAGGCAAGGCTCCCGATTCAAGGCAGGACACACAATGAGAGGTCCGGATACGGTGGATTTGAAGATTGTCATATGTTCTAAAGGTACCTGTTTCCTCATCTGTGAAACCAATCGACAACGCTGGAGGTTTCTCTAGGGCAAAGGAGCCTTGACATTTAGGGCGCAGTCCCAAGTGAGGATTGCCAAGATGTGAGGCCTTGGACGAGGTGGAGAGTGGGAGGTGGCAAGGTTCGCCTGGCAGGCCAAGGTTGATGGGGCTGCTAAACAGAGACAGGTACGCCCAGAAACTGAGGGCTAGAGAACCCCCCAGGCTAGGCGCCTTCCGGGAGCCGGAGCCAAGCTGCAGACGAGCCTTGGAAGGTGAAACGCTGCCAGAAAAGGCAGGCGGGGGTGAAGGTACGATTGCGCAGGGGCTCCAACTTCCTGGTTATTCTGTAGGAAACCCAGGGCTCTGACACCGCTTTCCCAAGCCTCAGAGCCCAGGGAGCTGTAGGTCCCAGACAAGAAAAGCAAGAGGCGCCACCGACTCTTACTAACACCAAGAATATTGCTAGGCAGGCCTTGGTTCCCCAGAAGGACTGGAAGGTGGCGTGCATTTTTCCTATGTCACGGATGCAGAAACTGAGATTCTTCTACCCACCTCCCTGGACTCCTTTCCGTTCTTGCAGTTTGCCAAAAGAAACTCTCCCTGGCTTTGGTGCTCTCTCTTTGGTGGCCCTACACGTTCCCCATCCCCCCTGTCCGGGGCCAACACCCAATCATCCTTACAGGTCACTTCAGGTTTCCGTTTTATCCATTCCCAGAACCGAGTGGGTACGTATATTCAGGAGAACTACTGTAATCCACCAGCTCTTTGTTGATTTGTTGATTCATTTACCATATGGGAGACCCTCAGGGGACAGGACTTGGGCAAGGGAATTCCCTGGCATGTTGCCTGTCTTGTAGTAGGTACTCGAAATACGATTTCCAAATATCAACTGCTGAATGACACTCAGAGGTTGTTAATTCTCTTGAGGTTCCAGGATAAGTGGGGGTAGGATTTATCTCTTATTTCTCAACTCTCACTTGCATCAGAACCTCACGGAGAGTTTTTTGTTGTTGTTTTTATTCTGATGAACTGGTCCCACCCCATTAAATCAAAATCTCTAGGGCAGGGGAGGGAAAAAAAAAATCTCTAGGGCAGCCCTAGCTGGTTTTGCTCAGTGGATACTGAAGGGTCCTGGGTTCCATTCCAGTCAAGGGCACATCCCGGGTTTGCGAGCTCCATCCCCAGTAGGGGGATGTGCAAGAGGCAGCCAATGATTCTCTCATCATTGATGTTTCCATCTGTCTCTCTCCCTCTCCTTCCGTCTCTGAAATCAATAAAAATAAATAAAATACAATACATCTCTAGGGTATCCGTATTTATATAAAACTCTCCAGGTGATTTTTGTAGATGTCCAAGGTTAAACACCAGAAAGACCAAGTTGCTAAAGATTATAAACGTTCACTCTCTTTTTGGTAACATTTAAAAAAACTAAAAAAAACCCTCTCTTTAATCTCATTGCTAAGCAGCTATTTCGGCCCACCGCTTTCAGCAAACTTAGGCCATGGGAAGAGGGGAATTGGTATTCCTCTGAGAAGGTAATTCAGCCCTCCCCCTCCACTTTCAAAGATCCCCCCCGCCCAACCCTGCCAACCAGACAAAAACCACCAACTCTGAAAAAAGTAGTAAAAGGGCGGGGGGGGGGGGGGGGAGGGGAGGACGGCTAGCACCAGGGAACTGTTGGGGGAGGACGGAAGGTGGAGCATTTGCTTCAATTATCCGGATAATTGTTCCCCCACCTCACGCCATTGTTACTGAAATGAAACAATATTCTATTGGATACAGTCTGGGCCTTTTCAGGCGTGCTCCCCGCGGCGCTCAGCACACGCTGGGCACTGAGTAGGAGCTCAATAAATTTTATTCCGATGACAGAGGAGAGCTTTAAGGGTGGGGGGAGGGATGACTTGTTAGGCTTAAGGATTTGGTGGTGGTTGGCGAATATTAATTGAGGTGAAGTGGCGGGCCCAGGGCTGTGTGTCGGGAACCAAAAACCCTGTTCGAAGCGCGCCGAGACTGTCCTGAAATCGTGAACCCAACTTTTCACTTCTTCTCTGGACGCCTCCCCGCGTTCCCTCCCTGCAGGGCCGGATGGAGCTCTTGGCGCGGGTGCAGAGTGCAAAGGCGAACCGAGTTTCCGCAAAGGCCCGCAGGCTCCGGATCAACACGAGGGCAGAGCACGATCATGTTTTGGTGGTGGGTGAGCCCAAGGCCCGCCACCGCCTCTTAAAATGCGCGGCGCGACCTCGCCGGGCCCTGCAGGAAAAGTGACAACATTTGGGCAGATGAAGGGGCCTCGTCCCTCAGCCAAGCGGAGGAATGTGGGGACGGACTCACCACTGCCCCGCTTTCATCCAGCTCCGGAGGGCTGGGGCTCTCTCTCAGGGTGTCTGTTGCTCATTGCAGCCTCGGTGTCAATGAGAGTCTTGAACTCCTGTTTGCAGGTTACAGCCTTATCTGGAGACCCTCGATTTTTTTTTTCCACCCTGCCTACACACCCTGCGAACAATCGCTTCCCCGACGCTTTTAAGGAGAGCGAGAGCCCCGCGTCTGCTGAATGCCCGTCTCCGTTCCTCCCAGGCAGGCGGGCTTTTGATGGCCACAATAACAACAAGTTTTACGCCCAAAGAGTGTCTCCTTTGGTCAGATCGGCAACGCTTGGCTTCACGTTTGCAAGTTAAACGGGCAGAAACCCGGCCGAAACTCCCACGCCAGACGCCGGGGACACTTCCCTCCGCCCGGCTCAGAGCAGAATTGGGGCATGGGCCTGGGCAGCGGGAGAGAAGAGGGGAGGGGGCGTTGTTAGTGCGGGGTGCCGGAAAAAGAGTCCCGATTCGCAGCCGCCCCCGAGAAGAAGAAGGGGGGGGGGCACCATTTTCTCTGGTATTTCTCTCATTTATTTTTTTCCCCCCAGTTTGCTTTGTTGGCAGCTTTCCCCAAATTAAAAAAAAAAAAAAAATGAGAGCGTTTTCTCCTTCTTCACCTAGGTAGCTGCTTTTCCTCCAGCCCCTGAAAATGTGACTCCTTCATAAAACCAAAATTTGTGATTATTCAAATGTTGGGGACTGTGAAAGGAGAGGAAGAAAGAGAGAAAATTAATATTGCAGCTGTTCTTCTGATTAATGAGAGATAATTGCTCATGAAAAGTCACCCCTGTGGCATTTTGTTGTCTCCTGGATCTTTGTTCTTTTCCACTATTATTGAGGACTTTCTTGAAGACTAAGCGGTTCTTTTCAATTTTTGGGTATTCAGAAAGGGTTGCCTGGTTACAGAGAATGGGGAAATCTCGGGCTATATCGGGTAAGATGTGCCACAGACAGCAATATCACAATGCCACTCGGAGAAAAGGATGGATACAAGTTAACGATGCGCTTTCAATAAAACATTCATAGACTTGTTCACGCTTTGATAATGACCTCATTAAAGGGAGCTGGGGGCAAGTAAGTCCTGTCTCCTGTTTGTGTTCGCCTAACAAAACCCAGCTTTGAGATCATTCATCGCTTTGGAAACTAATATGAAATCAATGTAAGAGAAGCAAATAAATCCGAGGCGGCCCCGCCAACTCCCGGGTTGTCCCGCCCCGCTCGCAGCCTCGGTTTGCGGCAGGAGAACCATGTGGGCAAACGCTGAAACGCAGAGAAAAAAAGGACTAGGGATGGAGGGGGGCGCTTTTTTTTTGGGGGGGGACACTCAGAGGGAGGGGCAAAGTGGGAGTTACAGCCGGAAAAACCGCAGAGTACATCAATGGGTCAGAACTCCAGAGCCTGTTGAATAAGCAACTGCTGAGTCCCCGCCCTCAACTTTCTCTGACTTTGCCCATGAAAGGAAAAAGGAAGAAGGAAAGAGAAGGGAGTGTGGGGTTCAAGTCAGGTGTGATCCCGGATTGGGGTAAAGTATTGGGAGACTTTTTGAAAGCAACAACCAAGAATTCAAATCTCAAGTTGAATTCTTGAGAAACTGCTCGCCCAGGCTCCTGTTTGGAGCGTCCAGGAGCACCAGGCGGCACCTCTGAACTGCTTTGATTTTTTTTTTTTTCTCAGTTGAGGGTAAGGGTGGGGGGGTCCAGACTAGGCAGGGGTTGGGGGACGGAGGGAGACGATTTTGTTACCTTCGCATTTGTGACATCGTCTTGCACTCAAGGAAGACAAAGCCATCCTGTCATCCAGAGCAAGAGGGAGGAAATCAAAGGATCCCCCTCCTTAAAAGAACTAATTTTCTCCTTGAATTATGAAAGCAATGGCTTAGGTAACAGCCTGTACTCTGTACCCGACTGCTTAATACCGAATAAATCCTTCCACGTGGCTCCCCGAGTCCTGGCAATTAGAGCTCATTATAGGCTCATAAGAGCTCTCATTTCAGGGATTACTTAATGGACGATGAAATTTTATCGGACAGAATCACTGAGAAATAAAATTGTGCAGCAGTGGGGGCACCATGGGGGCTCGCCGACGTCTTCCCAGGGTCCCCTTCTCTCTGAGCTGATTTGAGATGCTGCTGTCCTGGAGAAGGTTCTAGCTGGACAGGGAGAGCTGCAAGGCTGCCCACAGCCTTGGAGGGTAGGCTTCCTTGCATGTACGTGTGTGTGGGGGGGGTGGGGTGGGGATGGGGGGTGGTAAGGCATAGTGGGGCCTGCTTCTGAAGACGGGACTGGAGTGGAGGAAAGGAGAGACAGACAGAAGGAGAAACACTGAGAGATCCAAAGGGAACTAAAGAGAAGTCTAAGACTCTAATGTTGAACATGACCCCTGCACCCAAATACTTGCTCTTATTGGGCTCAATCAATTAACCAAGTATCCTAATCGGCAAATTTCTCAGACATGGTCTGCTTTTGGCCCCAGTGTGGCTCCAAACCGCTGCTCCCCTTGCAGCTCTAAGCAACCCCAAGAGCCTCTCACTTTTCTCAAAGTTCCTCAGCACTCCAACAACCTCACGTTTGTTTCTGTAGCCAGGTACACACTTAGTTAGGTGCTCAAGCTTTGTCATTAGGATTCTCCAAGATAAAATGGTCTTCACAGAAGCACAACTTCCAGCACATGCACATAGTTCTTCCTGTGAACACACCCAGAACTGCTGGGAACTTGGTGACCCAAACCTTCAGCCCAAAATAGGTCTTGGATAACTTCTACCTAGTCCAGAGGAGGAAATAAATAAAATATATATTTTATTTATATTTATCATATCTTATAAATATGTTATATAATTTCAAATATATACCTACATGAATATATTACTTGCAAGTGCATGGGGCTATCATGTCATCTATTTGGACACTTTAGGCCTGTAAAAAACACCCTGTCATTAAGCTTCTCTTGATGGTGGAACTCCCACTCTTCTTTTGGGGGCTGGAATGATCCCAGGGACTGCCTGGATTCTCCTGATTTGATTCGAGTGAGGTCGGGCTGAGCATCTGCGATGGCCGCACCGGCAAACCTTGTGGTACAAAAGTAGTTACAGCTGAGCTGCCCTGAGTTAAGCCCCGAGATTCCTTAATTGTTGTCACAAGATGTTGGATTAACACATTTCTGGAATAGCTGTCTGTTTACACTCTGGAGACCCACCGTCCACTAACCACTTTCTAATTGAATTCTAATCACATTCAAATAGCTCAATAACCAGCCTCAGCTGCAATTCATAAAACTTTAATTGCCATCCATAAATCCTGGGCTCCCCAGAGCGGGGCGTCCCTACAACCCAATTACACTTCTCTAGCAGGCAGGAGAGACTGTCGCAGAGATGGAAAGGGGAAAAGGAGGGACAGAAGGACAGAGAGGACAGAGCGGCAGCCGTGTCTCCGCTAAGAAGCTGGTGCTCCCCTAGGATTTGAGCTCTTGGTTCTCACAGGTGCAGGAGTCCTGCCCCCAGATTTCTTAGCACCACTGTGGACTCAGGCCTGAAATGAGCTGTTTTGGGGAAAGGGTCAGGTTTGTAGCTGTTGCTCACCCTCCCGACTCCAGACAGATTTTCTACTGGGGGGAGAAGAGAAAGCTGTCGCCTTGCCTTCCCCAAAGATCAATAGTCCCATCTGGCAGCCACCCTTTCACGTAGCCACGGGTGTCCAAGTTTTCCACGGAACCCTGTGCCACTCATAGATGTCCTTTTCCAAATACTCCTGCCATCCGAGGCTGGGTTCCTTGAATGGCTCAATTTCCTTCTATCTTTTTGGGATTTTTTAAATGAGTGCCGAGGGGACAGGGCTTCCCAGGTAGTCTGCCAGCTGCCCGAGATCTGTACAATGCCAAGGTGCAGGAGGGGGGACCCAGAGCAAAGAGGGCTAGGGCTTGGGTCCTCTCTCCAAAGTCCTTGGATGGAGTTTGTAAGTGGTGGAACCATTTGGAGAAAGAAAAGAGTGACTCGTCAACATCTCTCTTTGCCAAAGGGGGAGCTGCCCGTTAGAAAGGGACACAAAGAAGGGTCATTGATCTGAGTAGCCCCAAGTGCAAAGGCATTTTAGAGCTTCTCAAAATCAGAATGGAAAGCCCGTCAGCTTCTTAGCCGGGATCCCTCCTGGACTACCCACATGAATGACCTTGGCCAAGGCCAAAAGCTGGGGGACTCCGCGTGCGTCCGTACGTGTGCCCGTGGCCCAAGCTGTGCTCCGGGACTGGGCTGCTGCCAGTCTTTGCCTGCACAATCCTGCTCCAAGCTGCAGGCCTCACACTTTACCGCGCCTTCGTCACGGTTGGCACAGCGGAGCAGGGAGCACTGGGCATCCCTATTAAAAAGGCTTCAAAGTCTCCACCTGGTGCGCCCTGCGGCCGGGAGCGGAGGAGTTGGGCTGGGGCCCAGGAAAGAGAAGGGGTGGGATGGAGGATTCAGCTCTGATTTCTCGGGAAAGCGTGGAGAAAGAGGGGGAGGAGGCCGGCCTCCCCGCGAAATTAACAAAACCTACATTTTGCAAAGTCTCCCCCCACCCCCCTCCTCCGAGTTATTCCCTGCCGCGCGCCCGCCCCTCCTCGCCGCTTCTGTTGTGTGTGACTCGGGCAGCCTATCCCGAGGGTGGGGAGCTGCCGAGGAGCCTGAGCCGAGCGGTACTCCACTGCATCACGTGCCGGGGTGGGGGCTATAAAATCCCGGAGCCGGGGCGCTGGGCGGGGGACCTCGGGACCAGCCCTCTCCAGGGACCCCTTTGTTCGCAGCCCAGACGCCGACACCTCCGCATCCCCAAGGGCTTGACTGGCTGCACCGGCTCTGCGCCCCGGGCTGAGCGCTGAACAGGAGAGGGGAGGGGGCGCCACAGCCTGCCGGGCCCTCCAGCTACCCACCCCTCCCGACATGTCGCGCTCCTTCTATGTCGACTCGCTCATCATCAAGGACACCTCAAGACCCGCGCCCTCGCTGCCTGAGCCGCACCCCGGGCCAGATTTCTTCATCCCGCTGGGCATGCCGTCCCCGTTGGTGATGTCCATGTCCGCGCCCGGCTGCGCGTCCCGCAAGAGCGGCGCGTTCTGCGTGTGCCCGCTCTGCGTCACTTCGCACCTGCACTCCACTCGGGGGCCGGGGGGCTCCGGCGGCGGGGGCGCAGGGACAGGGAGTACCGGGGCCGGCAGTGGCGGGGCGGCGGGGGGCTCCGGGGCCTTGCCCCTGCTCAAGAGTCAGTTCTCTTCGGGTCCCGGGGACGCGCAGTTTTGCCCGCGCGTGAGCCACTCGCACCATCACCACCACCCGCCGCAGCACCACCATCACCACCACCAGCCCCAACAGCCCGGCTCGGCGGCTGCAGCGGCGGCCGCGGCAGCAGCGGCAGCGGCCGCAGCGGCCTTGGGGCACACGCAGCACCACGCACCTGTCTGCGCCGCCACCACCTACAACGTGGCGGACCCGCGGAGATTCCACTGCCTCACCATGGGTAGGGCGGCGTCTTGGGGCACCTGCGCGCCGCGCCTTCTGGTCTCTCGGGAACCAACTTTCCGCCTACAGTGGAGGGAGTGGGAGCTTGCTGGGGGGGGGGGGGGGGGCGGAGGGAGGAGGGGCTTTCAGTGTAACTGGGAAGCGGTCCCAAGAAGTTCCACGAAGGTGGAAGTTAGCTGGCCAACCTCTCCGAGCAGTCTGGTGCGCTTCATTCCTGGTCCCTGGTCTCCAAGTGTTCCGTAATATGGGGGCCTCAGGGACGTCGAACTTGAGGGCCGAGTAACTGGCTGAGGTTCGGGGTGGGTGTGTTTGAACTTCAGTTGGCTAAAGCGTTTCCACACTTTGGGCTAAGCTGGATGGCCAGAAAGGAGATGATCTGACTATGCCAGCCCCCCTCCCCCCCTTTAAACCCTCCGGCTTTGCGGTTCCGCACACCTCAGGCCTTCCCGTGCTTTGGGCATCTCTGTCCTTCCAGGCTAAGTAGCGATGTGATAGAACGTGGGAAGGGTGAGGGACGGACACAGCTATTTGGTTGAGCTCCCGGAGGGGTCCTAGAGAGGCATCTTTTCCAAGGGATGGCACGGGGGTGGGGGTGGGGGTGGGGTGGGAGCGCGTTTCTCGAGAATGACCTCTCTGCCCTTTCTTGGCCCGCGTGCAGGGGGCTCGGACGTCAGCCAGGTGCCCAATGGCAAGAGGATGAGGACGGCGTTCACCAGCACGCAGCTCCTGGAGCTGGAGCGGGAATTCTCTTCCAACATGTATCTGTCTCGACTCCGGAGGATCGAAATCGCCACGTACCTGAACCTGTCGGAGAAGCAGGTGAAAATCTGGTTCCAGAACCGCCGGGTAAAGCACAAGAAGGAAGGGAAGGGCACGCAGCGGAACAGTCACGCGGGCTGCAAGTGCGTCGGCAGCCAAGCGCACTACGCGCGCTCCGAGGACGAGGACTCCCTGTCGCCGGCCTCGGCCACCGAGGACAAGGAGATTTCCCCCTTGTGAGGGGGGCCGCCTCCCTCTCAGCACCCGCTCCCGGGAGCCCCCACAAAGCCCAGGCGGCAGGCACCCAGGGGTCAAATCCTCGCCCATTGCGTGGTCCGAGCTGCAGAGAAGCACGGAGCTGCGTGTTCCCAGGGCGTACCCGCCGGGCCGATCCTTCGCGTCTACTCCTTGGCCTATCTGTTTAGGGTTCCACTCTGGAGAAGGCGAATAGATTTTGATTAAATGTAAATAACCTAGATTCCACTCAGTCTTGTCCTATAACAGAAGGAAAAAAGCCGCATTGGCTTAACTTTAGCACTGTCCGGGTTTTGTTTTTAAAGCGCTTGTCACGTTCCCTTCCCTACCGTCTTTCAGAACCTGGTAAGAACACCGGGTTTCCCGATTATTTCCTTTTGTTTTTTAAATAAAAGCGTTGATTTGCAAATAATTTAGAAAAGTACACCCTGTAGGTCTTGCTTTCTGAAAACTTGCCTGGGGGAGAGTTTAAAATCCAAGCGTTGGAAGTCTCTTTTTATGTGAATAGTTTTATATAAGATTTATATTTATATTTATTTAAATAAATGAAACAAAATCAAGGTTTTGCAGTCATGGTGTTTGCTCTCACCATCTTCCCCTGTCTCCCGCTCCCTGGGAACTGGGGGGAAAGTGTCTGTGAATTTAGGTGGAAGTGTTGACTAAAACTTGGTACCGTGGGGCGCTTGGTCGAGGGAGGTTGGGGTGCTATAGGATTTCTGTGTAACAGAAGCTTCTGCCAAGGAGACACCTTCAGTCCTGATGCCACCCACCAGCAAGTGATCCCCATCCTCAAAACAGCTACCCTCCTCACAGCGGACAGGACAAATCACTCCATTTAGAGCGATGCTGACATTAATGACAGGCAAACCTTCTAGTTTATTTAGTTAGAAAAGGTGAACATTCCTTACCTAGTATTTATTTTCTGTGGCAATTTCCCCCCCCCTTTCCCCTTCTTCCTCTCTCTTCATACTAAAAACAGAATTATGTGGAGACATTTGAATAGCTGGAATAGTTTTAGGCAGAGCACACTCCGCCAAAGCAGGCTGTAAGCGCACATGGAAACTTACAAAGAATGCCGTGACTCGAAACATGGCCATTCCTAGTTGCTCCTCGAGCTAAGAACTTGGCGGTTTTCACCAATGCCAAGAAGACAAAAGGTTACATGCTCACTTTTCTAAACTAGCTCAAATGTGCCTTTGGACTCTCATTTTTATTTTATTCTCTTCTGGTCTCTCTAACTTGAACCTGAATGGCCTCCTTCCTAGTCCCCCTCTCCCCATCACTTTACGGAGTTCATTCTGCAAGCCTGTCCTGGAGGAGACCGGGCGAGCCCTCGGCTGCAGCCTGGCGCGGCCAGATCCTGGCATCTGAAAGAGAAGCGGAGCTGGGCGCAGGGAAACCGGGAGAGTCCTTTTCTGCAAGCTGATGCTCACAAACACCCATGGGTGTCATTTCTGATTAGTTTCTGTAAAGATTCCACCCAAGAGGTCAAACCATAGGAACTTTCTACAGATAATACAGAC
Source organism: Cnephaeus nilssonii (assembly GCF_951640355.1). NCBI lineage: Eukaryota > Metazoa > Chordata > Mammalia > Chiroptera > Vespertilionidae > Cnephaeus > Cnephaeus nilssonii. Next base: position 86,174,825 of record NC_137072.1, on the reverse strand, counting down.
TTCGAGGTTTGAATTACTTTAGGTCTGTAGTCACCAAAGCCTCACCAGCTGGGCTTGGGGCTCTAAAACTGAGGTCAGGAAGCTACTTTGGGAAGGAGGAGACCGGAGGGAGGATGTGATACAGGTTTTCCCTTCAGAGTCTCTCTCTCTCTCTTTCTCTCTCTCTCTCTCTCTCTCTCTCTCTCTCTCTCTCTCTCTCTCTCTCTCCTTCCCTTCCTTCTCCTCCCCATGGGAGAAGGAAAATCCCCCTTTCAGATACTCCAGGCCTGTCCATCAATTCCAATTTGGGCACTGGCCCAGAGAGGCAGGAGGGAGGACAGACCTCACGGTGCCCAACTGAAGTGGGCGCCGCTTTGTGCAGCGACTTAGCCTGGCCCTGCACAGTGGTCATGGGCAACCAGCTCGCCCCGGGGTCAGGGAGGCTCGGCCTGTGGGTCTCTCTGGAGCGCAGCCTCCGGCCCCTCGCCCTGCCCACAGCGAAGGGGAGAGGGCGCCGGCCCGCTGCCTTTTCTCAAGATCCCATCTTCCGCCTTCCCACTAGACAGGCCTCTCCAGGCCCCAGTACGCGGGTGGGAGGACGTGACTGTCGAGGAGCAAAGAAGGCGCCTTTAAGGAAAATCCCTGCTCCGGATGAAGAGCCCCTGCTGCCGCTTTCTGCCCTCCTGTCCCTCACTAAGCCTCCCTGGGCGGTGGGCAGACACTTCCTCCTCCCATCCACGCTTGGCCGGCCCCCTCTGTCACCCGCGCTGGGGCCTGGCCCTCTCCAAGTCCACGCCAGGTCAGGGCCGAGCCTCTGCGCCTCGCCTGGCGCCAGGCCCTGCGCCCTGAGCGCACAGACACCCACTGACCGCCAAGGCGATGGGGCACCAGCCCTCCTGGACTGGTTTTGGGCTGCTTGCCTGGTCTCCGTCCCTCTCCCTCCTGTCTTTGGGGAAATGACTCAGGAAAGAGAGAGTAAACAATGAATCCTCACCAGAAGCAAAGAGATATAGGCAAAGATACCTATCTAGTCATTGGACATTCTCCAAAGAAAGGTTCCCCCGGGGTTGTTGGGGTGAGGGTGGGGTAGGGGTATCCTATTTGCCCTAGGACATTCCGTGCCCAACCGACCTTCTGATCACTTTCAGAGTGAATCCTGAGGTCTCCTTGTACACTAGCGTGGATTTTTCATCCGCCCCCTAATCAGTTGATGTTTTGAAGTTTGCAAATTAGAATAAGACTTTGGAAATCTGTCTGCTTTTAAAGGCCTACAGTTTCTCCTTAGGTTAAGAATACCTAGGCCAACACTCAGACACACAGATGCTCTGCTAACCAATCTTGATATGAAACACTTTCAGGGAAGCGGCTCCAGGTTTATTAGAGAAGACTGTTTATGATATGTGGGGTCACCCTTGACAACTTTGCTACCTGAAAAGAGTTTTTCACTGCCCCCTCTTGAGAAACAGGACTCGGTTCCCACAAAGCCTGGCCTCTCAGGGGCCTATAGACATATAATGGAGAGAAAGAGAATGAGAAAGCAGGACCTTGCTCCACTAAGAGGAAAGAAGTGAGCAGCAGGAGCCATTAGTGTGGTGGAGTCCGCCTCTCGGAGAACAAGTCCTGTGGTAGCTTTAGACAGGAAAAGAGTTGGAGGGTGTGAGATGGAGAGCAGGGAGGATGACTTCCTGCCCTTGTGTCCGGAGCCAGTCCAGACATTCAGAGAAAAGAGGAGGAGCAGAGACCTTTCCCCTTCACCCACCCACTCAGTGACCAACACATACCCAAGGCCAAGCCCAACACTGATACTGGCACTCAGCAAGGCTTCTTGGTTTCACCCAGCAGCCCATCCTAGGGTGCCCACGGGCCCAGGTGATAGAGACACTAGTGAAGATAGACCCCCTCCCCTTATTCTGAAGTGGTCATCACAGCTTGGTTCCCACCCACCTCATCCCTCCAAGGACATCTAAGAATATTCTAGAACAGTGATGGCGAATCTATGACACGCGTGTCAGCACTGACACGCGTAGCCATTTCTGATGACACGCGGCCGCTGAGGCAGCCGCATGCCGAGGATGAAACATTTGCTGCTCCTGAGAATGAAATACTTGCGAAATAATGTTTTTTCCTCAAAGTGACACACTACCCGAGTTATGCTCAGTTTTTTGGCGAAGTTTGACACACCAAGCTCAAAAGGTTGCCCATCACTGTTCTAGGAGAAAGAAAAACTTGGGATGTCAAGTCTTTGATTTCTGGCTTCCTCCCCCCTTCCCTCAATCCTACTCCCCACCAATTCTACCCTTTCACATCTGATCTGGACTAGAAATGTAGTTTGTTTGGTCCACCCTGTGGTCAGGGAATTGCCAGAAAGGTGATTGCTCTAGCTAAAAGAGGTCACAGAAGGCAACAGGGTCTGTGTGTATAGGTGTATGTACATGCATGTACATGGGTGTGTGAGTGTATGTGTGCATATGTATATGTGTATGTGAGAGAGAAAAATAACTCTATTGGTGATGGTCATGTTATAAATAAAGAAGAGTTATCTGAGAAAGACAAATATCACATGATCTCATTTATTTGTGGAATCTAATGAACAAAAGGAATTGACCAACAAAATAAGACCCGAAGCGTGGAAGCATGGAACAGACTGACACACCTCCATGTGGGGTTGGGAGGATGAGAAGAGATAAGCCAAAGAACTTACATACTTATATGCACAGCCCATGGACGCAGGCAATAGGGTAGTGAAGACCTGGGGGTGTGTGGGTAGGGGCTGAGAGGAGAGGAGTAAAGGGGGGAGGGGTAAAATGGGAGATATCTGTAATACTATCGACAATAAAAATGTATTTTTTAAAAAGAGAAGAGTTATTTTTACCAGGTTTCCTCTCCCACCCCTCACCACCCCATTTATACCTTTCCTGCAGGTTCCACTCATTTCTCAAGGTACTTCTTGGGAGATTTTTTGGAGGGAGGTGGGTAGGTGCTCAGAGTTGGGTTGGGGGAAGCTGAACATTGAGGGGAGACTAGAGAGAGCAATGGGCTGGATCTTAGGCCAGACCTTAAGGGTGTGAGGGGAGGAGAATGACACTTCCAATAGAAGTCATTTGCTAGAGGAAATTTGGTTTAAAGGGGCAATCGCTGCTTTAAAAGGAGCTCCTCCTATCCTCTCCAAAACACAGCCTAACACCTCTTAAACATGAATGCAGCTCAGTGCATCAAAGCAATTGTTCCTATTTTCATTATTCACAGGGAATCTTTGTATGTACCTGTTAAGGTGACAGACCTCTTAAAAGGGAACATTTTTCCATGCAATTAAATGGTGCATTTACTAGGCTTCTATTAACATAATTTAATATAAATCTATTTTATAAATCTTTAGGCTCACATTACTGAAAATTGAGCCTGGGGTGGGTGGGTGGGGGAATGCCTATATCTCTTTCCTAAATTAGGGGGAATCGAATCCAAAAACTTGCTATTCTAAGCCAATGGAAATATTAAAAGTAAAGAAATCTTTTGTATTATCTTTTGTTAATGGTGGAGGCATGAAGAAAAGAGGCAGCTTTTCTCACAGAAAATGAGAAATTCCACAGAGATGCATGGAGGGCTCCTCGAGGCCCTGGGGAGGGGCCAACAAGAACAGGAATTTAAAGACATCTCTTAGGAACAGGATGGAATCAGAGCTCAGATGAAAAAAAAAACAACACACATTAAAACCAACCTTGACTCATATTCGGAAGCAAGTTTCTTCTGTTTGGGCAAGAAAAATCCGAAGCCTCAGACCTCACAGTCCTGAAAGCGACTCCACGTGGAGGTAGATAAACTTGTGTGTCCCCCTAGCTGGACTCCTTGTTCTCAAGGGCACCCTCCAAAATTCTGGGCATCTCATTGTCTCTGAAAATAGGGCTTTGTGTGCCCGTCTATTGATGTCCATGCTTGCCCTTCTGCACTGGGCATTGCTTTTCTTCAAGCTGAGCCCCATGTTTTCCTGAGCCTTCCTCGTACCTTTGTTGACCCTTCCAAATCCCAAACCCAGGAAGGCCCCAGGGACTCCGCTGAGTGAATCCCGACAGATCGGAAGTGTGTGCTGTGTGCTTAGGAAAGTAACTAGTTTCAGATTAATGAAGCAGTGACAATTTCAATCTGCTTAAAGGCGGAGGTTGGCACTGCCCAGGCCTGAGCGTGGGGAGCTCGCCAGGCTGGGCTTTATATTGTCTGCTTTTCTGAAGAGCAGACAAAGATGGATAGAGAGACATTGAAAAGCAGGGGGCGTATTTCAAACAGCCCCATAAAGAGGGCTGTCACTTTAAGACAAGAACCATAGTGCTTTGATGACTTTGTATTAGCTGCAACCATTTCAAATAAGGAACTCAAGTCTCTAGTGAGAGGGAGGGAAAAGGAGACAGAGAGAGAGAGAGAGAGAGAGAGAGAGAAGGAGGCAAAGAGAACAGAGAATGTAGCAATATTTAGCCTGTGTGCGCACTGCAGCAGGACTGATTCTTAGGCAACTGCTAGATTTCTGAAGTTCAAGGAGAGACAGCCCACAGCAGGTGCAGAGAAGAAAAGGCAGGTGGAAGCTTCTCCTGATGGGAAAAAGCTCCCTGCCCGTGGGCTGCAGCGGGCTCCTAAGCCAGCTCGGCCTCAGTTTCCCGGGAAGGGCTGGAGCAGGACGCACAGCCCAGGCTGGCCCCAGACCGCTGAGGATTATCATGGAAATTTTTGAGAGCTTGAAAGAGAAAGGAAGGAGGGGGAGGGCAGGCTTTTGGAGGCCACCTTCACAAAGCCTAATTTAAATTGTTTGGGGTCAGGCAGCAGCAAGCCGCCTCCCCCTTTTCCTCCTTAATTAATTAATGACCACAATTAATTATTAGGGTCTTGCATCTCAAGTCTTCCAAACGCCTCCAGCAGGGACTGATGAGTTGCTTGAGCCAGGCGCATGGTTATAAGTTGGGAGAAGGGAGAGGAGAGTTGGAGGTGTGCTCGCCCATTCCTCTCTCCTTCCTCTCTCTGTGTCTGCCTCCCTCTAGGTCTCTCCTGGCCTGCTCTTCTCTGTGTCCGTCTGTCTTTGTCACTTTCTGCCTGTTTCTCTCTCACACTCTCTCTTCCTCTCTCACTTCCTTCTTTGTTCTCCTGGACCAATTCCCCACCCTCCTCCCATCTCCCCGGGGCCCTGTCTCCACCCTCCCAACTTCAGGACCCAAGCTGTCCGGCCAGAAGGGAGGATGCCCAAGCTTCGGCCCCCACCCGGGCACCCTCCCCTTGGAACCTCACCGCGTGGTCGGAGGCCAGACGTGAGTGGGCAGCAAGGTAATTTCACCTGCTGTATCAAGAGTTAGTGACAACTTTTCTTTCTTTTTTTAAAAAGGGAACGGGAACCGAACCGGGAGGGAGATGGCGCCGGCTTTGGAGGCCGGCGAAAGGGCTCCCGAGACCGTGAAGCTGGAGGGAGAAGCGTGCAGCCGCTGTTTCATTAGGCACTATTTGAACCTTGCAACATGTGGTAATTTCTGGGGCAAGCTGAAAAGGGGGGATTATGTAGGAGGGACACAAGGAAATTAGCGAACGGTTAATTTAACTCGTTTTCTGCTAGACTTTTCGATACATTCCTAATTGACTGAGGGGCAGGTGAAGCTCCCGCCCCATGCAGGCTCATTCACGGTGGGAATAAATGGCTCTTTTTCAACTCACACTGCTCACAATATATCATCAGGGAAAAGACATGCAATGAATATGTTGATTTTTTTTTATTAATGGAATTACACCCTGCCACGCAGGTGTGAGGGTAAAAACCTATACTGCAATGAAATAAGATTAACAATGAAATTAGAATTTTATTAGCTTTCTATGTCACATAGACCTGGATTTGAACTGTCAAAACAAGCCACCAGAAAAGATATTCCGAAGGCAGCCCTGCCAATCAACCAGGAGGAACGAAACAGCGTGGTGTCCCCATCGCTGTCAGCTTCCAGTTCCTTTGGCTCCCGGCTTGGTCCTGGCGCGGCAGGCAAGTGGGCGGAGGGCCCCGTGGGTATCCGCCCGGCCTCTGGACCCGCGGGCAGTTCCTGAAAACAGCACTCGGACCCCAGAGGCCCGGCACCGAGCAGGCCCCCGCCGAGGGCCGAGGGGCCGGGATGGCCCGAGGCCGCCGAGAGGTCAGCCGGAGGGGCCGGGCCAGCGTGGCCTGTAGGCCTCAGGCTTCGCATCTTCTACATCAGCTGCCCTTGACCCGAGGCGATGGAGAGAAAAGTCGGGATGCCGGGCTGGAGGCGGAGCAGGGCGCCCCTTGGAAACCGCACCGAGTTTTGTTCCGCGGGGGCCCGGGAGCTTCGGCGCTGCTACCTGGGTCTGGCAGGCGCGGAGGTGCCCTATGCAAATGGTTCACTACGGAGAAAGAAATACTTCAAATGGGCCTTTGTAACCTTCTATAGAAAACCGAGGTACTCTGCATGACAAAGCACAATTAAGCTTTCTATTCAGGAGTTCTGCAGCTGGTAGCCCATTGGGAAAGTGGGAGGAAACGCGAATATATTAATAGTGTGGCAAAAGTTTTTTTGTGTGTGTGTGCGTGTCCTTTGCTGGGTCTGGGAGGGAGAGGGGCGGTGGGTGGACCCCGAGGGGAGGATGGCTCCGCCTTGAATCCTTGCCACTTGAATGGCAACGCCTCTGCCCACGTGGAAAGCTCTGCTTGTCGGGCAGCCAAGGCATCCTGACTGGTCCAGGCGACCCCCGTGGGCCGGACAGGACCGGGCAGGCCATGAGGGCACCAGCACACGGGCGAGGCGGGACGGGACGCGTGCCCCAGCCTAGCCTCTTTGTCCCGGGAAAGCTGTGCCATGACCAGGCGCCCAACTATTCTTGGTCACCCCGAAGACTCAGGGGGCAGGCAGTGCTTGCAGGAGCGCAGGAGGGATGCTGCGATGGGAAGATGTGAGAAGGGAAGAGCCGGATTTTCAGTTCAACTCCAATTTTCTCCACACTCCTCCCTCATAATTGAGATTCACTTCCCAATCATTCATTTTTACACTCGCCAGAAAGATTTTTTTTTGCTTCTTAATCTCCATTCTCTATCCTCTAGATCCATGTCCACCCTCCTCTGTCCTGCCTGGTGCCGGCAGACGCGGGCCTTTGTGGATTGTATTATTATTTCCTCTATTAAGGGAGTCACCTTCAGCTTCTTGCCTCTGGCTTCCATCCGGGTTTGGTGGATGAGTGGCACTGCAGATCACAGCCCATGCCCAGGGGAGAGAAGCGAGGTGTACTGGACTGTTTTTGGCGGTGTTCTCTAGACCCTCCTTCCCCCTGAGATCTTCTTTTCCAAGGCTCAGCTCTTAATCAGGTTCCCCGCTGTGACTTCATGGAAAAGGCTTGCAATAGTCCCTAGATGCATCAAAGTTCTTGTTGGTCCCCTCACTCAGCCTTACACACATCTCTGCAAAATAGTCACCTCCTGGAAAAGTTTCTCAGAGAACTCCAGCCCAGAGGCGTTGCCTGGTGGCTGACCAGCCATGCTATGCTTGAGTGAATTCCTTCTTATAACAGCAAGTCAGCTTGTCTCCTCGTGTTTGCTGGGGTAACTCCTTTGAGAGGAACTCCACACTCCAGGCCATTCCATTTCAGACAACTTTGACCATTAGGAACACTTCCTTGTGTTGAGTCAGAATCTTCCTTCATAATTTCTGTCATGGGCGCTGCCTAGTTCTTTCCCCAGGGGGCTTCTAGATGTCTGTCTTCTTCCCTGTCCCCATTTGTGAGGTTCTTGATGACAGTCACTGCACCCGTCATTTATACATCATCAGCATTCATCACAATGCCCAACACAAAGCAGGTACTCTGTAAATACCGGCTGAATCAATGCATCATTCTGCTTTCAGGTCTCCAGCAGTCCCTGCAATCATGGAGGTTAGAAACAGCTATATTTCATCATATATATATATATATATATATATATATATATATATATATTCATATATACATAGATGCTCACATATATATGGTAAATATATACACATATGTAGGACAAACACCTATAGATAGGATATATCCAAGGTTCTGGAATCCATCTGCATGCTATATATTTACTAGCATTATGACCTTGGGCAATTCATTTAACTTCTCTTTCATTTTCCTCATTTGTAAAATGGACATAATTGATAGTACCTTCCTTATAAGGATGTTGAGGATTAAATAAGGAAATATATGTAAAATATATAGATATTTACATAAGTTAGAGAAGTTCTAACTGAAAAAGTAACTTTTGGATAAAGACCTGAAGAGAGAGTGGGGAACTGACCATATGGCTTGCTGGGGCAAGAGAATTTCAAACAGAGGCAGCAGCAAGTGCAAAGACCTGGGTGGGAACATGCTGGAAATAGTTGGGAAACAATAAAGAGGCAGAGTGACTGGAGTAGAGTGAGTGTGTGTATGGATGGGGGAGAGGGAGGTCAGAGTGGTGATGGGTGGGTTCTGTAGGTTGTAGTAAGGACTTGAGCTTTGATTCTGGGAAACCTTTGGAGGATTTTGAGTAGAAGAGTGATATGCTTTAAGTTATGACTAATCAGGATGAATTTGGCTGCTGTGCTGAAAGAAGAAGGGACATTAAGATTCTGTTAAATTAAGCAAGGTACCAGATGATGGTGGCTTGGACCAGGATAGGGTTAATGGGAGTGGAGAGAAGCACTGAATTTTTGGTTTTGACTTGGGAGAATGGCCAGGATTTGCTGACAAACTGAATCTGAGGAGTAAGGGAAAGAAAAGGGTCAAGGATGATACCAAGGTCTTTCTCCAAGCATTTAGAAGAAAACAGATTGCCAATATAGAAGGAGCAAATTTTAGGCTCTCTTAAGCTTGAGGTGACAATTAGACATCAAAGTGAGGACATCATGAAGGCAATTTGAAAAAATAAGTTTGAAATTCTGAAGTGAGATCCAGACTGGAGAAGTAAATTAAGGCGTCATGAATATAATGATGGTCTTAAAGCCATGTGACGAAGGGGAACTCATAAAGGAGTGAGCATAGAGTAGAAAGAGAAGTCCAAGGACTAGCCCTGAAGAACTCTAAGACTCAGATTTAAAATCACAGGGTGGGGGTCCGGGGGGGAGGGAGAGGTGCTAGTGTGAAGAACTAGCAGAGAGAGAAGAGAAGCAATGAGGTGAGTTGTATAATTGGCCCAGCTTATTGCCTGCAGAGAATTTCCAAGACACCGTGCAGGGAGGGTAACCCAGACAAAGGCCAGCAGTCACCCTGAGGTAAGGAGACAGTATTCAGAAGTAGAGGAGACCAAGGTGACTAGAATTCATAGGACATAGTACCTGTGCAGTAGCAAACTGCTCAGAAAGAAAGCTGTAGAAATCTGCAGACGGTTCCCTTCAACATTTTATCTGGTTATTCATCAGTAAGGAAGAACTTACATGAGGCCAAAGAACAAACACCACAAAGGAGCAGGCTGAACAATTGACCCGCTCACATATGCCTGGTTACTAAAACAAGGTATTACCTCAGTCGTAGATGTGAGCGATCACCTCTCCTCACTTTCTTTTCTCTCATTATAGCATTCCCTTCATCTAAAACCCAGAAAGGCTTGTGTCTTCAGATGGCCACTTGACTGATTTCTCTGTGCTTATACACTGAGTGGCCAGATTATTATGATCTCTGAACGCATAATAATCTGGCCACTCAGTGTATAGCCTATATAATAAAAAGCTAATATGCAAATTGTCCCCTCGACCAGGAGTTGGACCATCAGGCAGGCCGACCAACTGCCCATGTCCCCTCCCCCTGGCCAGGCTGGCTGGACCCCACCCATGCATGAATTCATGCACCGGGCCTCTAATACACACACACACACACACACACACACACACACACACACACACACACGCAAACACACACATATACACACTGAGTGGCCAGATTATTATGCTATCAGAGATCATAATAATCTGGCCACTCAGTGTAGAATCCTTCCAAAGCCAGGAGAAGGATAGATAACATTTGGATGTATTCTTAAAACAAAAGTCAACACTCATATCTTGGGGGAAATATGAAGAAAATGGAAATGGAACCGACAAAAGTTTAACCTTTGAGGCACTTATGAACTAGAAGGTACTGAGTGGCAGGTCCTGGGCGCCCCGGGAGTTCTCAGAAGAGGAGTGGGGAGCTGCTGCCTAGCGGAAAATTGCTCAGGAATGCACAAATTAGGGTTGGTATTTGGAAACCCAATTTCTATACTTTCCATTGTTTCTCTTTTCTTATAATAACAAGTCTACCTTTCCACCTATTTTTATTTAATCAAGTTAAGACATAGTGAGTTTAATGAGTTTTGATTCTCTCAGTCAGGAAGACCCGTCAATATTTGATAGGCAAGAAAGAGGCACTAAAAGAGCCCCATTAAAATATTTTAGTCACTTTCAAAAATCCAAAGACAGGTTCTTTTTTGCAAAGCTTTATTCTCTTGTTATGAATTCCTCTTCTTTCTGAATTGTCTTTTGTGATTACTCAAAGATCAAGCAGCTCGTACAATGTACACGAGCCAGTTTTATGGATCATGCAGGGTAGCCTGCTGCCTTGCCTTCATGTTGTCAAGCTGAAATTACGTTGTCAAAACTTTTTAGCTGGCTACTTATTTATGATGTAAACAGATGGTTGCTGGTGTCAAACTATTTTTGAATAGAGGATCTCTGCATATTCCTTTGGCTAAAATGACATTTTTTAAAAAGGATACACTATAGTTGAGGTCTTATCAGATACATGAAAATTTAACTTGAGTTGTGATTTTTGGCATAATAAAAAGTAAAGCAAAGTTTTTGAGAGATATGAGCTATTTCATTCTGTCAATCAATAGATACATACATGGTTAAAATAACATCATGATCTTCATAGATGTGGTTTCACTAGATGTAAAATAATACATGTACTTTATATAATTAGAAATTTGCTTTTCTGAGTTCTCCTTTTTAAGAAAACATTTTGTTTTACTTTTTCCAGCTTTATGGAGGAATAATTGACAAATTAAAATTGTGTCTATTTAAAGAATATAGCAGACATTAAATCTGTGAGCATATTTCCTGACCAACAGACCAAAAAAAACCAGAAAGATAATCAACCAAACCATATTAGTGGGCATCTTGTGGTTGCCTTCTTAGCATCTATTGGGGTTCTTCCCTCCTCCTGATAGCACCTAGACTTTGGGGAACCCACTCTTCCCTGTTGGAGTAGTCATTTGCTTTGGGTGGTGTGGACCCTCCTGCTAGCTCTAAAAGTAGGCTTCAATTGCATAAACCCATTGATGAGGTTTTGTTTTTTTTAAATGTATTTTTATTGATTTCAGAGAGGAAGGGAGAGGGAGAGAGAGATAGAAACATCAATGATGAGAGAGAATCATTGATTAGCTGCTTCCTGCACGTCCCCTACAGGGGATCGAGCCCACAACCTGGGCATGTGCCCTTGACCAGAATTGAACCTGGGACCCTTCAGTCTGCAAGCTGATGCTCTATCCACTGAGCCAAACCGGTTAGGGCTTGATGAGTTTGTTTGAGAGTTCAAGGAAATCCCTAGTAAATAGAACCTCTTCCTGGCCTAGGTTCTAAACAACTTGAAAGATAAAGCAAAGAGTAAATATGAAGGTCCCAAAGAGCACCTTATTGTCATTGAGGCCAAGATAGGGCATGTGGCTCAGATTTGTTAATAAAGTGGACTTACTAATACTCAACACCAAATTATGCAGATTTAAGCACCCATCATAGGCTCCCAAAGGAAGGGCAGAGCTGAACAGAGCATTCTGTTAGTCTTTACAAAATTGCCATATCAGATGAGAGGCTGGAGTAACAGTAACTGAGTAACATTAGGAATGGGAAAGAAGCATTCTTCATAACCAACACCATCTTGCCACAATGGGATGGCTTGTAACCCATGCCTAGGCCAATCAGTCATTGAAAAATTTCCTAGCCTCAGAGACTGATTAGGATTGCACCAATCAGAATGAAGTGCAAGTGTTCAATACTGGGAAGGGGCCTTTGAGAGGACCTCTTGTAATAATCACTTTGCTTCCATGAGGGAAGTCAGCCTGAGAATGAAGCTGATGTGGAGGAGATCAGACCTGCGAAAATCAGGGAAATACAGAGTTTGAGTCTAATCAAAATTAGTCTGAAATATTCCCCAGGCTTTTTCAGTTAAATGAGCCAATAAATTCTCTTTATTTTTTAAGCCAGTTTGAATTAGATTTTCTGTTAGTATAACCAAAATTATCCCAATCGATACTTGTATATCACTTTTCTTTTAAAACTGGACACAAATCTTATAATTTCTAAGGGTTTTATAATTGACAAGAGGCCTGATGCACGAAGATTCATGCAAGAATGGGCCTTCCTTCCCCTGGCTGCTGGCACTGCCTTCGCTCCGGCCGGAGCTGCCTTTCTGCCTTTGCTCCGGCCCAAAGTCGCCTTTCCGCCTTTCCACGCTGCCCAGAGGTCCGGAGCTGCTGGGGTGGTGCAGAATGCCTGTGTTGTCACCGTGGTGATGCAAGCATCCCGCTCCCAGCCACTCGGTGCCTGAGTATGCAAATTAACCCACCATCTTTGTTGGGTTAATTTGCGTACTCACTCCTGATAGGCTGGTGGGCAATGTGAAGGTACAATTTGCATCTTTCTCTTTTATTAGTGTAGATTCTCTGTATATTTATATTGTAGCTGTCTCCTGACAGTTTTAAATTACTGTAGACTATATAATTTTTATATACTAAATTTTGTATAATTTTCTGTATAATGTAATTTTGCACTTAGTTACAACTTATTAGTGTTTTCATAGTATATTTTTTCATTCTTTTTTTCTTTCAATCTATTTGTGTCTTTATGTTTATACTGTGTTTTATAAACAACATTTAGTTGAGTCTTATCCTTAAAATCTAGTGCAATAATTTCTATTGGAGTGTTATGCCATTTATATTAAACTAGAGGCCTGATGCACGAAAATTCGTGCAAGAATGGGCCTTCCTTCCCCTGGCTGCCGGCACCGCCTTCCCTCAGCTCAGGCCCGGAGCCACCTTTCTGCCTTCGCTCTGCCCGGAGCCGCCTTTCTGCCTTCCCACGCTGCCCAAAGGCCCAGAGCTGCTGGGGCGGTGCGGAACGCCTGTGTCCCGCCCCACCCCCAGCGACTCAGCACCTGCATATGCAAATTAACCCACCAGCTTTGTTGGGTTAATTTGCATACTCACTCCTGATTGGCTGGTGGGCGTTGCGAAAGTGCGGTCAATTTGCATCTTTCTCATTTTTAAGTGTAGACTAGAGGCCCAATGCACGAAATTCTTGCACTGGGGGTGGGGGGCCTCAGACAGGCCTGTGCCCTCTCGTAGTCCGGGAGCCCTCAGGGGATGTCCAACTGACTGTTTAGGCCCGCTCCCTGTGGGGAGCGGACCTAAGCCGGCAATCAGATATCCTTAGCGCTGTTGTGGAAGCGGGAGAAACTCCCACCACCACCGCTGCGCTTGCCAGCTATGAGCCTGGCTTCTGGCTGAGCGGTGCTCCCCCTGTGGAAGTGCACTGACCACCAGGGGCAGCTTCTGTGTTGAGCATCTGCCTCCTGGTGGTCAGTGTGCGTCATAGCGGACCAGTTGTTCTGCCGTTCAGTTGATTTGCATATTAGCCTTTTATTATATAGGATTAGCTGCTGGTATGGTTGGTTCAATGGTTGCTATTTTTTAATATATCATCTGTTCTTTATTTCTGTGTTTTTCCTTTCCTGACTTTTAAATAAAATTAACTAAATATTATTTAATATTCCATTTTTCCCCTATTGGCTTTCTAGTAATACCTCTTGGTGTTCTTTTGAGTGGCTATTAGTCTAAAGATTGCAATATGCATTCTGAATTTATCCTTATTATACCATTTCATAAATAGTATGAGAAACTTACTATAGTATAGTTCCATTTATTACCCTTCTGCTAGTATTGTTATATATTTTTTCTCCTCTATTATAATACATTGCCATTATATTTGCTAGTAATAATCTTCAAAAGAAAATGTTTTAAAAGAGCATTTTATGTTTGTTCACATCTCTACTCTTCCAAGGATTCCTGTGGATCCAGACTTCCAATTGGCATCATTTCTCTTCGGCCTGAAAAACTTAATTTAGTATCTCTCCATAGTTCAGGTCTTCAAGGGACATATTCTCTGTTCCTGTTTTTATTTTGCTTTCATTTCTAAAGGATATTTTCACAAGGTGTAGAATTCTAGCTTGACAGGTTTATTTCCAGATGTCATTCTATTGTTTTCTGGCTTCCATATTTTTTTTGATGAGAAGTCAACCAACATTTTTATTTTTGTCATTCTAAATATAATTGTCCCCTTTCCCAAATCTGGCTGCTTTTAATATATCTCTATGTATAGTTTCATAGTTTTTAAAAATATTTATCGAGTTTAGTGTTTACTGAGATTCTTGAATATATGGGTTAATTTCTTTCATGAATTTTGGAAAAAGTTTGGCCATTATATCTTCAACTTTTTCTTGCCCCAATCTCTCCTCTGTTCCTAGATTCCAGCTTCCTAAGTGCTGGATTATTTAATATTGTCCCATAGGTCTCTGACTCTTCATTGGGTTTTTGTCTCTTCTTCACAATTTTATTCTTTCTTCAGTTTGGATAATTTCTATTGACTTATGTTGGGGTCACTAATTTTTTTTTCCTTGTGATATCTGTCTGCTATTAAGCTCATCCAATGAATTACTTGTTTTATTTTATTTCATTTAAAAATATATTTCTTTATTGATTTCAGAGAGGAAGGGAGAAGGAGAGAGAGATAGAAACATCAATGATGAGAGAGAATCATTAATCGGCTGCCTCCTTCACGCCCCCTACTGGGGATCAAGCCTGCAACCCAGGCATGTTCCCTTGGTCAGAATCAAACCTGGGACCCTTCAGTCCACAGGCTGATGCTCTATCCACTGAGCCAAGCCAGCTAGGGCGAATTATTTGTTTTAGATATTGTAATTTTTTTCAAGTTTTCTTTTTCAAGTTTCTGTTTGTGCTGAAATTCTCCATCTCTTTGCTCATTTTACCTATATTTTTATCTAAAATTGTTAACTATCTACAATAGTTATTTTTTAATTTTTTGACTGCTAATTCCAACACATAGGCTATCTGGGAGTCTACTTTTATTATTATTTTTCTCGGTTATGGGTCATATTTTTATACTTTTCCACATATCTTGTCATTTCTTATTTTAGATAATTTGTTTGTGTTTAGTTATAAATAATATTTATCTGTAGAAAAAACAATTCCCTTTCCTCTATCAGGAAGCTAGGTTGTGGGGCTGATCTCTTCAGTCTAATGGGAATTTAGGATTGTCATTTTAGTTAGTGTCAACCCAATTTACTTCTGGTATCAGATATCTCAAACACGATCAGATCCTTCCCTTCAGCAGGACTTTTTTGAAATCTAAGCACCAAGAAACAATACAATCTCTATGCTTTCCAATCCAGTCATCAGTTTCGTGTGCCACCAGAGTCAAGCAGGTAATTTAAATATATGAAATCATCCAGATGGGGACTATTGTGATCTGGAGGATAGAGGAAGCCACAAATGAACTCTATCCTAGTGGTACCATGCAAAGATTTGATTCTAGGTTATTGGGTCCTCTTTTTTCTTTTTCCTAAAATAATCCCAAAATTCAGATCCTTTTGTAAAATTTCCCAATATTTCATGTTTACAAATAATTCAAAATTCTTTCAAAGCATGGTACAGTCCTAACAAAATATATCTGTTAGTTTAACTCAGTCCAGGGATCACCAGTTCTCAGTCCCCAGTGTGGCCCAACTTCCTCATATTAGATAAGAAATCTAAGGTCCCAAAGTATTTAATCTTAGTTCAGCTAAAAGGACTTTCTAAAGTTAAATTTTTTTTTTAATTTTAGAAGTTAAAAATGTTTTAAATTTAGTTACCAGTTTATTATAAGGCCTTTGGATCAGAGATTTTGCAAATTGAGAAAATCTAGAAGCTGTTCATGAAATCACTTACGGCACCATCAACTTTGGAGAATAGTTATATTTAAATGTAGATTTTCCACTATGAAAACAGATATAGTAGTAGTAGTTCCAGATAATTAAGGAAATAAAATTTTAAAACCCTCCATCATACCAGTTTTTATCTATAACCATATACCAATTTTGTCGTATATTCCCTGAGAAACAACTGATTCCCCCACAAGTGACTTCTGAGGGAATGGGATCTATCTGATAATAAGATTATGGGTATGTATTCCTGGCAAGTTTTACTGTACTTCACATTGACTTCTTTTTTCATCTCTTCATACTAAAATCTTATATGCTATTTATAGAGACCTACTTGTTTTAACTACATACTTGATTCGAATGACAAAGAAAGGACCATTACTATTTCTCCTGCAAATCGTTTTAATATTTCTATTTCTCTAGATGAAGTTTCTCTAAGTAAACATGACTATGGGTACTGGGGTGCTTCATTTTATAATGAAAGCCTAAAAAAAAAAATTCCTTGTCTTGTATTCCTCTTCACATACATACATGTACTTATCCTTCCTACACCACACACAGAATCACAATCCTGCAACTGAATGAAGTGAATATGTTTTATGATGTATTTATTTTTCTCTCCAAACTCTGAGAGAAAAACTGGCTAGAAGCCCATGGCCATTAAGAACTCATTGCTTGCCAAGCAGCTACTGTTATTTGTTCAAAACACATTCATAGAATTGCCACTGCAACAACTTGGAAAGTAATTTAAAATCACACCATCATTTTCCATCCTCCAGCAACTTTACATTTCAATGCCTCACTGAACATTTCAGGAATAATCAACAGGACTCAGATTTTTCTCTTTTAACTTGCAGGCTACAAGTTTGAATGGTAGAGATGTAATGTCTTGGGAGGTTTGGCTAAATTCCTTTTTCTTCTGCTGCTCCTAAGTGTAGGCATTTTCTAACTTTCCCCTCTTTCTTGTTTTTCTTTCTTTTTACAAAAAAAAATTTCTATTGATTTCAGAGAGGAAGGGAGAGGAAGGGATAGAAACATAAATGATGAGAGAGAATCATTGATCAGCTGCCTCCTGCACGCCCCGATTAAGCCTGAAACCTGGGGCATGTGCCTTGACCGGGAATGAACCATGACCTCCTGATTCATAGGTTGTCTCTCAACCACTAAGCAACACCCACCGGGCTCTGTCTTGTTTTTCACTTTTTCTTCAGAGCTCTCACTTCTTCCATCAGATCAGTGCAGGATAATTTGCATCTCTAACATCTTTTTGTGAATGTGGTAAAATAACACAACATCAAATTTACCACATCAACCATTTTTAAATGTGTAGGTCAGTGGCATTAAGTACATTCATATTGTTGTGCAACCATCACCACCATCCATCTCCAGAAACAATAATTCTCCATTCCTCCCTCCACACAGCCCTTGCAACCACCATTCTATTCTCTTATGAATTTGACTCCTTTGGAACCTCATGTAGCATTTGTCCTTTTTTTTTTTTTTAAATCAATACAAAAGTTTATTTAACAAAAGTTCAATGTGAAAATGGACAGGACTCTATTTTTATATTGTAGTAAAACAGGTGCTGTGGAGAGGGGACATGTGGAAGCAGTTGATTTCTCTGGTCACTACAGCCATTCTTTATACTCGTTTGAAGGCTTCTAACATGATGATACTATTCCCTCGTATCACCACCATTCCAATGTTGTTCTGTTGCCCACCAGTTGCCATCTCCACACATTCATCTATCACAAGATTCATAAAGGTATCAAATCCCCGTAATATTCCCTGGACATGTCTGCCACCATTTAATTTCAATGATAACTTCTTGTCCATAAATTTTTTTAACTCATGAGGGTGAGCTTTGCTCATGGTGTCCAAGTGAGCTCAAAGATACTTCCAAATGGAATTCGGGGCCTCTCTGGCGCTCCCTCAGTAGGCCTGGCGTTTTTCAGTATTTGTCCTTTTGCGACTCACTTATTTGACATAATGTCATCAAGGTTCATCCATGTTGTAGCATGCGTCAGAATTTCATTCCTTTTAAAGGCTAAATAATATGCCATTGTATGTATATACTACCTTTTATTTACCTGTTCATCCATTGATGGGCATTTGGATTGTTTGTGACTAATGCTCCTATAAACATGGGTGTAAACTATCTGTTCTAGAGAACCGTGGCCTCAGTGCCATCTCCACATTTCCAACTGTTGCTGGACACATTCACTTAGCTGTGCTATGGCTGATCACTCCTTCCAAAGGAAACTCCATGACCACAGCAACCCAGGCTTAACATATACAATATAATCTTTTATTTTTTATCCATTTTTAGCATCACTACCTAAACTTAGGCCCTTGCTATTTTTATCTCTAATTAGTTAATTAATGAATTCCATTAAGCATGCTGTGTGTTTCCTGCCCCAGCATCTTAGCTATGCCATTCTCTACACCTGGAGAGCTCTTCACCTCTCCACCTTTCACCATCCCCCCTTGACACCTTCATGTGCACTCCAACCCACACTAACTTCTCCCTTTCCTGGATCTCTTTAGCAATTATTATAAACTAGAGGCCCAGTGCATGAAATTCATGCACGGGGGTGTGTATGTCCCTCAGCCCAGCCTCCACCCTCTCCAATCTGGGACCCCTCTCACAATCCAGGATTGCTGGCTCCCAACCACTCTCCTGCCTGCCTACCTGATTGCCCCTAACCACTTCTTCCTGCCAGCATGATTACCCCCTAACCACTCCCCTGCCAGCCTGATCGATGCCTAACTGCTCCCCTACCAGCCCGATTGCCCCTAACTGCCCTCCCCTGCCAGCCTGGTCACCCCTAAATGCCCTTCCCTGCTGGCCTGGTCACCCCTAACTTCCCTCCCCTGCAGGCCTGGTCACCCCCAACTGCCCTCCCCTGCAGGCCTGGTACCCCCCCAACTGCCCTCCCTTGCAGGCCTGATCCCTCCCAACTGCCCTCCCCTGCCGGCCATCTTGTGGTGGCCATCTTGTGTGTTGGAGTAATGGTCAATTTGCATATTACCTCTTTATTATATAGGATCACTTTTAGTCCTTAGTAATTAATTGTCTTGGAATTACTTATCCACTCCTCTGTGTCTTAGTTCCATAACTGGAGTGTACATCTTGTATTTTAGTTGTAACACCAGTTTGTTCCTGGGAGCATGACTATGAAGCATTTCTTTTTTCTTTTCTTTTTAAATATATTTTATTGATTTTTTACAGAGAGGAAGGGAGAGAGATAGAGAGTTAGAAACATCAATGAGAGAGAAACATCAACCAGCTGCCTCCTGCACACACCCCACTGGGGATGTGCCCGCAACCAAGGTACATGCCCTTGACCGGAATCGAAACTGGGACCCTTCAGTCCGCAGGCCGATGCTCTATCCACTGAGCCAAACCGGTTATGGCTATGAAGCATTTCTAACGCTTTCATTTTCTGGATTGTACATCTTGGAAGGTAAAGACTGCATCATTTACTTATACTTTCTTCGGTGACTGAGTATTTACTGAGTTTTTACTGTTTTATCCCTGAGCTAGGGTTACAAACTGGCATGGGGCATGCTCCCTCCTTTTAAACTATTCCCATTTTAATGGGGATGTAGCACTAGAGCACATCATTATAATGCAGTATGAAAATGGTTTCAGAGGAGCCCTGGACAGGGCTAACTTTACCTAGGGGAACTGAAGAGGGCGTATGTATCTTGACATTTCCGCATTGACAAATGGCCCACTGAAAATCACAGAAGTTCCTTGTATGTGATAATTCATGGTTTTCACAATTGATTTTTCTGTCTCTATAGAGAAGCCATTAGCCTTTTCATGCATTTGCCTGCAGGATCCACACATATGTTTTAAACTACTAATTGTTGGGAAAAATAGTCTGGGCCTCAGGAATTAGAATGACAACCCTCACTCCCAATTCCACTTTATGAGGAATACATATAACTGCTCCTCCCTCAAAGACAATGCCCCAGGGTCAAGGAAGTGTCCAGAAGCCTGGATAATTGATTTGGAGAGTGCAGATGGCACTCATTTCTCAAGAGAAGGCATGGTAAAAATTTGAGAGATTATGTCATTTTCGATGATGGTGGGAAACGGATAAAGAACTATCTTCACTTCTCTTGTCATGAAGCCCATATCCAAAAAGCCTGACCAATACAGCTGATTTAATGGGTTAAAGAAGGGAAAACCTTTTCTTGCCTCTGATAGGCCAGCCTTAGTTAAAGGTCTACACTGGGAGCTGAGAATGTAGTCAACACACCCATCTCAGCGGCAGAGGCTGAAAGTGATGGGGGAGGGGGTAATATTTCCAAAGAGAAAAGAGCAACACCATCACTCCCAGAAGAATGAATGAGTGCCTAGCAGGCTAAAAGAACCAACATTCACTTTCTCTCACAGTATAAAACTTTTCATTCTGTATAATAAGGGAAGGGGGACTGGACAGGCAGAGAGGACCAAGCCAGCATTGTCTTGTTCTAAGGATTGATTGGACCAACTATTATATCTACTGTCCACTTCTCCGGTTATCTTCATCGTATCACAAGTTAGAATTCTTACAAACCCCTAGAAAAGCTGCTCCTTACAATGAGTATACAGAATTTTAGTACACTATTGTTTAAATGTTGAAAAGGGTTTCTTTCTTTTTCTCTCGTTGCATGTTGGCTTTAAACAGTGTGCAATTTTGCTGTATTTATAATCATTATGTATTTTGTTTGGGGCGAATGCATGTTGTCATCAAAGCTTTTCACACAACTAGAGGAATGATCATCTTCACTATCAATATCCCAGTACAGCCTGCCTTTCTCCCCCCGAGAATATTTAAAATAGGTTGCAAAACTCAGATGTATAGCAATTGAAGGGAAAACTAAAACCAATTTAATTTTCTTAATCAAGAAGTAATTAATTTGTACATGGCAACATTAGAGTACCATAAAAAAGACTCCGTGCATTCCTTTCACTTTCCCTTTCACAAAGTCACTATTAAATCTCGCCTTGTTTGTGGTATAACCATGCAGAGCTTGTGCATCAAGTGACAGTAAACTAATGCAAAGACTTTCCTCATGAATAGGAGAAATGATTTTTTTTTTAATTTCAAGGAAACTGTATTTAAAATGCAATTTTTGAAAAATATAATAAAGCCAAATATAAATATTGTGAACAGATGTTTCTTAAGAAGTTTCTGAAGTGAATAGTCACCATCTGGAACCATTAACAATGAGAAGGTAAGCAAGCACCTGTTTCCTTTCTTTAAAAAGATTTCATCTCTGTATCAAATTATAAACAAGTACAGCAGTTTCCATAAAAATGCAATATCCTAGTTACCAAACTATTTAGAAAAATATTGATAAGAATATAGATGGTTTAGAAAAGTGTGCTTCTAAAAAGTTTAATCTGTTTTCAGATTTCTTTGCTTACTCATAATTTTTTAAAGATCAAACTCTTCAAAGTGGGAGCATGTTCTGCATTTTCACAGACGTGCACAAAACCTGAATGGACACTAGCACTGCCACCACCAAGGCGTCTATTTGCCCATTGCCACATTTTAGGTGCTGCACAATATGAGTTGAACCTATAAGCCTGGCAGCCTTGAGAACTTGATTGCATTAGTGGCCTCAGTGAATATTCTGTATCCACACCCTTTGTAATATGGTTTTGCAGCAATTTGCACCAAGAGGCAGAGACTTCTGCTTCATCCTTTAAATCAGGGCTAAACTAGTGACTTGATTTAGCCAATAGAATGCAGAATAAGGGACAGCATCCCGTTCTAAGCCTAGCAGATGTTTTGCACACTTTCATTCTTTCTTGTGGGACCCTGCTACAGACATGTAAATAAGCGTGGGCCAGCCTGCAGGAGGACGAGAGACCCCATGGAGGAAAGGCCAGTTATGTCTGTGAAGTCCTCCTAAAGCAGCTTACAGCCAACCAACTCCCCACCATGTGAGAGAGCCAGCCCAGATCAGGTTCTTAGCCTTTGCCTGTAGCAGGAGGGTTTTGATTTCTTGATGCCTAATGATTGACATTGGGTAATGCAAGCTGTTAAAAGATTTAAAGAACTTCTGACTGCTGCCTTTTTATCTCCTTGAAATACAGGGAGGTAGATACAGTTAAAAAAAGAAGGAGATGATGGGATTTACAGGTATATTTCCTTATGCAGGTTGGAGGTTCTAAATAAATGAAACAGAAAAAACATTGAGTGAGTATAAGGATATGGTTATCTTACCGAAGGACATAATATATTTTTAATAATTTCATCATTTTAATATAATTACAAATTAGGCTAATCTCTTGGTTGAAACCCACCCTTCTTACAAGCGAATTCTTTTTTATTGAATTTATTGGGGTGACATCTCTATATATAAAAGCCTAAGTGACCAAACAACCAAATGACCAAACAACTGAACAACCAGTTGCTATGACATGCACTGACCACCGGGGGGCAGATGCTCAGTGCAGGAGCTGCCCCCTGGTGGTCAGTGCGCTCCCACAGCAGGAGCACCACTCAGCTGACTGACAGGCACCAGATGCGGAGCTCACAGCTGGCAAGCATAGCTGCGGTGGCAGCACGAGCCTCTCCCGCCTCTGCGAGGCGGCAGCAGGTGTAGTGGGGCCAGGATGAGCAGGAGCAGTGTGGTGCCTGGTTCCACACTACATCCCATGGGAGATGTTGGACTGCCAATTTCAGAGATTGGGGATCCCAGCCTGCAGGGATCAGGCTGAAGCCAGCAGTCCGACATCCCTCGAGGGGTCCCAGATTACAAGAGGAAGCAGGCCAGGCTGAGGGACCCACTAGTGCATGAATTCATGCACCAGGCCTCTAGTTGGTTAATAAAAACAAATGAATTCTTGTTTCAACAGTTGGTTCCACATATTATATGCTCTTTTAAAATAAGTCAGTCTGAAAAAGATAAGTATCACATGATCTCACTCATGTGGAATCTAATGAACAAAATAAACTGATGAACAAAATAGATCCAGAGACATAGAAGCATGGAACAGACTGACGAATCTCAGAGGGAGGTCAGGGTGGGTGAGTAGGGAGAGATTAACCAAAAAACTTATGTGCATATATGCATAACCCATGGACACAGACAATAGTGTAGTGAAGGCCTGGAGGTGTAGGGTGTGCGGGTGTAGGGTGAAGGGCATCAGTGGGGGAAGGGTACATCTGTAATCTGTAATACTTTCAACAATAAAGATAATTTTTAAAAAAATATTCAATTAATTAATGTATAAATTAATTCTACTTATTTCCTGGCTAATTTATCTTCATTATATTAGTTTTACTGTAAGTGAATTAATTGGACTGTATTAACTCCATTAGCAGATTGATCTGATAGCTTTTGACACTGGGTTTCAAAGAATAAAGCAATCAAAAGTTATTTTTCATATTTGTGATGATCATTTATTGGTGACCTCCCTGGCATCAATCTTCCACTTTTTCCTTTATCCATACTCCTAAATTTATTTTCTTCAGTCATGTGATTTGGGTGGGAATAATCTAACTCCAAATTCCAGGTATGGGCTCTAATTGGCTTATGTCCCATGGCCACTTATGTTGGTTCTGGAGTGAAGCACACACAATCAAAGCTAACGAGATGCAAGGAGATGTTTGCTGGAATTCTGATGTGGAGAAGCCTGCCTGTTTCCCTGCATGGTATGAGATATGGAATTGTGGAAGTCATTTTTCTGTAAGGAGAGGAGACTCTAGAGTTGCCAGAAGGCCACAAAATAGAGCCAAAGGTGAAGCCAAACCATGGAGAGCAGATAAAAGACATGCGTCTTCGGAAACATTGTTTGACTTGCTGAAAAAAACCTTGTCTGAAGTTGATTTTGCCTCTTGAGTTTTCATTGATGTGACTAACAAATCCCTGTTATTATTTAAGGCAACTGAGTTGTTTTACCTTCACTTGAAACTGAAAGACACTGACTGATACACCCTCTATCTCTTATTTTCTTGCTTTGCTTCAAGCACCCAGTTCAGTCCCTTTTCCTCTTGCCTGGCCTTTCGCAATAGCCTCTTAACTACCTTCCTTCTCCCAGTCCATGCTGCTCTGATCTTTGCTTTGTTACAGGGTTAATATTTCTTAGTTACACCTATGATCATACCTCCTTGCTCAAAACACTTCAATGACTCCTCAATGCCTACTGCATTAAAAAACAAATATCTCCTTTTGACATGCCAGGCCCACCTCAGTATGCCCAACTGTCCTCCTTAAAGCTTCCTGTGGCCTCCATTCCGTGCTGGTAGGTACAGAAGACCTTTTCTAATCTGTTCCTTATTTGACAGATCCGTAGTGTTTAACATTAGTAACTGCTCTGGTTTGTGTGATGCAGCAGTCTCTTTTTTAAGTCAGATCCCTCTTTACCCTGTCATCAAACATTGCGATTTTTCCAGGCTGTATTCTAGGGTTGTTGCTCTTCTCAGTTCATGCCCATGTGCTGGACTTAAAGCTCCTTTTAAATGCCAATGAATTAGAAATCTAAACCTCCAACTGAGATTGTTCCTCTAAGTTTCAAACCGCAAAATCCACTTGTTCATTGGACATCATCATCTCAGACTAGTCAGTCACCTTACACTCAAACCTGCCCTTCCTCCGGGGTTCCCACCCCCATGAGTAGTGAGAATCACCTATCAAGGCATTCAAGCCAGAAATTGGAAGTCATGTTTGGCTCCTCCATCTCCCTAATCCTTCAAATCTAATCAAACACCAAGCCCCATTAATTCTACCTGCTATACATCTCTTGACTTTGTGACTTCTCTCCATTCCCTACTGTCACCATCTAGTACCAGCCATATTCACCTATCCCCTGGCCTACTACAACAGTCTCCTAATTGGTTCCCAGGCTTCCACTCTGGCTTCCTTTCTTTTCTGCCTCCACCTGAATATTATCTTTTCAAAATACGAAAAATGTGATCATGCCACTCTCTTGTATATAACCTCTCATTGACTTCCCGATGCCCTGAGAATCAAGTCCAAATTCTTCCCATGGTCTCTAATGAGCCAGCCTCATCTTGGGGCCATTCTCCATGTTGCTTTGCTCACCACACTCTTTGTCTGTAGGCAGCACCTATACTATCTCTGCTCCAGCAATATTCTTATCCTCCTTCCTGCTGCCCAAACCCAAGTCTCCAGCTCACATACCCTTCACCAATGCCCCAGATTGTCAGCAAACCTCTCTCCACCATGTGTCTCCTCCTTTTTTTTAATGCTCATCACAATTGTATGACCCATTCAATGTTTCTCTACTTGCCTGGACCTTAAGCTCCATGAGGATGGGAACTGTCTGTTTTGTAACCTTTGATACCAAACTTTTTTTTTTCCATGGAAAATAAATACTTTGGAGAAAGAAAATTAAATCCAAAAAGCACCTTTTTGGGTGCTTACCTAAAAATTAATATGTTAATCATTTTTAAAAATTTTGTTTGTATAAACAAGGAGTTGGAAATAAATGTAAAAGGAAGGTAAATAATTTGCATAAAATAAATTTCCTAAAACATATTTTTAGCTTGTAAAATAAAGAAGTGTTTACAGATGCTTTTTCAGTTTTATTTTTTAAAATATATTTTTATCTATTTCAGAGAGAAAGGGAGAAGGAAAAGAGATAGAAACATCAATTATGAGAATCATTGATTGGCTGCCTCCTGAACACCCCCCACTGTGGATTGAGCCAGCAACCCAGGCATATGCCCTTGACTGGAACTGAACCCGGGACCCTTCAGTCCACAGGCCGACGCTCTATTCACTGAGCTAAACCAGCTAGGGCCAGATGCTTTTTAAAAAAGGATATTTAAAATCCATTATTTAGCCCTAGTGGGCCTTGACTGAAAGGTCATGGGTTCCATTCCAGTCAAGGGCACATGCCTGGGTTTCAGGCTCAATCCCCAGTAGGGGGCGTGCAGGAGGCAGCTGATTTATGATTCTCTCTTATCATTGATGTTTCTATCTCTCTCTCCCTCTCCCTTCCTCTCTAAAATCAATAAAAGTATATTTTAAAAGAACCCATATTTAAATAAGTCTCTTATAAGGCCATAAATTTGGGAAAGCAAAGAAGTAAAAATTCTCAAACCTCTCAAACATATTTCTATCTTTATACTTATTTGTTATGATGGAGGAAATTGCTGATAAATATCTTAGATGATGTAGAGAGATAATTGCTAACTACAATGTCACAAGTTGAAAATTTGAATTATAAATGATCAATTGTCATTATATGGGGTTCCTTTGGATAAGATTCTTTTGAAAGTAGTCTAAATTTTAGTTTAATGCACTTAAAAATAAAATTTATGCCACTTAGCAAAAGAAAATGTGGGCTGATTGTTTAGTTCAGCCTTTGTATTTGGGTAAATGAGTCAGAACCTTCCAGAACCTAAGCTTTTCTTAGGTGGTAAACTAAGATTCTTGGAAATCTTTATTAACTCTTTGTAACCACATGAGCATTGTTCAAAAAAGCTAAAGCTTGAAAGCTGTAGAGAAGGTGAGAGCACAAACTACAAACTGATTTTATTCTTACTCATTCAGTAAACAGTTATTCCCTATGCCCATCAGTTATCAGGGTTTTAGGATCTCTGTCAAATACAGGTGCTCAGCTTTTTAAAAATTAGAATATTATAACTGCATTTAGGGCCAAAAATATATTAACCATAATTTTAGATATTTTGTGATCTTAATGATAATAATTTATTCTATTCATAGCTCTATGCTAAGTGCCCTGTATACATTATCTTATTTAATCCTCACAACAATTCTATATGATAGGTACTACTGTTTTCTGTCTTCCTTCCTCCCTTCCCCGGGGGTGGGGGAGGTGAGGGGGGGAAATACTATTACTTTCTATCCCCTTTGTACAGTGGAGGCAACTGTGGCTCAGAGAAGTTAAGTAACTCACCCACAGTCACACAGATAGGGGGAGCTAGAACAACACAGCATGTTTTCTGACTCCAAAGTCAGTAGAGTTAGCCACAGTGGCGCACTCCCACTGTCAGATTATGAATTTGCATGTTCCTGTTCTGGTCAGGCAGGTGGCAATGATGCTAGCAATTTCCAATTACATAATAATGAAAAGTTTAATTTGATACCATATTTAATTTTTCTAATTTCTCACGAGAAATATTTTTCCTCCTGAAGAGTTTTAGCAAACAAAAACATTTCTTTCGTCTAGGAAATGAAAGGCCCTCGCTTATCTCAGGACAATTAATGGTTATCAGTATTGGTTTGACTTCCAAATACTTCTATTGTAACATAATTTAAATTCTATCTATGTAGATGAGCCCTGCCTATCTCCCTATACTGGAAGCCCGGAAATCAGTCTGATGGGAAGGGCTGCCCAGAATTCAGAATGCAGGCGGGCAGTAGGGACAAGAATTGCCCTAAGGAAGATGAACTAGACATACACGTTAAATATGGGAAAGTTCCCCCCCCCAAAAAAAAAATAAAAATAAATGCAGCTAACCATCGACTTGGAAAGGCTGGAGTCCAACTCACTAAAACAATTATCGAGCACCCATCCTCTGCCAGGAGCTGTGCTCCCCACTTTCATCTGGTTTTTCATCTTCTTGCTACTCCCCACCCCACCCCCACTCCAAGCCGCCTGTGCTGGTCAGAGTCTGAGGTTCTGCTGAAACATACATGCATCTCACTTTTCCCTGCCTCTACCCTGAGACACATCATAGGCCCCTACTGGCAGTGGAAAGGGCTGCAGCCAGGCCAGTCCCTAAGCCCAGCTCTCTGCAGCAGGCCCTTAAACGGGTTTACATCACCCCACCCCACCTCTCTGCCTGCTCCCTGGCCTGTTGTCACCCAGATTATGCTTCAGGACAGAAGTGGTTGAGGGCAGAGGCCCAGCAAGAAAATTCCTAAACAGCAGATAGGAGAAATCGTAAAAGCAGTGAGTGCTTAGAATTTACGACCTGCCAGTACACTACCTTGGTAACCTCCAGGCCACGCAAGGTAACATTACTGCAAGTCACAGCCGAAGACACTGAAACTGAGAGGCTGTGACATCATGGTCACAAAGGCAGTGCAGAACTGGGGTTTAAAGCCTAAAGCAGGCGTCCTCAAATTGCGGCCTGCGGGCCACATGCGGGTGTTTTTGCCGTTTTGTTTTTTTACTTCAAAATATGTGCAGTGTGCATAGGAATTTGTTCATAGTTTTTTTAAAACTATAGTCCGGCCCTCCAACGGACTGAGGGACAGTGAACTGGCCCCCTGTTTAAAAAGTTGGAGGATCCCTGGCCTAAAGTGTCTGATTTGAATCCAAGTCTCTACTGCAGGCCTGCGAGATGTGTCTGGAGGCAGGGATCCGGAACTCACTGCCTGCTAGAGTCCCAGGATTCCTCAGCTCCAGGCCAGCATGTGAGGGTGTGACGATCATGGGACATTGCCCTTTGCTTTCAGGTGAATATCCGTAGTCTCGCTTTTTCTGGGACTGGAGCCCAACAAGTGTTCCCGCTCTTGGTTGCATTTTCTAATCTCTTCTCCTTGTTTCACAGGTTTAAATTTATTTTATCTTGGAAAATATCAAGACCTTGCTAACGGCCTTCAAATACCCACCTTTTCTTTCTGTTCTTTGTTGCCCAGTCTCTTAAAAGTGGTCTACATCAGGGAGGGAGGAGGGAGGAGTTATTGTTTAATGGGTAAGAGTGTCCATTTTTATAGGACAAAAGCTGTGGCGATGGATGGTGATGATGGCAGCATAACATTATGAATGTATTTAATTCCACTGAACTGTACACCGAAAAAACGGTTAAGATGATAAATTTTATGTTATGTGTATTTTATTTTTTTGAATATATTTTTTATTGAGTTTAGTGAGGAAGGGAGAGAGAGAGAGAGAGAGAGAGAGAGAGAGAGAGAGAGAGAGAGAAACATAAATGATGAGACAGAATCATTGATAGGCTGCCTCCTCCATGCCCCACACTGGGGATTGAGCCCGCAACCCCGGCCTGTGCCCTGACTGGGAATCAAACTGTCACCTCCTGGTTCATAGATCGCCACTCAACCACTGAGCCACACTGGCTGGGCTCAGTAGTTATTATCTGTATTTTAACCACAATAAAACAAATTGGAAAAAAGTGGTGTATACCACTGCCCCTGCTTGGATGAACAGCTGCCCTAGCTCTCCAGGACAGAGGAGTTTCCAGAGAGGCGGGGACGTTCAGTGCTACAACGGAAACAATCTAAAAAAAAGAAAAGAAACCAGAAACAATCGTACATCCTTATTTCTCCCTCACTGTGGGGCATGTTCACATTTAGAGTTAGGAATCTGCCTTTCTCCACCCACTGACACAGACATAACAACTAACCCAGTGATCTTTCTTCAATTCTGCAGCATTTGACTGGTGAATTTCTCCTTCTGGATATTTCTTTATCCTCAGTAGATGACAGTCTATGATTTCCTTTCTCCTAACAGCTCCTTCTCCATCTCCTTCACGAACTCCTGGTTCTATTGCCAAATTTTGTTCTCAGACCACACAAGGTCAGGCAGGTGTGGGTTCAAGTTCTAGTTCTTTACCTGTGAGCTCCTTGAGCATGAAGAGTTATTTAATGCCCCCCATGCTTAGCTTGTTTAATCCCCCTGAATCTGTAATATAGGGTTAATGATTCCTATGTACAGTGTACTGTGGGGACTAGGAAGGAATATTTAGAACATTTAAGATAGTTCTTGGCAGAAAGTAAGTCCTCAATAAAAGAAAGTTATTGTTACAACTTCATCTTTTAGGTTTTTTATTTCTTTTTCAAGATAAAATATTACTTTGTCATTTCTATTTAGCCTCAAGTTTCTTTCTAGCTCCATGACCATATTCCAATTGCCACCTTGACCAGGCTGTCTTCCAGCTCTATCCATTCAAAATATCTAAGACCAAAGCCACCATAATCCCCTCCAACCAGCTCTCAGGGTGTCTTTTTTTGTTTCTAGGATTCCCTGGCATCCAGGTTCAAACACTCCAGGCTGTCTTTGACTCACTCTTCTCTCTCCTCACTCATGGTGGTCAAATCAGCCCCAAATCTGATCAATTCTATCTGAAGCACATTCCTCGTGTCCCTCCTCTCCTTTTGATCCCTAGTGTCACAGCTGGGACTGCTGCCTCGCATCTCATCTCTGCATTTAGTTGTCATGTCTCTTTAATCTACTCCTTTATGGAACAGTTCCTTGGTCTTTTGTTGACTTTTATGACCCTGTGGCTTTTGAAGATTTCAGGTCAGTTATTTTGTAGAATGTCCTTCAATTTGGGTTTTCTTGATGTTTCCTTGTGATTAGAGTCACATTGTACATCTTTGGCAGAAGTATCACAAAAGTAATGTGTTCTTCTCATTATACTGTATATCAGATGGTGACAATTTCAATTTGCCCCATTAAAGGTACCCCTGTAAAGGTACTCTCCTCTCCTTCATAATGAATAGCTATGGCAATATCCCATTCCTCTTTAAACTCTCTACTTACTCATTTACTTATTTACATCTGTATGGGCTCATGATTTCTATTTTATTAAATAGGTTATAATTTGCTACTGTTGCTATTTAATTTTATGTTCACATCCTGTCTGTATTGGCCAATGGGAGCGCCTCAAGCTCACCTTTGTGTCCTTTGACAGGTGCTCATCAGTCCATTGACAGGTGCTCATCATTGTTTGAGCACTTTCTTGGTGTCTGGCATAAGGTGTTTCAAGCTGCTCTTGTACTTCCTTAGTCCTAGCTCTAGACTCAGCCAATCCTCCAAGGAGCCCTCATTTCTTTTGGTGGAGAATAGTATTTAGAAGTCAATATTTGAGCAGTAAGTTTGTTCAGTAGGGGACAGAGCTAGGGAATATACAAAGACATACATTTACCTCAATATTTCTTTTTTGTTGACATATATATATGGAAAACCATACATTTTTACCTACACGAATTCCAGTCTAACACCACAGAATTTATTCTAGTTCTCTCCCTTTCCATAAAAACCTGATTCCTATGATCCTTATTATATTTTTAATTTGATCAATTGTGGAAACATAGTTAATCTCTCATTTCTTCCATCACCTTTTCCCCTACAAAGAAGCCTTCCTCTTCTGTTTGGGCTCTGACTCCCGATGCCAGAGGCTGCCCATCTGCATGGACACCCTCCTCTCCCCTCCTGGGCTTTGACATCCCATACCCTCCCCTTCACGTGGATGTCCCATGTCTCCATTGTGCTCCAGCTTTGCCTCCCCAAGCTGGGCCACCGTGGCTCCCTCTCCCCCTAGTCATGGAGGCCTACCGTGCTCCATCTACCTAAAAGGGAAGAAGAGGGGAATGGTGGGGAGGGACGGAAAGAAAAATACAGGAGAGGGGAAAGGAGGAGCAATGTGTAATGTTTTTGTTTCTAAAAAAAGACGAAGGTAAATATGGTGAAATGTTCAGATTTAATGAATCTTGGGTAATGAATAGGTATATGAGTGTTTTTTATAGTATCCTCTGTGGTTTGCTTTTCAAACTCTACACTGTTCTTTCTGGGACCCCTGTAAACAAGCTCCCTGTGGAAAAGGAGAGATAAGGACCAGATGTGATCACCACAGATGTGGCAAAGCTTTTTCTTTTTAAGTTTCCAGTCTATTACAGCCTAATACCTTTGTAAATACAAGAAAAATGAATATCTAGAACACACACACACAGATCTATAAAAGAGACCCTCTAATACAGGGGTCCTCAAACTTTTTAAACAGGGGGCCAGTTCACTGTCCCTCAGACCGTTGGAGGGCCGGACTATAGTTTAAAAAAAACTATGAACAAATTCCTATGCACAGTGCACATATCTTATTTTGAAGTAAAAAAACAAAATGGCAAAAACACCCGCATGTGGCCCGCGGGCCGTAGTTTGAGGACGCCTGCTCTAATATTTAAATCACATTCAACAGACACAGGTGGCCCTGTGAAACTGCTATCAAGGTGCCTACGTGCCTTCTACCCTCCTCTCCCGGTTGGCCAGAACAACATTGTGTGGACCAGCAGCTTCCTGGCCCGCAGTTGGAGTACCACTGCATTCTAGGCTTTTTCATGTTTGAACCGTGACATTAAAGAGTAAAATTGAAAAATAAAATGAAACCAAGAACCCCACTTCTACTGTGAAAAGTCACGGGTGTGCTCTCGCAAATGTCGGTGTGTAGCCCAGCAGGAGCGGCTCAGGTGGTTGGATGTGGCCCCTGCACCGAAAGGTTGCCGGTTGGATTGCCGGTCAGGGCACATACCTGGGATGTGGGTTCCAACCCTGATTGGAGAGTTTATAGAAGGCAACCAATCTCTCTCTCTCTCTCTCTCTCTCTCTCTCTCTCTCTCTCAGCATGTCCTTGGGTGAACATTTAAAAAATGTGGGTGTCTGGGTGAAGCCTCCAGATCACCTTTTGCAGGCCTTCATTCCACTGTCAAAATATCCTGCCAAAATAATGATGTCTGGAGACTGGCAGGGCTTCTGGGAATCTAGAGAGGGAAAGAGGGAAAGAGGAGTCCAGAGAATGAAATGGCAGCAGACAGAGCCACCAGAAAGCCTCTTAGAAAACAAGAGAACTTCTGTGAGGGGAGGAGGTGGGCAAGCCCTTGTGAAGAGATGACATGGGAGAAACTGCATCTGCGTTTCTGGAGCTTCCCTAGACAAGGCCCTATTCTTTCCAGTCTCCTTCCCAGTTCCCGAGCCTGAGTCACTTGGAGAGGCCTGGCGGCCACGCTGAAAACCCCGCCTTTGGCTCCGGGATCCGCAGACAGGCCAAATCCTTGGGCGTCTTGCCTTTTGTCATCTCTGTGGAGATCTGACAGACACTGTTGTTTCTGGGACCCCTGTAAACAAAATCCCTGTGGAAAAGGAGAGATAAGGAACAGATGTGATCACCACAATCTGAAAAACAAAACAAAGCAGAGCAGAAAGCCAAGGGCACTGCACCATTTTCTCCACCGGCCAGTAAGGACAGGGCTGAAGCCAAGTTCCTATAGAGTTTGACCTCTTGGCACGGGCGCTCTGAGTGGGCAGTGGGTGTCCCACAGCAGGAGGAACTGGGCTCTCGCCTGTGTTTCCTAGGAAGGTCTGTGTGTATAGGGAAGCCATTTTGATGTGAAAAATGTGTCAGGTTAGTGCCCTCTCCCCGGGGGCCTCAAAGATAGTTTCTGTAAGTGTCAATTTCCCAGCAAAATATTGACTAGATTTTTAAAAATATATATTTTTATTGATTTCAGAGAGGAAGGAAGAGGGAGAGAGAGATAGAAACATCAATGATGAGAGAGAATCATTGATCGGCTGCCTCCTCCAAGCCCCCCACTGGGGATCGAGCCCACAACCCGGGCATGTGCCCTTGACTGGAATCGAAGCTGGGACCCTTCAGTTCGCTGGCCGTCACTCCATCCACTGAGCCAAATTGGTTAGGGCTAGATTTTTTTTTTTTTTTAAGTACATTTAACCTGGAATTTTCCATAACAGTTGCAAGTGGTTGTTGTTGTTTTCAATGAACTCTTTAGCGCTGCCATGTGGAAAATAATTGTTTTTCATATTTCCTGTTTGAAGGCTTCAGATTGATTATCCTTCATGCTCATGGTGGCACTATCCATGGCTGACACCCTGAGAGGGGGCGCTGAGGACTTTCTAGACTCCAAGCATTCTGGGTCTGGCGTCCTTTCTCAACCCATTCCTCAGGGCATTGCTGCTTGTTCCACAGGATTGTTTTCCTTCCAGTGTATAAACTGGGGGTTTTGGCTGCATGTGCTCATTAAGAAAACCCTTGTCACTTGCCACAAGTGTAGAAAGAATGTTCCAAATGTTCCTGGAAAACTTTCAGCCGGTTTACATCCATGCTTAGGTTCTTCCTACAATTTTCTCTCTCCCCCCCCCCCTGCCCCCCCCTCAAGACTTCGGGCAGAGTTACTTATGAGGCAGAGCGATTGCACTCTTTCAGCCAGGCAGACTGGCTGGGCGTAGGTAACAGATGAAGTCATTGCTGTGGATGACTAACTGACATTGTAAAGTTCTTTGGGGATGGGCGAGGGGGGTTCCTGGGCTAGGCTCTGTGAGTGCGGCCAAGAAATAAGATTTATAACAACCCATCAAGGATTTAATACCCTTTTGCGGACATGCTCCCAAATGGAGGTTATTAAATACAGACAGGCTTATTCTAAAGCAAAGAAACTCACTGTGTGTAAAAGTAGAGCCTTTATTTCCAAACTTTTATTCAGGACAGGATATTTCCATTTACATGTAATTTTTCTGATGCTGGTTGAGCCTATTTATTCTAATTTCTAATTACAACAAAAAATATCCAACATTGAATTCCCTGGCTATGAATTCCCCGCAGTTGAGGACTTGAAATTGTTCCATGGTTTTTAAGATATTTTAATCTGTTTTTGTCTCTTCCTTCTACATTTATTTTGTGAAAGAAGCTAGCACAGGTACTAAAGTAATGGAACAGTGGAAAACTAACCCTAGTGGATCAAGGAGGATTAACTTGCATTCAAAATAATGACTCAAGAGAATGAAAAGACAAGCCACAGACTGGGAAAAATGCTTTGCAAAACACATATTTAATAAGGGACTTGTATCCAAAATATACAAAGAAATACTAAGACTCAGCAATAAAAAAGCAATCCAATAAAAAAAAATGGGCAAAAGATCTGAACAGACATGCATCTAAGAAGATAGGCAGATGGAATAAGCATATGAAAAGGTAATCAACAACTATGCCATTAGGGAATTGCAAAAGAAAACAATAATGAGATACCACTGTACACTCAGAATAGTGAAAATCCAAAACAACTGACAACATTGAATACTGACAAGGATGTAGAGTAAAAGGAACTCTCATTCATTGCTGGTGGGAATGCAAAATGGTACAGATACTTTGGGAGGTAGTTTGGCAGTTTCTTACAAAGCTAACCATAGTCATACAAAATGATCAGCAATCATGCTCCTGGGTATTTACCCAAATGGAACCTTATGGCCACCCAAATACCTGCACACAAATGTTTATAGCAGCTTTATTCATAATTATCCCAAACTGGAAACAGCCAAGATGTCTTTTGATAGGTGGATGTGATAAACTGTGGTATATCAGACAACAGACAAAAAAAATGAGCTATCAATTCATAAAAAGACATGGAGGAAATTTAATGTGTATTTCTAAGTTCAAGTCAGTCTATAAATTAGGCTACATACTTTATGATTTCAACTACATGACATTCTGGAAAAAGCAAAAGTATAGAGACAGTAAAAAGATCAGGTGTTGCCAGGCCTGGAGGTGGGGAAGGGAGAAAAGGACGAATAGGTGAAGCACAGAAGGTTTATAGGGTAGCAAAATTCTTTGATACTGTAATGGTGGATACACAATAGTGTGCATTTGTCAAAACTCATAGAGCTGTACAATAGAAAGAGTGAATCCTAACATAAATTATAACCATCCTATATAATAAAAGGCTAATATGCAAATTGTCCCCTTGACCAGGAGTTCAACCAGGGGGCGGAGCTGGCCAGCCAACTGCCCACGGCCCCTCCCTCCCACTGGCCCAGCCCAATCTGTCCTATTGGGGCAGGCAGGCCAGACCCCACCCATGCACAAATTCGTACACTGGGCCTCTAGTTGTTAATAATAACATGTCAAAACTAGTGGCCCAGTGCGTGAAATTCATGCACATTAAAAGGGAATTAATTAGAGGAAATATTTTAATATTGCTATTTGCCCTTTCTCTATAATATTGCTATTTGCCCTTTCTCTATAATAGAAGAATTGATTTGTCCCCATCTGACACTGGCCTCCCATTTAAAGTCAAGTCCTGGGTGAAGGTATCTGGCTCCTTCCTCCCTCCTGTCAGAGTCTGGGCTGGTGCAGCGTCAAGTCCCACTGGTGCTGTGAGACCCAGAGTCAAGTCCCCGCCCACCCTCACGTCTGTTGCGCATGCAGCCTCCTGGCGTAAGGGCATCACGACCACAGGCTTTTTATAATATAGGATTGGTTCATCAATTATAACAAATATACCACACTAATGCGAAATGTTAATGGCTAATGAAAGGGGAGGCTGTGTGTGTGTGTGTGTGTGTGTGTGTGTGTGTGTGTGAGAGAGAGAGAGAGAGAGAGAGAGAGAAGTGGGTACATAGGAACTTTTTATGCTATTTGCTCAGTTTTTCTGTAAACCTGAAAATATTTTAAAATATAAAGCCTATTAAGTAAAAATACCCAATATGGCCCTGGTCAGGTGGCTCAGTTGGTTAGAGTGTCGTCCCATACACCAAAAGGTTGTAGGCACATATCTAGATTGCAGGTTTGATCCCTGGTCAGGGCACATATGGGAGGCAACTGATCTCTCTCTCTCTCTCTCTCTCTCTCTCTCTCTCTCTCTCTCTCTCTCTCAAAAATCAATAAAAACATATCCTTGGGTGAGGATTTAAAAAACAAACAAACAACATGACTCAAAATGGTCACTTTTCATCATAAAGACAAACTCTGCCTTCTACAGCATCTCATTTCTGTGCTGGTTCCTTGAGGGCCCTTGTCTATCTTGTTCATTACCACATACCCATCACACGTAGTAGGTTCTCATAAAGACTACTGAATGAATATGCTCAAAAAGGTTTTACCATTAAAAGTCTGCCCTAATGTTAGTTGCACAGATAGACCTTGACCAAATGCAACCATTGTAATAGCAGTTAATACATATAGAATATTTAATGTGTGTCGGGCATTTTTCTAGACCCTTGACATGTAGTAATTAATCTCCTCCTCATAATAATCCTATGCAACAGGTGCTTATGCACAGATGAGGGAACTGGGCCATGGAGAGTTTAAGCACTTTGTCCAAGGTTATAGTACCAATAGCGATGCAGCCAGGATTTGAACCCAGAAAGTCTAGCTCCAGAGGCCACGCTCTTATGACAACTCTATGTTTAAATAGGATCGGAGAGAATAAAGAGATGTGTCAACAAATAATCTCCTCCCTTAAGGAGATTTTGAATTAGGACAGCTAGGCATGAAGACTACAAACAATAATAGAGGGCTGAGCTCTTTCCTTTGGAATGCTTGCTCAGGCCCAGCCCTAACTGACAGGTCAAGTTGGTGGTTTGTTTCTCTATGTGTCCTGGGCTGTTTTCCCACTACACACCTCACAGTCAACATTCAAGAGCTAGTAACATTACTTATTAATTGCTCCTCTGTCTCCCCACAATTAGACTCAAAATGTTTAAGGTCAGGGTTAACTTTTTATACTTCAGTCTACCAGCATGGTGGATGGTTAATAAGTATTTTTGGACTGGGTAACTGTTGGAAGGCTGACTGCTCAGTCAGAGGACAACTTTAAGTCAATATTTCAATAAAAATCAAGCTCAAAAGTTATGTGTTTGCTTTTATTAAAAAGTGTTTCGTGGCAAATTTTCACTTTATTTAGATTTTAAAAAATATATATTTTATTGATCTTTTTACAGAGAGGAAGGGAGAGGGATAGAGAGTTAGAAACATCGATGAGAAAGAAACATCAATCAGCCGCCTCCTGCACACGCCCTACTAGGGATGTGCTCACAACCAAGGTACATGCCCTTGACTGGAATCAAACCTGGAACCCTTCAGTCTGCAGGCTGACGCTCAATCCACTAAGCCAAATCTGTTAGGGCTATTTATATTTTTTAATATTTATTTTTAATTTATTTATTTGAGAGAGGAAGAGAAAGAGAGAAAAAGAGAAACATTGATTTTTTGTTCCACTAATTTATGCATTCATTGATTGAATGTGGCCTGACCAGGGATTGAACCCACAACCTTGGGGCATCGGGAAGATGTTCTATCCAACTGAGCTGCAGGGCCAGTCACTTTCTTTAGATTTGATTAACTGTGATAGTCATAGTGCTTGGTATTAGCCATATCTTTGATGGTTCATTAGAGGGCAAAGTACTTGAGTAAACAATTAACATACAGGTAGAGAAGAGCTGACCTTTGGATCCCAGAGTTCAGAGGTCAAGGGTCAGAAATCATCAGACCTAGAGAAAGTGGTCAATCTTTGGGAAATTGGAGATCTGCATTTAGCCTGATGCTGTCAGAGTCTGTGTGACTGAGACAGATCATTTAACTTCTCTGAGCCTCAGTTTTCCCATCTATTACATGAAGCTAATTCTACCTGCCCTGCCTCCTACCCAAGGTTTATGCATCAACTGAGACTTTGGTGAGTGAAAGGTTAGGATATTATAGAACTTAAAGAGAGAAGGTGGTGGGAAAGGATAGTGATGAAATACTCTGTGATTCATCCTATCTAATAAAGAGGGAATAAGCTAATTGACCCTCACACCATTGCAAAGATGGCAGTGTCCACAGCCAATAAGGAGGGAATACACTAATTGACAGTGGTGGCCATAGCCACAAGATGGCAGCACCCAATCCCCTCAGCCCCACTGGGGTGGCAGGCTTGTGGCAAGGCTGGGCCTGCCCCACGCCTGTCTCCGGAGTTCCCCAGTTCCCCAGCCCCCCAGCCACCCAGAACCGGCCCGAGGCACAGGCAAGCCTTGAATGTTGGCTGCCCAGCCGCCCAGGGCTACCCAAGGCTGAGGTAACCAGGGCTGGCCGAGGCTTGCATTGCCAGCAGTGGCAGCAGCAGAGGTGTGATGGGGCATCACCTTCCCCTGATTGCTGGGTTGCCTCCCACCCCTGAGGGCTCCTGTGCCGTGAGAGGGGCAGGCCGGCCTGAGGGACCTCCCCTCCAGTGCATGAATTTTCATGCACCGGGCCTCTAGTTTTCTTATATTCTGCACCAGAGGGTTATTGTTTCAAACAGGGCAGCATAAAACCACTCTGGTTTGCTGTTTTAGGAGATATAAGAACCTCTACAAGGGAGTTTTGATCATCTGGGTGAAGGACTGCAAAAGAATACCAAGTGAATGCCTTCTTTTCTGTAATAAATCTCTAAATAAATTTCCCTTTAATGGGTTTGAAATATTCATAATCATTCTACTGACGTGGAACTGAACCATCACAGTGAGAACTCAGTGCACGCTTGCTGCTAATGGCAGTGATTTTAATAGTAGGTCTCCTACTGGGGGAAGATGTTTAAACAAGGACTGGACCATTTTTCCACAACTCTCCTACCAGTTGATCAAATAAAGACCAACAGCTAATCAGTGCTGTCACCCATTCTGTTTCATACTTGCTGAGAGCCCTGAGAGCACTTCAGTCATTGGCAGGCAGCAGAAACAATGACCAGATCACCCAAAAAGAGGTTTTCCAAGGAAGCTCAAAGTATCTCTTACAGAATTTTAAAGGTACACTGTTGTGGCATCCTGACTGTGCTTATCTTTGGAGCCAGACATCAGCTTATAAGCGAAGGCTTTGAGAGCTAGAATTAGGATAAATTAGGAAGTGAGTGTGTGGTTGGAACAAGGATATAAACGCTGTGTCAACTCCCGTGGATGCTGCACTGGGTCCTGGCAGAGAGCCTGTCCACTGTCCAACCACCTCCATTCCTGCTTCCCATCCCCACGAGTAAGGAAGCAGCCTTGGCAGATGTGCCATAGGCGCAATCCACCAGCGTGTAGATCGCCGAGAACTGTCGGGCTCCGGGGAGACGTGACCAGCCACTTTCCCCACTGTCTCCTCAGCAAAGAGAGGTGGCACCAAAGGTCATCAGAGAAGAAAGCCTCGTTCTTAGAAACCATTTCTATGTTCAAATGTGCTCATTGTCATGAAATTCTCTGGAGCAGAAGCCCAGGTGGAGATTGAGCTTGTGTGTGTGTGTGTGTGTGTGTGTGTGTGTGTGTGTGTGTGTGTGTCCCGGCTAAGGAAACCATTTTCCAGTTTGGGGAGACAGTTTGGCCGTTAATTAAACATGAGAGTGTGGACTTAAAGCGAGATATAGGAGATAAAAGAATAAGAAGTGGGAAGAGCCTGGCCAGCTCAATGGTTAGCATTGACCTATGAACCAGGAGGCCAAGGTTTGATTCCCGATCATGGCACATGCCCGTGTTGTGGGCTCCATCTCCAGTGTGGGGCATTCAGGAGGCAGCTGATCAATGATTCTCTCTCATCATTGATGTTTCTATCTTTCTCTCCCTCTCCCTTCCTCTCTCTGAAATTAATAAAAAAATATTTTTAAAAAAAGTGGGAAGAAAATGTTTGGGGGCAAGGGTACGTCTCTGCAAGGTTTCAACTACCTGAACCCACACTGACATTGAGCTCCAGGATTGTGCCGCAGCCAGGACCAGACAGAGAGGAAACACTGTAGTGGGGACAGTGCCCAGGGTAGTAGCTGGAATAGAACCAAGGTTTGGGGTCCCTCGCTCCAAGATGCCATTATAGATTGAGAACCCATCTATTTTTGAGCCTTTGGTTAGTTTCTTCAAGGCATCCCAGATGCACCCGTGGACACTTACAGCCTCAGGAGACATTTAATGACAAGGGAAAGAGGGCTGGGAAGGGTGGAGGCTGTTTGAAACTAGTTTACCTAATCTTTCCAGGCCTCACTGTCATCATCTACAAAACAGGATAATAATAATAATTTCTACCTAATAATCTGTGGGGGGAAGGGTTAAATAAAAGAACATATCTAAAGCATCTAGCAGTGTCTCACATGTAGTAAGAGTTCCATCAATGACAGTTATTGTTTCACATGATACTTATCCTAGAATTGTTTGCAGATAGGAAGTCACTGCCATTTAGTTACAAGTAGCTTGGGAGCAGACCCTGAGTGCAGTCATCTTTGTCTGTTTTCAGGAACTGAGGGCTCCTTGAAGATAGAGACCTTTTCTTATTCTTCTAGACATTGTTCCTAGCAAAGAGCCTGGCTCCTTGGTAAACAATGTAGATGGTTACTATAGTAAATGGTAATCTATGTTTGCTGAATGAATGAGTGAGTGAGTGAGTGAATGAATGAATGAATGAATGAAAACCACACTAAAGTGAAGAGAATAGAAATCTAAGAAAGAAGAGCGATACATGTGCCTGATTTGGTGTTTTATTTTGTTTTGTTTTGCTTAAAATTAATTCTCAAATCTTCTCTGTTGGGATCTTGGCTGACATACACTTGCTGGGGTTGACTGGATTATTTAATTGCTATTTTCTGTCTCTAACTACTGTGATTATGACTCAAGTAGTGGATACATTTATGGTGCTATGTAAATAACAATTATTTTAATTACGGTTTGACCTGTACAGTATATTCTGACAACATAGCTGACTGAGCATTTGTGTATGTGCACTCTGGAGGGGGTAGGGGGGGGTCTATTATGAAGATACAAAGGAATCTCCCCTCTATGCACATGGCAATTTCAGAATTATAACATGGAGAAGTAAAATACCACTGTAATTACAGCAAGTTTGTGGAAAGAAATTGTTTTGAAGTAGTATATAATCTAAGGGCATTGTATTTAGATGATATAAAGTCTAATTCTGTTGACAATATATTGTTTTTGGTGCCAGGAAAAAATGGTAACGGCAAATTTTCAGGCTTCCTATAAGAGTATGAAAGTGCCTTGGAGATTTAAGTGTGATTAAAGCAACAACAATTAGTGTAACATGCACAGCCAAGTGCTTGGCATGTAGTAAATGCTCAGTAAGTATTAGGTATCATCACTTGGCAATAGCAAATGTCTAAGTAAGCATTCGACGTAAATGATGTGCTGTGTGCATTTAAAATGACCTCCACAAGGAACTCAAATTTAATTCTTATGGCATCTGGTAGACCCTTATGAATCACCGCAAATGTTATTATTATTATTATTTTTGCACTTTAAATGCACAAGGGATCATTTTAGACACTGGAGGGAGTGGAGAATAGACGGTTGGGGTCCATGGGTAGGACACAGAGATGAATACCATAGTGCCTGCTTTTACAATAAATAAAAGAGACAAGACACTTGTGGAATAAAAAGAGAACTCTTACTGAGCCGTACTTCATGCCAGGCTGTTCTAAGTGCTTACTCATACTAACTCATTTAATCTCCATACAGATAAGGAAAATGTAAGTAAGGTATCACAGCTAGCAAGCAGCAGACAAGATTCCAATGTAGGCTAATTGACCCAAGGGCCCACCTCCTGACCCCAACATTAAATTGCCCCCTGAAATGTGTGCAAATAGCAGTAATACAAGTATAGTCTTCAATGAGTGGTAAGAAAACCACCATGGGTACATTCCAGCCCAGGGATCGGGGAAGGCTTCTCCGAGTACTGACATTTGAGATGAGTTTGGAAAAACCAGGGGAAAGAAATGTCAAGCAAGAGAGAACAGATTCCTAGAGCCTTTGGCAGCCCCTCCCCGCCCCAATTCTGGGGTAAGCCCCTCCTCTGGACTTCTACATCAACCGCAGTCCCCTGTTGCACCCTTAGGACGTTTCCTGCCATTGTCTGTTTTGTTTTGTTTTTGTCTCTTCCCAGGTAAATATAAGCTCTTCGGGAACAGAGACCTGCCTGGACTTCTCTGTATCCTGAGCAACTGGATACTCAGTAGCCGTCAACAGGAGAGTGGGAAGTAAATTGTGGGGAATTCATACAATGGAATACTTCCCAGAAATGAGGATAAACAAACTACAACTTACAAGGGTTTACTGATATGATCTACCACCATGATTCTTTTTCTGAAATTAAATCTTTTACAAAACAAAATGACTACATTTAACTTAAAATACCATATGCCCTACAGAAATGTACATTTCTATAGTGCTAAGATATGTCGAACATGCAGCTCATTACTTGAAACATACTTTTGTGGCTAAATCAGTAGGACTATTGGGCCAAAGTAAACCTTTTAAATGCATATGCCATGGAGGATGAGTGCCTTTCAATTATCTGAGAAGTTAATATGGCATTTTAAATGAAAATGACAATAACTCCTGCTCTTGTTCTCATTTGAATATGCTGTATTTTTCTACTCTACTCACACACTGAGGATGCTTACTCTAGTCTGGAAGGAAATCTATAGCAGTGGTTGCTGGAGGGGTGCTATTTGAGGGCATAGACAACAGAGGGAAATCAGGTTACACAAGAGAGGCTGAACAAATTTAAGAAATTCACAAAATTCCCAACTTATAATAATAAATGGATTCCCCAAATTCTTGCCAGGAACACTGTTTTTCATGTTATCAAATTCTGTCCCTATTGTTATTGAAATGGTAAAATATTTGAAGCATTATTTTTTTATACAAATGTTACTGGCCTTAGGATCTGAGCCAGCTGATCCCTAATGCCTACACCACTCCCTAGGAATAACTTGAGCCCTTAGAAAAGGCCATTCCTTCTTAGAAGACTAATGTGCTTCCTGGAGATATGGAGGACTATTGGATTTTTTGAAAAGATTCATTCCTGGAGTACCCAAACCGCTCCCTCTAGGGACTAAGTCATTTCCCCCTTCTTCAGGATTAACCCTAACTCTGTCCTTTTTCAGTCAAGCTCTGCGCTGCTTGTCTAAGTGTTGCTAGTTCATCCCCCAGGCCCTCTCCATGTCCACTTCTGACCATGCTTATTCTTTTTTTTTTTTTTTAATTTTATTCCTTGATCCTTGAGAGAGGAAGGGAGAGAGAAACATCAGCTTATTGTTCTATCTTTCCATGCATTCATTGGTTGATTCCTGTATGTGCCCTGACCAGGGATCAAACCCACAACATTGGTGTATTGGGGCAATGCTGTAACCAACTGAACTAACCAGTTAGGGTCTGGTCATGTTTTTTCCATGCACCCAGGCAGAGATTCCTTCCTTCAGTGAATGTCAAAACTCCACTTTCAAAGATGATGTTAAACATTATTTTACTCATCATTTGAAATAGACTGGATTCATTCACTTTTTCCTTCAATACACATTTGATGATTACCTGGTATATGCCAAGCTCTATCTGCCAGGCACAGGACACAGAGTGGTTTATGAAGCAGACAGGCTCCCAGCCTGCAAGAACTTAACAGTCTAATAGGAGAGACGAAAAGAAGATGAAGAAGAAGACAAAGAAAACAATGAAGAAGGAGGAGGATGAGGAGAAGGAGGACAAGGACAAGAACTAGGAGAAGGAGGACAAAGAGGAGAAGTAACTTATCTCAGAACTGTGTGATTGTTTCTATGAAAGGAAGAATAGGAGGGAGCACTCACAAAGAACAAACTTTAAATCTGAGATATGAAGGGTAGGAAGGAAGGCTTGTGTAGGGGGTGGAGAGAGGATGGGATGGAGTGAAGTTTTCCATGTGAGGGAACTGTGTGCAGGTCCAGAGGTGGGAAAGACCTTGATAGGTTTTAAGAAGGAAAAGACCAGTGTAGAATGAGTGTAAGAAAAGAAAGTGATATGGGTGACATTGGAGGGGTATGCAAGGCCACATATAGGAGTTTGGGTTTTGTTTTAAATTAGATGAGAAGCCATTGAAGGATGTTAAGTAGGAAGTGACATTGGCCAGATTAATGAACAAGCATACTGACCATGAGAATGTCTGAAATGAAAAAGAAAGATAAACATCAAGAGTTGGCAAGGGCACAAAGCAAATGGAAGGCTCATACACTGCTAGTGAGAGCATAGATGGGTACAACTACTTGGAGTATGCACCCCCTACGACCCAGCAATTCCACTCCTAGCTATATTCCCAACAGAAATGC
Source organism: Cnephaeus nilssonii (assembly GCF_951640355.1). Taxonomy (NCBI): domain Eukaryota; kingdom Metazoa; phylum Chordata; class Mammalia; order Chiroptera; family Vespertilionidae; genus Cnephaeus; species Cnephaeus nilssonii. The sequence goes on along the minus strand of NC_137072.1, from coordinate 86,130,323 downwards.
ATGCATAGGCTCACCAAATGAGATTATGAATGTCAGGCATGAGAATGTTCACAACAGTATTATGCTTGATAGCTAAGAACTGGATACTCAGTAGCTATCAACAGTAGAGTGGGTAAGTAAATTGAGGGGAATTCATGCAATGGAATACTTCCCAGAAATGAGAATAAACAAACTACAACTTACAAGCAAGAACATGAATGAATTTCAATAACAAAGTGTTGAGTAAAAGGAGCCGGATACAGAAGCATGCACACTGTATGATTCTATTTCCAGAAAGCTTTAAAGCAGGCAAAACCAGTCTATGGTGTTGGACGTTAAGATAGTTGGGGCCCTTGCCAGTTTGGCTCAGTGGATAGAGCGTCGGCCTGTGGACTGAAGGGTCCCTGGCTCGATTCCAGTCAAGGGCACATGCCTGGGTTGTGGGCTCGATTCCCAGTAGGGGGCGTGCAATAGGCAGCCGATCAATGATTTTCTCTCATCATTGATGTTTCTATCTCTTTCTCCTTCTCCCTCTCTGAAATCAACTTGGTCATATAGTCATTGGGGGACCACAGTCAGATTTGCATTCTGGATGGATCCCTCTGGCGGTATTGTGAAGATTAGAGTGGGACAAGCAGTTAGGGGGCTGTGATCAGTCTGGAGGAGAGATGCTGAGGACTTCAAATAAGGCCCTGGAGGCAAGAGGGGAGGAAAGGAAAATATGGTGCAAAGAAAGATTTGGGAGATAAATCTTGAGGCCTTAGAGACTGAACAGATTCAGAGGGGGAGGAAAAAGAACGAGTCAAAGATAATGCTCCGCTTGGAGGGACCCTTGGGGTTGTGATAGCAACAATTGAGAGAATTTAGGGGAAGAAGCAAGTTTAGAGGAGTCATTTGAATTGGACCAGTTGAATCCTGACCTGGTCAGAGCCTAAATCCTGCTTCCAGGAAAATCCTCATTGTTCAAACTACATCCCTACCCTACAGGCAGGCACTTACTGTCTGATTTTGTTCTTATGCTAATGAGCTGTTTCTTAAAGACCAGATTGTAAACTTTTGGGAAATAGCTTTCTATTTCTTGTAACTTCTATGGTGTCCCTTCCTGGTCACCTAGCAAGCTCCCAGCCTTGCTCAGAAAGGTATTCCATAAGCTTTTGACTTTCGTGGCACTTATATGGTGTGAATCATAAGATTAGAAAAAGACACAGGAACAGGAAAACCTACCCTGCTCAGATTAAAGGAGGAAAAAAACATTTTACCTCCGAGCTTCTTGATTAGCAACTCTATTCTCATTCTGTTTACATGAATTATTTCTAACTGCAAACAGCATGAAGATGGCTGTGGGAGACCACTGCTGGAAGCCAAGAGGGCCCCCGTTCTTACCTTACCCGATAATGACAGCTTGGATGAGTCACCAACCTCTCCCCCTCAGTTTGCTTGGGCAAGTGGCCGAAATTGTGGCCCTTTCAGCCCTTGGCTGTGAGGGGCATTGAAGAAGCTAGCTATTCAGAAACTTTTGGAAAATGGCATGGGAATATGGGGTCATCTAAAATGAAGTGACCTGTACTTCCAGTAGTCCGTCTGGATTTTAAAGTATCAGGGTAATTGAAATATGTACATGCTGCTGGCATTTAAGCTCTGGAAGGTACTAGTATGTGCAATTATGATGTAAGGATGTGATTGTCACACAGCTTTAGAATGAAACTTGTAACACTCATGGAGAGGGCTGTGCATTTTCACCAGTCATCTTGGCAAGCCACTGTTTTAAGTAGCACCCATCAGACCCACTCTTCCTCTGTCATCCAGGTGGGGTGGGGGCAGGGAACTCTTGAGTGGCCAATTCCACTTTCTCAGGTTTTATGGGTGGCTTGAGGGAAAGCAAACAGTGCTCAGACAGGCAGATAAGATAACCACTATCTGAAGTGTGAGCCTGGAGTTTTCAGTTGTTTTTGATTAGAAATATATCTAGTCTCATTTACATGTCAGGCCAAAATTAAGTATTCAAGCACATAGCTATAGACAATTAATGTATTAAGTATGTAATGTGAATTTCTACCTGGAATAATAGACTAGTTAATACGTTAGGTATTATGTTAAACCCTATGAAGTGCTGATGTTTAGCTGGTTTTAGACTTAGAGAAACAGCAGCTACATATGCCAGAGTTGTCAAATGTCATACAGATTCTGTCACTGGGAAATTCAGGTGACCCACAGAAATCTTTGATAGAATTTAGTCACTCCTTACTTTTTGCATACATGATAGTTTGGTGTGTTTCTAATGATCCATGCCTTAGGGGTATTGAATAACATTTACATTCATGTATGTGTTTTACAGATAAAATCATGTCGTTGCACTTTACTTTGTAGAAGATGGGTTAGTGGTAGAGAATTAAATGCAAAGATTGGAAGTCATCACTGTCAAGCCTGAAATCAACCAGAATGGAAATAGGTATTGGATCTGAACAATCAAAATTCTTCTTAAAGGGGTATGCATGTATCCATCAAATGATATTTGTTTCTGTAGTAACATGACTTAACCATAAAAACATGTCTTTTAGTTGGATAAATCACTATGGTTCACTTGGCCTTAATGTTCCCAAGTAGACATAATGAGGATAACCTATAGTACTTATATCAGGTTTTTCATAGGGCCAATCTCCAATAATGCCTGCTGACTTAAGACAGCTTTTTCCATGGGGGAGCCTCAGAAAGCTAACTCTTTTAGCTCCACAATGCAGGACAGTCTGTCAACATATTGTTGTTGTTTTTTTTTTTTTTTGTGTGTGTGTGTGTGTGTGTGTGTGTGTAATAAGTGCAAATCTTACTACAACATTCTTTACCAGCAGCTAAGATTTTTGTTTAAATGTTTGAGAATTCCAGCAACCAATGCAGATTGAACATTATGAGGACTGAGTCAGGAGCCAATTTTGGACATTTTAATTTGAGTTGAACTTAAGTTCAGGTCCTGAGTTATCTCTTTGAAGTCCCTGCGGGCCTGTTGGATTTCAGATCTGCTCTGGAGTTGCATACAGACTGCCAGTCCCTGCCTCTCCTCTCCCCACTCTGGCCTCTGTGCCTTGGCTCAAGCTGTTCCCTCTAAAGGAAGACCTTTCTTCCATTTCATCCCTAGTTATTTCTACTTATTCTTCAAGTCTTGGTTTAGACACTGCTCTAGGAAGCCTTCCCCAACCTCTGAAGTGCGGTAAAGCACCCAATTCTGTGTGTTCACGGCTTTCTATTTGTACCTCTGTTATCACCAACCTTTTTATGTTGAAATTGCCTGTCGACCTAGCACAGAGCCTGGCATTTGGTAGGGGATGGAAACTGGCTTTAGTTTTCAATACATCAAATGCCCTCCTCCCCTCCCCCTTGCACTGAAACCCCCCTCCCAACCCCCCCACCCCCCCTCATTACACACACACCTTAGTGTTCTGAGATGACTCTGGAGAAGTGCAATTTCAGGCTTCTGGAACGGAACCAGTTTTTAGGGGTGACTGGGGAGTCTGAGGGAAGGGAGAGGCCCTGACCTGGTTCCTCTCCAGAACATTGGGGGAACACTTGGTGGCTTCCTTTCAGGTACTATTGTGGACTTTCCTAGAATGGACCTAGCTGGAACCTGAGCTGGCCTCGCACGCCCTCTAGTGGTTTTAAATCAGAGCCAGAACTCAACAGGTCTGGTTTTCTCCCAGGAGGAATCCGCATTAACTACTGAGACATCTACTAAGCAGTGAAGTCATTTTATAAACACACTTAGGGGACAATAAAATAATTAACTGAAGGCACACACAATATGAAATCCTTGAAGGTTCTTGGGTTCTTTATTTTGCAGTGCATACTCTACTAGTCTGTATGTACCCAGTGGATAATTGAAAATGTTGTTAATCAAAGGCAATCACTCTGTCATTGTCAACTTGTGAAACATTAGCTCAGGGAGTTGGGTGACAGCACGTGTTCCTCTTATCTCCCCAAGACAATGTCACCCCTGGATGACAAAGGAAGAGATTTGGGGATGTCTGGAGTCTCGGTTGCAATCAAATTTCAATCCCAGGGGAACCCAAAATGTCTCTTTTGAACAGGATAGTTTCTTAGTTGAGTGCATTCAATCATTTTGTAATTCAAGAATCAGAAAATTACAGTTCAGTTGGGACAATAAAAACTATCATTTCAAAACCAGGAGAGGACACTCTGAAACTATCCCAACCATATACGTCTTATGGGACCTAACCTTCTGAATCACTTAAAAACAACAGCAGAATAGAACTACTTTCCCCAGAATGGCTCACAGTTGTAAATATCACTTCCTTGGGGAATATTCCTTGAGGTATGGGACCAGCTCTGGCTTCCCACAGAGCCTCCCACAGCAGCAGATGACATCAGAGCACTTGTCACGCCTGCCATGTGATCAGGGCCCGGTTTGTTTTCCGTCTGTTTTCCCCACCAGAAGCTGAGCCCCACAGTGCAGAGTTCTTGTTTGTTTCTCTACCACAGCACCCCAGAGTCTAGCACAATGCCTGGCACCAGAGATGCTGAATAAACATTTGTCAGCTGCCTGATAAAACCCAGCAATCCAGCAGGTCACATGCTGAGGAGATAGGTAACGTGAGGTCACCAGGAGAGCTGATTTTGTTTCTTTAGGGGTATGAGGCACCCCTTCACTCAAAATGAGCAGAAAGAACATATGATTAAAGACTCAGTGGTAGCTGGGCGAGATGGTTGAGATTAGCACCCAGAGGACAATGTGCATCTGTAGCCACGTTAGCGCAGGGAAAAGAGAAACTCAGAGTTCTCTGCTTAAATTCCTGATTCCAGCCAAAATCATCGTCTCCATGCCTCCTGGGGCTGCATTTCTCTGCCAAGGGCCTGGTGGAAGTTGGCCTAGACTCTATGGACGGTTGACCTACCGATCATTTTATTACCTCAAAATGTGGGCACGCAGTTTACCTTTCTGAAGGCGTTTAAAAAAAACTTTTAATTGATTTTTTTAGAGAGAGAGATAAGAGGAGAGAGAGAGAGAGAGAGAGAGAGAGAGAGAGAGAGAGAGAGACATCAATGTGAGAAAAACATGGATTGACTGCCTTCTCCTGCACATTCCCCCAAACCGGGGCATGTGCCCTGACCCAGAATTGAGCCAGCCACCTCCTGGTGCACGGGACAACATCCAAACAACTGAGCCACTCTGGCCAGGGCTGATGGTATATTTTTAAAGCACTAAAAAAATCAAGTGAGAATGTAGATACATTGAAGAGCTGGAAGTGACAAAGAGAGAAGGCCCGAAGTGTATAGACAAAAAAATAGAATAATGGGTAAGAACAAGCATATGATGAAGGATGTAAACATGAGACCAGGAGAAGAGAACTACCATGTTCTTTTTTTTGTCTCCTTCAGATTTCTGTTTATGTCACTGACTATGCAGAGCCAGATCGAGTTGAACAAGCAGCATGTCTGAATAGAGTGTTGTAAACACACACACACTGAGAATCCCACAGGAACCCTGTAAATGTGAGCACGTCAGCAGGGAGACATCCAAGTTTTGGTAGGCTTAAGGGAGATATCACGCAGCTGTGTATGTGTTTTCAGCTCTTCTATCCCCAGACACTTCATTTTTGAGTGAGGGTGGTTGTGTTTGTAGTTAGAATGAGCAAACCCTTTCTAACTTTATTAGTTAAGATTGTCAACAAAAGAATGCCCAGCCTAAGAAAGTCTTTTTTAAAACACACACACACACACACACACACACACGCACACACACACACACACATATATATATTTAAAGAGAGAGAAAAAGATTTGTTGTTCTACTTATTTTTGCATTCATTGGTTATTTCTTGTATGTGTCCTGAACAGGGATCAAACCCGAAACCTTGGTGTATTGGTACGGTACGGTGCTCGAACCAATTGAGCTTTCCTGCCAGGGCAAGAAAAAGTCTTATAAGAGTTTATTTGAGCTAAAATGACAACAATTGCCAGGACACAAAATCTCAATGGATTGAAAAAATGCCCCGGAGAATGGCAGTTTTGCAGCTTATTTAAGGAGGGTTACACAAAATCCATTGGTGGTAAATGAAGGGGGCAGGAGAAAGCAAAGCAAGAAAATCTCGGTTCGATAAAAAGTAAAAGGGGAAGACACATTGGTGGGTACGGTGTAGTTAATAATTAACATGTAGAGCACATAGAGGTGGTATGCTGGCCACAAGATAACTGTAAGGGGTTCTTTGGTCTCGTGCTCTGTTGCAGTGGCTGTGCCCTGAGAGCCGCGAAGAGAATGTCATTTTGACATTTCAAAGGTATGTTATCTTAGATCCAAAAAGACAGTACACAGACTCAGATAAGGTAAAGGTTCATCTTTGTCAAGGAAGCTACAGGCCTAGGATACCACTACCTGTCATGGCCCACTTTCAGTTAGGAATTTTTCTGTCCAGACCATCCTATGTTATTTCTTTTGGCCTCTGAGCGTGTAGGGCCCACTGTGCAGGCCTCCCCTGAGCTTGTGAGGTTTAGTAGGTGGCCCCCTTTTGGTCCACAATCCCTCCTCTTGGTCATACATCAATAGGAAGAATGCATTGATGGCCAACCGCTTGGGAGAATAATGTGGTCCCATGGGGCTAGGAAGGCTCATTCCTAGGATGTCTTAGTATCAGTGTTCGTCTTGTGAAATGATGGACTGTTGGAGATGCAGTAAGACTCCAACCTTGGAGGCAAGTCAAGGCCACATTTTTTTTTCTCAAAAAGGAAAGGCAGATAAATGGGAGGCAGTCAGGTCTTATGGGCCTTCATTAAGAAAAAAAAAAAAATCTGGATTATTTCTAACCTGCAAGCTATCATGATCCAAGTTTTGCTGTCTGCTCACTTTTCTGTGTTTTGAATCTAGAATTGTCGTAGGTGGCGGGAACAGCACCAGGTGTTAGACTGGTGGGGTCAGACCGGACCTGTGTTCAGCAACCTCAGTACTTGAGTTGTGGCTAAGAAATAATTCAGAGCCAAGACTCAAACTGTAAGCATCCTCTATAATAAAGAGCTAGTATGCTAATTAGACCAGATGGGCAGTGGAACAACCTTCCGTAACTACTAGTGGGCGGGGCCGTGAGGCAGCTGGGGCTGCGAGGGCCGAGCCCCTTGCACAAATTTCATGCATCGGGCCTCTAGTTGGGAGTGCTTTGGGAGTGAGGAAGCTAATGGTAATGTGCCTGGGGTGGGGGGCGGGGGGGGGGGCGGGATGGGAAAGGCACTGCCATGCTCCTGGGAGGGAGAACACTCTGGGTTCCTCTGTCCTAAGGGTTTTAAGGGTAGAGATTTTAGGGGAGGTCCCAGGAGAACTTCTTAATAGAATATTCAGGGTTATGGTCTCATAACCCTGATTGATTGGCTGATGCCAGGGCAGGGGAGTCATTATTCAATGCAGCTAGTCCTGAGGGCAGCCTTGGTGTCACTTGTCTGGTTTTGTTGCTTTTCTAGGCCTGGAGCTAAAATACAACTGAGATCTAAATGTTATCACTAGGAAGGAAAGGTCAGGGGGTCCAAACCATGACCAGTGATATGCTAGGGGGGAAAGGTCACTCTGGGGGCAAGGTCCCACCCTACAATTGTCCTTTGGTAGGCACGGGGGCGGGGGGGGGGGGAGGGCGCTTTCCAACCTGGTGGCCTTCTACACCTGACCCATCGTCCTTGCTCTGCTCTTGTCCGTCTACCACAGTATAACATTTACTCACAGTTTGAGGCACCCCATATACTTCTTCAGTTTTCACAATGTAACCATGAGATGGGTTCCCATTTACTGGTGGTATTATTATTATTACTATCATCATCATCATCATCATTATTTTAATATGACTCATCTACTTCACATTGGAAACACTCAAGTACCATTTATTATTAATCTGATTCCTGCTAGTTGTGCAATTAGAAACTAACTTTAAGGTTTAATTGGGGCCAAGGCTGTGAGGATGCAATGGCACAAATTACAATTACCATCAAAAAATTTCCAGAGGTCAGAGGATAGTAAGGGTTTCATAAGTATATGGCCTGTGCCTCAGCAGCAGTTATAGAGGGCTGTTTTCTAAAATAGCCACTTCGGCTTCCATCTGAATGAACATAGTTAGTAGTTGTTGGGTTAAGGGGTAAACATGTTCCCATAATTGGGTTCTAGCACTTATATATAAAATTCCTTTCTCAAGATTCCTTTTCTACTAACCTTCTATAATGCCCCTTGTCCTTCTTAGTTTGTCTCTTTTTACTCATTCAGAAATAACCAACTTATTAGGATAAACTACTTCCTTTTAACTTCTCTCAAAAACACATTCCTCTCTTTCCCTTCTTCTGTAATAATAGTCCTTCTAAATTTCAAGAGAAACCATAAAGAGTATTATTATTAATATAAAAGTCATCTTATATACCTTTAGCAATTATTAATAGTTGGGCTATATAAGAACAAAGTTTGAGAAAAATCCAAAGAACAAGTATTATAATGACTAATATTATTAGTAGATGGGTAAAGACGATCAAACAAAGTTCAACATCAGTTTGTAGGTATACAGGCCTTCTTGAGGTCTTGGGATATCTGTCTACCTCTGATGTCGGTGGCTTCTTGTCTTCCAGGAGCATTTGATGTCCGCTGTAGGCAGAGGTGAGTGTCAGAGACAGGGGCAGATGTCCATTTGCAATGAGGCACCTTAAACATTTTTTTTAAATGAGAAACATAAATTCTTGAATTAACACCTTTAAGTTTAGCTGCACATGGATTAGTTAGTAATACCCTATAAGGTCCCTTTCAACAAGGTTGGAGAGAGTCTTTATTTATTTATTTTTAATATTTTTATTGATTTTAGAGAGAGGGAAAAGGAGAGGGAGAAAGAGAAACACTGATGTGAGAGACATCGATTGGTTGCCTCCAGTATGTACTCCAACCAGGGCTTGAACTTGCAACCTGGGTAAATGCCTTGACTGGGAATTGAACCAGTGACCTTTCGTAGCATGGGACAATGCTCAACCAACTGAACCACACTAGCTAGGGCTGGAGAGAATCTTTAATTGATGTATTTTCCAATGGACAATATTTCCTGGTTGTAAGTCATGGTCTTTGAAATCTTCATCTCTCAGGGCACATTGTGAAATGAATCAGTTACTAGTTTATCATTTTCTTTAAGCTGGTTAATAAGTCCTTGATAATAATTCAGGATGTCTCCTTTTAGTAAGGTTGGTTCATATGCCCCTTTATCCAGATGCATAAGGTGACAAGTGACTATTTAACAAGGAGAAAGACTGTGTTTACAAAAAGGAGTAGATCTCAGGTTGACAATCACTATAGGGAGAGCTTTTGGCCAAGAGAGATTAAAAGCTTTTAAAATTTTACCTGGTTGAGTTTTAATTGTACCATTTGTACATTCCACTAATCCAGAGGACTGGGGTAATGAATCCAATAAAAATGCTGTAGCATAGGCCAAATGTTACAGATGGATTGCATTATTTGCCCAGTGAAATGAATTCCTTGGTCACTATGTAACTCAGAGAAAACTCTGCAATTGGGAATTCCCCCCCCCCCCCCCCCAGTAAAAAATTACCTACCATTAAGGCTGTTGCTTTTCTGCAAGGTAATGCCTTAACCCAGTGAGAAGACATACAGATCATAACTAACAACTGTTTGTATCCTTGAGATGGTGGCATTTGAATAAAATCCAATTACCATACTTCAGATTAACCTAAAGGAAATAGGAAATGCTCTTGGGACCCATGGAGTGATTTTCTAGGGTTATATTTGGGACATAGAACATCTATTATACACTTTATAAGCTATAGTAGGAGTTTCCAGTAATACAGGGGTGGGCAAATTTAAGTTTACATTTGGACGATAAACAGAGTTTATCTTGTATTATTATTTATTAACTATTGTATTATTTCCCACCCTATATTGTTTACTCCATGAAATCATCTTCTAAGGGCCTCAATGTGTTAGCTCATGTACCTGTTGAAGTTTAGGTAATTGAGCCCCTATAGGTAAGATTGGTTTCCCGTTGGGTCCAAACCATATCTGCTTGTCTGGGCCAAAGTTCCCCCTTTGTTGCCATATCCTCCTTTCTTCTTCTGTAGCTATCAGTTGGAACTGTAAAAGAAAATCTTTTATGGATTTAGTAGGGAGCAAGGAGAATTCTCAGGTCTGGATAATTTGGCTGTTTAATGTTACCTGTCTAGCTGTAGCATCAGTTAAATGATTTCCTTTTGCTTCCATGATGGCAGCATTAGAATGTCCTGAAATGTTGGTAATTGCCAACTGTCTCAGTTGCTGTTTGGCATCTAACACTTTCGCAACCTGTTTTTCATTCTTTATGGGCTGCCCTGAGGATGTTAAGAAGCCTCACTGCTTCCATAACATTCCAAAGTTGTGAGCTACACCAAAGGCACAGGAAACCTGTAAGAGAACATTTACTTGTAAAATCACAGAGGTAGAAGGAGTAATTAGTAGAATTAATAAGTGATTAGTAATAAGTAATTAGTAATTAATAAGAATTCTTTCTTAGCCAGAATTCAAATTTAAATTCCAAATTTAACTATCAATGTAAATACTAGATTTTGTTCTTTGGCCAATTGACAAGTTCAAGTTACAGTTAGAGCAATTAATGTAGCCTGTTAGGCAGATCTTATTCAGGTAAAGAACAACCTTCAATGATGTCCATCGTGGAAGTTATTACATATCCAGCTGGGCAATGTTCCTGTTCATCTTTCAGATATGATCCATCTGTAAACCAAATTAAGCAGCATTATCCTATATAATAAAAACATAGTATGCAAATTGTTCCCTCGACCGGGAGTTCATCTGGGAGTTCGACCAGAGGGCGGGGCCGGCAGCAGGGTGAGAGGGAGGCCCTGGCTGGTGGTGGCGGTGGTGGCGGCACCAGGTGACCGGGGAAAGGGAGGGAGGTCCCAGCCGGCAGCTGGCCGCTGCTAGGAACCCTACCAGTGTATGAATTTCATGCACTGGGCCTCTAGTCAATAAGAGTTTTCTATAAATCATTCCTAGGAACAAGAAAGTGGTCAGTAAGCAAAACACACTTGTTGGATGTCTCCATCCTGCAAGGAAGGTAGCAAAGTTGCTGGGTTAAGATTGTTATATCCTTCTTCTTAGAGAAAACACCAAACGGCGGATGACTGCAGGAAGGCCTGAAGGCCCCAGGACCCTGGAATGAGATGCTACAGCGGCTTCCTTGGAGGATTTGGCAGTGGCATCCAGGAAAAGGTTGTGGCCGGGTCAGGTTAGGGCCAAGAATGTGGAGTTCACAGAGGTAAGGCCAAGGACAAGAAGGGGATTTACATCACCAAGCTGGGCCATGTGGTCAAGGATATGAAGAGGTCTTAAAGATTATGTCTACACAAAAGCAGACACATCCTGGCCAGAGGACCTGGTTCAAAGCATTTATCATCATTGGAGACTACACCGGACATGTTGGTCTGGCTGTTAAGCGCTCTAAGGAGGTAGCCACTGCCATCTGGGGGGGTCATTATTTTGGCCAAGCTCTCTATTGTCCCTGTGTGGCAAGGCTACAGAAGAAACAAGATTAGCAAGCCCCACACCATGCCTTGAAAGGTGACCAACCCCTAAGGCTCTGTGCTGGTGTGCCTCATCCCCACCCTCCGGGGACACAAGCATCATCTCAGCCCTGTGCCCAAGAAGCTGCTGCTGATGGCCAGTATTGACAACTGCTACACCTTAGCCACAGACTGCTCTGCCACCCTGGGAAACTTCTCCAAGGCCACCTTTGCTGCCTTCTCCAAGACCTAAAACTACCTCACTCCAACGTCTGAAAACAGACTGTATTCACCAAGTCTCCCTATCAGGAATCACTAACCATCTGTAAGACCTTCCCCAGAGTTTTTGTGCAGAGGACTCAGGCTCCAGCTGTGGCCACCACATCCTAACTAATAAAGAGGGAATATGCTAATTGACCATCACACCCTCAGAAGATGGTGGCACCCACAGCCACAAGATGGCGGCACCCAGTCCCCTCAGCCCTGCCTCATCCAGATGGAGTCCCCCAGTCCCCTCAGCCCTGCAGGGGAAGGCAGTTGGGGGTGTTTGGGATGGCAGGGGAGGGCAGTTGGAGGCGATTGGGCTGGCAGGGGAGGGCAGTTGGAGGCGATTGGGCCGGCAGGGGAGGGCAGTTGAGGACGATCATGACGGCAGGGGAGCAGTTAGACGTCAACCAGGCCAGCAGGGGAGCAGTTAAGGGCTATCAGGCTGGCAGGCAAAGTGGTTAGGGGCAATCAGGCAGGCAGGCAAGCAAGTGATTAGGAGCCAGCAGTCCCGGATTGTGAGAGGGATGTCCGAATGCCGAACATCTGGCAATCAGACATCCCCTGAAGGGTCCCAGATTGGAGAGGGTGCAGGCTAGGCATGAATTTAATGCACCGGACCTCTAGTAATTTTATAAAATAAAATGAATTAAGTCTGTTTTTTTTTTTTTAATACAGTTCCATCAAGTGAAAGGAATATTAGGTGCAGAAAGCAAGAATAGACCATTAGAAGCCAATCAACTGACAGAAGTGTTGAGGGTGATTAAAGTTCAGTAGAGATTCAACAGAATGAGGAACATAACTAAAGGAGAGCCCATAATTATTTCTCTTGTTTGTTTGTATAACATGGCTATAGCAGAGATGGCTGTCATGCAGGGAGGGAGCCTTTGGCTCTAAGTCTAATTGCTGACTATAATATCCTATGATGATTTCTATGGTTTTGAGTTAAAAAATCCTAAAGTATTTTCTTTATCTTCATGTATAAAAATGAAAAATGTTTATATGTAAGGTGTCCCAAGAAAAAGCTTTAAATAATTCTTTCTTTAGAGCTTTTATAGCTTGTTTTCCTTCTGGGTCCCACTGAATTGGATCAGATTTTAATAAGACATATAGAGGATGGACCATTAACCTTTTGCACTCAGATGTCGAGTGTGACTCAACACAGTTAGCATTAAAATAAAGGAATCGAGAAAAAAGCAAGCGAGTGCAAAGGGTTAATGAAAAAATTGCAATCAAATTGTGACAATATCCAGTCAGACCTAGGAACACTTTGTTTTTTGTTTATTTGTTTTTAGAAACGGAAAGGATATTGAGTCTTTCATGGTTAATTAGTAGCCTATATTTAGACTAGAGGCCCAGTGCATGAAATTCGTGCATGGGGAGGGGTCCCCTCAGCCCAGCCTGCACCCTCTCCAATCCGGGACCTCTCAGGGGATGTCCGACTGCTGGTTTTCAGACATCCCTCTCACAATCGGGACTGCTGGCTCCTAACCGCTCACTTGCCTGCCTGCCTGATCACCCCTAACTGCCCCCCTGCCTGCCTGATCACCCCAAACTGCCCCCACTGCTGGCCTGGTCGCCCCCAACTGCCCCCCCGCCGCCAGCCTGGTCACCCTCAACTGCCCCCCCTGCTGTCCTAGTCACCCCTCACTGCCCCCACCCCACCCCCCACCAGCCTGGTCGCTTCTTGCAGCCTGCTGTTCAGTCATTTGGTCATCCTTCACTAACCCCTGTGCCGGTCTTGTTGCCCCATGCAGCCTGCTGTTCCGTTGTTACTGTGAGGATGTCCTGACTAATTTGCATATTACCCTTTTATTAGTATAGATATTCGACAACCTAGGAGTTTTACTAGGGGTAAAGAGAAAGCTTATCCATGGAGACCATGCTGACCCTTAAAACTCTTAGGATGGAGGACCCAGCAAGTCTCCCTTTCTCTCCAGAAAGCATGCCTGCACCTTTCCCTCCCTCTCCCCATCTTCCCCCAGGTGAGTTACCATTACTTTCATCACTTACAAGCTCCAAGGACACTTCTTTTATCTCTATAACTTGTGTCCTAAGCCCATTTTTCTAAGCCCACCCCCCCCTTTTTTTTTTTTTTTACTAATTACTCCTTCTACCTCTGTGATTTTATAAATAAATGTTCTCTTACAGGTTGAATCTTGGCTCTGAATTCTTTCTTAACCAGAATTCAAGCACTGAGGTTGCTGAACACAGGTCCAGTCTGACCCCACGGGTCTAACACCTGGTGCTGTTCCTCCACCTACAACACCACCCTGAGATTTTTTTTTTTTTAAAGAACAACTCAAATAATGTCAGAGCCTCTTACTTTGATACAGGGAGGCCCAGAATTCCAAGAATAACTCATCCAAGTTCACCCAATACAAAGTGGGGAGCTGGGCACAATGGGCCGCTGCTGGTACCTAACACTGGGTCCAGGCCTGCAGGGTGGTCCTTGGTGGGCTTCTTTGGAACCTGTCCACTATGCCAAGTAAATGTCCATGAAAGAACATCCAGCCTCAGAAAAAGTAATAAAGAGTTTATGTGAGCCAAAATGACAACAATTGCCAGGAAGCAGCATCTCAGTGGATTGCAGTTTGATCCCGGTGTGGGGCCTGCAGAAGACGGCTGATAAATGATTTTCTCTTATCATTGATGTTTCTGTATCTCTCTCTCTATCTCTTCCTCTCTGAAACCAATAAAACTTTTTTTTTTTTAAAGAAAAAATCTCAATGGATTGAGAAAATGCTCAGGAGAATGGCAGTTTTGCAGTTTATTTTATGCATTAGAATCAAAGGAGGAGAAACCTAAAGAGAGTCACAGGAAACTGTGGGGGAGGAACAAACTTTCCTCTAACTTCAAGGTTCCTCTGGGCTGGCCCAATAATCAAATAGACACAAGACAGATTAGTAAGAGAACATGATCAAATTTAATGCATACATATCTATGGGAACCCTGTATACGTGAGAGTCAGAGACCCCACAGGAGTGAAAGATTCAGAGTTAGAATGGGGGCTCGATATATAAGACATTCTGAGTTAGGGATGAAGTAAGGTGCCTTAGGAGCTTCAAAGACTCATTGTAGGAGATAAGAAATGCAGCTAGGTTTGCCCCACCCTATCGATAGAACAAAAGGGGTAATCTCTGATAATCTCCCATTATGAGCAAGGCCCCTAATTCAAGTTCTTCCCGGTAGTCAAGGGAAGGGAAGAAGTTTCTCTTGATCCAGCTGACAGTTGCCTTTAGTGCAAAACAATCTGCCTACCACAGAGACATATCTTGGGGTGACTCCTTCTGAATCCCCCCCCCCCCCCCCACAAAATCCATTGGTAGTAGATTAAGGGGGTGGGAGATAGCAAAGTGGAGAAATCTCTGGGATTGGATAAAAATGGAGATACTTCTTTTATATTGGTGGGTATAGTTTAGTTAAAAGTTAACATTTACAGCACACAAAGACGGTCTTCAGGGAACAAGATAACCTGAGGGTTCTGTGGTCTCTTGCTCTGGTGGGGTAGGTGTGACCTGTATGGTCTGGAAAAGCAGATCACTCTGACATCCCAAGGGTATGTTACCTTAGATGCAAAAAGGTAACAGTTGACCTTTGTCAAGGAAGCTACAGGCCTAGAGCATGTCTATCACTATTATCCATTTTTTAGTTAGGAATCTTTATGTTCAGACCATCCTCTGTGGTTATTTTGGTGTTTGAATTTGTAAGACCCATCATGCAGGCCTCCCCTGAGCTAGTCAAGTGTGTAGTATGTGGCACCTTTTTTGTCCAACAGGATCAAGCTTGGTTACATCTAACAGAAAAGTTCAAAATAAAAGGATTAAGCTCTGGCTGGTTTGGCTCAATGGATAGAGCGTCAGCCTGCAGACTGAAGGGTCCTGGGTTTGATTCCCATCAGGGGCACATGCCCAGTTTTCGGGCTCTATCCCTATTTGGGGGCGTGCAAGAGGCAGCCAATCAATGATTCTCATCATTGATGTTTCTCTCTCTCTCTCTCTCTCTCTCTCCCCCCCCCCGCCTTCCTCTCTAAAATCAATAAAAATATATATTTTTAAAAAGGGTTAACAAGATATAATTTTATTTATCCTTTATTTCAAGAAGACAGTTGGTTATCAGGGTTTGTTTGGAGGTTCATGGATCAGGGACTTTCCATTTTATTACACCACTAGAGGCCTGGTGCACAAAATTCGTGCACTGGGGGGTGGGGAGGCTCAGTCCGGCCTGCGCCCTCTCGCAATCTGGGAACCCTTGGGGGATGTCCCAGGGGGAGCAGGCCTAAGCCGTCAGTCGGACATCTTTAGTGCTGCCATGGAGGCAGGAGAGGCTCCCGCTACGGCCTGCATTGAGCATCTGCCCCCTGGTGGTCAGTGCACGTCATAGCGACCGGTCATTCTGCTGCTCGGTCAATTTGCATGTTAGCCTTTTATTATATAGGATTGTGCACAATTTCCTTTTTTGTTTGTTTGTTAATCCTCACCCAAGGATATTTTTCCATTGATTTTTAGAGAGATTGGAAGGGAAGGGGAGAGACAAAGAGAGAGAGAGAAAGTGAGAGAGAGAGAGAGAGAGAGAGAGAGAGAGAGAGAGAGAAACACTGATGTGAGAGAAACACATTGATTGATTGCCTCCTGCACTCGCCCTGACCAAGGCCCAGAACCAAGCCTGCAAGTCAGGTATGTGCCCTTGACCGGAATCAAACCTGGAACCCTTCAGTCAGGGGGCTGAAGCTCTTTCCACTGAGCCAAACCAGCTAGGACTACACAATTTTCTTTTTTAAAGGTTGCCTCATAGTATAAGATGGCTGCTGAAGATACAGTCAGACATCTGCTTTCCATGCAGCAAAAAGACTGATTGAGAGGGATGTGCCCTTTACTATTAAGGATGCTTCTTGGCAGTTGCACCCACAATTTCTGCTTATATCTCAGTGGCCAGAAGTTTTCTTCATCACTGCATCTAGTTGCAAGAGAGACTGTGAAATATTTTGTTCCAGGAACAAAAACAAACGAACAAACAAACCTCCCAAAACCAGAAGCTCAATTACTAAGAAAGAAAGGAGAATGATTACTGGAGGATAATGTGCAATCTTTGTCACTGCAATTATATATATTCACTAGAGGCCCGGTGCAAAAAATTCGTGCACTGGGGGGGGGGGGGGGTGTCCCTCAGCCCAGCTTGCACTCTCTCCAATCTGGGCCCCTTGGGGGATGTTTGACTGCTGGGGATTTTTGGCAGTTGGACATCCCTCTCACAATCCAGGACTGCTGGCTTCTAACCACTTGCCTGCCTGCTTGCCTGAGTGCCCCTAACTGCTTCTGCCTGTCAGCCTGATTGCCCCCTAACTGCTCCCCTGCTGGCCCGATTGATGCCTAACTGCTCCCCTGTTGGCCCAATTGCCCCCAACTGCCCTCCCCTGCTGACCCGATTGCACCCAACTGCCCTCCCCTGCTCTCCCCTGTCAGCCTGATCTCGCCCACAACTGCCCTCCACTGCTGGCCTGATGGCCCTCAACTGCCCTCCCCTGCTGGCCTGGTCTCCCCCAACTGCCTTCCCCTGCAGGCCTGGTTGCCCCCAACTGCTTCCCCTGTAGGCCCGGTCCCCCACAACTTCCCTCCCCTGCAGGCCTGGTCCCCTCCCAACTGCCCTCCCCTGCTGGCCTGGTCGCCCCCAACTGCCCTCACCTGCCAGGCCAATTGCCCCCAACTGCCCTCCCCTGCTGGCTCGTTCGCCCCCAACTGTCCTCCCCTGCCGGCCATCTTGTGGTGGCCATCTTGTGACGACATGGGGGTGGCCATCTTGTGATGACATGGGGCAGCCATCTTGTGGCGGCTGTCTTGTGACAGTGTGGGGGTGGCCATCTTGAGATGACCCAAGGGTGAAACGCCACCTAGGCTTTTATTAGTACTGATTCCCTAAAAGTGAGACCTGCCTCAATCTCTCCAGTGCAAGGTGAAGGTTGGGGATAGTGACCTAGTAAAGTATCCTCAGGACAAGGATCTGGCTTCCACCTTGCTTGGGTCTTTGGGTGATCTGAAATCCAAATGTGGATACAAATGTATACTTAAGAGTATAAATGAGGGAAAAATAATCTAGTATTACCAGTCACATAATAATTAAAGCTCTCATGTTTTCATAGAATGTTTGTAATCACTCACACATACAAAATCGCCAGATATGTCTGGTCGAGATTTATAATGTTGTACTTAGATTTTACTGTAGACAGCTCTTTAAATGTAACTAACTCCCATTGTATGAATTCAGAGACAACAGCTGAGGATTTGGGAGATAAAGATTCTTGGTTGTTTCTTCTCAGCATCTTTTCTGACCACCAGAAAATGCTGGGGTTACTTAGATTCTGTTCTGGATTTTCTCCTCATTGTAATTCTTCTTTTCTGAGCTTTTCCAAACCTATCATGTATAAGAATAGACTCTTCCTTTGCCTTCCCAAATTTGTGTTCCTTTTGTCCCCCAACTGAGTTAAAAGCACCAACTTTGGCCTAAACTACAGACCCCTCCTCACAGCTCACATTCAATCAAAGAGCGCCATGCATTCTACTTCCTTCTCTCTGTTTCATTTTCTCTAAACCCCCTGCCATCAGTCCCAGGGCCAGAAAATCACCCTACCTTGCTGGATTGCAGTGGGAACCTCCATGCCTCCTGGCATCATCCATACTGATCTTGCCTAAAATTCATCTCTGCCCCAGTCCTTCCCCTCCTTAAATTAAGTCTGGTAGTTTCAGAGAATTAAATCTAAACTCAACATGGCCTGAAAGGCTCCATGACCTGGCCTTTCTCTGGCCCCTCCTCATCTGGACCTTTACAAATTCCAAATTCCAGCCATTCCACACTTCTTTTACGACTGCTGACCTCGCGTTCTCTTTCACCTTTAAGCCCATGCACATGAGATTCCTCCCCAACTAGATTCGTATTTCTCTTGGGTTCACAGAGATGGCTCTTCCCTCTAAGAAGTCCTCTCTGCCTCACAAGTTGGAGTTAGGCTCCTCCTCGAACACTTGCTCACAGCACTATATTGCAACTTCATGTTTAACTGATGACTTGCTCAGCTAGTCTATAAACCCTATGCAGGCAGGGCTGTATCCTTAGCACTTGGCACGGAGTCTTGGGCATCTTTGGCTCAGGAAGTATGTATTATATTTCATTGGATTAAGACAAGCTCCTCTCAGCCCACACTGGAGATCCCAGTTGTACACATTCTGCAGAGTTTGGGGAGGTTCTTTGGCCCGTGATTCAAGACTTTGCCTGGTCTACCTTCTCTAGCAATCTTCTTCATAAGAGTCTCACAAAGAAATGAGTGTTGTTCCTTTGGACCCTCTCTCAATACTCAGCAGTGACACTGCAATGGGGGAAACCCCGGTGGCTAGAGTATTCCAGCAAATTCCTTGAAGGTAAGACCATAGCCATTCTGCTTACTCCTATATCCCTAATGCCTAATATAGAACCAGACACAAGGCAGATGCTCCATGAACATTTCTTGAATCAATGAAGCAACTCTCCAAAGCTGAGAAGAAATTCGGATTGGCACATGCTATGTGTTTTTTTTTTTTTAATTTAAATTCTTTGTTGTTTAATGTATTACATAAGTCTCCTTTTCCTCCATTGACTTCTCCCCAGCCACCCCCAACCCCTAGCACATGCCCTCATCCCCTACACCCCCCGACCCCATCTGTGTCCATTGGTTATGCTTATAAGCATGCATACAAGTCCTTTGGTTGATCTCTTACCAACTCACCCCCTACTTTTCCTCATAGGTTGGACAGTCTATTAGATGCTTCTATGACTCTGTTTCTGTTTTTGTTCATCAGTTTATGTTGTTCATTATATTCCACAAATGGGTGAGATGATGTGATATTTATCTTTCTCTGACTGGCTTATTTCACTTAGCATAATGCTTTCCAGTTCCTTTCATGCTGTTGAAAATGGTAAGAATTCCTTCTTTTTTACAGCAGGGTAGTATTCCATTGTGTAGATGTACCACCTTTTTTTAATCCGCTCACCTGCTGCTGGGCACTTAGGCTGTTTTCAAATCTTAGCTACTGTAAATTGTGCTGCTATGAACATAGGGGTGCACATGTTCTTTTTGATTGGTGTTTCTGTTTTCTTGGGATATATTCCTAGAAATGAGATTACTGGGTCAAATGGAAGTTCCATTTTTAATTTTTTGAGAAAATGCCATACTGTTTTCCACAGTGGCTGCACCAGTCTGCATTCCCACCAGCAGTGCAGGAGGGTTCCTTTTTCTGCACATTCTCTCCAACACTTGTCATTTGTTGATTTGTTCATGATAGCCATTGAGATGGTACCGTATTGTTGTTTTGATTTGCATCTCTTGGATGATTAGTGACTTTGAGCATGTTTTCATATGTCTCTTGGCCTTCTGTATGTCCTCTTTCTAAAAGTTTCTATTTAGGTCCTTTGCCCATTTTTTGATAAGTTGTAGGAGTTCCCTATAAATGTTGGAGATTAAACCCTTATCAGAGATAACATTGGCAAATATGTTCTCCCATGCAGTGGACCTTTTT
The DNA here is from genome assembly GCF_951640355.1 of Cnephaeus nilssonii. NCBI lineage: Eukaryota > Metazoa > Chordata > Mammalia > Chiroptera > Vespertilionidae > Cnephaeus > Cnephaeus nilssonii. Next base: position 86,110,026 of record NC_137072.1, on the reverse strand, counting down.
GTTGTTCTGTTGATGCTTTCTTGTGCTGTGCAGAAGCTTTTTATTTTGATGTAGTCCCGTTTGTTTATTTTCTTCTTAGTCTCCATTGCTGTATGGAGACTAGGAGCTTTATAGGTAAAGATACTGCTATGACAAATGTCTGCTATTTGCTGCCAATGGCTTCTTCTAAGATTTTTATGGTTTCCCGTCTTTTATTTCCGTCCTTTATCCATTTTGAGTTTATTTTTGTGTATGGTGTAAGTTGGTGGTCTAGTTTCATTTTTTTGCATGTCTCCATCCAATTTTCCCAACACCATTTATTGAAAAAACTGTCTTGACTCCATTGTATGCTCTTGCCTCCTTTGTCAAATATTAATTGAGCATAATGACTTGGGTCGATTTCTGGGTTCTCTATTCTGTTCCATTGGTCTATATGTCTGTTTTGTGCCAGTGCCAGACAGTTTTGAGAACAGTGGCTTTGTAATATAGCTTGATATCTGGTATTGTGATCCCTCCAACTTTGTTCTTCTTTATCAAGATTGCTGCAGGTATTTGGGGTCTTTTTTTGTTCCAGATGAATTTTTGGAGAGTTTGTTCTAGATCTTTGAAGTATGCCATTGGTATTTTAACAGAGATTGCATTGAATCTATAGATTGCTTTGGGTAGGATGGACACTTTAATGATGTTGATTCTACCAACCCATGAACGTGGAATATTATTCCATTTGTTTATGTCTTCCTCTATCTCTTTTTTCAGTGTTCTGTAGTTTTCTGAGTACAGGTCCTTTACCTCCTTGGTTAAATTTATTCCTAGGTACCTTAATTTTTGTGTTACAATGGTAAATGGGATTTTTTTTTTTCATTTATCTTTCTGTGAGTTCATTATTGGTGTATAAAAAAGCCATAGATTTCTAGGTGTTAATTTTGTATCCTGCTGCATTGCCGAATTCATTTATTTTTTATTTATTTTTTTGAATCATATATAAACGTTTATTCCAATAATGCCTGCATATGGGAGAGCAGCAGGTCATCCACAAAAATCTGCTCTCCCATCTCCTACTAGCTGGCTGAGTATAGAGGGATAAGGAAGAGAGGCTGCATGCAAGGGGGAAGGAGTAGGGAATGGCTACAGGGTCAGTGGTCCGACTGTCTCCTTCCAGGATCTTTAAATCCAATAAGAAGGCAGTTAATTTTCAATGGTGTTAAGACCCAGCTCCTCCAGTTCCTGGGACTGGAGAATTGTCAGCATTCCTGAGGCAAAGTCCTGGAGAGGGTCAGGGTACAGGCACAGCAGCCAAATCAAAGCCTGTCCTGTCCTTTATCGAATTCATTTATTAAGTCTAGTAGTTTTATGATGGAGTCTTTAGGGTTTTCTAAGTACAATATCACGTCATCTGTGAATAATGACAATTTTACTTCTTCTTTTCCAATTTGGATGCCTTTTATTTCTTCTTGTCTGATCGCTATGGCTAGCACTTCCAGTACTATGTCAAACAAGAGGGGTGAAAGTAGGCATCCCTGTCTCATTCCTGTTCTTAGGAGAAATGGTTTTAGTTTTTGCCCATTGAGTGTGATGTTGGCTGTAGGTTTGTCATATAAGGTTTTTATTATGTTGAGGTATGATCCCTCTATTCCCACTTTGCTGAGAGTTTTTATCAGGAAAGGGTGTTAGGTTTTGTCAAATGCCTTTTCTGCATCAATTGATATGATTATGTGATTTATGTCTTTCAATTTGTTTATGTGATGTATCATGTTTGTTGATTTGCAGATATTGTACCAGCCTTGCATCCCTGGAATAAATCCCACTTGGTCATGGTGTATGATCTTTTTAATTTAATTCTGGATCAGATTTGCTAGGATTTTGTTGAGGATTTTAGCATCTATGCTCATCAGGGATATTGGTCTGTAATTTTCTTTCTTTGTAGTGTCTTTATCAGGTTTTTGGATTAGGGTAATGCTGGCTTCATAGAAAGAACTAGGAAGTGTTCCTTCCTCTTGAATATTTTGGAATAGTCTGAGAAGGATAGGTTTTAGTTCTTCTTTGAATGTTTGGCAAAACTCCCCTGTGAAGTCGGCTGGCCCTGGGCTTTTGTTTGCTGGAAGCTTTTTGATGACTGCTTCAATTTCCTCCTTAGTTATCACCTGTTGAGATTTTTTTATTCTTCTTGATTGAGTTTTGGAAGGTCGTATTTTTCTAGAAATATGTCCATTTCCTCTAGGTTATTAAGTTTGTTGGAATAGAGTTGTTCATAATATTTTTTTACAATCCTTTGTGTTTCTGTAGGGTTTGTTGTTATTTTGCCTCTTTCATTTCTGATTTTGTTTGTTTGGGTCCTCTCTCTTTGCTTCTTGGTGAGCCTGGCTAGAGGTTCATCAATCTTGTTTATCCTTTCAAAGAACCAGCTCTTGGTTTAATTGATCTTTTGTATTGTTTTTCTGTTCTCTATGTTATTTATTTCTACACTGATCTTTATTATCTCCTTCCTTCTGCTCACTCTAGGCTTTTCTTGTTGTTCTCTTTCTAATTCTTTAAGTTGTATAGTTAGATAATTTATTGCCATTTTTTCTTGTTTTCTGAGGTAGACCTGCAATGCTATGAACTTCCCTCTCAGGGCTGCTTTCACTGTGTCCCAAAGGTTTTGGATTGTTATGTTATCATTGTCATTAGTTTCCAGGATGTTTTTAATTTCTTCTTTGATCTCTTTGGTAACCCAATCATTGTTTAATAGCATGCTATTCAGCCTCCAAGTGTTTGAGTTTTTTTTTATTGTAGTTGAGTTCTAATATTATGCCATTGTGATCTGAGAAGATGCTTGATGTGATTTCAATCTTCTTGAATTTAAAGAGACTTTACCTGTTACCTAATATGTGATCTATCTTTGAAAATGTCCCATGTGCACTTAAAAAGAATGTATATTCTGTGGCTTTGGGATGAAATGTTCTGAAGATGTCAATTAAGTCCATCTGATCTAGTAAGTCATTTAGGATAGCTGTTTCTTTGCTGATTTTTTGTCTAGAGGATTTATCCAGTGATGTCAGTGGGATATTAAAGTCCCCTACTATGATCGTATCACTGTTTATCTCTCCCTTGATATCTTCCAGAAGTTTTTTAATGTATTGGGTGCTCCTGCATTGGGAGTGTATAGGTTTACCAGAGTTATATCCTCTTATTGTATTAATCCCTTTAGTATTATGAAGTGGCCTTCCTCTTCTCTTGTTATGGCCTTCACTTTGAGGTCAATTTTGTCAGATATAACTATTGCTACCCCAGCTTTTTTTCATTTCCATTTGCCTGAAAGATATTTTTCCATCCCTTCACTTTCAGTCTGTGTGACTCTCTTTTTCTGAGATGGGTCTCTTGTAGACACCATATATATGGGTCATATTTTCTTATCCATTCAGCCACTCGCTGTCTTTTGATTGGAGCATTTAGTTCATTTACATTTAAAGTTATTATTGCTTGGAAACCAAGATGGCGGCATAGGTTAAACACCTAACCTACAGCCGGGCACAACAATATCAAAAACACAACTAAAAGTCAAAACGGACATCATCCAGAACCACAGGAAAGCTGGCTGACTGAAATGCCCACAATTAGAAGGAAAAAGAAAACCACAAGGAAAATCAGAGAAGCCGTAAAAGCTTGAGGTATGGAGACACGGGCGGAGACACGAGCCCGCGAGCGTGCGGGGAAGACGGAGCCGGAGAGGAAGGGGCGGCTGACGGACTGGCTGGCGTTCTCTGGCGGGAAGGAGATAAAAGCGCCAAATTGTGCTGAACCCCAGCTCCGACTGCACTGAACCCCATTTCCCGGCGAAACCCTGGGAAGCCGGGCTCATGCTGGGGGAGTCTGAGCTGTGGGACGGAGACACAGAGGAGCTGCGCCGGAGCCGCGCATGGGAATGCGCGCAGAGGAGGGTCTGTTGCCTGTGCCGCTGGATTGCCCTAGCGGGAAGGAGACAAAAGCTCCGGACTGTGCTGAATCCCTAGTTCCAACTGCACTGAACCCCAGTTCCGGGAAAGACCCGGGGAAACCAGGCTCATACTGGGGAAAACTGGACTGTGGGGCAGAGATGCAGAGAGGCGGCGAAGAACAGAGCACCGGAGGCGCGCAGGGGATTGTGCGCGGAGGATGGGCTGTTGACTGTGCCGCTGAGTCGCCCTGGAGGGAAGGAGACAAAAGCGCCAGACTGAGGTGAGCCCCAATTCTGACTACACGGAAACCCAGTTCCGGGAGAGAATCTGGGAATCCAGATTCATTGGGGGAGAGACTAGACTGTTTGGCAGCGCGCGAAACTCCAGGGCACTTTTCTCTCAGAGGTGTTTGCTGGGAGTACGGAGGGACACAGGAACCTCATAGGGCGGGGCTGACAGGAAGCCAAGGCGGTAGGCTCCGCCCTGTAACTCCGCCCCATCAAAGCTGAACACAGAGGCTTTTACAATTTTGCAAGTCTAGTTGAATGGGGCTGTCTCCCGGCATAGACACAGCTGATCCTCACAGCCAATTGGGCCGGAGGTCACATCCTCCCAGTGTACCAACAGCAACCAAGGCTTAACAACACCAAGACTTTGCACTCAGCCCACAAAGGGGGATATCAAGAGCGACCACCTAGGGAGATTGGGGAAGCTGAGCGATAGGGAGGCAGCCAAAAGGGGAAGGCACCGAAACAGGTCACGAATATAAGGGATGCTGTAATTCCTGCTGAGGGGCCACAGGCAGTAGCTGACCTACACTACATTGGAGACCCAGAAATGAGGGCATCTAGTGGTCGGTGTGAGATGACACCAGACTTCGACCACTCCCATAAGGGACACATTCAAGAGGCAGACGCAGTGAGCGCCGAAGCCTTGCTGCACCAAGACCCGGCACATAGGCGTGTCTTCCGCACAGCAACTCTTCCTTTATAGACACAGAGGGTCCGCACGGCCAATAGGCCTGGAGGACAATTCCTCCCAGTGACACCAACAACAATCAAGACTTAACTATACAAACAAGGACCAAGATGGAGGCATAGGGCAGAAGCCTGATTGCTGCCTACCACAACGGTTTTGAGACTACAACGGGAGAGCAGAGCAGACACCATCCAGAACCACCGGAGGGCTAACTGAGCGGATGCTATACAACTAGAATAAAAGAGAGGGGTACGCGGGATGAAGCTGATGCCGGTGACCCAAAGACCAAACTTTAAAAACTACGGCTCAGGCGACACAATGGTGGCCTGGAACGTGCTCGGTGCAGTTCCCCCAGCGGTCTCCGGCTGAGGGGAAGGCTTCACTCGCTGCCGAGCACGGACAGACGAGCCCCTGGGAGACATGGGGCGGGAGACTACGCGCTTGCTGACCTCCGAGTCCTTCAAGAATCTCAACACCCCGGAAGCGGCCAGGTGCGCACGCTCGGCGACCGGCCACCGCTGCAGACCCAAGGGCCGACGCAGCCACCCCGGACCAGCCCGCCGCCGCGCACCGGGCACACCGGAGCTTCGCCGAGCCCGCCGCCCAACGAGTTCTGCGGTGGCTGCCCTGGAACTCTGAGAAAATGGCCGAAGGAATTGCTGAGAGGGAATTGACCAACAGGAATTGGGATCAAGAAGACGAAACCCCGCTGGGTCCCGGATCCGGGTGAAGCCGCGTGCCCCTGGGTATGGGTGAGGCTGGGAACTGGGTCAGGGTGAGGCTGGGCCCCGGGTCCGGGTGAGGCCACGTGCCCCTGGGTCCGGGCGAGGCCATGCGCCCCTGGGTCCGGGTGAAGCTGAATCCTGGGTCCGGGCGAGGCCGTGCGCCCCTGGGTCCGGGTGAGGCTGAATCCTGGGTCCGGGCGAGGCCGCGGGCCCCTGGAGCCGGGTGAGCCCTGGGCCCCGGGTCCGGGCGAGGCCGCGGGCCCCTGGAGCCGGGTGAGCCCTGGGCCCCGGGTCGGGGCGAGGCCGCGGGCCCCTGGAGCCGGGTGAGCCCTGGGCCCCGGGTCGGGGCGAGGCCGCGGGCCCCTGGAGCCGGGTGAGCCCTGGGCCCCGGGTCGGGGCGAGGCCGCGGGCCCCTGGAGCCGGGTGAGCCCTGGGCCCCGGGTCGGGGCGAGGCCGCGGGCCCCTGGAGCCGGGTGAGCCCTGGGCCCCGGGTCGGGGCGAGGCCGCGGGCCCCTGGAGCCGGGTGAGCCCTGGGCCCCGGGTCGGGGCGAGGCCGCGGGCCCCTGGAGCCGGGTGAGCCCTGGGCCCCGGGTCGGGGCGAGGCCGCGGGCCCCTGGAGCCGGGTGAGCCCTGGGCCCCGGGTCGGGGCGAGGCCGCGGGCCCCTGGAGCCGGGTGAGCCCTGGGCCCCGGGTCGGGGCGAGGCCGCGGGCCCCTGGAGCCGGGTGAGCCCTGGGCCCCGGGTCGGGGCGAGGCCGCGGGCCCCTGGAGCCGGGTGAGCCCTGGGCCCCGGGTCGGGGCGAGGCCGCGGGCCCCTGGAGCCGGGTGAGCCCTGGGCCCCGGGTCGGGGCGAGGCCGCGGGCCCCTGGAGCTGGGTGAGCCCTGGGCCCCGGGTCGGGGCGAGGCCGCGGGCCCCTGGAGCCGGGTGAGCCCTGGGCCCCGGGTCGGGGCGAGGCCGCGGGCCCCTGGAGCCGGGTGAGCCCTGGGCCCCGGGTCGGGGCGAGGCCGCGGGCCCCTGGAGCCGGGTGAGCCCTGGGCCCCGGGTCCGGGCGAGGCCGCGGGCCCCTGGAGCCGGGTGAGCCCTGGGCCCCGGGTCCGGGCGAGGCCGCGGGCCCCTGGAGCCGGGTGAGCCCTGGGCCCCGGGTCCGGGCGAGGCCGCGGGCCCCTGGAGCCGGGTGAGCCTGGCCCCGGGTCCGGGCGAGGCCGTGGGCCCCTGGATCCGGGTGAAGCAGTGCCCCTGGGTCCAGCCGAGACCAAACCAGAGGGAGTCGGACCTGCATTACCACCATTTGTCCACCATCCAGAGCTGAGGGGTCAGTGCCGACATGTACTCATAGGGAACCGGTGGACATTGATATTGAGTCTCAAAAGAACTGTTGGTCCAGAAAGAAACTCACTACAGACTGATTCATTTGCCTGTCAGCATAACTATTTTTGCTCGTCGCACATTCAATTCTTATAAGTATATCTATAGTGACACATGATTTCGCTCATCTAGGGGAAATGATGAACAACATAGACTGATGAACAAGAACAGAACCAGAAACAAGGAGGCATCGATCGGACTATCGGGCCTCAGAGGGAGGATAGGGGAGGGTGGGGGGAGGGGGGAGAGATCAACCAAAGGTCTTGTGTGCATGCATATGAGCCTAACCAATGCTTAAGTTCAACAGAGGGTTGGGGCATCCAAGGGGAGGGGTGTGGGATGGGAATGGGGGGATGAGGACAAATATGTGACACCTTAATCAATAAAGAAATTAAAAAAAAAAAAAAAAAAAAAAAAAAAAAATAAAGTTATTATTGATAGGTACTTGTTTGTAGCCATTTTTGTATTTTTTGCCTGTGTTCCTTCTTCTCCCCTTTTTATTTTTTTTTCTTCTTTTTACACCAGTCCCTTTAGCATTTCTTGCATTGCTGGCTTGGTAGTGATAAACTCCCTTAGCTTTTCTTTGTCTATGAAGCTCCTGATTTTGTCTTCAATTTTGAATGATAGCCTTGCTGGATAGAGTATTCTTAAATTCAGTCCCTTACTTTGCATCACTTTGTATACTTCCTTCCATTTCTTTCTGGCCTGCTATGTTTCTGTTGAGAAATCATTGATAATTTAATGGGAGATCCCTTGTAGGTAACTTTCTGTGTCTCTCTTGCAGCCTTTAAGATTCTCTCTTTGATGTTAACGATTGCCATTGTAATTATGACATGTCTTGGTGTGGATCATTTTTGGTTCATCTTTTTTGGGACTCTCTGTGCTTGTGTGACTTTTTCTTCCCCAAATCAGAGAAGTTTTCTGTCATTATTTCTTCGAATAGGTTGTCTAGTCCTTGCTCTTCTTCTTGTCATTCTGGCACCCTTATTATATGTATGTTGCTTCATTTCATGTTGTCCCAAAGCTCCCTGAGGCTCTCCTCCTATCTTTTGATTTTTTTCTCTAATTGCAGTTCAGATTGGGTGTGTTTTGCTTCCCTATCTTCTAATTTTGTCCTCCCCTTCTCCTAGTCTGCTTTAGACTTCTCCTAGTCTAAAGCTTCCATAGTGTTTTTATTGTAGCTATATCACTATTTATTCTAGGTTCTTACATAGGTTGTTGATTTTCTCATCCATCCAGTTTATGAACTGTATGACCCTTATTCTCAATTCTTTTTCTGACATATTGCATGCCTCCATTTCATTTAGTTCCTTTTCTGGTGATTCCTCCTTTTCTTTCCTTTGGGGGTTGTTCTGTCTCCCCATTTTTGCTCTCACTGAAGGATCTAGGTATTGAATCATGCAGGGCCTGAGGCTGCGGCAGAGGGCCTGGTGGCAGGTCGCGTGGTTGCCAGTGGCAGCTGCTCCTCTTGTGGTCACAGAGCAGTGGCTGCTCCTCAGGTGATCATGGGCTTTGGCTGCTCTCCAGGCAGTTTCCAGCTGTTCCCCGGGGTCACAGGGTAGCTGCTAGCTCCCCACATGGTCTCAGGCAGTGGCAGATGACTCCCCTCATGCGCACAGTCTTGGATGATGGGTGCTGGCTCTCCCCTTCAGGATGGTGCGGCAGAGCTGGTGCTCCAGGAGAGATTACAGGAGTAGCAGAGGCTGCCCAGCTATGCGAGCCCAGTTTGCCAGCCCATGAAGGTCCTGCAAGGTCTAGCTTTCCCTCCCTCAGACACACACACACACACACCACATCCACACACTCCCCTATCGCTCCCTACTCACTCACACTCTCCCTCACTGCCATCCTCCCGGCTGCCATCTTCTCTCTCTTCGACATGTTTTTGATGAATTAAAATGTGGAAAAAGAAACTCTTCCAAAACAAGATTAGGGAGGTCAGGTTGGGAAGAGTGACTGTGTGTGAGATGCATGCATGGAACACCTTGCTCTACTAAGTGAATTCTCTAAAAGTCAGCATGTCTGGCACACAAACCTGCAAGACACCTAAAGGGTTCTCTCACTGATCCTCACCTCAAGTTCCCCCAGGTTGAGGCCTTAGCTTTCCTTCTTCCTGGTTTTCTTACAGAGTCTCTGGGTGATATTTCCAGTCCTGTCTTCTCTTTTTCAGTTGCTTTTCTGATCCTTCCTGGCATCATGTCTTTCTTTCTGCCCTTTTTCCTGGGGTCCATTTAAAAATATATATGTTTTGTGTGTGTTTTTTTTTAATAGAGAGAGAGAGAGAGAGAGAGAGAGAGAGAGAGAGAGAGAGATACCATTTAGAGAGAACCACTGATCGGCTGCCTCCTGCACACCCCCAACCAGGGATCTAGCCTGAAACATGGGCATGTGCCCTTGTGGAACTGGTGACCTCTCAGTGAGTTTGAGGACATTCAACCAACTGAGTCACACCAGCCAGGGTGTGGGGCCCATTTTTTGAGAGGGTTTGAGACATTGGGCGGTAATAACTGGGAAGTAAGGTGGTCCCCACCTCACCCTTATGAGATAGAAAATGAAATAGAATATGAAATAGAAAATTAGACAGACCTTCACTCAGCTCTTGAGGCCAATCCAAGAGAACTAGAGATAAATGTGACAGTGACTATGCCTGTGGAAAACCCTGGAGAAGAAAGAGAAAGAAAATTTATTAGCTTCCTTCTGGGCTTCATATATATCATCTCATTTAATCTTCATAACAATCCAGACATTATGCCCATTTATATAGATGAGGATACTTAAGCTCAGAGAAATGAGTTGTCTTGACCAGATCACACAGTAACTGGAACCAGGACAAGGTTAGGCAGATCCTGCACTGCTATATGCAAATTGCTTAATCCCCTGATTTTGTTTGTGTTAGGGTCTCCAAAGGAGAAGGGGGAACATAGGAGGCCAAAAGGGGTAAAGAATTATAAATTTACTCGGACTATGCCCTCAGTTCCTGCTATCTCCCTCAGGGGTAGGATGTGCGTGGGAATAGAAGTAGCTGTTGAGCAAGGCAGTCTTTGGGTGGCCTGAGAGTGAGTGTTAGGTGGGGAAATGACTCTATTGGAGCTTGCGTTCTGGGGATTTGGGCTTTTGGGGGCCGAGGGAAGAAGGTGGTTGCTGGTTCAAAAGTAGATTCAGAATCAGAAGTGTTAGGGGTATTTGTTTTGTGTGAAGGAGAAGCATCTGATAGGTAGAGCAGGACTGACAGAGAGAGGGTCAAGACCTAAGAGTGAAAAAGGCCTGGACGTAGGGAGTCTCTGACCTTTTGCCATTTTGGTGACAGCAATTATCTAAATCGCGCAATGTGTTAAAATCCAAAGTGCTGTTTTCAGGCCATTGAGACTTATTATCTAGTTTATATTGTGGTCAAACAGTGTTACAAAAGAAAATGAAGCACTTGGGCCTGATCTCCCCCCTGAGTCCAAAGTGGTAGGGATTTTTAAGGAGATAGCCAAGAGGGGTCATTTAAGGGGGTGTGGAGAGAGTGTTCCCCATGGTAAGGAGAATAAGTGTAGCCAATGAGGGGAAGGGTGAGTGACAGACCACAAAGTGGCTGTTTAGGGCGGGCTCCCCACTGCTAAACAAATCACCATGAGAAACAAGGGGTAAACCTTCAGACTCTGTCCCCAGTCCAGAAAGGCCGGGAACCGAATGGCTGAGGAGTCTTCTGACCTTGCGCTAGGACTTTTGAGACAAGAGGACTTGCTTGAAGTCAGTGAGAGTAAGTGGGCCGAGGACTTGAGCTGCTGGATGGAGGGTCAGCAATGGAGAAGGAGAGGTCCTCCTTGGCTGGCTTGGGAGGGCCCATAAGGGAGGGAGGCCTAATTGAGGCCATGGGTCATGTCACCTGAGTAGGATTCAGAGGTAAGCCCGGGATGAGCTGCCACTGCCTACTGCTCTCCAAGTAGCAAACTTGGGGCGACTGAAGCCAGGGCGATGGCCCCCCTTCCCCATGGAACCCTCCTGGGTGTCAGCACCAAATGTTAGGGTCACAGAAGTAGGAACGCACGAGGCCAAAAGCAGTGAGGGATTATAAATGTATTAGATCATCTGCAAACCAGAGGGGCTGAGCCCCCAAATGGTGCCAGGGATGGGGAGTCAGTGATTTTAAAGGACTCTAGGCGGGCTTTTCCTGGCTGGAAACTCTCTGGGTGGTCCAGATCCAGGGTAAGTCTGGAGGGGAAAGATAATGGTCTTAGCAAATGGAATGTGATCTAAGGCAGCGGTCGCCAACCTTTCGGACTTCACGGACCACCGGCTGGCGACCACTGGTCTAAGGGAAAGGGATTGTGGGTTGAGAAGTGAGCTAAAGGTCAGGTGGGGGGGGGGTGGAGAGGATCGATTTGATCAGACCTAACAGTTTGCTCTTCCTTTAAATGGGGATAATCATGTACAACCCAGAGGGTTTGTTTGGGGGATTAAATAAAATAATACACTGATTAAATAATGTGGCGCATATTCAAACTTATGTACTATAATTAATGCAGTTGTGGAACCCAGGTTCCACTGGCTGACTTTCCACTTCACGAGGCCTCTCTGGGGGAAGCTTTTCTTTTCTTTTTATTTTTTGACCCCACAGAGCCCTGCTGTTCTTGTACTCCAGGGACTTCTAGAGGACAAGGCCCTTTCTTCAGTGAGGCTGACCGAAACAGAGCCAGCCCTCCTTCCCCTCCCCAGCCACAGCTGTGTCTTGGAAAGCTGGAGGCTGAGGCTCCTAATAGAGAGCAGACCTCCCCATCTCCTCATTTCCCCCCTCCCCTCACAGTGGTTTTCAAATTAAAAGTAACTAAGAGCTACAGAGGAGAGGGGAGGAGGAGACGCAAAGATGTTAAGGAAATGGGGCTCTCTCCCTAGGAAAAGGGTATTAAAAAGCTGGATCCAGATCCACATCTTTCCCACCTCTGAGGAGTGCAGGCCCTCCTGAGCTGGGTGGGCCACAAACAGCGCTTGCAATCTCTGGTCCTCATTGAGGTCTCTAGGCACCTGTGGTGGTAGGAACCCTAGGAGAGGGTGCAGCTGCTCACTTTGCTCACCTGCCCCGCGAAAATGCTTTCTCCTCCCCCCTGGAGGAGAGAGAGAGAGAGAGAGAGAGAGAGAGAGAGAGAGAGAGAGAGAGACCCAAGGAACCCAGAGAGACGCTGCACCCTTGGGTCCAGCCAGCTTGAGGAAGAAGAGGAGGTGTGCGAGGAAGTCTGGAGAGAGAACTGTCACCTCAAGTTACACAGGCCCGTGGGGACCTTTTGGGAGAATGAACTCTTCCTCCTCCTTTCCCAAGACGTGGGCTCCTCTGAATTCCGAGTGTGTAAAGAGGCTTAGAACAAACTCCCCCCGGTTCAGATCCGAGGCAAGGGCTGGGTGCCCACAGGTCTGCCCGCGGGGACCCCACATCTGGGTGCCACATCCACAAGCCTCCTCGGAGTCTTTCCCACGAAGAATCCCTTCGCGGGACCCAGGGGTGGGGGCAGCTCCCACTCAGGAATGGAAGCGGGTGGGGGCATGGGCAGTCGGCGCGCCGTTTTCTTCGACAAATCACCAAAGGGCCCTTGATTTTCAAGTCAGGAAGCCAGACGTGTGCCCCCACCCCACCCAAAAGCACAGGTTTGTTTCCGTGTGATTTTCACAACCAACAGCTTCGATAACTGCTACAATCCTAGGTCTTCTAAGGCAAAAGGACCTGCGGAATTCTGCGAGGAAAGGGGAGTTGGGGGTGGAGCTGACGGCCGGCGAGAAGGGGGGTGGAAATAAAAAGCCTAACGCAGCGGGGAACGCCCACGAACGCCCCAGGTGGGACGCCCGGGGCTGCCGCCGCGGGTACCGCCGGGCGGGGGACCAAGAGGGAGTCCGGGAGGCGGGGCCGGGGAGGTTGGGTTTTTGTTTTCAGTGACCATTTTAATTTGGTTGTAAAAGTTTTGCGGGGGCCCCTCTTTTAGATGGCTGGCTCCACGACATCTCTCGATGCCCTCGCATCCAATTTCACGTCGCCTGCGGGCCTAGACGTGCGAGGCCGCGCCAGCCCCGCCGCGCTCGCTCCCCGAATTCCCGGCCCGGCTCAGCCCCGGAGCTGGGCCTCCGTCCCCGAGGGTCGCAGCAGCCCAGACTCCCGGTTTGGGGAGGAAACCTTCATTCTTAACCCCATGATGATTTCTCAAGGGAAAAAAACAACACAAGAATGCGGGCTGGGGCCTCCGAACAGCTGCGCGGGCCGGCAAAGGTCACCCCTCCCGGCGCACGGGGCGGCCTCGCACCCAGCGGTGGCCCGGGCAGCAGCCGACGGAGAGGAGAGCGGACCTCGCAGTCCGCGCTGGCCAGGCGCCGCTGCTTGCCCCACCCCTGGGGCTCCGGGACCCCCGGCGTCGGGGACACAATCTGGAAGGATCTTAACACAACCCCCGCCCCGCCCGGGCCCCTGCCCCGCGCACACCCGAAGCTGGGGAGCCGCCGCGGAGCGCAGACGGCGGGATTCAAACCCGCCTATGAGCAGTGGGAGGGGCGGGCGAGCGGGGGCTGCGGGCTGGGCTGGTTGTAAGGAACGGACCGCCTCCCTCCAGCCCGGAGGTGGCTCCTGACCACCGGGTTTATTTTGATTTTGCAGGGACGGCAGATGTTGACCTCTCTCCTTCTTTCCTCGGCCGAGACTCGGCCACAGCGTCCCCCCCCCCCCCCCCCCCCGCCACAACCATTTGTTGCCCTGCGCCACCCCCCACCGGTGCGCCATCCCAGGAGCCAGCTCCCCAGGCCTTTCAACCTTCTGGAATGTCACACATGGAAACCTTTAGCAAATGTTTGTTAATGATCTTCACAAAGGCATCATTCAAATTAGGCAGGTAATTACTACCAGAAGGGCAACTGGGTGCTCCCTGGCTCATCCAGGCTCTCTGCTTTCAACTCGCGAGGAGTTAGGGCCCCAAGACACCCCGGGCGAGCCCCCTTTTCGGGGGGCCCCCTTTAAGCGACTCCGAAATGGACGGTGAAGTTACTATTTGTAGGCGGGAGCCTTGGGGCCCTGCGTTCAGGTGACTCTGGTGCTCTGGGCAGCAAGAGCAGGCCTTCCTGGGTGGCTCCTAGCTTCGTCTTCTCCCCTCCGGAGTCCTCGCTGTAAAACCCACATCTCAACTTGTCTTCAGAGCACGAAAGCTAGCACCCGCTTTCCCCTAGGATTCCGCACTCTGATTTCTACGGGGGCCGTTCGTCCCCGTTCGTAATCTACAGACATTACGGTATCCTGTTAGCATTCCGAACAAGGGGGCTGTTCATATATTTGCCTTCAATGATTTCCTGAAGGAACATGTGGAAGTAATAGTGAGCAGTGCAGTCACCCGAACTGAAGATGCACGAGAGGCTGGCGCGCAGGAGGGCTGCAGAGCGGGGCCCTGGCCCAGCCCCAGGCGCTTCCCGAGCCTGACACCCTGGGAGCCCACCCCACTTAAACGGCACCCCTTGGGGTACTTCTTTGCGACCCTCCTCTCTGCCTGTGTCCCGGGTCCACCCCCCCGATGAGAGAGAAGGGGATGGCTGGCCGGCGTCCCAGTGTCAAACTGGCCCGGGGAATTCGGAGAGTGTGTGGTGGGATGGGGGTAACGGGTGCCTCCCCCTCCGCCGAACCAGAGAATTCAAAATTGGAGTAGGCGGGGAGACGAATGCGCTCCCCTCCCCCGCCGTCGCTCGGGAGCCCCACTCCACCCAGGCCCAGTTCCTGGAGCGTCAGCGCCCCCTTTCCTTCGCGAGCAGGATCGTCCTCTTGCCTCGCGCCTTGGGAATAAGGGTTTGGGGCTCCGCTCTGAACCCCCAGGCTTTGGAAGGATCGGAACCAACACCGCGGGAGGGAGTTCGGGGAGGGTAAAAGCGCCCCCGCCCCCGGAACGCGGAGGTGGCGGGCCGTCGAGGACGACTCCGCAGCGCCAAGCCCGGGCCTTTTTAATGTACGTGATGGAAGCCAGGGCCACCTCGCACAGATAACCCCGAAAACAAAGGCGCGACAAGATAAGTGGCTCCAGGGGGGTAAAGGTCGTCCTTTCGGAGAACGACCCAAACCCGCGCAGACCCGGGGTTCTTTGTACCCGCTTTCGAACCAGTTTCCAAAACAACAACAAAGGACAACAAACAAAAACCCCACCATCTTCATATTGGGCTCAACAGTTTGTCTAATCCCATTAAAGGATTAGCAACTACAGGGCACTTTCCCTCAAAGACCGGGTTCAAAACGCGCAACCGCTCGGAGACCTCTCCCAAACCGCCCAGTTTCTAGACGGGCCGGGAGCGTCTACCGAAGGGACACTTCTCCGTTCCAGATTTATATTCTCTCTGCGCATTACGTGCGATTTTTTAACTTATCGTTTGTCTTCCTTTCGAAGAGAATACTAAGCGTAGGGTGATGCCCCCCAAACCAGGAGGCAAACTTATTCTGGACATGATGGGCAGTTTGTATTTTCACGAACATCTTTCCCGGCAGAGCGTCAACACCTCCTCCCTTCCACCACCCCCACCCCATCTGGTCTGCTTCTCCCCGCCCCCCCCCCCCCCCAGTTGTTGTCGAAGTCTGGGGGTTGGGGCAGGACCCCCTGGTCGCGTAAGAGCTAAGGGCGAACACAATCTGAAGGTTGGGAGATTTGGAGGAAACTTTTATTTTGAAGAAGCCAAGGGGGGTGGGGCTTCATTTCCTGACAGCTATTTACTTAGAGCAAATGATTAGTTTTAGAAGGATGGACTATAACATTGAATCAATTACAAAACGCGGTTTCTGAGCCCATTACAGTTGGAGCTAGAGGGAGAGAAACAGAGGAGGGGACTGCAAGGGAGGCCTGGAGGCCGCGGACACACTTTTTACTGCAGATGTAGGATATTCATTGCGAATTGACATAAGAGGAGAAGGTAAGGGAGAAGGGAAAAAAAAATGATTTTTGTTTCTAAGAGACGTCCCTGTCAGGCCTTCTGGGCTAGAAGTGAAGTAATTTCACTCAAGCTTTGGGCAATGAGGAAAAACCCCAAAAACAAAATTGGAGTGGAATTCCAGTGGAGTGTCCAGACAGTAATTTATTTTGAATAAACTGCACTTGGAGGGAAGATAACCATAGAGTGAGAAAGTCTAGGGATTAAAAAAAAAAACAACAACACATTTTCCAGACCTATTTTTAAAAGCAGTGTTTTTCTAACAACTCTATGGCCTCCCAAAGAAATTGTTTAGGCTCACATTTTTGAGGTTTCTTTTGGGGCTGGGGTGGAATTAGTGTATGCTGGGACGAGCACCAAGTAATGCTGGGAGTGGGGGCAGAGCTGTTGGCCCTCTTTTTGGCAGTGGGTGCTGGAAGGCGACAGGTTTTTAATGAGTATTTTCATTCTTTGCTCGCGGTTTGGCGGGACACCGTTGCAGCCGGTGGCACAGAGCTCGGCTGGGACGCCGGGGGAGGTGGGGAGAGAAGAGTGTCGAGGGAGGCGCGGGAGGAGTTGCGGGGAGGATAGGAGTGAAGGGCTCGGCTGGAGGAGGCCGGACCTGGAGTGCCCGCCTGGTGCCACCGGCGCCGTCCCAGGGCGCACAATTACTGGACGGTGCAGCGCGGGCCGCGAGCTGGGGCCAGACTTAGCGCAGCCGTGGCGGCTGCAAGACCAGCAGAGGGGGCGCGGACTTGGGCGAGGGTTTGGGGAGCTCCCCAGCGGTTTGTGGGATCCGCGAAGTGCGAGGAGAGCGGGCGCCAGCCCCGCAGTGCGCTGGAGTGGAGCGCCTTGACGCGGGGGCGACGGCGGCGCGGGCGGGAGGTCTGGAGTAATGACAAACACATTTGGCCCCGAGTGAAGAAGTCGTCGCCTGGCATTCCAGCAGCTGGGATTTGAGGAATTTCGACTGCGCTCCAAGGGGGGCCCTCGTGTGCGCTGTGCTCCCCACCGCTATCGGCCTCTGCACGCCCCCCTTCCTCCGTGGACCCGCTTCTGCAAAGCGCCGAGCCCTGCTGCTGCCCAGTCCCGGCCACAGGAAGGAAAGAAGTAGGTCGCCGGAAAAGCGCCCAACTTTTTGTAGGAAAGTTAGGGATGACTCGGAATGGAGGAGCTTGGTTCCAGGTAAGACAGACGGAGGGAGGCAAGCCGCCTTCACCACCCGCCTCTGGGCACCGGAGCCCTGGATCTCCCTCGCCTGCCCCTTCCCGCGCGGGGATGCGTGGCACTCGCCCCTGCGCCGCTGCGTCCTCTCCAGTGTCCCGTCCGTATTGCGCTCTCTGCGCGGGCCTTCTGCCTCCTTCTCGTCTGCGGAAGGGTCTCCTCGCTCCCCTTCTTCCTCTGCCGCCTATCCCCGTGGAAATCGGCCTTTTCACGAGAGATTACGTTTCCCCCGCAGCGCAAGGGGAGCGGGTGACGTCCAGTTGGCTCGCGGTTCCGTTAGAAAAGGGTGGTCGCGGCCAGTTCAGAGCGAGAGGGAGTGTGGCCGGACCGCGTAGGGCTGCTCGAGGGGCCGGGGCCCCGGCTGCCCGGCCAGGTGTGCAGGAGCTGCCAGTCGCCTAGCCTAACGTCTCAGACGGCCGGGAGGGAGGTTCTGGGCTGTCTGTCGCCTGTCCGTCCTCCCGCAGCCAGAGCGCCCGTCGAGCGCTTTGCTTCTCCCAGCCCCGCCAAGACATTAGGCTGCACATAGAGAGTGCCTGGAAGAACTTGCCACTCATCTCCGAGGGTGAGAGGCAAGCCCGGCTGGAGAGGGAGCATGAATGGCCCTTATCAGGTCCGGGCTGCCCCGCGCCTGGCCGGGCTGCCTGGAAAAGCTTGGGGCTGGGCGGTGTGGGAAACGGTTTGTTGGCTCCACAGCCTAATTGCTCAACGTTTTGGACCGCCTCGCCTCGCCTCGCCGCGGTCGCTCCCGACCAGAAAGAACCAGGCAGCTTTTTAGAACAGGAAGAGACATTCAGGGCAAATGGGCGCGACAATGAGCCGCACGGCTCCTGGGACTAACACCCTGGAGCCCAGCGAGCCCACGGGCCGCTGGAGGGGAGGGGGTGGCGCCGCGGGCGTGCGCAGCCGTCTGCTGCCTCCTAGGCTCTGGTTTTTACACGCCTCCCCCCCCCCCCATCTGACCCTTCGGTCTGTGGTGCTGCTGCTTTGCATCTCTTCCCTCTCCTCCCTCCCCTGTTCTGCTTCCTCTTTTCCACAATCCTCACGATAAACGGGGCCCTTCCAACAGGCGAGGGCCCGACCAGCCTCTCATGGACGCCCTGGTCAATCCCTGCTTCGGGCTCTTGCTGTCTTGCTTTTGGTTTGATCCAAGTGTAGGATCAGAGTCCTGAGATCGAGGAGGGAAGCAGAAGAGGGAGGTGGGGTGGGGGCAGGAGACACCAGGAAGGAACCCGTTAGCTGACCCTCTGCTCTTGCGCCAGCCTTCTCCAGACCGAGAAGGACCCCAAGCAGAGCCCCAGCTCCCGGCTCTCGGCCCCAGGTCCGCGGTCCTCCCAGGGCGCGGACTGGGGAAGGGTGGAAGGGGAGGGGCTTCGGGCTTGGCTTTCCAGCTGCAAACGCGTCTGGCGCCGAGGCGGGCCGGTTTTGTGCCTCCTGGGGACCAGCCGTGGGCGGCGCGCAGCGTTTGGGACGCGTCCTGGGGACCCGGTGGCCAGCGCCTTCCCGCAGACTCCCGCGGTGGGGGACTCATCTGGCCTCCGTGGACCGGCGAGACGGTTACATGTTGCTGATGGAAAAGTAGCAATTCTGAAGAGTTACAAGCCTGCTCGGTGATCGAAAGGTGCGGATCTCGGCGTCTCTCGGGTCCGGTTTCGCGGGGTCCGCGAGCAGCATCAGCTGTCGGGGGGTGACGCTAAGAGGTCTTGCGGGCCCTGGCCCCGCACGGGGCGCAGGGTAGGGGACAAATTGCTTTTGCCCACTGCGTTCCAGTCCGGGCTCAGCCAGGGCTGGTCTTTTTGCTGATTTGCTCGGCGGCATTTCCTTTTGTTTAAAACTGAACCGTGAGCCAGGGATCGGCTAGAAGTGGAATGGAGGGGATAAAGAAGACCTCCGCCTTGGGGGAGCTTCCTTCTCTTCTCGGTACCATCTCCCTTCCCCACGAAAGCGTAGCGAGAGGCGCAGGCGGGCGCGAGTGTGGCTGGACGGCCGCGGCAAAGGCGAGCGTCGGGCGAGGAGGTTGCCGGGGGAGGTTCAGCTCCTAAAAGCCGAGGGGGCGCCGTGTAGACCGACCGCCCGGGCCTTCTCGGCGAGCAGCGGCGCGCGGCAGTGTCGCTGTCGGGCCCATAGGAGGCGCTGACGCGCGACTTGTAACCCTAAACCCCCGGTTCCTCCACTTCCACCCCTCCCGGCCCCACTCCCTCCACCCAGCCCGGCCCCTTCTCAGGTCTCGAGCGAAAACAATGCAAACGCCCAGCATCTTGCCTGGAGCCCAGCGGCTGCAGCCGCTCTGAGGCTGGGAGCGCGGGCGGGCCGGGGCGCAGAACCCCAGCGCTGGCGGTCGTGGCCACCATCCCCCCCAGGTGACCGAGCCGCGGAGGGCGTGGAGGCGGCGGGAGGGGGAGCGGCTCGCTCCCTGTTCTGGTGGATGTGGTGGGGTAGGGGCCGGACGGTGTTCTTAAGACGGAATCCCCCGGGCGAAGGTGAGCGAGCCGCGGCCGGGGCCGCGCTGTCGAGACCCGCAGCCTGAGCAGCCGACGGGGAACGGCCGGCCAGCGGGTAAGATTTGCGGGGCCGCTGCGCCCTCTAGCGGTCCCCCGGAGCGCGGCCCTGCTTTCCGCCAGCCGCAGGCGCTGCCGCAGCTGCGTCCGAACGCCCCGCTGAGACCCAGGGGGCCCCTCGAAAAACAATTCGGGTTCCCTTCCCTCCTTCTGGGGGCTTCGAATAGACGTTTCGCAGGCATTGGTGGGGAGAGGAGGTCCTCGAGTTCGGGGATGAGAATGGGGCGTCATCATAATTAAATGTGGGAGAAGCGGAGGACCGCGGAGGTTGGAGGGTCCCCGGGCGCTCATGGGGGGCAGGGAGGAAGGGGAGCTGGTCTCCGACGTCTGTTTTCCAACTACAACCCCTCGCAAGTCCCCCAGCCAAGTAGGCGGCCTGTTGCTGTTTGTGTTTACGACCCCGCGTTATTGTGTAACGGGAACAGTCGTGTCCAATCAGCCGGCGATTCCCGCCTGCGCCGCGGCGGCCCCCCGACAGGAGGGTTTACGAGGGTGACGCTGGCCTGAGAACAGATTGGGCAGCTCAGGGCCGGCGCGACCCAGGTGTCCTCCCTCCTCGAGGTGGGGAGAACGCTGGCTAAACAAAATCCTGAACCACTCAGCCTTCTCTCCAGTGGCTTTTCCTGCTGAACTTTGGCGGCCCGGGATGGCGGTGTCGTTTCCTGGGTCCCGAGGCCCTGGCTGCGGCCCCTCTTCCCGGCGATGATGGGGACGGTGCCTGTCCCCTGAATTCTCCCAGCCCCCCGCGGAGAGTTTCAGAAGCAGTTTCCCCATTCCTGCTTCCATTCTGCGGGCTTTGAACTGCCGTCACTGCGAAAGCTAAAAGTACAATTCATGAAAGGAAAAGACTAGAAATGAAGATTTGGGACATTTTAGCACAGAATTTGCAAAGGCGTCAGCTTCGCCTGGGAACTCCTGGACGCACGTCCTTGGACCAACACTGCCATCTGCTGCCGCACTAGAGAACTGCAGGGACCCTCGGCAGGCAGGGGCTTCGCCGAGATTCTGAGCAAGTCCTGGCATCAGGAAGATGCACATATATATTTTTTTGCCCGGTGGGACCAAGTGAAAGATGACTGATGATCTTTTCCTATAAAGCTTCCAGAATCAATGGGCGGTCAGGATTTATTTTGGAGATCTTGGTGATGTTATTTTGCGTTAGTTGTTATTTCTTGGCGTATCAGAGCAGAATTTGCATTTCCCTTTGTGAGGGAAGCCCTACTGTCTTGGGCTTGGTAATCTCCAGCTCAAGGGTCATCCCATTCAGAGGCACACCAGTTTGGTGAAATCGAAAGGAGGTATCATGTTAGTTTCCATGGTTAAATATCTGGTGCAGGGAGAGCAGAAAGATTTATGAATTCATATTGTCCCATAAAATTCTTCCATGCAAAAATACTCCAGCTTCCACCCATCACTGGAATGTCTACTGGAGCACAGGGAGATCAAAACAACAAAACACACTCTCGGGGTGCAGATCCTGGTCAACACACCCTCCCTGAAGTTACCACCAATGTAGACAGGCACTCGGATTGCCTGGACTGAAGTTATGAGACTGGGTAGAACATTTGTCACAGTGAAAAAAAACAACACAGGATATACAATTTTCACAGTTAGAATTAACTTAGGAGAGCTGACATTAACTAAACCTCGAAAATCTGAATCTTGAAGTCATCGGTGGCTTTTGGGACTGTGAGAGCGTCTCCCGTGGTCTTTAATCATGCCAGGGTGGGGTGACATTCAATACTCATGGGCTCTGCAGTGGGTGCCCGGTGCAGTTGGTGACCGGGAAGCCAGCTCTGTGGCTTCATGGGAATAACAGTGCACTCTCACTTCTGGAAATAGGGTCCGTGCATTGCTTGCTCTGTTTACTCTGTAGCTTAGCATGTTGCCTTTGGTTATGGAGTCACACTCCATGGCTCTGCACTTCCGTTTGCGGGATGAGAGGCCAACCTGTTAAAGAGAAAGACTCATGACTGCAAACAGATTTGTTTCTCTGCTTATGTGACTGTATATTGGCTCAACTTAAAATAGTCGGGAGGGCCACACCAGGCCTGGGCAGAGTCTGAGTTCAGATCAGCTCCTCCACTAGGCAGTGATGCAGGGCAAGTGACTTGGCCTCTGGGGACTGACTTTGAGGACTCTGCAGAGAAAAGAGTCAATATGAAAACCAATTGCTGTAGTTTCCAAAGCAATTAAACGATGTAATTTAATCTTTACAATCAGGTAGTAAGGCCGGCTAGCAAGTCAGGTGTGACTGATATTCCCTGGGATACAGAAGAAGAGACTTAGAGATGAACCAAGTGTAAGATACGGGATCAGAGCCTAGTCCAATGTGATTTCTAAGAGAAGGAATGAGAAAGACAAGAAAATGGTGTGTGTGGGGGGTGGGGGGCGGGGGGCATTGTGGGAGGATCCCAAGTCCTTGCTTGAAATTGAATGCGGCAGGATCTCTTTTAATCAGTTGTTTCTCTAACTTGTGGCAAATATTTTTGAGTTGTGATTCTAGAGGTTTGAGATCAAGGTCCAACATATAGTTGGCATGAGAGAAATGATTATGATTTTTTAAAAAAAGCTTTGGGTGAAATTTTATTTTATTTTTTAGATACATTTTTATTGATTTCAGAGGAGAGGGAGAGAGAGAGAAAAACATCAACGATAAGCGAGAATCACTGATCAGCTGCCTCCTGCACGCCCCCTACTGGGGATTGAGCCTGCAACCTGGGCATGTGCCTTGACCAGGAATCGAACTACCTGGTTCATAGGTCGACACTCAACCACTGAGCCACACTGGCTGGGCTGGGTGAAATTTATCGTTCCTCCTCGCAAAGTGATTTGTTCTTGCTGACTCATAACGTGCCGTGTTTCTCTGAATCTGTGATGTCAATTACTTATATTTGCACAACTGGCTTTTGGATGAGCTTCAGGAGAGGGATTGCTGATTAAGGATGAACTTCTACTCCCAGAGTAGAAAAGTGCCCAAGAGAGCAAGACTCCTAGAGATTGTCACTCCAGGGCCACCAGGCCGGGGAGCCCTTCCGTACTCTCTGGTTGTGTTCCATTACCTCCCGGCAGGGCAAATACTGCTATTTTCACCAGTAAATTGATGAGTAATGACATGAAACTTCACAAATCCGCTTTGATTTCCAGCCAGGCAACCACTCTTATCAGAGAAGGGAGTTTGAAATCTTAAGCAAACACATGTTGATTTTCAGTATTGGCATCATTATCGCTCGCTCCCTGGCCTTGTTTTCATTGCCCACTTTGTAAGTCAGTAAGTATCCCACCTGGCAGAGGGTCCACTGCAATCTGGATGCACAGAAGGAAATCTGGTGGGGCCTGGCCAGGGCAGAACGGTGCTCGGAGCCTGCCCTGTAAAAGCGGCAAACCCCTCTCTTAAGCCAGGGAATGCTTTAAAGATGCGTTGTTGGCAAGCCCTGCTAAAGAAATACAGGATATAAATGTGATAAAACCCAAGGCAGCAAACTGGCTCTGGAGAGCTCCTTTGAAGTTGGCTAAGTGGATTATCAGTGGGAGGCTGATATATATATGAACAAACACACAAGCCCTTACTGCTAATTGGAGGTAAATCAGGCTGGCCGTCCTGGCGCTGGGGCCCGCTGTGCCCATCACAGCAGCCGTGTGGAAACCCTGCACCCAGGGCACATGCCAGCATCCTCGACGCCCTCAGCCAGCCAGCACTGTGCAAATTGCATTAGGGTTCACAGCACTGCGTCTCTCACTGTGGTGAGCAGAGAGGAAAAGCAGGGCCCCCATCTGCATGAGGAAGTAGTTGGAAGCGGAGGAGGGGAACACACTGGCTGAGACACTGACCTTCCCCCCCCCCCCCCCCCCCGAGAGAGACCATATGGTGGATCAGAGAGAGCGTGGCTTTTGCATCACACAGACTTTGTGTTAGAAACCTGGCTTTCTCACCAGCTAGCTGTGTGACTTCTGGTCCTTTGCTAACCCTCTCTGAGCCTCAACTGCCGCTTCTTAAAATCAAACAGGTCACAGGGCTATTATTAACAAACACAGCATACACACAAAAACTTTGGCTTAGTGAATACTGGTTTCTCATTCCTGCCTTGGGAAAAAACAGTGATCATTTTTCCAGGCCACCCCCATCCCCTTCCCTGTTACCAACATTTCATCTTTCTTCCTCCTTCCTTCATTTTCTTGGTAGAATTCAATGAAGCAGAAATATGATTTCTTGCCACTTTAAACCAAGCCCATTTAGAGTTTCTTTTCATTGCCTTCCGTAAGACCCCTTTATCATGTGGGAAGTGCAGGGGGAGATAAAATAGAGTGGGAGTGCGCATGAGAAGACAAAGATCAAGAAAAGGGGCCTTTTCAGAGAGTTGACCAGGTCAACTCTCTTTTTATGGAAAGGCAACATGGGTCTCTCTTTAATTTTTCAGTTCCTTAATTTTATTTATCATGCTTTCCTTCCTTCTTGCCCAATGCTTTCCCTGTTTGTATCTTGTGGACGTTTAATTTCAATATCTCTCTTCATTTCTCTTCCATTCCCCAGATTTTGTTGCAAGAATCAGAGTCCAGAATTTGGTTTCTGTAGCTACTATTACAACCTTCACATGAAAATGAATCACCAGTCTCCATCAAATTTTATCCAGTGCTCGACTGCATCCCCTGAGACACAGGGATTTAGTCACACTCTCCTCTCCCATTTCCTCTCCCTTCTTCACTTTCTTTACTGACCCTCCTTCCATGCCTGTGCCCCGGGCTGCCAGCCCTCTGTTTAGCTAGACTGTGAGGGCAGCAGGTCCTCGGAGAACTTGGGCTGGGAGTCCAGGTCTGAGCCTGGACTGGCCTCTGCATCACAAAGTGGCATCATCCTGTAAGTGACATTGATTAGTGGGACTTTCAAAACCTCTAGATCTGAATGGCTCTTAGAGAATGAGCTATTTTTCCAGCCAAGCATTTTTCCCCCCCCCCAAAGTTGGTAGAGGATGTGACAACCTTCATGTACTTTCTGTAGTGAAACAGCAACTCACAATCCATCTTGAGTGAAAACAACTCAAGTTTGGAAAGTTGAGTAAATACTGTTAGGGTCACCGAAGGAGGAACACATGAGGCCAAAAGTGGCAGGGATCATAAATTTATTAGGTTATCTGGATACCAGATGGGCTGAGCCCCAAAATGGCGCCAGCACCCAAAGACAGGGAGTCAGAGGTTTTTAAAGACTCTAGTCGGGCTTATTCCTGGGCAGAGAATTCTCTGTGCAGGTCGGATCCTGGGAAGGTCCGGAGGGGAAGGATAATGGTCTTAGCAAGTGGAATGGGGTCTAAGTGAAAGGGAATGTCCGTTGTGAAGAGGCCAGGAGAGGGGTATCGATTTAATTATTTGATCAGATCTAACAAATACGTGTTTACATCTTTGTTTTTCATGTTCTTGATTGAAATGGCATAAAAGGAACAGTTCTCCTGTACGCTTGGACACATTCCAAGGCCATAAAACGAGACATTTCCAGAGTTTGAAAACTGCATGCAATCAAAAAGGGTTCCAGCGTCAGACGGCTCCTGTCGTGATCCGGGGGCCCCACCTGGCTATTTGAGTCTTTCTTCTTAGGCATCTTATTATTTTAACCGTGACTCTTACTCTGGGATTTTTTTACTAAAATGATGCTGTTGACATTTTCTGTAGCTCAGAGCACAAAGAGAACGGGGCCCCAGGTTGTTTCTATTGGCTAACACTGTTGCCGTTTGACTTTGCACTTTTTCAGTTATCCGGAGCTATGGGGACTTCCCATCTGGCACTCCTGGTCCTAGGCTGTCTCCTCGCAGGTATGGATCTTGGTCTTCTCTGTTTGTTACCCTGGGGGAAGCTTGCTTTCTAAGTTCTGTGCTCTGGGGCATAGTACCTGTATAGCCCAAAGGAATGAAGAGAAGTAGAAAATTATAAGACATTATCTAGAGTGACCACAAACCTTCAGTTCCCTATTTCAGAAAGAATGTTCTCCAGGGGCAGTTTTAGTATACACTGAGTGGCCAGATTATTATGATCTCTGAACGCATAATAATCTGGCCACTCAGTGTATCTATGTATATATATTAGAGGCCCAGTGCATGAATTCGTACATGGGTGGGGTCCAGCCAGCCTGGCCAGGGGGAGGGGACATGGGCAGTTGCCCGGCCTGCCTGCTGGTCGAACTCCTGGTCGAGGGGACAATTTGCATATTAGCCTTTTATTATATAGGATATACACTGAGTGGCCAGATTATTATGCGTTCAGAGAGCGTAATAATCTGGCCACTCAGTGTATGTCAACCCTAGCATTGAAATATTGTTAGGAATAATCGTCTAAATTCACCCACTGGCCTCTTCCTTTTCCTGGGACATGGGTTTCCAGTCGAGGTGGATCAGAGAAATTAAAAAATATTTTTTAATAAAAGAAAAGTTCTTGTCCAGGAAATTACCTGTCTTAAGTCATACCTGTCTTAACTGGAAGAGGCTTAAATTGCTGGAAAATCTTAAAACCATCTTTTCCAGCCATTTCTTTCTAAAGAATCTAATAGAATATTTGACTCTTGGGATTCTTACAACTCTTTTTCAAGGGAAGATGCCACTGGAGCCATTTGTTGAAATATTTATTGGATGTTTCTTACCTGTCATCTAGATATTTGTGCATTGCAGATGTTCACGATGAAACCAATGTTTTTTTCTAGTCTGAAGAGTTAGCGTAAGCCTGTTAATGTCTTTAGGTCTAATCTATATGGATACGATAGAATTGAGCAAGATCAGTGATTTAGTTCTAAAATCCACTAATTAAATGCCATCTATAGGGTCTTAGGTGACTCATATGTGCTTACAACTTCCATCTTAACCAGCTGCAGGAGTCATAGTGGGCACATATTAAAGGTGGGTGGGATTCCCCACATCGGGCTCTGAGGGAGATCAGAGGCCATTAATTAATAATTAACGCATAGGATCTCTTCTGTCAGTTTTATGGAGAGGAGAAGCTAGACTGAAATTTCAGGTTCTAAGATAGACTTTTCACTCTTGGGCTTTACTTACTCTTATTTTTAAAAAATATATTTGTATTGATTTCAGAGAGGAAGGGAGAGGGAGCGAGAGATAGAAACATCAATGATGAGAGAGAATCGTTGATCAGCTGCCTCCTGCACACTCCACAGTGGGAATTGAGCCCACAACCCGGGCATATGCCCTGACCCGGAATCGAACCATGACCTCCTGGTTCATAGGTCGACACTCAACTACTGAGCCACACTGGCCGGACCTTACTCTTATTTTTGAATGAAAATTCACACGGTTCCGCTATGGTTTCTGGAAGCCGTTAGAGTGAAGGCGTGTCTGAGTGTTGTACGAAACAGAAGACGTTAATTCTTCTGCACAAATCTGCTTTGTGCTTGGTTCAGTGCCCCTGCCCCTGTCCTCATCTCCTTTCTTACTCAGGGAAACCTCTGCAGAGAATGTGGGCAATAAAGAACCATATGTGCTAGAGCCTATGCCATCTTGGGATATTTTATGGCCACACATAAGAGTCTGAAATATGGAATCGGAATCAGACGTCCTTTATCCATTTGAGTGTTTGGGGGGTGAATCTGAGGGGCTTGGTGCAGCTATTGAGGCCTTTGGAGCAATTGCTGCTCTCAGCAGATGCAGTGGCTGTTATAATGGGGGGCCTTTCATGGGCATCCAGGCTGACGGATTTTTGTGTAGAAATGGTCATTGTTCATATAAGCGGCCACTGTTGCTTCTGGGTGCATCCTATTCAGAGCCTGTTTCCTTTTACAGGGCCGAGCCTAATCCTCTGCCAGCTCTCATTACCCTCTATCCTCCCAAACGAAAATGAAAAGGTTGTGCAGCTGAATTCATCCTTTTCTCTGAGATGCTTTGGGGAGAGTGAAGTGACCTGGCAGTACCCCATGTCTGACGAGGACCCCAATGTGAAAATCAGAAACGAGGAGAACAACAGTGGCCTTTTTGTGACGGTGCTGGAAGTGGCCAACGCCTCGGCGGCTCACACGGGATTGTACACTTGCTATTACAACCACACGCAGACCGAAGAAAACGAGATTGAAGGCAGTCACATTTACATCTACGTGCCAGGTGAGCTGGACGGGTTCCCTGGACCAACCTTGTTGTCCTGTCTCTCCAGTGTTCTGTATAAGAGATTTTGTTTTGTTAATTATCACGGGAGGATATTTTTCCATTGACTTTTAGAGATAGTGGAAGGGAAGGGGAAGGACACAGAGAGAGACATCAATATGAGAGAGACACATGGATAGTTTGTTTCCCGCTCGCAACCTGACCAGGGCCAGGGATCGAGCTTGTAACCGAGGTATGTGCCCTTGACCGGAATCAAACCTGGGACCCTTCAGTTCACGGGCTGATGATCTAGCCTCTGAGCTAAACAGGCTAGAGCTGTATACAAGATTTTTAAAAATATAAAAGTAATAAATATTTATTGGGGAAAATTAGGAAAAAAACAGGCGAACACACAATATTAAGTTGATCATTATCACGTCATTATCAAGAAATAATTCATTGTTAACATTTTGAAACTGTAGTAAGTTTAAAAAATCATTTTTATTGTGGCATAACCTTTATTGGTCTTATACACAAAGAATCTGAAATGTACTCATTCCTATTCAGTTCAATCAAGTCCCACAAATACTTACTGTGCATTTCCTGTGTGTCAGGCATTGTGCTGCGTGTTGGGGACACACATTAATTAGGCAGGCCCTCCCTATCGGGGAGTTGCTCATCGTTCATTATTATAGTTTACAAACAAACAAACTTTTCCTCAAATTCACTAAAGCATGTATCTACTCTTGATGAATTGGAAGGGATATTTTTTTGTTTTTAACTAAAATTTAGGGGCAAGGCCTGGCTGGTGGGGCTCAGTTGGTTGAGCCATATCCCATGCACCTGAGAGGTCACCAGTTCAATTCTCGGTCAGGGCACATGCCCAGGTCACAGGCTGATCACCAGTAGGGGGCGTGCAGGAGGCAGCTGATGGATGTTTCTGTCTCGTGGATGTTTCTCTCTTTCCCTCTCCCTTCCTCTCTCTAAAAGCAATAAAAACATTTAAAAAAATAAAATAAAATACAATTTAGGGGCAAATCGCATAGTATGATCTTATCTCCTGTCCTTTGAGAAGCAGATGCCAAGGTAGGAGTAAGGTGGGATTAAGCATGCCAGGGTTTTATCAGGGGAGAGGCTGATGTGAGAAAATGGGGTGTGGGGGGAATCCCACAGAGGCTGGGAGAGTTGTTTGACTGAATGGTAAGTGGGACCCTGAATGAAGGCAAGGTGGGGTAGATGAGTCCTAGACCTCTAAGGAAGGCCCTGGAGTCCTCCAGCCTAAGGAACCCCAGGTCCACCTGGTCATTGGCTGAAAGCAGCCCCAGAGGGCGTGGCCTTGGGTTGTGATGGATTTCAGACCTGGCTCCTGCGGTTGGAGGAAGGTGTGTGGTGCTCTCTCACAGCACCACTCTGATTGGCTAGGCTTAGCCGTGAGATTTAAAAGAAGCATTTCCTAATTTAACAATCATGACTATTTTCTTTAGCTTTTCAACAGAGTTAGTTATTTTATTGTCCATTTTTTTGTTGTTGGTTTTTTGTAGTTTAAGTTTTGATTTCAATTCCTGGCTACTGTATGTATCATCCGTATTTTTCATTAAGGTACATGCAATTTGGCATTGTTCATACTTTAAAATCATCTTCTAGCTATTATGATGGCTAATATTAGTGGGGTGACAGCTCGTGGACATACGTGTGAAGGTAAATTCATAAGATTACTGCCAGCGGGATCCATTTTTCTTGCATATATATGTAAAGGTGAATTTAATACCTAATGTGCTTTTTTTCTTTTCCTTTTGTTAACCACAGACCCAGATGTAGTCTTCGTCCCTCTGGGAATGACAGACTATTTAGTCATTGTGGAGAACGACGATTTTGCCATCATACCCTGTCGCACGACTGATCCTCAGACGCCGGTGACCTTGCTCAGCAGTGACGGGGTGGTCCTCGCCGACTATGACAGCCGGCAGGGCTTCAACGGGACCTTCTCCGGTGGGCCCTACATCTGTGAGGCCATCGTCAGGGGGAAGAAGTTCCACTCCATCCCATTTAACATTTATTCTGTCAAAGGTAACTGCTCTCTCCCTCCTTTAAGTGAGAGTTACAGGCCTATGGTGTACACCTGAAACTGATATAATATTGTACATCAACGTTTAAATTAAAAACAAAAAGATTACAGGCAAAATAATCGCATGCTTATAGTATTAAAAAATTTATAGTGCCTGGTGATGGAGATCCTGAATTCTGACTTGAGCATTTGGGGGCCTTACCTGTTTTAGACAATGTTAGGCTGACCTCTGTGGCTATAGTCATATGAAGCTTAGCCTTCCTGAAGGTAAAAGCTTTCTTACCCCTGTAAGATTTCAGGTTTCATAAGCTGACTTCAAAATGCTATAAGGAATTCGTTTATTGTATAAGCCTCTTACTGTTTTATTCACATTCCTGACTACAGAGGCCCTAAAAACAAACACACACCAAGGGGCTTTGGGCGCCTAGATTAACTTCAGTAACTAAAGAAAAGAGATTTTGATTTTGAGGAAAGCTTGTAGTTGTAGACTTCATCCCTTTGATGTGAGGTTTAATGAGAATGGGAAAGTGCAATACATGTTCGTGTCAGCGATGGATTGAACTCTTCCATGTAGGTATGGCAGCAGCGAGAGTATGCCATTTTGCTCTTTTTTTTTATTTTATATTTTATTGATTTTTTACAGAGAGGAAGGGAGAAGGATAGAGAGCTAGAAACATCGATGAGAGAGAAACATCGATCAGCTGCCTCCTGCACACTCCCCATTGGGGATGTGCCCGCAACCAAGGTACATGCCCTTGACCAGAATCAAACCCGGGACCTTTTAGTCCGCAGGCTGACGCTCTATCCACTGAGCCAAACCGGTTTCGGCCCATTTTGCTCTTACTACAGGCTTGTTTTATGCCAGGCACTGTGCCAGTCTCTGGAAAAGTGCTGGGAATAACTGGGAGCAGAGGAGGAGAGACGAGGAGAATGGTTGGTGGGATAGGAGCTAAGTGCCTAGAGCAGTGCTGGTCAGTAAAGGTTGGTTGGTTAAATGAATACATATGCCAGTAAAGGGGACTGCAAACAAGGACGGCCACAGTTAACACAAATGCTTGGGAATGTGATGTTCTGTTTAGTTGGAATTTATTTTTTGCTGTTGTTATTATTTATGTGTGTGTATTTGTATTATAACTGCATGCCAAGTTATGTATGCCAACTCAAAATCAAGGCTTCTGAGATTTTTAACATTTTATCTAGAACTAACTGGTTTGCAAATTATTTTTCGTAGTTTCTTTAAAAAACAAAAAACTCCCCAAACCTTCTAAGAGCCTAACTGTACTATGGATATTTAGGTCCTTTTGTTTGTTCTTCTTTTTAAAAAAATAGCCACATCGGAACTTGATCTAGAATTGGAAGCTCCGAAAACTGTCTACATGGCAGGGGAAACCATTGTGCTCACCTGCATCGTCTTTAACAACGAGGTGGTTGACTTTCAGTGGACTTACCCTGGAGAAGTGGTAGGTGCCCCCCGAGGTTCCTGGTGGCATGGCGAGGAGCAGGGCTCACTGATCAGGCACGCCGCTGAGCTTCTCTGGACCTCAGCTTCCCATCTCTGCAGTGGGCACCTTTGACTGGATGACTCTATGGTGCTTTGAGCAGTGGGAGAGTTTGAAAGGACATTCAGTATGTAGCAAGGTTGTACACCGAGCCTTCTTATTCTTAAGTCAGAAAGAAAAAGGAAGGTTCAATATAGCAACCAAACATACTAGAAAAAGCAAAAAAAGAATGGATTTTAAAATTCGCTAATTGTTGAAACAGTCATTAGTTCTTTCCTTCTTTGCTCCCATGCCTTGGGGGTTTATAAATGTTGGTTTCCTGAACCCCTTCCATTTCTGCCTTGTTGTCTGTCTCCTCCTGCCTGGCCTTTCTTCACATGGCTCACCTTTAGTGAACAGGCATCACTTGCATCACGCAGCAAAGATTCAGTGATGTTTGCTAAACCCCAAGCAGTCTGCTGGAAGCCCGCCCATGCAGAGAAGGAGGAAGAAGGGAGGAGGGGAGATGCAAGTGGGGAAGGGGGGCCGCTGTGCCATCTCTGGTCACCTGGACTTGCACGCAGGGTCTAATGCATTGTGGTACGCGCACGAGAGAACTCAGGGCAAAAGGCAGTGACAGTCCAATGCAGAAATGATTAGCTGCTTAATACGGCAGCCTCAGAGAACAAAAGCCACATATATGTATATTTTCCCCTTCATTCCTGATATGCAAATTTCTGCTTTTATACATCTTCCCTGAAATACGAAGTTATTCAATTTTTCTGTTTAGATTTGATTGCCTTTAATCCTTAAAACATAATTGAAAAATTATTAGAGATAGATATTCTCCTCCTCCCCCCAAACCAAAGTACATGCTATTTGGCTCTCAAATATACAAGTATATAATTAATTCTTTTGTCCGATAATAAAAGTAATGTAGGTTTATTGTTGAAACTTCATAAAATATAGAGAAACAGGAAAAATGACTTCTCAGAGCATCACCATTAATATTTTAGGGAGATAAATCCTTTAAATACTTTGTATATATGTGAAATGTTTAATAATTAATAGACATTATACTTTAGTACTTCATTATATCCCTTTGGCAATATACCATGTCATTAACTATCCTTTTAAAACATGATTTTCTAAGGAGCTAGCTTAAAAACAATTTTCTAAAATCAGGCTTTATGTTTCAGAGCAGTTTAAGGTTCACAGGAAAATGGAGTGAAAGTTACAGAAATCCCCCCTCCCCCTACATACACATGTATAACCTGCCCTCTTATCACCATCCCCACAGGGTGGTGCATTTGTTAGAACCTACATTGTCATGTCATTGTCATCACCGTCCATAGTTTACAAGAGGGGTCATTCCTGGGAGCTAGCTTCTTAAAGTCGGTTTTCCTTCTTCTGCTGCAGAAAAACAAAGGCGTTGTAATGCTGGAGGAAATCAAGGACCCATCCATCAAATTGGTGCACACCCTGATGGTCCCCCAGGCCACGGTGAAAGACAGTGGAGATTACGAATGTATTGCCCGCCTGGCCACCAGGGAAGTCAAAGAGATGAAGAAAGTCACCATTGCTGTCCACGGTACATTCTGCTTTCTAAACTGTCAGCGTCCACCCTGCTCGGGATCCGCTGTGCGGTAATCGTTGTTTAACGGAAACTCTTCCCTGTACAGAGAAAGGGTTCATTGAAATCCAACCCGGCTTCAGCCAGTTGGAAGCTGTCAACCTGCATGAAGTCAAACATTTTGTGGTGGATGTACAGGCCTACCCCCCGCCCAGGATATCCTGGCTGAAGGACAACCTGACTCTAATCGAAAACCTCACCGAGATCACCACCGACATAGAAAAGATCCAGGAGATAAGGTAAAGAAACACCCTCCCCACGAATTCCTTTTCCTTTTATTGTGTGTCTCAAGATAGACAGGGGCCTGTGTGTGTCCTACAACCCACACCAGGAGTCGGTCTAGAAAATTTAGCAATCTGAGTTAGGGGGTACTGGAAATCAAGTACCTTTAATGGTAACATTGCAGTGTGGTAATAGGATGTTGGTAAGTATTTAATGACAAAATAAGAAGAAAGAAGAACTGAAAAGCTCTGTCCCCCAGTGAAAAACAGTTTCCAGGATCCAGTGAGGGTTGGAAGAAAGAAAGTAAAATTGGACCAACTTGGATTGAATATATTCCTTGATGTGTGTCATTCATATTGCAAGTAATATGTACGGTGGTTATAGTTGCCAGGCAATTATCACATAAACTGACATTAAACAAGTCATCATTGACTTAGTTTGAGACACATTTGCCCCAAGGAGATCTCCACGGGGACTAAGAGTGGAGTCTGGTTAGGAGAACAAGTAAAATGAAGAGTTTGGATCCCTGTCCTCTGATGAGAGTGGTAGAACGCTCCCATCTCCTAACGGGTGGTGGAGTTTTGGGTGAGTCACACCTCAGCCTCAGTTTCCTCATCTATAATGTAGGGTTAATAATACCTTCTGTCCATCAAGGCAAGAAACTGGATCGTGATATTTGAGGTCTCTTGCAGTTTTAAGCTCTGATTAGAATCCAGGAGCAGAAGGTACCCAGCTAATCCAGCCCCGGGCCCTTGTCAGCAACCATCCACAGAGACAAAAGTCTGAAGCCACCAGGGAGGAGGAGATGAAACCTCTCTCATCAGCTCACTTAACCTCAGGATTTGCTTTTATCTTTCTGAACTAAATTCCATGTGTAATTGAGAAGCAGTGTCTGAGAAAAGGAAATTTTATGACCTTGGTATAGAGGATGATGGAAAAAGAAATGGAAAACTGAATCTGGGAGGCTTTCCACAGATATTCTTCTGGTTCCCACTATTGGCCAGAGATGAACCCGATGGATGAAGTGTCTGGCTTCCTGGCTCTCAGAACCAGTGGGTCCACTAGCCTTCTTGGCTGAACAGTATAGAAAATGAAGGACAGAAGATCCTTTGG
The DNA here is from genome assembly GCF_951640355.1 of Cnephaeus nilssonii. Lineage (NCBI taxonomy): Eukaryota > Metazoa > Chordata > Mammalia > Chiroptera > Vespertilionidae > Cnephaeus > Cnephaeus nilssonii. The sequence continues at coordinate 86,075,821 of NC_137072.1, read as the reverse complement.
CAATCAGCAGCCAGATGTGCCTAAGGATTCTTTCTAAGGAAATCCAGTTCTGGATCGTGGATCATGTCCAGTAGGGTGCAGCTGAGGAAAAGCCAACCCCATATGCTCTCATCAAGGTCCTAGTGCCCGGCATCTTGGGTTAGAAGACTCTAATTTGCAGGGCACTTTTGAGTCTATGAAATGCTTCTACGCATATAATTGTATTTAATTAACTCTCTGAAGGACCATATGCTATGCATACAATGTTTCTATGCTATACAGAAGGAAACTGAGCCATTTCAATAATGAGAATTTCAATAATGCCTAAGGTCTGCTCACCATGAGAATGTCAAGAGGAGCCGAGGCTGCTCACCTTGACCAGTGCTCTTCTCCACTCTACTTGCTTTTCCATCCTGTGATGTTTCATAAAGAAGGATAAATGGGCAAATGCTATGTTGATGCGCGCACACACACACACACACACATGCATGGCCAAATTTAATAATACACATGTGTAAGAATCTTTTGAGGAAACTTCGCTTTAATAAAGTATGAAGAAATATATTTTTCTAGTTGACTTTTTTGAATAGGTGATGGAGTCCTGTGCTTTAAAGCCATGCACATAAAGAGGGTGCACTGTAAGAAGTCCCCTTCCATTCCTGTCCCCACCTGCCCAGTACCGCTCCTCCCACCCACAGGAAACATTTTTGCTAGGTTCTTATGAAACCTTCCAGAGTTTTTTGTTTGTTTGTTTGTTTTTTAAGCAAATGCAAGCAAGAAGAACATTATATCCTGACAAGCTCTCCATATCAATATGTAGAGAGCCTCATTCTTTTTTTTCATTGGTATTTCATTGTTTGGCTAAACCACCTAAATGGCTACAAAAAGGTAAAAATCAAGGGTTGTTTTTTTCTTTAAAGGAAAGTTGGTGGGACATGTTTATTCCCACTCAGAAGTCAGGCCTTGCCAGGACTAATTTACTCTTGGAGCCACACAAACCATTGCTCATCTCAAAATGTTTGATCTTCTGCTTAGGGATTAAGCGTCTAGAACTCAGACCTTTAATAGGTACAAAGTGTGTTGGAAATCCAAATGATTCAGATAAGAAAAAAAAGATATTTCAATTGAACATGGTAATTGCTGAAGCAATTGGTCAAACAAAGTCCTTTCTTTTTAAGGTACCGAAGTAGATTAAAGCTGATCCGTGCTAAGGAGGAAGACAGTGGCCATTATACTATCGTAGTTCAAAATGAAGATGACATGAAGAGCTACACTTTTGAACTCTTAACTCAAGGTATGTTAAGGGCAGACTGGAGATACTGCTTGTGAGGAGAGCCTGGTGCTTTTCTCCCAGGTCGGGAAGGGAAAAGCTCATTTAGGGGAGAAGCAGGGGCTGTCGATGTCACATAGCTTTGTTGGACTTAAGGATTCAGTAATTCTGGGAGGGTTCAGACTGCTCTGGGACAGTCTGATTGGAAATTCCTAAGCTCCAGCAGCTTCCTTACCACCGGCTTCTCAATCTGGCACCTATAGTTCTGGGAAGAGTGAAATGATACTTTTTGGTCTAGATGACCTTAGATTGTTCCAAAGCCTTTGGGCATTTTTACTTAGCTTCCCTGTAGACATGGTCCAGTGGCCCTTACCAGAAAGGAGTGCCCGAGTCCTTCTATATTCAGGGTTAGCACCTGTTCATTGAGTTCCTACCATATGCCATGTACTGTCGTAGGTGGGCTCATTTTACCCTCACAGTAAAGCTGTGGTGCAAGCAGTGGCATATTTATTTTTCAATTGTTTGATCACAGATTAAAAAAATCTTTAAAACCTAATACTATTCTGCTGGTGTACTTTGGTAAATGCGGCTTTAGATTCCACTTGAGCTGAATCCGTTGGTTGAATCCCAGGCTACATTAATTTTAAGAACCTCTTTGCCTTTCAAACCAAATAACCACAGGGGCTTTTTGCTTTCTTCACTCTTAGATTTAAAAACACGACGGGGCACAAATCCCAAAACACAGCAACTATGGAAGTGCTCTTAACCAAGTGGGTCTGTGCAAACTGGAGTATTATTATGCACACAACCTCCTCTCGGGTGGTTTCCTGATTTGTAGGTTCGAATGCCCCATGAGCAAGTTCTGAGCTCATATTCCATGTGGTAATTTTCCAGAAGTTTGGGGTCAGGAATCATTCAATTCTGATTTCTTTCCACCGCTTGCAGTTCCCGCATCTATTCTGGACTTGATCGACGACCACCATGGCTCCACGGGGGGACAGACCGTGAGATGCACAGCTGCAGGGACACCTCTTCCTGAAATTGAGTGGATGGTTTGCAAGGATATTAAGAAGTATGGAGACCAGATGTTCCTTTTTCATGTGTGGGCTGAATGTTTCTTCCTTGATGCAAAGGACCTCAAGGGCATTTTATTTCTTTTGTATTTGCGATTCTTATTTGGCCCAAGTCTCATAAACTACAAGATTCTAAATGTGGTCTTTATGTGTGCATGTACGCGTGCGCGCGCACACAGTCTATGGCTTTCATCACATTCTCCAAGGATCTCTCATTTAAAAAGAAAACTAATTTAAAGAGCTCCTGTTACAAGAGGATTTTTGCTACCCTGGGCCACATTTTCACCTCACATTTCTTACATGGTGAACTTTATTTGGCAGCTAGACTGGCATGTGAACATAAACGAAAATACTGCCCATGTAACTGCTCACTACCTCATTTGCCTACCTGCTATTTGATGGGATTTAACTCACCCATTCTTCCTTCATCAACCTTCTCCAATGGGCACATGAACAACATGTTCACACTTCCACCTGTGGCGACTGGCTGTGTGTAGAAGCCTCAATTGCTTCTCCTAAAGGCTGAGACCTACCCTCTTCTAAGGGCTAAGGGACCAGATTTGGATCTTGACTGGAGCTATAATCTAGGTCTCAAAACTCAGGCAGGTGATGCTCCAACCCTGTGACACCTTCACAGTGTAGATAGAGAGAAGGAAGGGCCCTGGGCGTTTTTGAAGGGGTAGGAAATTGGGATAGTTAAACATTCTTGAAGTAAAAAATTGTTCTGTTGCTCCTGTTCAAGGCTTGGAATTGGTAGTTATATTTGATTGTATTTGTCTCTATAAGTTATATTTGATTGTATTTGTATGTGTCCCTTTTCTTTCCAGATGTAATAATGAGACTTCATGGGCGATTTTGGCCAACAACATCTCAAACATCATCACGGAGGTCTACCGCCAGGGCCGGAGCACAGTGGAGGGCCGGGTAACGTTCGCCAAAGTGGAGGAGACCATTGCGGTTCGATGTCTGGCTAAGAATCTCCTTGGCGTTGAGAACCGAGAGCTGAAGCTGGTGGCTCCCAGTGAGTTGCTCGTCAGTGGGGACAAGTCTAAGTCATCAGCCAAGCCCTTTCTCCCTGAGGCGGAACCCTGAGTCCAAGATGGGGTCCCCAGGCAGAAAGTCAGCTCTGATTGCTCGTACAGGGCCTTCTCCTGGCATCTGTAGGGAGTCCTTTCTTCTAAAACTGCACCTTTCAGAGGCCCCTTGCTTGTCTAACAGTGTAGCTACCCAGTCTGTCTCGTCTGAGTGTGGGAATGGAGGGGGCAGGAAGGAGCTCTGCCCTGTGCTCCTTACAACAGTTGAGACAGGTTGAATTCCTTAAGAAAAAAATTAATGAAGCCAAAAGCAATATACACAAAATGCAACCTTTCCAAACAAACTGAACCTAAGTTTCTTTTTTTTCCTTTTTTTTGTTTTTAATATATTTTATTGATTTTTTACAGAGAGGAAGGGAGAGGGATAGAGAGTTAGAAACACCAATGAGAGAGAGACATTGATCAGCTGCCTCCTGCACACCCCCGACTGGTGTCAAGGTGCATGTCCTTGACTGGAATCGAATCTGGGACCCTTCAGTCCACAGGCCGACGCTCTATCCATTGAGCCAAACCGGTTAGGGCCTGAACCTAAGTTTCTGAGCTTATAGCTCTCAAGCTCATTTATCAGTGTTTAGATTCCAGTTCACATTCTGTCCAGAAGGCTAATGTTGAAGCACCTTTAGAGGAAGTTTTGCATTCCCCTGATGGAATTTTGCCCCCTTTTTTTTCCTAAGGGAAGAGTTGGAGTAGTGTCCTATTGCCCATCCTGAAAAGGAGCTGGCAGCCCTCATGCTTCTCCACCAGAGTCAGGGATTCTGTCCCAGTCACAACTGCACCGCCTTTCTGCCGTCCTGTGTGTTCGTGCACATTTCCCATCATGCCTCTCCCTCTCTCCTCTAGCTCTGCGTTCTGAGCTCACGGTGGCAGCCGCAGTCCTGGTGCTATTGGTGATTGTGATCATCTCACTGATTGTCCTGGTTGTCATTTGGAAACAGGTAGATATTTTTCTCAATGAACTGAACATCTTTGAAGTCAGTAAGAATAATAAGAAGAGCAACCCACTTTAGCACTTGGCACAGAGAAGGAGCTCAGTAGTTGTGTGTTGAGTTACTGTTTCTGGCCACTTGGCTGCTGTCGTTAAGCTTTGGTGCATTCGGACTTTGGTAATTCAACAGTTACCTGTCCTGGTCGTTTATAGAAACCAAGGTATGAAATTCGCTGGAGGGTCATTGAATCAATCAGCCCCGATGGACACGAATACATTTATGTGGACCCGATGCAGCTGCCTTATGACTCGAGATGGGAGTTTCCAAGAGACGGACTTGTGCTGGGTAAGCTCCCACCGGGGTGATCTCCCAGGTCTCCCTTTTGATTTGTCCATAGTTTTGTTCTTTACAGGCCCATGAGGAATGAGGGATATGAGCTGTGCTTAATAACAGTGAGGCAATAGAAATTGGCTTTCAGAAGTACTTTTTGTCTTAAAAATGAGTTACTTGGGTCACTACAGTGATTTTTTTAAAAAATCTCATTTTATAGCAAATTATGGTTAAAGAACATTTTTAAAAATATATTTTTTAATTGATTTCAGAGAGGAAGGGAGAGGGAGAGAGAGAGATAGAAATATCAATGATGAGAGAGAATCATTGAGTGGCTGCCTCCTGCATTCCCCCTACTGGGGATTGAGCCCACAACCCAAGCATGTGCCCTTGACGTGAATGGAACCTGTGCCGACGCACTATCCACTGAGCCAAACTGTCTAGGGTTAAAGACCATTTTATAAAAATAAATGAATATGAGGAGACCTGCCCAAGATACCCATCAAAATGGTTTTTCTTTAGAAATGACACAAATTGCAAATCAGATGAGTTTCTGTGACTAAAAAGGAACAGATGAAAAATGAATGAGGACAACCACAAAATATATTTTGATCCATTACATCCTTAGGATGTATTAGATAGTCCCTTAGAATATATATTTAGAGTATCTATAATAATAAAAGCGTTATATGCGTCATTCCGGATGTCCTTCTGGACGAAGCCACGGCGGCGGGGCCAAGGCAGAGGTGGTTAGGGGTGATCAGGCAGACAGGCGAGCAGTTAGGAGTGATCAGGCAGGCAGGCAGAGTGGTTAGGGGCAATCTGGCAGGCAGGAGAGCAGTTAGGGGCAATGAGGCAGGCAGGCAGAGTGGTTAGGGGCGATCAGGCAGGCAAGTAGTTAAGCGGTTAGGAGCCAGCAATCCCAGATTGTGAGACGGCAGTCGGACATCTCCCAAGGGGTCCCGAATTGCAAGAGGGTGCAGGCTGGGCTGAGGGACCCCCTCCCATGCACAAATTTCAAGCTCCGGGCCTCTAGTAGAATATAAAACTATTGGTACATCTTAAAGGGAAACATGTAAGAATAATCAAGCTAACTTGTCACAGGCTTTTAACTTACCACATATTTTAATCTTGGGCTGTGACTAAATACAGTTAAGCTTTGGTGCATTCAGACTTTGGTAATTCACCAGTTACCTGTCCTTATATTCTAATTCACATTTTGTGCTCTCACCTGGGAGGGTTGCACCCTCCCTTCTCCCATCTGTGTTTTTCTTTCCCTTGCAAATGTTATACTAATTTCCTCCCCTGTGGGTCTAAATACATGAAGCTCTAGTCCAGGGGATTTTTAAAAAAAAATCGCATTCTGAATGAATGAAAACAGGACAAATAAATGAAAGTTGGACCTAGAGTTGTGTCACCAGGAATATTCTAATGTACTTTGGAGGATGTCAAAGGTAGTTCTAATTATCCACTTGTCTGATCCCAAAATACAGCAAGGTTAGGTCTTCTTAGAGAATTATTCAACTTGAAATCAAACGAGACATCCTAGCTACTCCCAATCCAAGCACTTCACCTGGGAACTAAGATTTTTAAACTTATATTTCCCCTTGTTTTATAAAAAGGGACAAGGAGCTGAGGGAATTTAAAGAGCAATAACATAATAGGGCAGAAGGCAACACCGCTAATGCGCCAAGGGGCACTTCTGCACCCCTCTGCTCCCGTGGGTCCCCACGCTGCTGGTGCGCAGCGCTCTCCCGAGGTCTCCAGCAGCGCAGACCCGCAGTCACGGGCAGTGTCGGCTGCCAGTGTCCTTCTAGAGCCGAGTCTGAACCAGGCTTGGCTGTCTGTGCGGAGACCACCCACTCGGGGAAGCATCCCTTTCAGACTGTGAGCTCTTTAAGAGTGGGGGCGACAGCTTGCATTTCTTTTCGTGTCTCCCGACGTGCAGCAACGTGTTGGGCTCCCAGGCAGGTTTACTAACCTGTGCGGTTCCTGGTCCCCCTGACAAACAGGCAGCCAAGGGGACAGCCTGTAGTTCCCTTCGCCACTCACAGTAGCCAGGGGCATCTTTAATACTGAAGTATTTCCAGTGGGTAAGGACTTATTGCTGCAAAAGACGCCTCGGTTTGCATGTGGAAAATAGAAGGGCAGAGAACCCGGGGGTTTGGGTAAGAGCCACGGAAAGCTAGTGCAATGGAGCCCACGGTCTCACACAGGAGCTGGTAGACATAGTGCTCCCCCCTGGGAGGGCTGCACCCTCCTTTCTCCCGTCTGTGCTTTCCTTTCCCTTGCAAATGTTATTTGACAAAAGCAATTATACTAATTTCCTTCCCTGTGGGCTGAATTCTGGCCTTGACATGAGGACTTGAAGGAATCTTATGCTTACTCTGTGCAGGGAAAACACCACCCAGCTCTGCACCCACGGGTGCAACTGGGTGTTGTACAGCTGGGTGTTGTAAATAAAGCTGATGAGCCGCCTGACATCTGCGTGTGTTAATGGTTCTGGTTGCCCACAGGTCGTATACTGGGATCTGGTGCGTTTGGGAAGGTGGTTGAAGGAACTGCCTATGGATTAAGTCGGTCCCAACCGGTCATGAAAGTAGCAGTGAAGATGCTTAAACGTAAGTGTCCCTTCCTGGGGATTGTTTTGAACATGGAGATATTAAGTGACCTGCTCCAAATCACAGAACTAGTAAATGCCAAATTTAGGACTAGATCTTGTTTCTTTGGACTCTAGGCTTTACGTGTATTTAGACTCCTTTGTCAATTAGATTTATGTGCATTTTTTTTTTTTTGTCTGTGTGTTGGAAAATCAAGAGTTGTTACTTTTAATGACTTCTTTTTACCCTAAAGCAGGGGTGGGGAATGTCTGGCTCTCTGGCTGCATAAGGCCCGCAAAATCATTTGGTCTGGCCCTGCCGAGGCATTAGGCTGAGTTAATTAAATGTTTGGTCAAATATAGCAGGCTAATTTTTAAGTTGATAATATTTTGTATGGCCCACACATTATGTTTAAAAATATCCAGATGGCCCTTGGCAGAAAAACGGTTCCCCACCCCTGCCCTAAAGCCTGGGGATCAGCTATTAGAATCTAGACCAAGGCACTCTCTCTCTCTCTCTCTCCTTTAGACTCTTGGTCAACAAAGTAATATCCAAGCACAGGATGAGCCACATTTTTGGCTTTTTCAGGGAAGTAGGCTCCTCAGATCTGATATGCGATTTTTTTTTTCTTCAACAGCCACAGCCAGATCCAGTGAAAAACAAGCTCTCATGTCTGAACTGAAGATAATGACCCACCTAGGGCCGCATTTAAATATTGTCAACCTGCTGGGCGCCTGTACCAAGTCAGGTAGGCGCCCTGGCCTGGGAGGGAGGGTTTTCATAGAACACCTCTGGTTGTGAAAACCACCCAGCTTTCTAAACCCACACTCTGTACCTCCAGCCATGCCAGCGAATATAAATCTCTGGAATGGAGTGGAGTGGGTTCCACTGAATTGATGAAAGCTCATTGTTTTTGAGAAGCATCTCTTGCCAGTGCAAGCATAGCCATTCATGGCTTATCTGTCCTTCATTTTCATACCGGATCTCCTAACCATTTTTGGTCCCCACAGGCCCCATTTACATCATCACTGAGTACTGCTTCTATGGGGATTTGGTCAACTACTTGCATAAGAATAGGGACAGCTTCCTGAGCCACCACCCAGAGAAGCCAAAGAAAGAGCTGGACATCTTTGGATTAAATCCTACTGATGAAAGCACACGGAGGTGAGTTGCTGTGGATCATTGTTTTAGAAGCCTCACCCATGGAGAGAACCCATGTCCTGACAGACTCCATGTCTGCGGGCTCTGTGCCAGGAGGTAGCAAGACTTAGAGCCCAGCCACCCTGCCCCATCGTCCCGTGACGCAGTGCCAATAGACACAGGATATCTGCAGGTGTTTCGGATCAGGATGTCATATGGGGAGCTTTGCTGATAGGTTTAAATGAAAGCAAGAGTTGGAATTGTTCTGGGAGCCATTTTCCTGTTTGTATGCGGTCTACTGAACACCTATCAAATGCAGCACTTGCCAGGGATGCCTCGGGGCTCGCATTTTGAGAGAAACTGAGGATTTCAAAGCTTAAGATACTGGTCCCTGCTGAACCTGGGCCTATAAATCAAACCAATGACAGTGATCCCCACTGCAGAAACCCACAAGTGGCTATAAAGATCTCTGTAGATACGAAGTTTTGTAACATCAGGAAGTACAATGAGTTCACTTCATATTAAATTACTCGACGGACACCGAATTGGTGCTAAATTTATTGAGTAGTGGGAATTGTCTGCCCAAGCCACATGGTCACGTGGCATAGATCTGTGACCTGTGGAGTGAAAAACAGCATATAAAGACAGGCACACCTGAGTTGAGATGGTTTGTGTATTGGTGTGATTATTGATTAATGCTCCTGTCCCCAACTAGACTACCCCACGTGGAGGGTGCAGATGGGTTTGCTTTTACCCACCCCTGCTGCTCCCATGCCCACCACACTGCCTTGCAGACTGTAGGCACCTGCACATCGATGACTGAATGTTGAATGTTCACTCTCGAGGGCCATCTGGATAAAGTTCCTTTTCTGTTTTGACAGTTATGTTGTTCTATCTTTTGAAAACAATGGTGACTACATGGACATGAAGCAAGCTGACACCACACAGTACGTCCCCATGCTGGAAAGGAAAGAGGTTTCTAGATACTCGGACATCCAGAGATCACTGTATGACCGCCCAGCCTCATACAAGAAGAAGTCTATGTTAGGTAACAGTGTCTGTGCTGACTCTTTGGTGTTGTGCTCTTCCAGGGGTTTAATGTGATATTTAAACTACTCGGAAGAAGGTGAGCAGCCCTGGGAAGTAGAACTGCCAGGCCACGTGGTCCCTAAATGTAGGTCTGCACAGCCTGGCCTGTGACATTGAAAAGAAGAAAAGGAATAGACAAACTTAATGTAATGACTTTTCTAGACTTTAAATATAATCATTTTAAAGACTTTGCTTATTCTGATATAATCATCTTTCTTAGTGTTAACATGTCTCTGTCTCTCTCTCTTTTAACAAAAGTATGGTGATATTGATCTCCCCCCCCCCCCCCCCGGCAATGCCCCTACTTGGCAAAATTAAAAGCTAGCAATCTTATATTGGTTCCTAATATTATTTTAAAATTTTAATTATATAAGTCTCTGATATCCATGGGTTCAATAGCCCTTGCTTTTCGCTTTGCTAATATCCAACTTGTGATAGAAACTGGAAAGTGGACAATTTGAGGTTATATTTTTCTGACAAGGCCGTTGGGTATTTCTGCTAAATGTTTCAAGGAAGATCTGTCTGTTTCAAAGCAGATGGGCACGTGGCTGGGTTGAATTGATTTATAAACTCCAGGGAGCCTAGCCATGCCCAGACCAGATGGACCACCTCACATCTGCTGGGGTGGCCCCTCCAGGGTTCTGGTCTAATCACAGGCCTGCAGTGCGGAGGAGGCTATGAGATGGGTCTGATGTTGACTTGTCCTGTGATCTTGTATTATTGAGTCTGAGCCCTCCCATTGGTCAGTGCAAAAACAAAACAAAACATTGAGCTGCTATGGAAATTGTTTTGAAAATCACTACCATGCTCTGAATGCTTTCAGAGTTCTTAAGTGAAAGGTACAATCCATTATGAAAAGAATGTGCTCATTTTGCAAAGCGCACTCAGTACACAATGATATTTTCCATTGCTGCAGTTCCAAGTTCCATTCATTCCCCCATTGCCAAATGGGTAAACTTCCAAGCCCTTTTTAAAGATGAGCCAGTGAGGGCTGTCGGAATCAGTGCTTCCTCTCCACTCCTGCATTGTTAAAAATAGTTTACATTGCTTCCCAGGCTGGACCTGGCTCCAGATGTCAGGGGAACCTGATTCATGCTCAGCCCAGGCCCTGTTGGCAGGCAGGCCGCTGCTTCCTGGCCTGCCCCTAGCTGGCTGGAAAAATGTGAATGGCTGCAGCTACTCTTCACTTGCCTGAACATTTTCAGAGAGAACTGAGAACTGTTGGCCTAGATTGCCTCCTTCCTCGAAAACCCTGGGGCCTGTCCAGATGGGACTAACCAGGGAAAGTGGACAAGTTACAAAGGGAACTAGATGCGAAGTCATTGGCACTGATCTTTAAGATTGCTACCTCTAGCCAGACTGGTTGGCTTTATTCACCAAATAAACCAAGTACTATGTAGGTGGCTTTAAAAAAGAAAGAAAAAAAAAAAGCAATTTCTAGAAGATACTTTGTCAAAAGGCCCACATGTATATTCATCGTGGAAGATTTTAGTGTGTGTGTTTGTTTTATTGGTGCCTGAGGTTATAAAAAGTTTGGGAGGCAAACAACAAAATATGTGTGAGAACCTTTAGATTGGTTCTCATATATATATATATATATATATATATATATAATCTAATATATTATACAAATTATCTCACATATAATATTTTTAACCAGATACGTGTTGCTGTTGATATATTTGATTTTAAAGATAGAGCCTTTGCATAGTATTTATTTTTTGTTTCAAACTTACAGTTATATCATTTTAGTCATTAGCCTTAAATATGTAACATATATTTCAATCATGTCTGACTGTATTCATATCTTTAGTTTAGTCCTGTTAGTCAAGTTACTTACAGATGTTCACTTCCATCGAAAAGCTCATTCCTAAATTCCAAGGTATTTTGTCTAGAATTTGCATAATTTAGATACCCACCTGTAAGGTCTAGAAACTCTGTAAGAAAATCCTTTTATGAAGATATAAAGGACAGCGTAGGAAATATAGTCAATAATACTGTAATAACTGTGTAAGTGTCAGATGGGTACTGGAAATATCAGGAGGAACACTTTGTAAAGTACACGATTGTCTAACCACTATGCTGTACATCTGAAATTAATACAAAATAATACTGGATGTAAACTGTCATTGAAATGTTTAAAAAAAAGCAGAAGAAAAAGAAAATCATTTTAGATGTTCTTTGGACAAGCCTGTGGGAGCAACTGAGGGTGAAGTTTTGTGCCATCTGCCAGCACCAACACTCTCAATTCCTTTCTGCAGACTCAGAAGTCAAAAACCTCCTTTCAGATGATAACTCGGAAGGCCTGACTTTGTTGGATTTGTTGAGCTTCACCTATCAAGTTGCTCGAGGAATGGAGTTTTTGGCTTCAAAGAATGTAAGTGTGTTCAAGGGACAGGGCCTTTTTGGACCCAGGCCGCAGATCTGAATGAGGTGAACAGGGAAGATAGGTCTTGGAGAGGCCTGTAGCAATGGCTGCTGCTCTCTTCTCTTCCCCAGAGCAGAGTGGGGAGTCCGACATCACCATGTGTCTGCTTTGCTCCAGAGCTTTCTTGCTTTTGGAGGTGGTTGGGATGGGAGCCTGGATGAGCTCTTTATGCCAGTACAGCCTCTCCGAGGTGCACCAGGCAGCTCCACGCGCCACCCGGGAACGGCCAGTCTTGCAGGGGTGCTGCTGTCTAGGGGCGGATGAGTTGACACCGATACCATTTCTCTCTGTGCAGTGTGTCCACCGGGACCTGGCCGCTCGCAACGTCCTCCTGGCACAAGGGAAAATCGTGAAGATCTGTGACTTTGGCCTGGCCAGAGACATCATGCATGACTCGAACTACGTATCGAAAGGCAGCGTAAGTGTCTCCTCATTGCCCCCATTTGGCATGCTCACCCTCCCTCACTTGCATCTCTGTAATCGGGGGTTACTTCCAGCCATTTGGGTGCCCACAATTTCAACATGGAGTCTACAAGTCCCATGAATGGGCTCAGGATGGCCTGGGTATGAGCCCCAACTCCAGCACTTCCTAGCATGGCATTTGGGGCAAGTTACTTGACCGTTCTGTGCCTTGGTTTCCCTGTCTGTAGCAGCGAAGTGACAATAATACCTATCTCCTTGGTTGCTGAGGGGGATTGAAAGAGTGAATTCATGTAAAATGCTTAGGACAGTGTCTGGCACATACAAGCACCCAGTAAGTGTGAGCTATTAATGTGTACATTGTGCACATGTGTGTCCATGCATGCAGTTCTAACAAGAGCATCTCTAACTTTTCTCAAATTTTCAAGTGGCATCTATGACTCCTAAACTGTTAAAACCCTTTGAGTTGATATCTTAGAGGCACAATTTCCTCAAAGAGAGTCCTTCTATCTTACACTTGAACCTTTCTGCCCATCCCTTGCACCTCTAAGTGGATAGAGTAGCTGGGGATACGTCTGCCACCTGTCGGTACAAATCCAAATCACCCCACCACACTGGTTGTGAGGCGGCTCACAGGGCTGCTGCATCCACTGGGAGGACACAGCTATGTCCGGCTCTGCGTGTATGTGTGCTCTGTGATCATGAACTATAGCTTCAGGCCCCTGGAAAGAAACCAGTGGACTTTGGTGGAGTCAAGGTCTGTTCAAGAAGGTTATGAGTCCATTATCTCCCCAGCGATTTCAGAGGGCTGAAGGATGCTAGTGTGCCTACTTGATAGATACATCTGCCCGGCTTGGTATTTACACAGAAGGTTGGACAACCTCACAAAAGAGGCTGCAAAAGTATCATACTGTCAGACTCTTTCTAGTGTTCCTTCAAGTTCAAAAATGTAATTGGCTCTCAGATCCCTGGGTCTGTTCTTAATTTTGTTCCTAGGAACACTTGAGAATAGGGGACAGGTCCATTCAGGGCTCATACTTTTGGTGTAAAAATTCAGGATTATGTATTTTTGGATGTTATTCTTTGGAAGGACATAAGAGGCAAAACTGACCATCCATCATTCGTCAATTTTTTATTGAGCACCCACCAGGTGCCAGGCACTCTTCTGAGTGCCGGGAGTGCAGCAGTGTATAGCACACACAGAAGACGCTCATGTGGGCCAGCGTTATTCTTAGCCCAATAGAAAGAGAACCTTTTCCTATTTCTGCTGCTGTAGATATCAGTGCATATGCTGGGTTTAATATCCTGTCTCCTTCCCGGCAGACCTTCCTCCCTGTGAAGTGGATGGCTCCTGAGAGCATCTTCGACAACCTCTACACCACACTGAGCGACGTCTGGTCTTACGGCATTCTGCTCTGGGAGATCTTTTCCCTCGGTATGTGCCTGACATCTCTATTTGCTTGGGCTGTTTAGAACAACCCTGGAGGGGAAACGCTGTGTTTCTCCAGGCTCTGGGACGTAATCACTGTTAAGACACCTGGTGTGAGCCAAGCGCGCTGCAGCCGATTTATATGGCACATTGTGCACGTATGACGTCTGGCGTGTGCCCGTGCAGGATGAGATGGTGGTCTTGGGAAGCTGTGCCCTCACCCCTGGCCTTTCCCCCTCCTCTTCTTTGGGCTACCGCAGAGCGACTTTCTCCCAGTGGAAACGCTCCTGACGACACCCACTCATCAGCTGCTTTTCCACTTGGGACTTTGGGTAAAGGGGGTTCACCACTGGAGATTGGCCACTCCCTCACATCATGGTGCTAGATGCTCAGGTGAAAGGTGGTGTGGCAAGGAAAAGGGCGTGGCTCCCCTTCCTGGTCATCATTGTGGAGGGAAACCTAGTTGCTTGGTCAGTCAGTCAGTTACCAGCTGCTGAACAACACTGGTGCCCACTGCTGCCAGGTGAGGGCTCTAAGAGAGGGATGATTCACGACCTTGACCTCCAGACAGTTCATCCAGGGAGCTAAGACTCACACACTTAGTGATAAACTGTTGGGTCCCGATTTAAAATCCTACGGGAAGTCCAGAGAAAGGAGCAAGGAGCCCTAGAGTCGTTTTGGAAGGCTTTAGAGAGAAGACTAAACTTGACCTGGCCTTGGCCATAAACATGTGAATGTTTCAGAATTTACTGTTACTCTGCTATGATAGTACTGGCCCCCTTTTTCTTAGTTCTCCCTCCTTGGATGCGATGCCACTGTGGATCATCCCAGTGTGCGTAGTCCGTTAACAGCAGAGAGTTATCTCAGTATTTCAAGGCCCAATTTTGACTTTTGCTTTCATTTTTTTGAACATTTCTGGTGAAAATGACTTTTTTGTGGCCTTCGTGATTCTTTTGCTTTTCTATTTTGCTTTGTATAGATAGATCCTGTAGTCAGAACCATTGGAAAGCACTTTTGAGCTTTTTCTAGAGACGTAGAATTTTTGCCTAGGAGTTCTGGACTTGACCAACCTAGAAGTCTTGCTAAAATTTAAGATTTGGGCAGGGAGATAACACTTCAATTTCTTGGTAGAACCAGCACTTAACGGTGGGGATCCTCAAATGTTTTCTAAAGCTGCTGTGTCACCCCAAGTGTTTCAAAAACATACCACACACTTGTTAATCCTGGCTGCTTCCTTTTTTGGCTTTCAGGTGGCACCCCCTACCCTGGAATGATGGTGGATTCTACTTTCTACAATAAGATCAAGAGTGGGTACCGGATGGCCAAGCCTGACCACGCCACCAGTGAAATGTGAGCCTCTCCCCATCCCGTGGGCCTTGTGTTCATGCCCAGTGGGCCTGTGTGTGGGTGTGTGTGTGGGGGGAGGGGTACCTGCTGCTCCTCCCTTTGCTCATGATGTGTTCTGTGCTCCTCCAGCTACGAGATCATGGTGAAGTGCTGGAACAGTGAGCCGGAGAAGAGACCCTCCTTTTACCATCTGAGAGAGATTGTGGAGAACCTGCTGCCTGGACAGTATAAAAAGGTTTGTCTGTGGGACACCATGGATGCACCTAGAGGGTACTGTGCTAAGTGAAAGAAGTCAGACAGAGAAAGACAAATAGCATATGTTCCACTTGTATGTGGAATTAAAAACAAAACCCACACAAAAACGAACAAACAAACAAAAACAGAAGTAAACTCATAGATTCAGAAAACATTTTGATGGTTGCCAGTGGAAGGACTGGATACAAAAGGGGAAAGGATTAAGATGTGCAAATTACCAGGTATAAAAACAGTCACAGGGATGTCGAGTACAGGATAGGGAATATTGTAATAATGATGTATGGTGTCACATGGGTGCTAGCCTTATTGGGTTGATCACTTTATAAGTTATATAAATGTCTAATCACTATGTTGCATACCTGAAGCTAATGTACTATTGTATGTCAACTGTAATTGAAAAAGAAGATATTATTTAAAAAATGAAAGGTTTGTCTTTGAAATGAGCAAAGGGAAAAGACAAAAGCTGGTAGTGAGTGAGCGAGCAGCACTGTTCAACACTGTTTTAAAGGAACATTTTCAAAGGAGGAGAAAGATTATGTGATCCAGTGGCCGGGGTTTTATGGAGTGCTCCCCAGGGCCTGGTTGCCATGGTGAATGAAAACCCTCCTCTTCCCGCAGGGCTCCCCTTTCATCTAAAGGGTGCAACACCTGTAAGCACTTTACTCTCCAGATGTTTGGATATCTGAAGCTACTGTGCAGTTAGTCTCAGGGCATCCACAGCCGTTACATTGCTAATTTGAATGCACTGAAATCCATGCAAAATTGGCTTTTGCCAGCTGACTGGAAGGAGCAACCTCAGCTGTTATCTGTGGCTCCAGCTGGTTTTTGTGTGGAATAGGAAACATTGTTCAAAGGAACAAATGCGATTTCATGGAACCAAGCAGGATATGCTAATGAACGAAACAACTTTCTGCTGAGAGGCAGAGAAGGAAACCCAGACACACGTGTATAACAAACTGGATTTCTTAGGTTCAGATTAGTCGCCATATCGACTTCCCATACTTTTTTGCTTCTCTTCCTCCTTCTCAAGGAGGAGGCAGTGGTAGAAGGCTGCATACTGACCTGGAAGTGAAATACTTTTGTCTATTGATTTTTCTCACTGCCCATGGCAAGTCCCCTAAGTGAGGCACTGGGGAACAGACGCTCTGGTTGGTAAAGATAGGTTGGTGGGACTAGTGTTGAAATAAGGGTGTTTTTAGATCAAAGTTCCTAAGTTTTGAGTTAGATTTCTTCAATGATTAGGGATGGCTTCAGGTTGGCACTCCCTGTGGAAGTCTTTGTCACCTCTTATCAGGACCCACTCAAGCTGTGGAGAGAGTGTGGATGTGATGAGGCCAGAGTGCCCATGCTAGTCCCAGAGAGGGGGTGTTTGCGGGGATGGACACAGTCATAGCTACTGACTCAGAGAAGGGGATTTCAGACCTGCCAGCGGCAGATTTCTGCCATTGGTGGCCCTTTATTTTCTCTTAAAATTTTTTTTTTCAATTACAGTTGACATTCAGTATTATTTTATATTAGTTCCAGGTATATATCATAGTGGTTAGACATTTATATAATTTATGAAATGATCCCTCCGTAAGTCTAGTACCCACCTGGCACCATACATAGTTATTACGTTGACTGTTTTCCCTATACTGTACTTTACATCCCCAGAACTATTTTGTAATTGCCAATTGTACTTCACCTTTTGTTCTCTGTATCTTTGAGTCTGTTTTGCTTGTTCATTTATTTGTTCTTTAGATTCCACATATAAGTGAAATCATATGGCATTTGTCTTTTTCTGTTTGACTTATTTCACTTAACATAGTACCCTGTAGGTTCACCCATACTGTCACAAATGGAAAGATTTCATTCTTTTTTTTATAGCCAAGTAATATTCCCATATATATATATATATATCACGTTTATCCAATTGTTGAGGGGCACTTAGGTTGCTTCCGTATCTTGGCTATTGAAAAATAATGCTGGTTCCATAGCCCTGAAACTAAGTCTGTGTTAGTGTGTGGGCCCTTTAAGAGGACATCTGGGTTTCTAGCAGCCTTCCATTTCTTCCAGATAAATGGAATCCCTGCTGATTTTTATGCTAGATGTTATGGGGGCTCCTCTTCCCAGCACTGGTGATCTGGGCTGGGGAGCCCAGTGTCGGGCTGGGACCCCTTGCTTCTCAGGGGGGTCCTCCACAGCTGAGATATCCCTCCTGCTTTTTAACCACCACACATGGGTGTGAGGCCAGCCTGTTTGATATCTGTGCCCTTCCTACACGGCTTCTTTATATCCTTAGTTATAGGACCTTTTTCAGCTAGTCTTCAGATGTTTCTCCAGGTTGATTGTTCTATAATTTAGTTGTAATTTTGATGTGGTCATGGGAGGTGGTGGCCCTTTTTTTCATGTCCCTCATCTCTGGGGACAGTTGACATCTGACTCTCCTTCAGTTGTCTAAATCCCACATCTGTAAGGTAATTTGGAAACACGGACAGTTAAAATGAATAAATACACATCTGCAGTTTGGTCAGTAACACTTGAGTAACGATGTGCAATGAATGTTTGCAGAGCTATGAAAAGATTCACCTGGATTTCCTGAAGAGCGACCATCCTGCTGTGGCGCGCATGCGAGTGGATGCTGACAATGCCTACATTGGCGTCACCTACAAAAACGAGGAGGACAAGCTGAAGGACTGGGAGGGTGGCCTGGACGAGCAGAGGCTGAGTGCTGACAGCGGCTACATCATCCCTCTGCCTGACATCGACCCCATTCCTGAGGAGGAAGACCTGGGCAAGAGGAACAGACACAGGTAGATATGGGTGTGGTCTCAGCTTCCAGCAGCGCTCCCCTGCCCCTGCCCCTGCCCCTGCCCCTGCCCCAGCCCTGCCCCAGCACACCTGAAGACAGGAGCTGTTGCCCAGATGACCAGGATCCCAGCGGTGAATCTGTTTTAGGGGATCAAGGGGTAGAACCCCCAGTTTTGAAAACACTTCCATTTGATCCTAATATGTTCCCCTGGGGCTGGGCAAAGAAGGATGTGCTTCTCTGGTGGAGAATATTTGACCTGAATCCTCAGGTAATTTGATCAAACTTACATAGCAACTGAGATTATTGAGATGCTATAAGCCTCTTTTTGCTGTTTCTTTAATTAGTCATCCAGAAAGGTGAGAGAGAGGCTAGACTGGGCTATTTGATGCCACATCAGTGCTTTATAACTCTAGCTGCAAGTTGGAATCACCTGGGGAGATTTTAAAAGTACTGATATACAAGCCTCACCCAGACCAAAAACTTAGAATCTCTGGGAGTGGGGCTCAAGCGTGCTGTGGCTGATTTGTGATTTCTTTTTAACTTTGTATTATGGAAGAGTTCTAACATGCACAATTCAAACTGTATTGTGAACTGTCAGGTATCCATCACTTCCCTTCAATGTTTACGACCTCGTGGCCAGTCTGCATGCCTAGCTGTATCTATTCCTCCACCTCTGCCCCCTCTGGAGTATTTTGAAGCACATCCAAACATCATATCATTTCATCCACAAATATTCCAGTATGGATTTCTAAATGATAAAGGCTCTATCTCTAAAAATAACTACAGTTATTAAAATAACTATAATGTCATTATCTCACCGCCCCCCAAATTGACAATCTATACCAATAAAAGGATAATATGCAAATTGGTAGGACGCCCTCACAGTAACAACCGAACAGCAGGCTGCGTGGGCGACAAGGCCGGCAGGGGGTTAGTGAGGGGCAACCAAACGACTGAACAGCAGGCTGCGTGGGGCAACCAGGCCAGCAGGGGGGGCAGTGAGGGGCGACCAGGCCAGCAGGGGGGGGGGGCAGTTGGGGGCAAGCAGGCCGGCAGGGGGTCAGTTAGGGGCCATCAGGCAGGCAGGCAGGTGAGCAGTTAGGAGCCAGTGGTCCCGTATTGTGAGAGGGATGTCCAGCTGCCGGTTTAGGCCTGATCTTGGGGATCGGGCCTAAATCGGCAGTCGGACATCCCCTGAGGGGTCCCGGATTGGAGAGTGTGCAGGCTGGGCTGAGGGGACCTCCCCCATGCACAAATTTTGTGCACTGGGCCTCTAGTAAATTAATATCAAGTTAGTATTCCCATTTCTTTGATCCCCTCACAAATATTATTTTACATTTGGTTTGTTTTATTCAAGACCCAAATAAGAGTCACACAGTGGATAAGTCTCTAAGTTTGTTGACATGTCTCTAAGTTTGTCCTCCCTCTCTTTGCCCCCTGGCATGTTATTTGTGAAGAAACCAGAGCATTTATTTGCCTGTAGAGTTCTCACATTCAAAATTTTGCTGATTGCATCCTGAGGTGTATTTTACCATGTGCTTCTGCCTCATATTTTTGTTGTAAATTGGTAGCTCACCTTGAGACTTGATCTAACTCAGGTTAGATTTTGAAGCACGTATGCTTCAGAGAAGGTACTGTGTACTTCCATCTGGAGGTGCCTACTGTCCAGATGTGTCTCTTTTTGTGACACTAGCAGCCATTGGTGCTCCTTCCCTAGACCCATTACTTTACTACCAAGATGATGCAAATGCACAGCCCGGACTAGAACTGTTGGTTGACACGGTCCAGGTGGAATGCCCCAATTCACGCTCTCTCTGCACAGCCTTTGAGCAGAGGCAGGCGAAGGTGATAGTGGCCCCTTGTTCAAGGTCCAAGTTGCTATGAGTCTCCTTCCCCCCCCCCCCTTTCTTCGCAATATTGTTGTCCCTTCTTCCTCATTCAGTTGACTACATACAATTATTTAAGCACAGGCATTATTATTTGGGAGGCTTATGATTGTGACCGCTCTCAGCCAACTGAGGTATAAGGTTTAGACAACCCTTGTTTATTTGCGTGCACCAGGTAATTTTAAAAGAACGTTTCCTGCCTGTCAGCCATCTGTGTGTTTTTTTGTTTTTGTTTTTTGGAATGTGTGCTTTATATGAGATTTGGAGATGGGGCAAAGTAGTCTGTCTGACTTACTGTTCTAATTGTCCTTTGCTCAGGACATGTGTTTACATTCCTTTAGCAAGCAGTGTTTGTCCCAGTTTTGGGGATCTGTGGTAGAACTTTCAGGCGTGGGGGAAGGCTGAGCAGTGGGCCTTGGCACACTCCCAGCTCTGACATCTATTTGGTTCTTTTGTGTTTGGGGACTCTGAATAATATTCCCGTTGTAAAAAGGATTCTGCATCTAAATAAAGTTAGAAAGTCACATTGATATAAAGAACATAAGAAAGGTGTCCCCAGAATTTTTCTAGGGATAGAGGAGGCTAGACTGCAGAACTTGACACATATCCGACATGGAGAACAATTCTAGTTGCTAGGTAGCGGGCGCGTTGGATAATGAGAACTTCTGCTAGGGTGGGACATTTGATCTCCTTTGAATCACTTAAATTGAGTCCCAAATGACTGCACGAGGTCCGATGAGACTCTGGTCCTGACAGGCGGGCTGAGCATGGTGTCAGCTCCGGTGGCCATAACACAATACCACAGACTGGGGGCTGAAACAACAGAAATTTACTTTCTAGCTGTTCTGGAGGCTGGAAGTTTAAGACCAAAGTGTTGACAGGCTTGGTTCCTCCTGAGGCCTCTCACCTTGGATCGCACATGGCCACCTTCTTCTTGTGTCTTTTTCTTCCTTTTTTTCTTTTTTTTTTTTTTTATTCTCAACTGAGGATATTTTTTGCCATTGCTTTTCAGAGAGAGTGGAAGGGGAGGGAGAGAGAAAGAGAGAAACATCGATGCGAGAGAGACTCACGGACAGGTTGCCTCCCACATACACCCTGACTGGGGGCAAGGAGAGAACCCACAACCCAGGTATGTGCTCTTGACCAGAAATTGAACCCGAGACCCTTCAGTGCGAGCCAACGCTCCAACCACTGAGCAACACCGGCCAGGGCTTCTTGTGGCTTTTTCTGGGTGCAAGTACGACTGGTGTCTTGTCCTCTTCTTATAAGAACACTAGTTCTATTGGAGTAAGGCCTTACTTTCATAACCTCATTTAACTTTAATTACCTCTTTAAATGTTCTATCTCCCAGTACAGTAGTATTAAGATTTCAAATTCAACATATGAATTGGGGCGGCGGGGGGTGGGGGCGCGAATAATTCAGCCCATAAAAGAGAGGGAATCCCTGAGCTGGGATGCTCTGGGTTTAGGCAGGCAGAGTCAGCGTGGTGGTCCTGAGGAACCTTCTCCTCGGGCTCAGGATGCTTGGCCTCAGGAGGGGAGAGGGCAGGAGGAAGACAGGGCCTTGCTGTATAGATTTTAGGAATTCTGGTCAGAGCCTATGGGGAGCCAGGTCCTGGGCTGTAAGACGGGCACTGTGGCTTGGGAACCAGCTGTAATCCCAGTCATCAGCTCTAGGACCCACCATGAAGCCTGGGAGCAGCAGGGATGGTCTGGTGCTGAGTTTCTGTGGGAGTTAGCTTCTGTGCCCACACTTCTGCCTTCTCTCTGGGAGATGGCCTGTCAGGGAGAGGGGCATGCCAGGCCCAGGAGGGCCAGTTCCAGGGAGATAGACTCTCTGTGGAACTTGCCCCCAAAGAGGGGGCCAGCAGTCCAAATCACAGCATCTAAGAAAGTGTCATAAATGCACGCCCCAGCTGAGCTGGGTCAATAGCCAAGGGGTGATTCAGGCCCCTAGTCATTGGCAAGTCCCAGGAACACTCTGGCCTGCCAGGGAAGAGGGGATGTCAGGACTGGATGGTTATCAAGATCAGCCAAGTGGACTGGGGTTCCCAATGAGGTTCCAGGACCAGGGTGTAAGTGGGGGCGTAGGGTGGAATTTAAAATAGTAACCGAGGCAAAAGCTCACCATAGGAAAGGGCCCAATCTGTGGGGCTGTGAAGGGAAACATCAGTCCAGTAGCCTCATTGATTTTAAGTGCTCGCCAGGCCACAGGGGCCTTGGGGTGGAGGGCAGCAAACTGTTCCCCAGAGGTTTCTACTGGGCCAGGCTCAGTTCTCTGCTTGGAAGTGCTATGGAGAGGAGGGGACAGAGCTGAGGAATCAGGCTGGGCTGGCAGGCAGGAAACAGCTGACTGGTTGAGCCCCTCTGGTGTGTGTGAGAGCCTCCTCCTTCTGGCTGGCTAGCCTATAGTGTGCTTTAGATGCTGTGTATATAGCATGGTGCTGCTGCCACACAATGAGGAGAAGAGACCATTCCTGCCTGTCAGCAGGTGGTAGTCTGCTTAGAGCTAAAGGACATACATACAAATTTAGCAATACAAGGCAGGAGAACCACAAAATGCTAAGAGTTCAGAGAAGGAAAGACAGACAGGGAATCGTGACAGGCTGATTTAGGGAAGATTATTTTCCAAAAATTTTGTGAAAAATTTTAAATGTCCAGAAAAATTGAGAGACTACATTTCCCACTTAGATTTAGCAGTTGTCAACATTTTGCCACATTGCTCTATCTATCTATCTATCTATCTATCTATCTATCTATCTATCTATCTATCTATCATCTATCTATCTAATAGGTGTTGTGTGTTTCGCATGCATACATGCTAAACTTTTTTATTCTTGCAAAATCATTTAAAACCAAATCGTTTGAAACTCCAGCACACATCCCTTCAGAATAAGGATTCTCTCCTAACCACAATAGCATG
Organism: Cnephaeus nilssonii; assembly: GCF_951640355.1. Taxonomy (NCBI): domain Eukaryota; kingdom Metazoa; phylum Chordata; class Mammalia; order Chiroptera; family Vespertilionidae; genus Cnephaeus; species Cnephaeus nilssonii. Next base: position 86,052,841 of record NC_137072.1, on the reverse strand, counting down.
GTTACGCATAAGAAAATTAAACTATTTCCTGATATCATCTAATATCTAGGCCCTATTCAAATTCAGGTGAGGGTTTGAATACTAGCAATAATAATAACAGCTAACATTTATTGAGCACCTTTTATGTTCTAGGCACTGTGCTCAGTGCTTTATGGTTATCACCTCATTTAATCACCCTAACAAACAGGAATATTGTCCGGCACCATTGTCATCCCATTTTATAGACAAGGGAACAAGTTCATGGGGTTAAGTGACTAATGTCAAGTCCCCTAGCTACTAAGGGACCATTCCAGACCTAAGACTTTCTGGCTCTAGAATGTCCCCTCTATGCCACTACTCTAGTAAGTAAAGAGCCTTCGCCTGGGCCTTCAAGAGGAGGGGAAGGAGGGCATTCCAGGCCAGTGGGGTGACAGCCTGAGAACACAGTTTGGACATTCAGGAGGTTTCAGGGAGAGCAAGGGACTGGCCTGGCTGTAGTTTGTTTGCCCCTGATTCCATCCCTCTGCTTTTCCTTCCCCGTGCCTTTTGACCAGGCATTGCTTATTTTCTCTTCCAGGAGTATTGAGTTAGGAAAGTAGACATTGTCTCAGCTTCTTAGCAACTTTGATGAAAGGTTTAGCAGAAGAGAAGGAAAGCTGAAGTGTGGAGATGACCTGCGGACCTTGGTTTTCCAGGTGGCCCACTGCAGTGTGATGGGTGATGAGGAGCTGCCTGGCTTGGTGGTAGAATCTTGCCCAACTGGGTAGCCCAAGTTTGAATGCAAAGGGTCTTGCCAGAAGAGCTCCTTTGCCTTTGGGGGCCACCCTAGAAACGCTACCGCGGTCAGGTTGGGCTGTACGTGACCGTAACCTTTCCTCTTCTTTCCCTCCCCAGCTCGCAGACCTCTGAAGAGAGTGCCATTGAGACAGGTTCCAGCAGTTCCACCTTCATCAAGAGAGAGGACGAGACCATTGAGGACATCGACATGATGGACGACATTGGCATAGACTCCTCAGACCTGGTGGAGGACAGCTTCCTTTAACTTGCGGATTCGAGGGGTACCTTCCACTCCTGGAGCCACCGTGGATCCTTTTGAGAAAACCACTTTATTGCAATGCAAAGTTTGAGAGGAGGACTTGGATGATGTGTAAAGAGAAGGTCCCAGCCCAGGGCCTCAGGGAGCCTTCTACATGTGAGTGAATGGGACATTTTGAAATGAACTTTTTCAGCGTTGCCTCTTGCAATGCTTCAGTAGCATCTCAGCGTGTGAAGTTTGGAGGTAGTTGGACAAGGAAATAATGGACCACACAAGACGAACTTTGTGTTTCAAGGCATTGGTGAGATTCCAACAGACACATGTTTTGTTGCAACAAAACTCCAGCATTGTAATTATGTAAATAACTCTAACCAAGGATGTGTTTAGTTTTGTATTAACTATCTGCTCTGGACCTCTGAAGAGACCGACCACTCAACCCATCCATGTACTTCCTGCTTGAAACCTGGTATCAGCTGCTGTTGAACTTTCTAATGAAGTACATGCAAAACCACTTTTGAACCTTAAAAGGTACCGGTACTATAGCATTTTACTTTTTTTTTAGTGTTAAAGAGATAAAAGCTAATGATTAACCAACCTTGTTTAATAGATTTGGGTCATTTAGAAGCCCAACATCTCATTTTTATATTGTAATCTATGTTTATAATAATACTACTGTTATCAGTAATGCTAAATGTGTAATATGTAACACGTTTTTCCTACAAAGAAAGCACAATTTTTTAAAAAAATCCTTACTAAGTAGGTTGACAGTTTTTGACATTTATATTAAATAACGTATGTTTCTCTATAAAATACGGTAATAGCTTTAGTGGATTAAATTTAGTTGAACATAGAGAACCAAGTAAAAGTAGTGTCTTCCAGGAAGTCAGAGTTTTTACCTATGTACTGAATAGGTTCCCTAACCCCGTTGTACTAAAAACAACTAACTACCCTCGGAAGTGATGGAATTGGAAACAAACAAGCAAAAACCCTTTAATCCTAAATATTCTCAATATAAATGCATAAGCCTATGACTAACATGACTTCTTACGGAAAATACAATCATCAGCAAAAAGATGGCATTTGCAGAGATTTTATTCATGCCTGGTGATAACTTTAGTGGATCCCAACATATATGTTTTTAAAATTCTACAAACCCTAAAAGAGTCAGAAGAATATCCTGAATATGAGCCCTTTTTCTCTTCTCTTACCCCAATGAGAAATAGTGTGAAACTCTGAGCCCGTAAAGGCATTGCCTAGTGAAGGCTGTGTGTGCCTTCGCCTGGATCTTTGGTTCCCAAACGGAACTGGCAACCAGAATCCCCCGATGCTAATTCCTGTCCCAGAGATTCTGAATGATTAAATCTGGGCCGGGGGGGGGGGGGGGGGGGGGGGCGGGGAGAGCAGAAACCTGTATTTTTATAAACACCCTGGCTGTTCTGATCAGGCGGGTCTGGAAAATACCAGGGTGAGTTACAGGAAACGCCATGGGAAAAAATTTTTTGAAAATAGGAACTGGGCTACTCTTGAAATCTTTGGCTTCTGGTCAATGCCACTTTAATGCCACATATCTAGCAATTGCTATCCTTAATTTAACTTTTCACTCTTCGCTGAGGCTCAGCATGCTAAATCTTGGTTGGCAGGTCTTCTAAAAGTAAAGGCACTGCTTCCTGAACTCCCTCTTCCCCCAGGCCCCAAAATGCATGCACAAAAATGATGCAATTTAGTGTGCTACGTCTCTAGAACCAGGCCAATATTTTGGTGAAAAAAAAAAAAGTTTTTCTGATATTTTGGGGTTAGATGGGAGGACAAATTGTCACATCAATCCAAACTGTCAAACTGGTTGGCGCGGGTTCATTGGTATTCTTTGCAATACCGCTTAATCTCTGACACCATATGAATGAAACATGGGCTGTGATTACTGCAATCACTGTATACGCGCCTGACAGGTGATGCTTTGAAAGATGTAAAAGCAATAACAAGGTACTTGACTACCTACTGGTGTAATCTCAATGCAAGCTCCAACTTTCTTATCCACCTTTTTCATAGCGTAAAGACTGAGCCAGATTGGCCAATTAAAAAAGCAAACCTAACTAGGTTCTGTAGAGCCAATTAGACTTGAAATACATTTGTATTTCTAGAATCACAGCTCAAGCATTCTGTTTATCACTCGCTATCCTGTGTGTAGCCTTCTTTTGTTGGTGCTTTGCATTTTGATGTTCCTTTGAGTCTTGAGTGACATCATCAGGCTGGAGAAGATTTTCAGACCAGCAGGTTCCAGTCCTAACAAATGCTCTCACCTGAGTTTGTGTGTAATTGCGTTTTGTTTTTGTTTTGTAAAAAACAGCGTTTTCAGTGTATCACAGATTTGTTTCCTTTATGGCCTACTGCAAAGTCCCCAGATGAAAATTTGCCAATCATTCCTGCTTTCTGTGTTTATGAAGACAATCAAAGCTGGCCTGAGAAACAAAACTTGTGGCTTTTAAAATGATCTATGATGTCCTTAAAATGTGGTCTGCCAACCTGTAACAAAATGGTCCTATTTTTGTGAAGAGGGACGTAAGATACAATGATGTTATACATCAATATGTATATATGTATTTCTATATAGACTTGGAGAATACTGCCAAAACATTTATGACAAGCTGTATCACTGCCTTTGTTTATATTTTTTTAACTGTGATATTCCCCACAGGCACATTAACTGTTGCACTTTTGAATGTCCAAAATTTATATTTTAGAAATAATAAAGAGAAAAATACGTAAGTGTTCCCGAAACAGTGGTGTGGTGAATGTGTGAGAAGAACTAACTCGATAGGAAGGGTCTACAGATGCAAAATGTATTGCAAATCCCCATTCATGTTTTTGTTTTTAAACATGTAAATGAAGATCTTTATATTTCAATAAATGAGATATATATATAATTTAAAGTATTCCTAAGGTTCCAACATTTTTGTCTTTAGTTTAACCATATAAATTAAAGCAATCTTATTCAATTTATTTTCTTAGCAACATTCCAGTAGGACTCTGTATTATGGTTTTGATGAAACCAATAGAAAATTTAAGATGTAAACATTATGTAAGCTAGTCAGTTCTCAGGCTCAGCATTTGACTTAAAGATGATTGCACTTGGCTAATCTTTGAGCCTATTTTTTAAAAATATATTTTTATTGATTTCAGAGAGGATGGGAGAGGGAAAGGAGAGACCATTAATGATGAGAGAGAATCATTGATTGGCTGCCTCCTGCACATCCACTACTAGGGATCAAGCCTTCAACCTGGGCATGTGCCTTTGCCCGGAATCAAACCCGGGACCCTTCAGTCTGCAGGCCAAGGCTCTATCCACTGAGCCAAACCGGCTGGGGCCTTTGAGTCTATTTTTGTTTATTTGTTATAATAGCATATTATTGTTTTTAAATTTTTTATTTTTATTTTTCAATTACAGTTTACTGTCAATATTATTTTGTATTGATTTCAGGTCTACAGCATAGTAGTTAGACAATCATAATCCTTTTTAAAAATATATATATTTTTTTTATTGATTTCAGAGAGAAAGGGAGAGGGAGAGAAAGATATCAGTGATAAGAGGGAATCATTGATCCGCTGCCTCCTCATGCCCCGCACTGGGGATCAAGCCCGCAACCTGGGCATGTGCCCTGATGGGGAATCGAACCGTGACCTCCAGGTTCATAGGTTGGCACCCAATCACTAAGCCATGCCGGCCAGGTGACAATCATATACTCTAAAAGTGTCCCCCCCTGATATTTCCAGTACCCATCTGGCACCATGCATACTTATTATGATATTATTGACTATATTTTCTACTGACTATATTTTCTACATCCCATGACTGTTTTGTGACTACCAATTTGTACTTCTCAATCCCCTCACCTCTTTCACCCAGTCCCCCAGTCCCCTCCCCTCTGGCAATCACCAGTCTGCTCTGTGTGTATTATAGCATATTATTGTGTGATGTTTTCCTGTACAATATAAAGAGTACAGGACTGCATTTACTCTGGACAGCATTTAAACATGACAAATGCATAAAGTACAGAGTTAAAGTTTTTTAACACCACATCTTCCCTGTCGCATTTCCCAGAGGCAGGACTGCGTCACTTGGGGAGTGTTTTTGTATCCTTGCAGCGCCCTTTTTGTGCATCTGCTGATACACATACCCACGCCTACCTCAGAGATATTGTGGGTTCGGTCCCAGATCACCACAATAAAGTGAGTTATAATTTTTTTTTACTTTTTTTTTTTTTTTTTGCTGGTGTAATGTTTTTCCTTTAATTTGTAAAACACGCAACAGCTGGGAAGTGTAATAAAGCTATTTTTGCTTTATATTTAACCTAGATGGGATTGTACTTTAGATAATGCTTTGTGATATGCTTTTCTCTTTTTCTTTTCTTTTTGAAGATACTATAGACTATTTTTTAGAGCAGTTTTAGGTTCACAGCAAAATTGAGAGGAAGGCACAGCCCCTGCCCTCCACACATGCACAGCCTCCCCCTTCTCACTATCCCCCACAGAGGGGCACATTTGCTACAATTGATAACACATCATTATCCCCAGAGTCCACAGTGCTTTGTATTGTAAATGCTATATTCAAAGGTCTCTGTGAAAAAAAAAAATTTTTATCCACTGCATAGTAGCCCACTGCATAGTATTCCACTATGTAAATATGCTATAATTTATGCCCTCATGTTTCTATTAAATGCATTTATATTTTCCAGTTCTTTGCTATTAAAGTGCACATGGAGTAGTGCTTTTTAAAAATATATTTTTATTGATTTTAGAGAGGAAGGGAGAGGTTGAGGGAGATAGAAACATCAATGATGAGAGAGAATCATTGATCGGTCACCTCCTACATGCCTCCCACTGGGGATCAAGCCTGCAACCCGGAATTAAACTGAATCCTGGCTCATAGGTTGACACTCAACCACTGAGCCATGCTGGCTGGGCTGGAGTAGTATTTTGTTAGGGTAGATTCCTAGAAATAAAATCACGAGGCCCAAGGGTGTGCAGACATAAACTATTATTGAGCCCAAGTCTTCAGATGCGACTGGTGCAGTAAATTCTTGACGGTCTGCACGGGAATCACCTGCTCTGCAGCTCACCGGCAGCTCTAGGCTTCCCTGCCTCACACTGCTCACCCTGATGTGGTGTGTGCCGGAGCATGCGGGTTTTTGCATTCTGAAGCATGCCAAATCAAAGGACTTCAGGATTTTTTAAAAAAATATATTTTATTGATTTTTTACAGAGAGGAAGGGAGAGGGATAGTCAGAAACATCAATGAGAGAGAAACATCGATCAGCTGCCTCCTGCACACCTCCCACTGGGGATGTGCCTGCAACCAAGGCACATGCCCTTGACAGGAATCGAACCTGGGACCATTCAGTCCCCAGGCCGATGCTCTACCAAACGGGCCAGGGCGGATTCTTTTTTTAAATAAAACAACTCACCCTTTTCAACACCTGGATAATGGACACTGGTTATCTATAATAATAAAAGCATAATGTGCAAATCAACCGAACAGCCGAACAGCGGAACTACCTTCCAGACGACCTTCTGGACGAAGCCGGGGCTGCAAAGGCCTACTCTTGCACGAATTTCATGCATCGGGCCTCTAGTGTTGTTAATAATCGGAATGTAACACCCAATTCCAACCTAACTCCTGTTACCCAAGTTCAAGTAGCCTGTGGATTCAAGCGCACCTCCTTGGAGTTAAAGCTGGAAGGAGCTGCAGAAGGCGGGGTGCTGGCTTGGTCTCATTATTATTATCAAAGATTGGCCGCATTATCCCAGGAAGGAGACAGATCACCCTGCTGCTTAAACAATAGCGGCCTAATCTAGCATCAAATCTGTGCTCCAAGCCTTGGGAGAGATCTTTTTGTTCTTCTTTTTAAAGTATAATTTTACCACTTAATATAATATGGATGATCCTGCCTCCTTTATCTCATCATGATAATAAAAAGTGACTTTTACCACGGGAGGGTTTTAAAGCTTTTTCGAAGATACTTTTCCCATGGACTTATTTTGATTTTTACAATAGTGCTTTGAAGCTGGGAAGATATTTATAGATGAAACCAAGTGATGTCTGAAAAGCATGCGACTGACTAATGAGGGCAGTGGGATCAGAAACTCCAAACAGTGCTCTTTATGTGCCAGGCTTAGCCATGCAGAAGCAAGAGCTCGTGGGAGATGTCAGCGCTCAGAAATAGGTTGTTTTGCTTCTTGAGATATTTCAAGAGACAAGTGATGGACTAGTTGGCTTGTAGGACTATTTTATGCATTTGTTATAAGAACAATTTCTTTGCAGGTTATACCACAACAGTTCTAATAATGGACATTATGATTTTAATAGTTGTGTGCTTCGTAAAATGCAGTTCAGGAAAATGGCTTGAATCCTGGAATCCATCATAAGCCAGGCAATTTTCCCCGGGATAACAGAGCGATAGAAATGCTTCATTATCTCTGACTCCAAATACATATCAGAATGAAAAGGAACCACATTGTTACAGTGAAATTAATATACTGTGTTTATAACAGACACATTTTTTTCACCCCCCGCAATTAAAATATATATGAAAATACATATGTGGCCTTAATTAGCAGACTGTAACATTCTGTTCCACCCGGTTACATAACCAGCACCCGTGTCCTAAAGAATAATGAATGCATCCTCCAAAATATATGCACACATGGGTAATGTTTCCATCACTCACATTTTCGTCTCCGTATGAAGCGATGGAGACATCAAGGACACATTGTCTCGCATGGCAGGGGGAGCATGGTTGCTCGCTGTTCCTGGTTTATAGGCTAATTGGAATTTTAAAAAGATTTGCCACATTATCCTGGCAGATGGCATTTTGCTTTATCATTATTCATGGGTATTAATGACTTCCCTCTGGAGCATGTGTATCCTGTCTATTTTGAATTGCATTACATTTCATGCCGACTGCTCCACGCAGAACCGGAGCCGGTATTCTCTGCGCGGTGCTGAAGCCGCACAACGTCTGGTTGGTCAAAGCTGGAGACTTGATTAGGAATTAAGTAACTCTTCGCAATGAAGAAAACCGTTTTCTTCCCCGTCCTGAATATCCCATTACATGTCTCATTTTCTTCAGCTTGCTATCCCGCGAGGCGGCAGGTAATATCTGCTGCCTGAAGACAACTGCAGGGTGGATGCATCTTTCATTAGCCTGAGATGATTAGACATCCTCTCTTTCTCCCTTGGAAGGCTGGGGTTTGGTTTCCTAAGTGGAGAAAATGCATGAGAACACGATGCAGTGATCCCGCCACAGAAAGTCATTTTTTTAAAAAATGAATTCCTTCAACAAATATTTATTAGAGAACAGCCTCTTCTTTGTGTACTTGATCTCTAAAATGCTTGAGCCTAAATGAGGCAGCTGGCAGAGTTGATTCCAACCAGCTAATCACCCGAGGGGAGCATTACGTCACAGAGCAGAGCAGCATAGAGCAAAAATTGTGGTAGGTGGAGGATGCCACGGTCCTTACTTGGGAGCAACGAAAGTCAAAAGGGTGGGACATGGAGTATAACTTATGGGAGCCTCCCCTCCTGATAACACTAATGCTTTTCTGCAACCAGAGGACACATTTGAGAATGAGGAGCTAAGGCTGGGGTAGTCCGACCCGGTAGTCTTGCTTCCTGGGCTCTCTGTCCTTACTTGATTCTAGGCACTTCCATGGCCACCTTCATATACATTCTCCCCAACTTCCATCCTTCTATATTTCTTTTTTTTAAAATTTCTTTATTGATTAAGGTATCACATATTTGTCCTCATCCCCCCATTCTCATCCCACACCCCTCCCCACGCATGCCCCCACCCCCCTGTTGTCCTTAACCACTGGTTAGGCTCATATGCATGCACACAAGTCCTTTGGTTGATCTCTCCCCTTTATCCCCCATCCTTCTATATTTCAACGTTTTTTAGTGAGACACTGTTTTAGATTCTGATATTCAGAAATTAAAACAATAGGCAAGATTTCTACATTATGGAGGATAGAGACAGTCTCTCTCTAGAGCAGGGGGCATATTTGGTTGATGGCCAGTGTAACAAAGACAATGTCTCCTTCTGAGACAAAGGTTGGTCAGATTTGCTTGTAGGCTATTATAAAAAACTAGAGGCCCAGTGCACCAAATTCATGCACCGATAGGGTTCCTAGCAGCTGCTGGCTGCCTGCGGGGGGCCTTCCTTCGTTCTGTGCCACCCCCTGGTGGTCAGCGCATGTCATAGCTAGCAATCGAACTCCTGGTCTGTCAAACTCCCGAGGGGACACTTTGCATATTAGGCTTTTATATATATATAGATAGATGGGGGCTCCTTACTTAGGTTTCTTCAGCTGTGACACAGACCCAGAGTATGTGTAGCTCCCACCCAGGCCACTTTGCATGGCCCGCACAGAGCTTAGGGGACAGAGAGAACTGACATAAATATAACATTCATGCTTTCACTGTACCATGAGTAGTAAAGTCTTTCTTTCTGACTCAGGAGATTTTGTCTTCTGACAGCATCCACGAACCTGTGGCAGGCTAACTCATTACCTTACAAGTAGGAAAAATCCTCAGTTCCTTCACAGTTCTTGACATTAACTCAAGAGAGTACCAGTCAAGTCTTTTATCTTTTTACTTCTTCCTCATATCACAGTCCCCTTAACCCTGGAGGGACCAATGGCAACAAACTAAGTGGAAAGTAGTAGGGGGAAAAAGCTATAGTTGCGGAAAATAGGGAAGACATTGACCATATTTACAACTGCAGGCTTTTCTTCTTCAATAGGTCAAAGGTGGGGAAATAGAAATTAAAATTTCACATGAAGTTCAGAGTTTATAGTTACTATACTGGAGGAAATAGCGAACATTTTATTATTGATGCAAAGCAAGAAATGTCAGTGAGTATATTCTAAATTTCATCCAAAAGGGCAGGAAGAATGAACTCTACAGAATAGGTATATAACGGAAGTTATGAGACAATAATTAATTAAGGTTATTTCCTACTGTTTATATGTTCAATCTCACATTACACCTCAACTCTACAACAAAATAGAAAGAAAAAAATGGCAATTTTCCACTTCTAGCAAGAATGATGTACTGGTAAGTATTTTGGTGCTGTCCTTGAACTCCTATCATAGCTCCTTTTGTTCCCAGCATGAGACTGTAATTATTGTAGAATCTCAGGGATGTGGATAGTGAGGTAACATCATCATCATAGGGTAAGATTGTGACACTCCAGTTATTATTTTTGAAACAAAGATCCTTCCAAATTGAAATATGAGGAGATGTTTGGACATACTTTTTTTTTTAAATCCTCACCCAAGGATATTTTTCCATTGACTTTCAGAGAGTAGAAGAGAGAGGGAAACACAGAGAGAAATATCAATGTGAGAGAAACACATTGATTGGTTGCCTTATCTGTGAGCCCTGAACAGGGCCCAGGCTAGGGAGGAGCCTGCAATTGAGGTACATGCCTTTGACCAGAATCAAACCTGGGACCCTTCAGTCTGCAGGTCTGAGCCAAAAAGGCTACGACTGGACATACTTTTTAAAAAGACTTTTATTTAGTCATCATTCAACAACCATTTGCATGTATTATGTTAATTCTAGGGATACTAATATAACTAATGTTCAATGAACCTTGTGAGAAATTGAATTATATTTCAGAAATATATTCCTCTCCCTCATTTTTATATGATAAGCAGACATTCTCACTCATTGATATTGGATTTGGCCAGGTGATTCCCTTTGACTAATGGATGTTAATAAGACATGATACAGTAGATACTTGAAATTTTCTTATGTTGCAGGACTTACGCTCTGGACATCTTAACAATATTGAGTCTTCCAATCCATGGACATGGTATGTCTCTTCATTTACTTAGGTCTTCTTTATTTTATCTCAGTAATATTTTGTAGATTTTAGTGTACTTACATACATTTTTAAAATTTATTTCTAAATATTTCACTTTTTATGCTATTGTAAATGGCATCCTTTCATTTATATTTATTGTTAGTATATGGAAATGCAATTGGCCTTATATTTTGCAACCCTGTTGATTCCTTATGATTTTTTTTTACATAAACAATGATGTTATCTGAACATAAAAGGCAATTTTACTATTCCCTTCCCAATTTGGTTGCCTTTTATTTTTTTAAGTTACCTTATTGCACTGACTAGGAATTCTAGTACAAAGCTAAATATAAATGGTATAAGTCACATCTTTGCTTTGTTCCTGATCCTAGGGACATATTCAATCTTTCATCATGAAGTATGATGTTAGCTGTAGGTTTTTCATGGATACCCTTTATCAGATTAGGCAAGTTTCCTTCTATTCCTACTTTGGTGAGAGTTTTTATCTGAAATAGATGTTAGGCTTTGTAAAAAGCTTTTCCTGCATCTATTGAGATTATCACATAGCTTTTTTGTTAATATGGTGAAATATATTGACTTATTTTTAAAAACTAGGTAATCTTGCATCTCCTTCTTCCATTCTCCCCTTCGCTCATTCTCTTCCTATTTTACTGGCCTCATTGCCATTTCTGGACAATGATATATCCCTAGTGCCTAGAACAGTGCCTGGATAAGAGTAAGTTCTCAGTAAATATTTGTTGCAGAATTGTATGAATCACCCATACACAGAAGGAGTTGGGGCGGGGGGTGGTTTGGGGACAGCAGACTAATTGAGAAAGCAACATCTGAGGCCAGACTCAATGTTGACCCCAAGCTCCTGCCTACGTATGTCAATCTAAAATGCCTATGACATAAAAGCTATGCTCTTCTCTAGTGAAAAAAAGGACAACTATCATAATAGTGAATTTACAGGAGTTTTTATTTTTTATTTATTTTTTATTTTTTTAGCAGGGACATGTATGAAAACTGCTGAAAAGTATTTTAATGGAGCTCTCATGAATCTAGAAAAAGCAAACACTGTTGAATGTACTCATTTGCCATCATAACATCTCTTTTAGACTTATGGGAAACATTTCACTCCTTATTTTAAATAAAACACAGAGTTTTGCTAGCAAACTGTCCAAGCCTGGCGTGAGGCAAAGGGAAGAAGAGCCAGAGGAAAAGGAATGTCTGATCCTGAGCACTATTGGAATTAAGAACATGGGTGGTCTTGTGTGGTGGCTATTTTTGTATGAAATACACGTGTGTATTTGTCGAACTTGAGGTGAACTTCTCAGAAATACTTTTACCTCACTAAGAGTGAGCATTTGTTCCACTTCTGGTATGAATAAGCAAACATTGTTTAATCTCAATTCCTCTTCAAATTCAGAACTCTGGTTAGGTTTTGATGGAGGCTACTTGGCAAAGAACCCAGTGCGTCCATAGAGGCATGCTTCAGCGCGGAGAACAGTTCACAATAGTCTGCATTATGATTATGCTGCAGCTGAGGGCGAGCCACTTGACAGCGCTTCTCTGTGTTAATGATGCTAGAATGGAAATGCTTTTTTTTTTTTTTAAATCATTGCTGTGACGTTTTATTTTGAATTTGTATTTATTTTCCAGTTACAGTTTACAGTCAATATTATTCTGTATTAGTTTGAGGTGAACAGCATAGAGGTTAGACAATCATGTACTTTACAGAGTGCTCCCCTCGATATTTCAAGTACCCACCTGGCCACATACATCGTTATGACAATATTACTGACCGTATTTCCTATGCTGTATTTTACATCTCTGACTACTCTGTAACTACCCATTCTTTATCCCTGTAGCTGTACTGTAGGGTGGGGACCAGGGGATGTGCATAGAGTTGAGAATCCTGAATGTCACCTTAAATTTTATTTTTATTCTTTATTAATTTTTTTCTTTATTGATTAAGGTATTACATATGTGTCCTTATCTCCCCATTGCCCCTCCACCCCCCCATGCCCTCACCCCCCTGGTGTCTGTGTCCATTGGTTAGGTTATATGCATGCATACAAGTCCTTTGGTTGATCTCTCCCCCTTACCCCCACCCTCCCCTACCTTCCCTCTGAGGTTTGATGGTCTGATCTATGCTTCTCTGTCTCTGTCACCTTAAATTTTATACCCTAGGCACCTCACTTGCCTCACCCTGATCATGGTCTTGCTGTCACCTGCTCTTACTCCGAACCAAGTGAAGTTAGCATTAAATGCTCCAGGAAATCTTTCCACAGGAGTTCCTTTAAAGAGTCACCATCTTGATTCTGACACTCTGACTGGCTTTGGACAAGCCTTTTCTTGTTAGCATCTTGAATCTATGGAGGGCTCTCTGTGGCAACTGTTATTTCTTGGAATAACAATAATACCATTTTGCTGCTGGAAAAAGCCATTTGTCTTCTATCCCCTCCCACCCCAGATTGTCTTCTTTTCCTTCCCCAAACATCATTTATTCCATTTTTATTGCCAGAACATTGTGTTTAGAACAATAAACAAGAATCTGGTGGGAAATTTTTATAAACTAGCAACTGGACTTAACTTAATGGTCAAGCCCTAGCCAGTTTGGCTCAGTGGATAGAGCATCAGCCCATGGACCGAAGGGTCTCGGGTTCAATTCTGGTCAAGGGCACATACTGATTGCAGCTTGATCCCCAGCCCTGGTCAATACACATGCAAGAGGCAGCCAATCAATGTTTCTCTGTCTCACCCCTTCCTTTCCACTCTCTCTAAAAATCAATGGGAAAATATCCTCTGGTGAGGACTAACAAAAACACAAAAACCCACAAAAAAACTTAATGATCAAGTTTTGTTTAGTTGAACTCCTGAAAAGTTCTAGCTAGAATGATCATAAATGCAGGTTATTTTTAAATACTGTAGGAGAGTCCTTTTTACTGATTTTTCTTTTTCAAATGCAGATTTTTAAAAATATGATATTGCATTAGATAAGACCAACCAACCCAGCTCCTTGTAGCTCTATATCTCTTGCTTTGGTCAGATCACATGAATTTACCTGCACTATGAACAGGGATGATGCTCAGTGTATATGATTCATTGACCATATTGTCAGAAAAAAAAGTTAGAAGTTGATTTTGTTGGCAAATTAGATTCTTCAGGGCTAATGATAATAACAAACATGCTTATAATGTGCAAAGGCTGTTATATTAAATAAGCCTCATACAATCACATAAAGTAACTCTGATTCTTTTTTTTCCTTATTATTATTCTTATAATTTAGATGAGTAACATAAAGCAATAACATGTTCAGAATTATAAAGGAGGAGGTATGACTGGTGCTCTTAATTTATAAAGGTGACTGAGTGACAGCATGAAGAGGTCAATGCCAATGAAAGGAGATTTTTGTTACTTACATTTCCTGAGAAGAGGGGGGGCACACCATGGCATTCAGGGTCACATGGGGAGTTTGTAATATGATTTTTGCACACCTGAGAAAGCTGATTGCAGGGAAGATGCAAGCAACTTTGGACATTAGTTGGGCCCTGTGATTAATGAATACAAATAGACGAATATCCTATCTAATAAAGAGGGAATATGCTAATTGACCATCACACCCTCACAAAGATGACAGCGCCCATAGCCAATAAGGAGGGAATATGCTAATTGACTGCCACGCCCTCAAAGATGGCAGTGCCCACAGCCACAAGACGGCAGTGCTGAGCCCCCTCAGCCTCGCCGGGGCGGCAGGTGCACAGCACAGCGGGGCCCGACCCCAGGCGGATCTGGCCACTCCACGCCTGCCTCTGGAGTCCCCCAGTCCCCTCAGCACCCCCAACCCCCCAGCTGCCCCGGGCTGGCCCGAGGCACAGGCAAGCCTCGGATGGCAGCTGCACAGCCGCCCAGGGCTGGCCTGAGGTGCAAGCAAGCCTCGGATGGTAACCAGGTAACCAGGACCAGCCAAGGCTTGCACTGCTGGCAGGAGCAGCAGCAGAGGTGTGATGGGGGTGTCGCCTTCCCCTGATCGCCGGGTCACCTCCTGCCCCTGAGGTCTCCCGGAATGTGAGAGGGGGCAGACCGGGCTGAGGGACCCCCCCTCCAGTGCATGAATTTAGACTACCGGGCCTCTAGTAGTCTAATAAAATTCAGTTAGAACAAAGTGGCATCAGGGCAGGAGCCTGACTCCAGATGAAAAGCTCTTTTCCACAAGACCATTTAAATTTCTAATCAAATCCTCCCTCTTCCAGTCCTCACACCCCTCACCTTACTTACTCCAAGCCTTCTGTGTTTGCCACACCAGCTATTGACACTACCAGCCACTTGGCTGCTTTAGGTAGAAACCTAACCCATGCACTGTCTTTCAAATCTACTCCCAAATTTCTCTTCAGTTTGCACTCTTTTTCTTTTATGCCTACTTGCCTTGGGTCAGCCTGTCTTAACCTGAATTCTCGGTCTCCTAATCCATCATTCTACCATATGCCCACACCCATCCCACCTTTACCCTGTTTCCAGAATCACTTTTTGTAAGTGACAGATTTGATTACATCACTTCCTTGCTTATATGTTTCATGCATCCCTAACTCCTTCAAATTTTTCAACAGAATATAAAGATATTTAATGATTTGACCCCTGCCTATCTCCTAGTTGTCTGTCATCCTACAAAACTATGATACTATGTCCATCTATTTACCTGAGCCACAATCATAGGGCTGGCACATAGCATAATCTTATTAAATGATAGATGAATGGAGAGAGAGAGAGAGAGAGAGAGAGAGAGAGAGAGAGAGAGAGAGAGAGAGAGATTATATATATATTAAACCAAATTGGTTGTCTTAAAGAATTGAGTTTCACTGGTGTGCAGGAAATGAACTCATTGTTATATTTATTTTGGTAAAAAGTTTTTGCAAGGTCTATAAGAGTCTTGTGCTTAGCACAGGGTTTCTAATAGATTCAAGGTATCAGTTTTTTCTAGTTCAAATCTGTTGCAACTAAGAGGGGGCCTGGTATAGCAGCACCAGACTGCAGATTGTTTCAAGTACCACAAGGGGTTGCTAGAGAGCAACAGAAGCACTAAAGAAACTTCTTAAAATTTCTCCTTTTGGCCACATCATTTTCTTAGGTTTGGTAGGAAGTAAGGTGTTTTTTACCGTTTGGGGTTATAGTTACTTAGTGGCTATGGCTCTGCTGTGGGTTACCCCATATTTGTCGGCTGGTAATAATTTTCTGTATACCAGTCCCTCAAAGTGCTTCATGGGTCTTCTCCGCTGATTGGAGGGACTCCTAATATGCTTTCTTATTCCTCAACTTCTTGAATGCAATATAAATCAATATGGTTTTCAAAGGAAAGGAATAAGGTGGGCCCCACCAGGGAACCACCTAGCAGATCAAGCATCTCTGTGTCAAGTGCTGAAGGATGCCTCTTATAGGTGAACACATTTGCAAAATGTGCCACTGCTTCCAAGCTGACCCGGCCTGCTTTGGGGTAGTGTTTGGGAGCTAAACTCGGGCTGGGTCTCAGCCCTCATTTATGCCCTTGGTCAGGCAACCTGGAGACAGAATTCTAGAACTAGTAGCAGCTGAGAATAACATGATATATATATATATATATATATATATATATATATATATATATATATATATATCTCATGTTATATGTATATAATTATATGTATATAATTATTTTTCTGGGAACTTTGTAGAGAATGGGTGTGCACCTCATGTAGCTGAGACACTTGTGCTTTCTTAATTGCCTGAACTATTTTAAACTTTGCAATTATTCAATTATAGTTGTTAGATCTTAATCACAATGAGCACTATTTTTGTACATGAGATTAACGTTCCCTTGCGATTCAAAGATGCTCAGTTGCTAATAGAGTCCCAAGGGGAGGCACTTGAGATGATGTACTTTGGCTGCTGCACTGCTAGTTCAAGACATTGCAAGAAACATGGACATTTCCCCTGGGGATGTATGAAAGAATATTTTGCTCCTTTATGCATCAGCCGAACTTGCCTTCTTCATTCCGTGCCCCCCTACAGTCTCTTTCTTGGATTCACTGTCATGTCTGATTATCACACACATGATCTATCAGTTAGATTACGTTTGACAGCATAAATCACAAAATCCAAATATCAGTAGCTTATACAATATTGAGGTTCATTTTTATTTCACTTTAAAGAAGCCTACAAGTTCCCTAAGCAGTAGCTCCAACAATCAACAGAGACCCAGAAACTACCTTGTTTCTATGTTCAAGATTACCTTGTGGTCTGAGATGGCCACTGGAGCCCAAGCTGTCAGGCCCAAGTTCCAGGGAGAAAATAGAGGAAGATAGAAAAGCAGGCGGCGTCGGACCCGTTAGTAGCCCGTGGTCTTGAGGGGCGGGCGGCCCCGGTGGTGCCATGAAGCTGTTCAGCCTGAGCGTCCTCTACAAAGGTGGCCCCAAGGCGGTGCTGCTCAGCGCTGCCTACGACGTGTCGTCCCGCAGCTTCTTCCAGAGGACCAGTGTTCCGGAATTCAGGACCTTCCCCAGCCAGCCGACTGGGGAGCGCTCGGCCAAAGGCAGCAGAGCTTCCGTCAAGGAACAAGACAAGGAACAACAGTCTTGCCCGGGGGGTCATTGCTGACAGCGAGTACCGTCCCGGGTGGCTTTCACCTGCTGGAGAAGGTGCTGGACGATTTCTCCAAGCAGGTGGACAGGATCGACGGGCCAGTCAGATCCCCTGCTACCATCCACGACACAGCCCTGGATGCCTACCTTAGTACCTACCCTAGTCCCCGAGAAGCTGACCCCGTGAGTAAAGTGCAGGCTGAACTTGATGAGACCAAGATCATTCCGCACAACACCGTGGAGTCCCTGTTAGGACGAGGCGAGAAGATAGACGACCGGGTGTCCAAATCCGAAGTGCTGGGAATTCACTCTAAAGCCTTCTACAGAACAGCCTGGAAGCAAGATTCGTGCTGTGCAGTCATGTGACCTAGTCCACAGAGGCCCCCTTGCTGCTGTCCCTGTTGTTCCATCAGAACCTCCGCTTCCAGAGCCGCCTGGGTCCCGGCAAGACCAGAGCGTGGTCACCGATCACTGGAGCTCCTGGAAGCACCGAGGCAGCGAGGCAGCAGGAGGGACCTGGGGTGGGGAATGTTCAAATTCATGTTTCTGGTCATTTTTGAAAAGATAATTTGAGGCCCTCAGAGGTATTTTTGGGCCAGATGAAACCGTAAACACTCCATGACTCCTGCAGATGCCAAACGGCTCTTGTCTAACCTGAGACGCGCCGGGTTAGACCCAGCTTTGTGTTGGTCCTCAGCAGCCTTTGGGTTTTACTTGTACATTAACTGTGTTAACGCTTCAGTGAGGGAGTTCTCAATCCATAGGGCTAGGGGTGGCAGAGCACACACTGGGTTCTCCTGGGAAAGCCACCCAGGGTCATGGGGGGGGGGGTGGATAAGGGGCAAGCAGGGCCATGAGGAGACAGCCCCTGAGATTCACAAGTTCTGAGACACGCTTTGCATTTCTGCTGAGGCTGACTTCCACTAAGATGCCTTAGAGGTGTTGGAGGGGGCGGGGCACCTGCCTGACCTGCAGTTTGGCCTTGAACCTGGATCCCAGGCATGGGCCTCTGGCAGCAAAACCGTTTTGGCAACCACCTGGGCTGGTGTGTCTTAGCAAGTGGCCTTCCCGTGGCCACTGTTATTGGGCATCAAGAGCAGGTGCCAGCCAACCAAGGACCCAGCACCCCACTTTTCTGAATGTGGCAGCTCCCCATCCCTCCTAACCCTCAGTCCCCCCCATCCCACCTGACCCTTAGGCTCCCCCTCCCCCATCCCTCCTGACCCTCAGTCCCCCCATCCCTCCTGACCCTTAGGCCCGCCCTGCCCCCATCCCTCCTGACCCTCAGCAGCAGGAAACCAGGCCGCACAGCAGCCCAGGCGATGGCCCAGTAGGCCCCGGCCCCTCGGCCTGCCTGGCCCTGGGTCGTGCTGCCCTGTCCACCCTGCCTCCTTGCTCTGCGTGCCACCTGCGGACGAGGTGCCCTTGCTGGGGTGGTTTCAGCCAGTGTGGTCTCACCGGGGGTCCTTCCTTGGGTGCTGGTCCTTGCCCAGCCCGAAGGTCCCACTCACCCAGCAGGAAGAGCCAGCAGCCCCAAATCTCGCTTGGGCCAGAGGATGGGATCTGTGTGGCTTCTGAGCACCTGCCCCAACAGGTGCACCTGCCGGCTGCCTTTTTCCCTGGGCACTGCTGGCCTCCCTGAGGTAGCTGCCTGCCCGTGTGACTCCTCCTGCTGGACCCCGCCTTGGGGCGCAGGCCCATTCTATCCATGGCGCCTGAGGTGGCTGTGACCCCACTTAGGACAGTTGGGTCATGGATGATGGGGAGGACCTGGGCGTAGGTGGGTTTGGGAAGAGGGGGGTGGCTGGCGGAGGCCCTGTGCCCGTGTGCTCCCTCTTCATGTCATTCTGATGTCATCCGGCTAAGAGTGTATTTTAATAATCGCTGCCTAACTTTTCTTGTGTTGTTTGAGAGCTTCCTATCTGGATAAAGTTGTCTTTTGAAATTAAAAAAAGAAAAAGAAAAGCAAAAGGGTACGTGATGCCTTGCCGAAGCAGCCCCTTTAGGAGGGTTTTTATTTAGATGTCTCAGTCAACAACTTCCATTTGTATCCCATTAGCCATTCTTATCTACAAAGAATGCTGCGAAATGTAGTTTTGTTAAGCTGGGCACACTGAGACTCTTAACAATATAGGAGTCTGTCGTTAAGGCAGAAGGGAAGATGAAAATGGGGTAGACACTTATTAGTTTCTACCCTATAAGATAATCCAATTGTCTGATGCCCAGGAGAATACAGAGATTAAAAAACAAAATGCAGCCAAAACCGGTTTGGCTCAGTGGATAGAACGTCGGCCTGCGGACTCGGGGGTCCCGGGTTCGATTCCGGTCGGGGGCATATGCCTTGGTTGCGGGCACATCCCCGGTGGGGGGTGTGCAGGAGGCAGCTGATCGGTGTTTCTCTCTCATCGATGTTTCTAGCTCTCTATCCCTCTCTCTTCCTCTCTGTAAGAAATCAATAAAATATATTAAAAAAAAACACAAACAAACAACAAAATGCAGAAGGAGCTGCCGCACAGAGTTGCTGCATTGTCTTCTTACAGTCCCTGAATGCCCATCTACTCAGTGGTTGCAAGGTGGAGTCCCTCTGCCTCTCTTATCTTGAACTCACCTAACTTCATTTGCCATCTATATGCTGTCTAGGTCCAGTGCTGTCCTCTCTCCCGGGCTCCAGACTCACATAGACAATTACTGACTTGATAGCTCCTCGTGGAGGATACACAGGACGTCAAATTCAAGAGGCCGCCCCCTGAGCCCAGAAACCTGTTCCTCCTCAGTGTCCACGCTCCAGCTGCTTAAGCCCCAGACCTGGATGTCATCCCTGACTCCTTCTGGCTCTTTGTATCACCTCTCACCTAGACAGCTGTCTCCATTTCTACCTCCTTCCAACACATGCTTCACACAGCAGCCAGAGAAATTATTATTTAAAAATATATAAACCAGGCTAGGGCACTCCATAGCTTCCTACTAACCAATGGCTTCTTACTGCCCTTAGAGAAAAGTCCAACTCCATAACAAGGACTAAAAGGCCCCCAGTGATCGCTCTCCCTTTCACTCTGGCCCAGCCACAGTGGTCTCGCTAATGAACTAAGTTCTTTTTCATTTCAGGCCTTGGCACATGCAGTTCTTGCTGCCAGGAATGCTCTTTCCTCAAATCCCACCTCTTCATTGAGTGACTCTGCATGCATTCTTTGAGGTATCAGATCCATGCACCCCAAACCACGCCAGATTCATGTCGGCACCCAGAGCTCACTGTATTTGTCCTTTGAAGTGTTCATCAGCCTTCGAATTATTTGTTCATTTGTAAGTTCCTTGAAGGAAACCCCCCTCTGTCTTTCTCCTTTCTGTATCCCCTCTGCCTGGCACAGAGCTCAGCACATATTCATATACGCAATCCTTCATTCATTTACTCATTAACTTAAAACATTTGTTCACATCCCTGTCTTCATTTGTGGTTCAATGGTGAGGACTTAGTAAAATAAGTACCCCAAAACTTACTTCATAAGAGCTTTGATCAAGGCTATAAGTAAAAAGATAGGGCATTTCAAATGTATGCACAAGAGGGATCTGACCTTGTGTTGAAAAGATGAGGAGAAGAATGGAAAGTGAGTTTTCTATCAAGGACACAAGTGAGAATGTTTTTGCCATCTCAATTCTAACCCTCCTCTGCACCCCCACCCCTAGCCTTACACTGGACCAACAAATATAAACCTAGTGTGAGACAAGTTCAGTTGAAACATTTTTAACCCAATAGTTAGCATAACGCTGCCTTCTTGGAGCTTCTGATTGTGGAAATGCGATCCAGGAATTTGTCTGCTGCCAGTTACCCTGCCTCTCCCTCCACCATTTTTTTCCTGCCCATTTTTCTACCCTCAGACTCTCTGGCCACCTTAGTCTGGTTCTGCTCTTGTTGAAACCTGGGTCGAACAAGGCTCCATATACCAAGTGAAACCTGCTCCCTATTCACCATCCCCATGGCTCCAAAATTGGGTCAACATGGATGAGTGAGGTTGTGGTCCTTATGAGCTTGTAGCCTGTGATGGCCTTAGGTTAATGAATAGGGACTTAGAGATGGCAAGGGACCTGGCAGAGGCTCCTAGGGGACTACTCTTAAAACTCTCTTTGCTTGCTAAGATAAATAACAAAAGCAATTTCTAAAAGTGCTTTGATTCAAGTTTATATATAAAATGGAAGGACTGTATATAATGAAAGAATAAGAACACCAAGGAGGGCTTCAGAGCAGCTCTGATGAAGATGATGGGGTGGTTAACCACCACCTAACTCTCCTCCCCACCAGCCATCCTTTGACCTCAGCTATTGCTTACCACCTACTGGCATCCTAAGACTGAGCATTTGTTGGCAGCCACGCACTGCAGTGTCTTAGAGAGCCCATGAACAATGATAACGTTCCCAGCTGCAATTTGGAAGTCAGAGATTCATCTTGTCGTCCTTAATCTTTGGACGCCCAGATTTCTTGAGGGCAAACCTCCACCTCACTTATCCACAAGGTAAGGATTTCATGTGAAATCTTTGGCTAGGGGTCTGGGGGAGTCCATTCAGACCCAGGCCCAGGCTTTTTACCTGAGTAGATGGGTAATCCCTAAGCAAGGAAGACCTTTGAGAATTCTTTACTTCCTGTCCAAAGCAGCAAGTTGGCCACAAGGGGGAAGCATCATACAGAGCTAGTGCTCTGGCCCAACCTGCTCTTTGTTCTGGCTTTTCTATTGTCACCCACTAAAGGAAGATAGGTGAGACCCAGTGCAGGCAGCTGTTGTTCAGCTGTGACCATGCCTGCCCGTGGTTTTAACATGACCATGCAGCCAAGGGACACTCAGTGAATAGTAATTGACACTGATGACTACTTAGCATTTAATTTACTAGTGAAATTAAGAAAAAAAAAAAAGGTAAGTTTAGGTAGCAAATTCTTAGATTCAGAAGGATAGTCATATGCTGAACACCGGGAGTTAAAAAATCTGGTTCCAAGGCTGGTCTTGCAACACACTCATTAGTCATGTGCTTTTTGGCCAGCTTCTTAGCCTCATCTTTTATATGGTCCCCGTAAGCTCTCCTGTCAATATGACAGGGCTGGTAGGAGCATGAAGCCATGGAATCTGGGCAAAAGTCCTTAGAAAAATGACCAAGTAGGATTGGAGATTTACTGGCATTGCAACTGTGTGAGCAAAGGGAATGCAGCCCGTATTTCTCTGTACTAATGGGATCTTTCTGAGGTGAGCAGTGTGTAGGGGTGTGTGTGTGTGTGTGTGTGTGTGTGTGTGTGTGTGTGTAGTGCTACTTAATTTAAACCATAGTTCACTTTAATGATTTAAACCGTCATCTCTTCAGGCTAGGTGTCAACTATCTTGGTTAGCCAGGACTTTTCCAGTTTTAAAACTGAAGGTCACGTGCCCAGAATGCCCCTCAGTCTCTTTGGGATCATTGTTCAGGCTTTCCCCTGCTCTCGTCTGTTCTCCACAAAGTCCCTAGTGAATGGAGGAAAGGTGTGCTCACCTGACTCAGCAGTGAAAAGAAACTCTGGTCTTCAAATCCCTGTGGAATTCTCTGGATCCTATCTGCCCCCCTTAAGGGTAGCTTTGGAGACTGAGCAAGGAGGACAGGGTAGCTTCAGAGACTGGGACCGATGGCTGGAGCCTCTGGTTCTTGTTTAACACTTTGATCTTAGAGTCTCTACCCACTCCATCCCTTTAGCTTTGCCCTCAGGACCTCTCCCCAGGCTTGGGCACTTCTGAGTCTCCTGCTCCCCATGAGAAGGACTTGGGGAATGGGCAGTGCTGCCTTGGACTCATTTGATGACCCACCTCTACCACAACATCGATCACTGCACTTGTCATTTTACAAGTGGCAGCATCAGGTGTGGGATTTTCCTTCCCCCCTCTCCCCGAGGATGCCAGGGGAAGTGTGTACCAGCCCAGGCATTTCCATTCACACCTGACTATTTATGACTGCCTGAGGTAGGCAGAACTCTAAGATGATCCTAGGATACCCAGCCCTTGTGTACTCACACCTTTTCTTGGTATTAAATGAAACACGAATCCAGGTGCTGCTGGAGAGGGGTTTTGCAGATCAGTTGACCTTAAGAGAGGGAGAATGCCTATTGTAATAATGATGCATGGTGTTGGATGGCTACTCGACTTATCAGGGTGATCACTTCACAAGTTATATAAATATCTAATTGATATGTTATATATCTGAAACTTATATGTCAACTGTAATTGAAAATTATTTTTTAAAAACAAGAGAAGGGAGATTACCCAAGCGAGCCAGACTTAATCACACGAGCCCTTCAATCAGGTCCGGAGGTCAGTCAGAGAAGTCAGAGACTGGAGCCTGAGCCTGTGGAGGGGACACAAGAAAAGGAGCTGAGGGCAGCCTTTAGTTGCTGAGAGTCATCTGTGTGACAGCTAGCAGGACAATGGTACCCCAGTTCTACAACTGCAAGGAAAAAATTCTGTTAACAAGAAGCAGATCTTTTCCTAGTTGATCATCCAGATAGAAATACAGTCAGCCTTGGCTTCTGCCTCGTGAGGGGCAGAGCTGAGGACCCAGCTAACACACGAAAATTGTAAGATAATAAATTTGTGTTGTTTTAAGCCACGGAGTTTGTGGTAGTTTGTTACACGGTATAGAACACAAATACATGGCCTTTCCTTAGAGGAAGGGCCCTAAGATAGGGAGGGAAACCACCTTTAGTCTCCCGTCCTTCTCAAGCCTTCCTCGTTCTCCTCTCTACAGTTCTTCCGTAGGCGGAGGCAGGCTTTTCCTCCCCTGGCCAGACCTGTGGCCTTACTTTGCTTGGGAAGGCCTGTCTTCTCCACAGTTCTGAGGAAACCTATGATCTGGAACCTCCACATATGAAATGACTCCTGCTCTGGATGTTCAAAACCAATTTGGAACTGCAGACAACCAAGGATTAATATGGTGGTTTGCCATTGCCCAAATATTATCCTCATTATATGCTGCAAAAATACAAATATTATATATGACTACAGTAAATGCTGAAATGCTGGTGGTTTTTCTGAACAACGAGAAAAACTATTTTAAATAGGTCTTAACATTTTCTGAATGGGTAGTCAACCATGCTTAAATTGTCTGGTTCTTTATTTTCTCCTCCAAATTAATTTATTTCACAGGTATTGTTTCAACTCCCTGCTCTGGTCAGTGCTATGGCTTGAAATACCTGGTGACAACACGGATTCGGTATTGGCAAATCACCTACCCACATTTTTGAAAGTTGTGCCTATCACTAGAGGCCCTCAGCAATGTGTTAAGGTTTATGAGAAGTCACAGGATTAAAACAGTGCTTTATACTGGAGGGTCAATTTTATTCAGAGATTGAGAGAATAAGCTAAGTGCTTTTGATATGTAATTTAAAACTTATTTGTAATATTTAAAGAAGCAGTGCTCAGTTTTGGAGGATAATGGAACATATGCATGAATCTTCAAGATAAAAACAAGTGATTTCAAGTAATTTATAGGCTTGATTTAGTCTGTGAGGCAGAACCCAGGGGCCATGTGACCATTTTCTTCTACCAATGGCAGCATGTTGAGAGATGGTTTTAAAAGACCACTGCCCGACCACATGGAGTTAATGGGAAGGGGAAGGAGAAAGGAGGAGGCGGTGCTTATGGGAAGAATGATTGGTGATGGTGGGGTCCACTGCCATGGGGAGAGAATTGAAGAGCCAGGGCTGCTTCGGTTAAAGTTAAAGAATCGTAGAACATTTAAATAGAAAGCTTTGGTTATCAGCTAGTTTTTAGATATGTAAATGGTACTATGCTTTTTTAAATTTTTTTTGTGTGTGTGGTGGGGTGACATTATTTCAAATATTCAACCAGACACACAGCTCCCTCAGGGAGAATCTGGATTTTTATAGTTGGAATGTAAAGAGAAGTAAGGAGTCCAAGTTGAGCGTTTGACAGCCCAAATGGACTCTCAATACTTGTTTCAGCAATAGTAGTTGGGAAAACCACCCATTGAACTGTAAGAGCCAGGCACTTGAGAGAAAAAAACCCAAGATTCACATCTTTCCAAATTCCAGAAGCTTTTCTTTAAATATTCAGTACCAGAGCTTGGAAGACTGAGCATAAATTTTTTTTTATAAACTAAAGAAGAATGTAGGCTGTAACAAATTCAATTTCCTTCACACAGGAAGGCAACTGCAGACTTTCTAAACTAAGTGGAGGAATTTGGAGGAAAGGAGAGAAGAGAGCAAGACAAAGCAAAGGAGCCCGGGGGACGGTGGGCAATGAACACTCTATAGGCAGTTTTGGGGGTGAGAGGACAAAGAAAGTTTCTAGCCCCTATTCTGTGGGAAGGGAGCTCATCAAATATCCATTGTCTATACAATAAAAATTAAATCTTTAAATTGTGTGAGATATTCCAGGTCTGAAATTCTATAATTGTAAATCTTCTTATGCA
The DNA here is from genome assembly GCF_951640355.1 of Cnephaeus nilssonii. NCBI lineage: Eukaryota > Metazoa > Chordata > Mammalia > Chiroptera > Vespertilionidae > Cnephaeus > Cnephaeus nilssonii. The sequence continues at coordinate 86,026,916 of NC_137072.1, read as the reverse complement.
CATTGTATAGATATTTTAAAAATCCAGATTATCAGCTTTGCTGGGATTTTCTGACTTTCTCCTGATTGTAAAATATTTGTCATATTGAGGTTATAGGAACTACAGAGAGGTGTGAGGTAGGGATCAGGATTCCTCTGCTCAAACTCCCTTCTCTATCATGAATGGAGGTATGGGTTATCAGCTTCAGCAGATAACTTCTGTGGACATCTATGAGAACTCTGAGTCTCATGAGCTTTCAGATTTTCTCCTTTGTACATAGAGAGTAATTAAAGGAAGCAAAACAGTGACCAGTGTGTGTGTGTGTGTGTGTGTGTGTGTGTGTGTGTGTGTGGTCGGGGGTGGGGTCCCAATGAGGAGACTCACAGGAATTGTTGATGAACTCCTCATATGATAAATTCGTTTTTTAAAAAGAGCTGAGATATTATTTAAAAAGAGCTGAGATATACCATATAACTCACCCATTTCAAGTGTACAATTCAATGGTTATCAGTATATTCATAGTTATGTGCAGCCATCACCACAGTTAATTTTAGAACATTTTTCATCACCCATAAAAGAAGCCCCATATGCTTCAGTTATCATCCCTCTTCCTTTCAGAACCTTTCTTCCTCATCCCTGGTTACCACTGATCCCCTTTCTGTCTCTATTGATTTCCCTGTTCTGGATATTTTATATTTATGGAATCTTATAATATGTGGTCTTTTGTGACTGGCTTTTTTCTCTTGTCATAATGTTTTCAAGGTTCATCCATGTTGTGGCATGTATTAGAATTTCATTTCTCTTTATGATCAAATAATATTCCATTGTATTGACATGCCACATCTTGTTTATCCATTTGTCAGGCGAAGGATATTTTAACTGTTTACCCATATACTTCCTTTTGTGTGTTCTGTAGTGTGTGGAGTTCTATTAGGCACCTAACAATGAGACCTACTTCTCTTTCCTGAAAACATAGGTGGACTAAGCAGACCTGGTCATTCTGCGATTCAGACAAGTTAAGTTCTAGATGTGTTGAGGTGATGCCGGAGAGAGAGGCCAGTGGCTTGGAGAGGTCCTTTAGTGGTGGGTCAAGATGGTGTCTGGGACAGAACTTCAGAGATGTCTCACATTCTCCCAGAGGTGATCAGCCTCAGGAGACCTAACTCACATTTACCCAACTTATTAGAATTCCTAACCAAGACCACCAAACTGCCTGAGAAATCAGGAAGTTAATTTATGATTTTATAATGTCTAAACAGACCTGGAGTCAGGAGTTGGTTGGTTTAGACATGATCTCATGAAGGAGAATCTACATCAGAAGGTTGCCTCGTGAGGCCTTCTTAAGGCATTGGGATGGGGGGCAGGCTGGATAGCTTTAAGGAATTCACATTTAAGCCATAATAGCTGAACACACTTTGATATGTGTTGGATAAGTATTCCTCCGGTCAGGACACCTGTTTTTTCAATATATAGTTCTGGATAAACACTGACCAACTCTTGCTGTTTTCACCATTTCTTCTTCATTTCAGGTTGACCACTGGCTTTCTATATACACGGAAACTTTTATTTTACAGGGTGGGAGAAAAATAGGTTTACAGTTGTTTGTATGGAAAATAATATAATAATTAATAAATAATAATACAATAAACTCTGGGTTTCATGTACTCACAATTGTAAACCTACTTTTGTTCCACCCTGTAATTACTTAGAATAGAAATATCCAAACTTTTTAAAATTATGCACTCTATGATTAAAACTTTTGAGTCTTAACCACACATATATCTATTTATAAATTATATACATGCACTATTATCAATTTGTACATTAAAATTAAGATTTATTTATTTATTTAAATTAAATTGATTCTAAATTGAAATGTTAAGATTTTTTCTTATACCTCAAATTATCTTGTCCTCCCCGCTTAAAGGATATTGTTTTAGAATTTTTTGTTTGTTTTTACATTAATTCCATACCAGTTCTAAAGTTACACTTTAATCATCTAATCTTTTAGTTGGGTTTACATCAATTTGGGTTTACCAGCCTTACAAACCCATTTCTTTTTTTTTTCTCTTTACAAACCCATTTCTTAATGTAGTTTATTTAGATGACAAGAGAAGGGCTACCTCATCTGTTTTATATTGATTCTATTACTTTCAATTTTAGCTAAGGTGACATCTTCTGTTCACTTCCCAAGATTCCAGGGGGCAGCTTACTGCAGCCTTTTAAGTATAGTCTAAAATCTTGCAGGGGAGCTAATGTTCTGCACTTAGGCTTCTCTGAGAAGACAAATGGTGGGAGATGAGTGTCTGGGGGAGTCACTCCTAGCAGGAATGTGGATTAATGGCACCAAGATGGTGAAATTGGGCTTGGTAATAGAACTTGGGAATTGGTGAGAATCACTGAGAGGCAATGATTAGCCTTTTGGAATCAGGCACTTTGCTTTGCCTGCCTAACTGTGCTCCCTGATGTATTGATTGGACTGTAGAGCTGCTCAGAGGAACTGAAGTGAAGCTCAATCCCCAGAGCAGAGAACATGATGGTTCCAGAAAATTCTTTGGCCCTAATTGAGAGACACCAGTAAATTAGAATTTTAGTATCCTAGAGAGAACACTTTAAGCTCAAAAAAAGGATGGGCTGGGCTTCAGATGGAAAGGAACCTGCTTCCACGCAGACCAGGCTTGCTAAAAGAGAGGATTCTGTCCTTGAACTATGTCAGTGGTTCTTAACATTGTATGCAAAGTGGAATCACCAAGGAGCTTTTAAAATGACCACACACACACACACACACACACACACACACATATATATATATATATATAGACGAGTGGCCAGATTATTATGACCACCTGACGTTTGTAGGCAAATCAGCCGTACACTACATCGTATGGGATATGGAAGCCGAAGGCCTGTTCGAACACCTTTGCTGTCTGCAGTTACCAAGATAAAACGTCTCCAATTCGCACTGGAACACAAGGATTGGACAGTCGAGCATTGGAAAAAAGTCATGTGGTCCGATGAATCACGTTTCCAGTTGCATCATGCAGATGGCAGAGTGAGAATTTGGCGGAAACAGCATGAAAGCATGCACCCCACATGCATGAGCACAACCCTTCAAGCTGGTGGGGGCAGTGTTATGGTTTGGGGCATGTTTTCCTGGCATGATTTGGGCCCTTTAATTCGTGTGGAACAACGTCTGAATAGCACAGCATACCTAAGTATCGTTGGTTGATCAAGTTCATTGTATCATGTTGATGGCGTATCCCAATGGAGATGGCTTCTTCCAACAAGACAATGCGCCATGCCACGGTGCTTGTATTGTGCAGGAGTGGTTTCAAGAACATGAGGGAGACTTTACCTTGCTTAGGTGGCCCCCACAATCACCAGATCTCAATCCCATTTAGCATTTGTGGGACGAAGTTAAAAAAGCCATCAGGCAGCTGGTTCCACACCATCAAATCTCACAGAACTGGACAGTGTTATTCATCAGGCATGGTGTCAGATTCCTCGCATCACCTTTCAACAGCTCATGGAGTCAATGCCAAGAAGAATCGCTGCAGTATTGAAGGCAAAAGGTGGCCCAACGAAGTACTGATGGGGTGGTCATAATAACCTGGCCACTCAGTGTGTGTGTGTGTGTGTGTGTGTGTGTGTGTGTGTGTGTGTGTATGTGTGTATACATATGTGTATATATATATAACTTCAGATGATTCTAATGTGCAGCCAAAGTTGGGAACTGTTAGACTAGAGGGTAGAAGAATGGAGTGACCCATGGAGTTTCAGGAGGAGCGTTAGAAGAAGGAGGAGGGACCTGGAATAGCCTAAGTAGTTATAGAAGGTTGAACTGCAGGACCTCCCAGGATGTCATTCACCAGGCTACCATAGACACCGTGAAGAGAATATTCAGAAAGAGAAGGAAATGGGAAAAGGCTGGTATTTCTATAGCACCTCAGGAAGGTGGCCAGGGATCTGCGTTGTGGAACCTTCTGTTTGCGCTGCCATCATCTTGGTTACAACAGTAGCTGTGTCAGTAACCCCTTTGCAGGTACAGTGAAGGAAGCAGAGAAGGTGCTCTGCACATGATATCACTTGCTGTATTCTTTTCCTTCTCACTCTCCTCTTGCCTCTATGCACAAAGCTTGTTTATCCACTAGTACTTGAGTCTACCATCCATTTTCCTTCTTTTCTAGGCATGGGAAGGAAGGCAAGGGGGTGGCTTTCTCTGACCCAGAAATATCTGGGAGAATCTGGTATATGGTCTCAGGGTAGGCAGGAGCGTGAATATGCTGGAGCTGCATTTTTCAAAGTGCGCTTCTGAGATGCTCGTTCCTCAAGATGTTCTTCTCTGTGTCCACGCAAGCTTGGGAAATGCCGCAAGCTCAGCGCCCTTGTTGGATTCCACACCGCCCCTTATAGAAAACGCTCTGAGACCTCCCACAGAAACCTGTCTGGTTTTTTTTTTTGTTTGTTTGTTTTTTGTAGCCTTCATGTCCCAACTCATCTGGCCATGGAATTGTTTCTTTCTGCTTAGCATATTAACATCTTGCCTCTTTCTCATGACACACTTTTGGGAAACTGCCCCAGAAACTACAATCAGTGGCTTCATTCACAAAGGACAAAGAAGGCAGCTGCATCCTGCACACACCAAACGGGGCAAGAACCCCAGTTGGGCCCTGGCCTCTCACTGTAATTGGGCCCTTTTTCCACCCCCTCTGTTGCCATGGCAATGCCCCTTGGGAGTTAGGGCCAGGCCTTCTATTTCTTTCCTACACCCCTCCTTCCCACCCCGCTTTGTGTCTAGAAGAGCATCGAACACGCAGTAGGTGATGCTTTGAAACATTGATTGATTGAGAGTTTGGGGGCTTCATGTGGGCCATCTGCAGGTGGGCTGGGCGGAGGAGAGGGCGTCCCACGGTTTGCTTCTATATATTTGAGTAGAAGAGCCAGGCAAGAGGGTGGGAGAGTGCAGGTCTGGGAGCTCACACAGCCTTGGCATTGCCGGGTGTTTTTTTTAATGTTATGATCACAAATATTTCACAAATTAGGAATGGCGAAGGGCACATCAAAAAAGAAAGCATTTTGATTTCCTGGTATGTTTGGTTCAGGGGTGAATTTTTCTTTCAGTAAAATTTCTGGTCATGTTGCTTGCTACGATGTTGTTTTTGTTATAAATAATTTTCTTTTAAGTTTGAGAAGAAAAGGATGTCCTACTTTCTCCTCTGTCTCTAACTGGTAATCATAATTTCAAAGCTCCAAACCAGGACACATACCCTGATACATGGCCTGACAGGATATTTGAAATAGGGGCGGGGGGGGGGGCTGATGGGAAAGAGTATGAGAAATGGAGGTGCCGGTCCCAGACAACTGGGCCTCCTAGCTGCCCTGCCCACATGCCCCACAAGTGGTGTCTTTTGTAAATTACAGAGGCCAATTTTGTATCCATTGGTGAAACCTGGGTACCCCGATATTTTCTAAATTGAAAACTACCTTTAAAAAAAGTTTGCTTATTGCTGCAACGTCAAAAGCAGCCTTCCCAGAGGGAGGGAAAACAAACAGAAATCCTATTCAGTGTTTAAGTGCATGAAAGACCTGGTTATTTCCAGTCTGCTCTGCTACCCCAGCCCAGGGCTCAGGCGCTTCATGAATGAAAGGTTTGTGGGCATCTGCTTGGGAAAGCCTCACACTACTGGTTCTGTCCCCAAGGGGCTGGGAGGGCTTCCCAGCGACTGAAAGTGCCAATTCTCTAGGCGTGAGCATGGGTGGATTATAGCGGAATCAGCTGGTTCTTATTTTCTCAAGTGTGAAAAGGCTGGTCATGAGAGTACGATGGCCCCTAACATTTGTAGAGTGTCTGCTATGTGGTGAGATCTTTCTGTCTATAATATATAAAAATCCTATCTAATAAAGAGGGAATATGCTAATTGACCATCACTCCGTCACAAAGATGGCTGCACCCACAGCTAAGGCCAAGTTCCCATAAGGAGCCTTAACGAGCAATCAGCAGGGACCTGAGGCTACATCCTCCCCCACCTGGCAGGGCTTGACAGGGGACCTCAAGCCACACCCCCCACCTGGCAGGGCTTGACAGGGTATCTCAGGCAGTGTCCCCCATCTGGCGGGACTTGACAGAGGACCTAAAGGCATGCCCCTGGCCCCGGTCTGGGCTGGGGGACCTCAGGCCATGCCCCCCGTCTTGGCAGCAGGCCAGGGGACCTGAGGCTACGCCCCCTGCCTGGTAGGGTTTGACAAGGGTGGGACTGGCCGGGTCTGGATCTAGCCCAATGCGGGGGGTGGGGGGGGGGCGCTGGGTCTGGGTCTCACGCGATTTTGAGGTGCATGTGGGTGGGCGGGGACTTGACTCTGGGTCCTGTGGTGAGCCCCAGACTTTGACAGGAGGAAGGTTTTCATATACATTTTACTAATTTTCTTTCATCTCCTGACACTTCTATTATAGAGAAAGGGCAAATAGCAATATTAAATTATTTCCTTTAATTAATCCCCTTTTAATGTGCATGGATTTCGTGCACCGGGTCACTAGTTGATATATATTTGTATATAGGTATTAGTTATATCTGGTATTTATTTTTGTTTAGTATATATAAGATGGCTATATACAAATTGATATATATTGATATATAAGTGGATATCTATAAATATCAATATATATAGATATAGATATATATCTATATAGATATATCAATGTACTATAAATATAAACATATCTATATAAAGATGTATATCAATTTTATATATCCATTTAATATATACCAAATATATTTGATATATAACTATATATATTTCAGATATATATCTGAATGTACACCAATATGTATCAAAATATATCATTAGACCTCTATCTATATATGTGACTTTATTTTATTTTGATGGCTTTGTTTTAATACTCACGGGAGAAAAGGAATTGGAGGCTGAGAGTGGGTAAGTGAAAAAGCTCGTCTAGGGCACACAGTGGCGGGCAGTGGGGCCCTACTCCCAGCTCAGGGCTGTCTGACTCCGAAGGGTCCTCTCCACTGCTCCATGTTTTCTACATGTCAACCTTTAGAATCACCGGAAATGTATGGATTAAGGCTGAAATGAGGCTGCAAACCTGAGCTAGTGGATATTGCAGCGATTCCTCCCCCCTTAGATTCTCTATTTCAAATCCCACTCTCCCGCCACAACCTCCTGTCTTTCTGCCGCCTTCTTTAGCCTCGTGCATCGTGCATTGAAGCTGTTCTTTGACCCCAGCTGCACCTCCAATCCATCAACCCCCCTCCCATCCCATCAGACTTCCCCCTGTCTTTCCCTTAATCCATCTTTCCAGCTCTTCTCTTGCAAATACGGCCAACTCTTTCCATCACCCCTCTGTCCTTCCTGTCTCACAATTCTGGAAAAACCCAGCCCTCACCACCTGCCTTCTCTGTGCCTGCTTCCTAACTGCGGAGGGACTCAGGAGAAAATCTCACAGATTGGTATCACTTCAAATATGTTCACTTTGATAATGTTCAATAATCTCAATGCTGCCCAGTAATCTTATTGTGTCTTTTTAATCAGCTTACTCTCCCCAACTCCACAAATATCTTACCTCCCCATTCCTCCAACCCTCCCCCCACCCCCCAACCCCTACCTCTGGGCTAATAACCTAGCTTCTCAGAGAAAACAGATAGTATCCAAGAGAATGCCAGCCTCCTCCCTCCAGCAAATCCACACCCCTCCCTGCACCGGCATTTCCCTCACACGCTGGCAACCTGCTGCTGTCCACTCTGTCAGGGCTGAGGACTGGGGGCCTCAGTTCTCCACGGTGGCCTCCCCCATGTGTGGGGGCCTCCCCCCTGTCTACCTTCCAAGGCCAGGTCCCAAGAAAAGAGTAGTTGGAGCTGCATTGCCTTTTATGACCTACCTCAGAGGTTACACAACATGTGTCTAATGTGCTCGATTGTTGAAGGTGGTCACAAAGCCCTGCCCAGGGGCAAAGGGAGGGGACAGGGTCTTAACTGCTTGACGGAGGAGTGGCAGGTTCTGGAAGAGCATTTGGCATAGACATACCATCCTGACCATTTTAGGAAAATAAAATCGACTGCAATTTACTTGTTCTTTTTTTAACTAGTCATCATTTAGGGCCTGGTTTCAATTTCACCCCCCTCCCTAGATTGGGTGCCCTGATAACACTCAAGGTGCCACCTCTCCTCCTAAGTGGCTCTTATCATAATTTTACATTACACAATGATTTCTGTGGCATTTTTGTTCCCCATCTATTGTGCATTGCCTGTGCCTGGCATAGACTGTAAGCTTCTTGAGGACAGGTCTATGTTCTTATTCACCTCTGGTCTGCAGCACCTATCTCAGTACCTGATGTGCAGTAAGTGTTGAAGGAACACTTGTCAAACGGATAATCTAATTCTGAATAAAATCCGCCTCCCCAAATAACCCATGAATTCAAATGGTGTTGGTCATGAGTTTATCTTGAATGCTTACATTAAATGGCTGCAAATGGAAAGCAATAGAACACACACCGCAGTGATGACTTTGTAAATGGCTAAAACCTTCCTGGCACTGATTCTACGGTTGTTGAGAGATATTCAACACAGAAAACCAGAGTCGGGTAGGCTTTTTTCCAAGGGAGGCTCTTTTTAAACCAGAGGGAAGTTTCATTTGCGAGGCTGTTGGCCCAAACAGCTTGGTTATCGCTCAGAGGGCTAGTGTAGTCACAGTCAGCCAGAGGGGAGCTGGCAATAATACCACAGAAAGAACTCTTCCTGGTTTTTAAAAACTGCTCACCTGCAACCAGAGACTTTAGACATTAAATCAAACAAAACAAGTATAAGTAATTCACCTAAACTCTGAATCCTAAACTGTTAGAGAACCAACCGGTGCAGTTTTTTTTTTTTTGGGGGGGGAGGGGTGAGATGAAGGACTGGGGGGATGGGGAACCTGGAGAAGGGGAATCTGGTGGGGTCGTTGATAGTGGACTAACATTGATTAAGGACAAGCTTCTTGTCAGGTGCTTTACACACATTATGTCAGCTAAACCTTACTACAGACCTGTGAAGTAGGTGGTGGCATCTCCATGTGAAAGATGAGGAGACCAAGAAGTTCAATTCCTTGACCAAGGTGATGCAGCTCATGAGTGGAATTGCTAGGATTCCTTCCCCACTTGCAGTATTCCCCAAGCCTGCACATTTTCTCCTGTACAGGTGTGCAGGTCAATCAGGAGAGCTCAATGAGCTTTTATTGTGTGGTCTCATTTACACTAAGCACTGAGCCAATGGTGGCCCAACAGGGACCACACATTCTTCCTTCACTTGTTGATATAGATGTGATATGGGCACAAATCTTCAAAATCTTAAAATTACTGGAATCTAGGGATAACAGTGGCTGAATAAACTGGTATTTATGAATGTCAATTTTCCAAAGTATAGCAAAAATCTCAATAATATTCTTCTCCTATGACTGTATAATTCTGTAAGGAAACAGAGACAACCATAATTATGCATGAGGAGGATCACTGTAGTGTTGTCCACAAGAAAAGAAAGGAAGGAAAGAAGGAAGGAAGGAAGGAAAGAGGAAGAAATTATTCAGTTACATGATTAATTTCACCATCCATTTGTTTAATTTATGTCTACCCTAGAAGACAGAAAATCTATTGCATGTAAAACATAATTCTAGGCCCTAGGTATAAAAAAGTACTGACCCAAAATTTAAAACATGTCCCTGCTTGTCTGAGGCTTAATTTTCACTGAAGAGAGACTAAACATAAACAAACGAATGACCAGATCTGCCATATTATATGTCACATCCTTCCATATTCTACCATCTCAAAAATCATTTATGAGAAAAGCAATCAATGCAAAAAAACAAAAACAGAATAGGTAAGGGAAGAGAGAACAATAGGATAGAGGTGGGGTCTCCTGTTTAAGTAGGGTGCTGAGGAAGGAGGTCTCTGCTGATGCTTGAACAGAGATTTGAATGAAGGAACAAGCCACACAGGTATCTGGGAGAAGAGAATTCCAGGCAGAGGAAACAGAAAACACATTGACATTTACTAAAAATGGAGAAGTACTTGAGAGAACCAAGTACTAGGAGGAAGGAATCAAGAGTTCAGATTGGCCACTTGAAAGTTGAGATGCCTACATAGTAGGTATAATATTAAAAGGTGTCAACTGGTATCCAACAGGCACTGGCCAATTAGAAAGGTTTCTCAACTATTCATATCTGATGTCATTTGTAAACAAACTAGAGGCCCAATGCACAAAGTTCTTGTGTGGGGGGTGGTGCCCTCTCGCAATCTGGGACCCCTTGGGGGATGTCTGACTGCCGGTTTAGGCCCAATTGGACATCCCAATTGCAATCTGGGACCCCTCACTTCTAACTGCCCACCTGCTCGCTCCTTATGGCTTGGCTTGCCACTCCTTAGCACTGCCACGGAGGTGGGAGAGGCTCCTGCCACAGCTGCTGTGCTCACCAGCAGTGAGCCCAGCTTCTGGCTGAGCGGTGCTCCAGCTGTGGGAGCACACTGACTACCAGGGGGCAGCTCCTGCGTTGAGTGTATGCCCCTTGGTGGTCAGTGTGCATCATAGTGACGTTATTGTGGTCGTTCTGCCGTAGCGGTCGCTGGGCTTTTATTATATAGATGGTAAGACCATATTAGAGCATGCTAGTGAGTGTCTACTAGACGTCCAAGTGGAGATACGTGATTCTGGAGTTCAGGAGTGGATCAAGGCTAGTATTAGGATGTGGGAATTACCCACATACAGATAGTAATTTGGAGTTGTGGGCTTGATGAGATTACTAAGTGAGAGTGTGTAGAGATTAACATTAAGGTTGGGGGGATGAAGAACCTGCAAAGGTGAGAAGAGGCCATTGAAGTAGGAGTAAAACCAAGAGTGTGTCCTAGAAGCCAAAGAAAGAAAGTATTTCAAGGAGCAGTCGATGGTGTCAAGTGCTGCAGGGTTAAAAAGAGCCATGAGGACTGACCTTGGATTAGAAATGTAAAGGTCATTGGCCTTGACAAGAACAGTTTTAGTGGGGTGGAAGGGATGCAAGCCTGCTTGGAATGTATTGAAAAGACAGCAGAGAGTCTAAACAACTCCTTTAAGACAGTGTGATATAAAGGGGAGCAGAGAAATGGAGCTGGAAGGGGAGAAAGATGTGGCGGGCAGCTGCACAGGTTTGTTCATTATTCGCCTTTTTGTTCTGGGTGGGAGAAATTATAGTATGTTTACTTATTGGTGAATGTGATCTTGCTTGGGGGAAACACTTGACAAGAAGCTAATTGCAGGGCAAATCTTTGCGCAGGTGAAAGAAAGTTGGATGGAGTGCAGAATGAAGGCACTGGTGGCAGGGACACAGATGATCTTCATTTGCACCAGAGAAAGCAGCCCATGAGAGCACAGGTGTGGGATTGGTGGACTTGGTAGGGGAGAATGTAGAGATTCTCTTCTTATTGCTTCAACTTGCTTAGTGAAATATAAAGGAAGATCATTATATTTGGGAGGAGCTACTCCAAGATGCTACAAGGGTTTCTCTTTGATATGGGCATTAAATTTCTTTTCTTTTCTCTTGCTTTTGCAGTTTTGATTTCTCTCTAACAAATGTGTAATAATATATATTTTTTCTTAGTAATAGATGTCATCTCCAAGTGTCCTCCTTTTCTGCTCTGTATAAAGGACATACACTTATCAGTTGTATGTCCTTGAGCTAGCTACTTACATTTCTTTGTGCCTTGGTTTCTTTATTAGTAAAACTAGAGGCCCAGTGCATGAATCTGTGCACATTTGGGGTTCGTCTGGCCCACCCCAGGGGGGACCCATCGGGCTGGGCCAACAGGGGTGAGGGGCCATGGGCAGTTGGCCACCAGCCCCACCCCCAATCAGGGTGTTGGGGGCTGATCTGGGGCCGGGCGGGCCAGGGGGTTGGGCCAATCAGGGTCTGGATCAGGCTGGGTGGCTGCCGCAGCGCACATCATAACCACTGGTCATTCTGGTCATTCGCCATTCTGTTTGCTGGGCTTTTATATATATAGAAGGGGATGATAATGTCTGTGTTAATTAGTGCATTGGGTTGGAAAAGTATTAAATGTATTAAATGAGAAAATGTGTGCAAAAATAATTTGAAAAGAATCAGCGTGACATAAATATAAAATTCATAGATTGTGGGTTTTTTTGTTTTGTTTTGTGTTTTGTGTTTTTGTTTTTGTTTTTTTAGTAGGGAAGTATGAGGCAGAGGTGGGATCTAAGAATAGGCTAAAATCATCAACACACCTCTCATAAGCTACTAAATAGTCTTAAGAGTAAAAACTACTTTTCTGATTCAAATAGTACTGCATCCTTTTATCAAGCTTCTGATTAAGATTACAAGCGTTGTGCTCAACTCTGGAAAACAAGGTATGAAACACGTTTCCTTTGCTGTTATATGAAGTTAAATTTACTATTTGATAATCTAAGTTAAAATGTTTCCTACGAGCCAGTTTTCTTGGCTTCGTAGATATTAATTGTGACATTTACCCCAAATTTTAAATTTGTATTCAAAACCACTCAGAGAATATATAGTCATAATTACTCTTTTGTTATTTTTTCCAGTTACTTGATTGTATTGTTAGATATGCTTCAGCACATGGGCACTGCTGGCTCATCATCATTAGATACCTACATAGAAATCTACTAAATAAAAGAAATCACAAGATAAAGATAAAACCACTTAATGCACTTTGTATGAATTAAGTAATGATAGTGGAATCGCATAACTTTTCCTCAAGTATGATTCTGAACTGCTTTTGTGTTTCTTGGCATTTGAATATTTCATTGTCAGCCTTGAAGATTATACAATGAAAAGACAATACTGAGTTTTTGCTGTTGGACAATATATATACTATTGAAGATAAATGCTCATTAATCTTTGCTTTCAACTTATTTACATCCCTTCCTTTTTTTATTGTATGACAGCATAACCCCAGCACTGAAGAACATTTTGAGAAATGAGAAAACACAAACATATTATCTTACTATAACCACTTTCCTTCCTGTAAATTCTCGACTCATCTTTGTCCTTTGCCTGGATGTAATTATAATATGTATACAATTTTGAATATGGATTTTTGGAATGCATTTAACAGAGAGTGTTTTCAAGATGCATAATAATTGCCCCAGTTATATTTCTACCTTTTGCTAACACTTGATTGTGTTAGAAAAAAAACCCCAAATTGGAAGATCTTTGGGGGTCAGGGGAAGCCCTCTTCATTGGGGGGGGGAGGGTCAGGAGCAAGATCTGATGTGGTGATGGCTGATGTCTTCTCAGATAGTCCTTGATTAAAATTTTGAGGATTTTTTGGCTTCTATTTTGATAAAAACCCTTATTTACGACTGTCTCAGGGCAATTTTGACAATGAAATGTAACTCACAATTGCTGTTACTTATTTCACATGTCATCATGTTTCAAGTTTGTGGTAGATGAATTGCAAATGTGGTCCCAATTTTTCATACCTCCTGTATCCATACCCTTTGCAACATGACTGCAGGTATTCCCATCAATAGGTTGGATCTATCTCTCATCTCCAGGGTCTGGGCTGGACTCCTGTTATGCTTTGGCCAATGGAATGCAGCAGATTTGATGGTGTGTCAGTTCTGAGTTTGGGACTCAGAAATTGTGTGCACATCCACACTTGCCTGGGCTAGCCTGCTGGAGGATACTAAATGAGCCAAACAGAGGCCCAGTTCTGAGCCAACCACGAGTTGACCACAGGTCCACAAGTTACCATATTTTTCTGTGTATAAGACACTATTTTTTTTCTAAAATTGTTAGACTGAAAATCGAGGGGCGTGTCATACACGGAAGTCAGGAAGTCAGCTGAGTAGGGAGCTGCGCAGGTGTGTAGCTGCCCATACCTTGTCAAACAGGCTTCCTCCAATCACAAGCCTTATTGTTCCTGATGTCAGCTGATGCCGTAATTAGAGGTGGAGGTGGAGAGTGCACAGATGCAACAGGGACCAGAGTGTTTTGAGCCCATAAAGATGTCAAAAAATAAAAAGATAAATACTGGTAAGTGATTGTCTTACTCTGCAAAATTCAAACGGAATGTAATCAGCTATGCAAAAGAGCATGGAAATAGAGCTGCAGAGAGATAATTTGGACCTCCTCCCACTGAGCATATGACCAGGCAGTGGAGAAAACAGGAAGAACAATTCCTTAAGATGCCAAAAAAGAAGAAGGCCTTAAGAGGAAAACCAGCCAAATGTTTAAAATATTGATTTCTTAATTTTGGGTTGGAAAAGTAGGGGGTGTCTTATACATGGGGGTAATTTATACACGGAAAAATATGGTAGTCCAGTCAAAATGAGCTGAGCCAGCCCTGGTGAGCAGAACCACCCAGCTGAGAAATCCTGCAAATAGCAGCCAGTAAATTGTGGGGATTTCTTGTACAGCATTATTTTGGTAGTTTTTAACTGATATAAAGTTTTATCACATTTTGACATTTTGGATAATTCTAATTTTTTGCCCTTGGGTTTTCTGTAATAATATTAAATTGCACATCTGGAGTGTGTATGTGTGTATATGGGGACATATGCTTTGTTCCAGGATCATTACCCATCATTCATGAAAGGCCAAAGACTTGTGGAGACTAAGACTGACTGAGGAGCACTTGGGGTCCCCATTCATGCTTGAGCTCAGACAATCTACCTTAGGGCTTTCATGCTGCTTTCTTTAATGGGATGAATGTGAGCTGGGACTGCCTTTATTTAATTTTTCCCTTTTTAATCCAATCTATCAATTCTATAATCTCTTCTCAACAGATTTTCAAGTATGCAGAGACTGGAAAAAAAATAAATGAAAGTTCAAGTGGTATTGTTAAAGGAGAAATTGTTTCTATAACTGCAAGGTAACATGTAATTAACCTCAGAATTCAGCCAGCACCCTGATAATGGAAGTGCGCAATTCACAAGGAACTAACAAAACCACCGGAAATTTAAGCAGTTCATTGTCTTGTGTGTGTGTGTGTGGGGGGGGGGGGGGGGGAGGGGGGAGATGCTGCTGTTATTTATTTTCATTTGAATTTTAAATGATTTAGGATATATATACACACCTTTACTTTAGATGTAGTATTTCTCAGTAAAGCATTGTGTAACGAATTTCTCATATGAAAATATGTTGTTGTATGGGCTCAGGTATCTCACAGGTCAAGTGAGTTCCCAGACAGAGCGACAGCCCTTCAGCAAACAGCAAGAATGCCATCAGCCATCCTGTCCTCTATGGCCTCAAGTTCCTGATTTCTTATTACTAATATGCTCTGACAAGAAGGTGGATTAAGTTATTTGAGGAAGAGGGAGAATGGACTAAATCTACGTTTCCTCCATTTTTACCCATTCATTTTATATGGTCCACTGTAAAAATGCACACCATTATTTTTTTTATTGCAAAATACAGATAAATAGAAGAAAGAAAAGCAGATCCTCATCATCCTATCATGTAAAGATAACCACTCTGAACAGTTTGGAGTATTTATTTCTAGGTAAAACAATTGGTAATGCAAATGAATAAACAAATGTAAGACACTCATATAAAACCTAAATGAGAAGGGCAAAGTCAGACATTCAAATGCATTTAGGAGACAAATGCATGGACATTCCCTCCTCTAAAGAATGAGGGCCATCTTGGTGTCATTGCATGGGTGGTGGTGAGAGGAGACAGACGTAGGCAGAGAGAAAAATTCATTATTAATCACAATAAACAGGGCAGACATCAATCTAGAACTTCATAAGTGCCAGGCACTGTTCTAATCACTTTCTCTGTATTAACTCATTTAAACTTCCCAATAACTCTGAGAGTAAGGTGTTACTATTATCCTCCTTTGCACAGGGAGAAAGGCTAAGTAACTTGCCCAAGGATGGAGCTGGGATTCAGATTCATGCCCTCTTGCTCTTAAACACTATGTGATCAATTTATTATTTCCTTTATTATAATTATTAATTGGGGCTCCTCACAGGACTTCAACAGGCACCGTGGCCAATTAGAAGGAGCCCTCTTGGCACAGCTGTGGAGAATTTCACCTCACCCTTGCAAGCCTTTATTGGCTTAAAAGCGTGCTCCTTTGAAACTGAAGTCTGACTGTCATCTGTCACCATTCATTTGTGTTATCACCTCAGTACCTTTTCTTCTTCCCATTTTTCTTTCAGAAGGCAATGAATTATATTCAAATGGCAGTCATAGAGGAAACTTTCCTTTCTTCCCTCATCAGCAAAGCTGATCGATGGGCGCGAAAGCCCCGGGGATGGAGCATCTGCTCTAACTCAAGGATCCCCGCTTGGGTTGAGGATGAAATTAACAGACACTGAACAGTTTATCCCTCAACATTTGTTCAAGTCTGGCACATGCACACATCATTAGTGACTATGTTTGAGAAGCAAGATCAAGGAGGTGAGGAGGAGCGGGGATCTGATTAAAGGGATATTCAAGACAGAGCAAACCCAGAGCATTTAGGTAAAGCTTCACAGCTAAAATAAACGAAGTAGAGAGCAGAGCAACTAGCCAGGTGCAGGTGGGGGGTGTCGACAAACAATTTGGATAATTTTGCCTCTGCAACTTCCCAAACAGAGTCATTTCATGCTGGGAATTCCCCAGAGTGGCTGACTCTTCTCTTTAGCTGGCTCCACCACTAAAATGAAACCTTTCTGAGGGCAAAGATTTTGCTGTCCTGTTCACTGCTGTGATCTGGGCTCATAATAGGTTAAATTAAATATTCATGGGATAAGTTAATGTATACTTGTTCAAAGCTTGCCTTGACCTGACCCAGGCAGAGAAAGTCTGAGATGTTCAGCAGGAATCAGAAACAATAAGCACGCCAGAAGAATGGTATCTTCTAACGAGTTCTGATTGTTAATTACAGTGTATGGAATCAGTGATAAAATGTTATTGTAATGCCTTTGTGCGCCACCATGACTCTAGGCCCGTGGTCGGCAAACTGCGGCTCGCGAGCCACATGTGGCTCTTTGGCCCCTTGAGTGTGGCTCTTCCACAAAATACCACGGCCTGGGCGAGTCTATTTTGAAGAAGTAGCGTTAGAAGAAGTTTAAGTTTAAAAAATTTGGCTCTCAAAAGAAATTTCAATCGCTGTACTGTTGATATTTGGCTCTGTTGACTAATGAGTTTGCCGACCACTGCTCTAGGCAATTCAGGGGATACAATGGAAGAGGCAGTTAGCAATGGCACCACACAACAGTGTTCTTTGGGTAACTTCTCACATTTGCTGGCCACTCTCTAGTTTATAAAGCAAGTTCACACATATCAATAGGCCTGTAAGCTGACCAAGGATGGAGCATGATTCTTATTTCCCTTCCTGGTCACTGCAGTGCCTTGCACACAGTAGGTGCCTTCTGAACTTCTATGGATAAGTGTTATTTGATCCTCAGAACACCTCACGAGGGTAAGTCAGAACTGTGTGAAGGCACAGTTCAAGCCTTCAGTCTCTTGCTACATCTCCCATTGGGCAAACACATTCACAAGCCAGATCAGTCTTCTCCTGCCCTGGGACTGGGATTTACACGGTGTGTTTCCCGGTTCTCAGCCCTCTGACTTGGACTGGAATTACACCACTGACTTCCTTGGGTCTGCAGCTTGCTGTTGGCAGATTGTGGAACTTCTCAGTCTCCATAATCATGTAAGCCAATTTCTCTGAATAAATAAATCTATATCTATATCTATATCTATATCTATATCTATATCTATATCTATATCTATATCTATATCTATATCTATATCTATATCTATGTCTATAATCTATATCTATGAGACCTTGCATTGGTGACTTGGTCTCAGTGCCTATGTTGATTCAACCACCTCCTTTTTGTCTTAAAAGCAAGGACTTTGGTTTATTTACCTTTTTATCCCCAGGGTCCAGCACAAATAGAACCTCAGTAAAGATATATTTCAATGAGGTGTCCTTTGCTACCCAGGAAATTGGATTCTTCTCAAAGCAGACCTTGAGACAAGACTTGGGTACAGGTGTTTTATTTGGGCAGTGATTCTAAGAAGCAGAAGCGAGGGTGTAGAGAAAGTAAGAGAAGCAAGAGCAAAAGGCATGAGTTACTGCTGTGGGCAAGTCAGCTCAGTCCAGCTGAGGGCCCCTGATCAGTACATGGAGCCATCACAGGGAGACTGGGACAAATCCACCAACTCCTGTTTCCTGTTCGGTGAAGGTTGCCTTCCAGGGGAGTTCATTTACCCACACTCTTGGGTTGATTCTGGCATCATTTCAAGCTGCATAGTGTGAGAAAGCCCACAGGTGGAACAGCAGAGCGTGGCAGGCACCCGAGGTAAGAAGCTATCTACCCAGCTGCAGGTGTGGGAAATAGGGGTGGGCCAGTGGTGGAAGCTTCTACATCCAGCTTCCCGGATTGGGAGAGGAAGGTGGCACGGAATATTGTTTTCCATTTATAAACATCTGTTCCTGGGGTCAGTCTGATTCTTTGAGGCAGGCTTGGCAAATATTTTTAGATTATAAGAAGGGTCAGTATTTTTAGTTATTAGTTTTAGTAAATGTTAATGACACGTTTACTTCAAAAAGAGTTCTACTTTGGATAATAAGTTGATTGGTCATACTACCCTTAGAAAATAGCTGTGACCATCCTTATCCCCACACCAACATTAAGAACACGTGGGTTCGGTGTCTGCCTCTGTCCTGAGCCAATGTCCAGGATGTGGAATGTTGGGAGCGCCTCCTTCCCGTTAGCACAGGAGAGATGGGCATCGGGGGGCTGGGGAGGGACAGCCTCTCCTGCTCAATAGCCTGCAGCTTGTCTCCTTTCCTGCCCTTGAAGTTATTTGGTTTGTCCACGTATCTAGCCTTCAGCCCACCTTCACTTCCTAGGTCCCATTCCAAGTTTCTCTGGGATTAGAGGCTTCCCCAGATCTCCAGTCAGCTGGGATCTTGTCTTTCCCATCTTTATCCAGCCCCCTTTTCCTAGGGCTGGACCCAGCTTCCTATCCTTCTCTGACCTACGCCAGACATGACACACTCAAATGTCTATGAAGAAGCCCACTCCATGCCCCTCATGCTTGGCTCAGACCCTGGAGTCCTAGCACTGCCCTGGACTGGAGTTCACCATGGCCCTGGCCCTGGAGCTGGGCTGCTGAGCCTTCTCTGGAAAGGTTTGCCCTCTACTCTCTCAGCTATTTTTTTCTCATTTCCATCTTGAGCAGGTCCTGGAATTCTCAACACATTCTGTGGCCAAGACTGTCTGGATTATAACAAGATTTGTCACAGAATGTGCTGAAATAAATGAGAAAAAACTGAGGGGATGGAAATGATGCATTCCATTAGATTTATTTATCTGTTCATTCATTCATTCATAAATTTACTCACATAATCCTAAAATGTCTAGCAGCACAATTCCAGACTCACAGTAGGTATTTAGTGTTTGTGGATTGCACAGTTTGGGGACAGGCACACAGTTTGTCTCCCTGGGCTTCTGACAACTAGGTGGGTGGGAGTGGGGGTGCAGCAACTCTAGCTCCTCTCTCACTCAGCTCATGGTGAGACTCCCCTCATGGCTCAGGAAGAAGAGAGTGCATTGTATTTAGTGTATCAGATACATGATCCTAGGAATAATAATAATGTTGAGGTCTTTTTTGCTCTGGCTTCTAGTTTCCATGAAGGAGGTAATCCAGCCTCTTTCTACCCCCGATTGCTTCCCCGCCCCCCCCGGCCTCTCCCTCCTCCGGCCTCTCCCTCCCCCGCCACCTTCTCCCCCGGCCTCTCCCTCCCCCGCCACCTTCTCCATATCTGGCTGTTCACGGTCAGCGCTGCTCTGAGTTTGATGTGGCCAGGCCTCCTGATGTGATTCTATAATGATTGGTGCTGCTTGGGGCAGGGTGGTGAGTTTAATTCCAATGCAGCATTAGGAAGCCTGAGCCCTAAGCCTTGTTCTCCCTTGTCAGCTATATTATAACAAAGAACATTTTGATCTCCATTTTCCAGATACCCATGTATCTATCAATTAGTTCTCAACTCCAATGGGAAGCTGGGATGTTGGTTTATTGGGCCTCCTCAAACCCCACCACAGAGTTCCAATCTCATAGGGCTGGTGTAAGGATTAAGTGAATCTTTATTTTTAGGGTAGTGCCTGGCCCTTAGTGAGAGCTCAAAGATGTTAGCTATTGTTATTACTAGAGGTCCAGTGCATGATTAAATCATGCACGTGTAGGGTCCCCTACACGCTTTCGCTTTCGATCGCGGGGGAGCTGGGTGCCTGTCCACTGGTGCACCAGGCCTTTCAGAAGCCTCCGGAGTGGGGGAGGCTTCTGAAAGGCCTGGTGCCGGAGCGGACAGGCACCCAGCTCCCCCGCTTTGGATGGTCCGCGGTGGGACGTGAGCTCGCTGCCCCAGAGGCCCCTTCTGTGCCGCAACACAGCCATGGCACAGACGCTGAGCTCGCGCTGCCGCTGGCGACGCGAGCTCAGCGTCCCACCGGCCCAATCGGCCACCCCGGCCACCCCGAGTCCCGCCCCCCCGCGCCTCCTGGCCAATCATGGGCATAGCGAAGGTATGGTCAATTTGCATATTTGTCTATTATTAGGTAGGATGAGCAATAATATTAATAGTAACAGTAACCTGATTCCTCACTACACCTGTTTGAGAAAAAAAATACTATTAAGTATGTATGTCAATATTTTGGACAAGGGAAGAAGTGGGACCTGGGAGAAAAGAAGTGGGCCCTCTGGGATCAGTCAGTCACCCCAAAATCTAGAGAGGCCCAGGCAGCTTCCCTGAGAGAAGGCTCAGAACTTGCCCCCAAGGGGAGTCCTATGCAGCCTCAGAAAACTGGTTGGTTGCCCTTCAGGTAGCAAATCCTGAGAAGAAACATTTCACCACTGTGATCTGAAAAACCAGAGGCAGGGCGGAGTTCAGTTTCTTGCCCTTTTTCCATTTCTTGCTCCTGGAGGAGGATTCAGGCCAGAGACTGGGCTGCCTGAGTCTGAGGGGAGGGCCAGCAATGCAGATGCCTTCTTCATTTGTTCACTCAAACTGCCGCTGATGAGCAGGTTAATCTAGTCTCATTATTTATAATTAAATGATTGATTGAAATGCTACTGTGTATCTACCTCAGCTCACTCTGTTTTATTTGGTTGTTAACTGGTCCAGGGAATATCTCTAAGGAAGATGTCAATAACTGCCTAGCAGCGTGTACAGTATAGGGTCCTTTTCTTCCTAGTTATTTAGTGCAATAGTGGGAGGGTTATCAAGCATTTAAAGTTATTATTGGGTGTTCCATACAACTTGCCCGAGGATGGCCACATTTATAGGGATCTTTCTAATTTCCCAGCGGCTCCCCACATGCACACTAGGACCTTTAGTGCCATTTTGAAGGAACTCAAAGAAATGTAATGATCCTAAGAGGGAATGCAAATGGTGGAGAGATAGGTATTAAGAAAATGTAAATTTTCATTTTACATTATTGATGGAGACAGCTAAAGAGCCATGCTGGTAGCACACACACCTTTTGGAGTGTCTTAACCGTGTCTGAGCCAAGAGCAGTGGGCGAAGGGGGGGTGGGCACCCCTGCCCTTGTAGTTGTCCATTTCCAGGGCATCCAGCTTCACACATGGTCCCTAGTGATCTACAATGGAAGAAGAGTATTAAAGGGGGTCCCTTCTCCATTCCCCTTTGTTTCTCGCACCATTTGACTTTTATCTCTCCTGTGCCAGATGGTTGAGGCAGGGTGAGTGGGTGACTCCAACAGCCAAATGATGGGGTCCTGGAACTAGGGCTCTAGGAGTATGATGGGGTGGGTTGGATGGGGGAGACTAACAAGTCTGATAGTGTGTAACATTGAACCCTGAGCACCTCTGCACTGTGTCATAGGTGGGGATTTCTGCCGCTGACCTAAATTAGCATCTTCTATTATAATGAAGCTCCCAGGTGGTCACCATTGGTGTCCTTCATGAGATGATTTACTCCAAGTGGAGGTTTACATTCTCAAATGCCAAAACTTTAAAGCTCATGTCATTTCTTAACTGCCTTCCATTGGGGCATCATAAAAGTATCATCGTAAGTAAATAGAAAAAGCCTTAAATATTTGAACCAGTATTTCTACCCTGAGGACATAAGTAAGGATCTGGGAAAAGATTATAACTAGAGTATTTATCTCAATATTGATAGAGAAAAAAATCAGGATCAAGCTAGTTATCCATCAATAGGGAGTTGGCTAAATAAGTTATGATGGATCTGTATGATGGAATATTGTGGAGCTATTAAAAACATCATAGGTCCTAGCTGATTTGGCTCAGTGGATAAAGTGTTGGCCTGCAGACTAAAGGGTCCCAGGTCCCAGCTTCAATTCCAGTCAAGGGCACAAGCCTGGGTTGTGGGCTCAATCCCCAGAGGGGGGTGTGTAGGAGGCGGCCAATCAATGATCCTCTCTCATCATTGATGTTTCTATTTCTCTCTCCCCTCTCCTTTCCTCTCTGAAATCAATAAAAATATATTTAAAAAAACATCATAGGATTATCTTTATGGACATAGAGATATGCTCAGAAATACTAAGTGAAAAAAAAGGAAGATGCAGAACAGCACTCACAGTATAATAATAATGAAAGCCACCATCTATCAAGGGCTCCCTGTGTGCCAGGCAATGTGCTAGGTGCTTTTCTGGCATTACCCTAAAGAATCCTTATAGTACACCAGTGAGGTCAGAGCTATATTTCTCACTTTTGAGACAAGAACATTGAGGCTTGAGGAAATTAAGTTACTTGCTGCTACAGACTGAATATTTGTATCCCCCCAAATTCACATGTTGAAACCTAATCCTCAATGTGACGGTATTTGGAGATAGGGCTTTTGCAGGGGTGGGAAGGACGGGGGGTGGGGGGAGGCGATTAGATCATGAGGGCAGAGCCCTTCTAAAAGAGAGCATCTAGTGTCCTTATAAGAGACCCCAGAGAACTCCCTCGACCCTCCCACCAGGTGAGAACATAGCAAAAGACATCTCGGAACCAAGAAGGGGGCTCTCACCAGACACTGAATTTGCCAGAGCCTTGATCTTGAGCTTTCCTGCCTCAGAACTGTGAGAAATAAATGCCTGTTGTTCAAGCCTCCCAGTCTGTGGTGTTCTGTCATCAAAGCCTGAATGGACTAAGTTGCTTGCTCAAGGTCACATGCAAACCTGGGATTCAAGCTCTGATTCCCACAGTCTGTGGTTTTTGGCTTAAAATGCACACGTGCTCAAAGAGACAGAGGGACATCTGAAAAGATACACACCACCATGTTCATGGTAGTTAATTCAAGATGGTGGGATCACAGATGATTTTAATTTTCTTATTTTGCCTATTTGTATATTCTAATTTATCCTAGTGAACAGGTGTTCCCTCCCTCCATCCCTCTCTCCCACCCTCCCTCCCTCCCTCCCTTCTTTCCTTCCTTCCTTCCTTCCTTCCTTCCTTCCTTCCTTCCTTCCTTCCTTCCTTCCTTCCTTCCTTCCTTCCTTTCGATCCTTCCTTCCTCCTAGTTATTTATGCAACAGTGGAAGGGATCTTCCTAATTAACAGTAACCTAATTCCTCACTACACCTGTTTGAGAAAAAAAAATACTATTAAGTATGTATGTCAATATTTTGGACAAGGGAAGAAGTGGGACCTGGGAGGAAAGAAGTGGGCCCTCCTTTCTCTCTTTTTCTCTTTCTGTCCTTTATTTATTGATTCAACAAATCTTTATGGAAAGCTTTCTGCATTCCAGGGACTGTTCTAGTCCTGGGAATAGAGTGGGAGCAAAACAAACAAAAACCC
The DNA here is from genome assembly GCF_951640355.1 of Cnephaeus nilssonii. Lineage (NCBI taxonomy): Eukaryota > Metazoa > Chordata > Mammalia > Chiroptera > Vespertilionidae > Cnephaeus > Cnephaeus nilssonii. Next base: position 86,003,174 of record NC_137072.1, on the reverse strand, counting down.
TTGCTCTCATGGAGCTTACATACTAATAGAGGGAGGCAGACAATTAACCAAGTAAATTAGTAAAGTACAAAGCAAATTAGAATGTGATAAATGTAATGGGAAATAGAAAACAGGAAGGAACGCAGGGAGCGCCAGGAGGGGGTGTGACTGTGATATGGCAGTGGCTGGGTCAGTGTTGGCCTCCCGGAGGATGTAACGTTTCAGCAAACACTGGAGAAGTGAAGAAGTTGGCCATGCAGACAGGTGGGGAGAGTTGTCAGAGGAGCTCATTGAGAGGACGTGACCCCTGGTTGACCCGAGAGCTGGTTGGGGCAATATGACGTTCCCCACCTCCTCCCGTCCTTGGAATAAACATCGGCACAATCACAGCCGGAGCCATTGCCAAGGACACAGCCCTGCGAGAACAGGTGCTGTTGAGACCCTCTAGACTGAATGCGTGACTGAACCCCGCTCAGGCCTCTACACAAACCTTTAAGATTTTGGAGGGCAGGTGCGGAGCTCTACTCCTCTCGAAGCCGGCGGCCTCCAAGGTGAGTTCCCTCGCTCATTGACTCCTGCCAATCTCTGAGCAGTTGCTGGTTCCGGAGCTTGGCTATGGTAAGTAACACTGCAGTGAACATAGGGGTGCATATATTCTTTACAGTTAGGGCTTTGGGTTTCTTTGGATATATTCCCAGAAGTGGAATTGCTGGGTCATAAGGCAGTTCCATTTTTAATTTTTTGAGGTAACTCCATACGGTTTTCCACAGTGGCTGCACCAGTCTGCCTTCCCACCTTGAGTGCATGAGGGTTCCCTTTTCTCTGCAACCTCGCCAGCACTTGTTTGTTGCTTTATTTTTTATTTGTTTATTTATTTTTAATTGATTAAGGTATTACATATGTGTCCATATCCTCCATTGCCCCCCCCCCCCACTCCCGTACATGCCCACTTAAATATATTTTTATTGAGTTCAGAGAGGAAGGGAGAGGAAGAGAGAGACAGAAACACTAATGATGAGAGAGAATCATTGATTGGCTGCCTCCTGCATACTCCCCACTGGGGATCAAGCCTGCAACCTGAGCATGTGCCCAGACCGGGAATCGAACAAGACTTCTTGGCTCATAGGTGGATGCTCAACCACTGAGCAACACTGGCTGGGTTGTTGCTTTATTGCGGAGAGCCATTCTGGCAGGTGTGAGGTGGTATCTCATTGTGGTTTTAATTTGCATTTCGCTGATGATTAGTGATGTTGAGCACCTTTTTATATATCTGTTGGCCACTTGTATGTCCTTTAGAGAAATGTCTATTCAAGTCCTTTGCCATTTTTACTTTATATTTTTGGGGAACTAAAGAAGATTTTTATTTTATTTTATATTGAGGGCAAGAGGATGCAAGCAATATAAAAACCAAAGGCTTATCTGGCTTTAATTGGCTTTTCTTTCTTTTGTCAAATGGGGGCAGGATTTTGTTTTTTGTTTGTACATTTTCTAAGGTTCCCAATCTGCTCATGAAATTCTTATATAGGAGTAAGCTGTGGCCTTTGCCCATGTTTAAATTGGGTTGTTTGGTTTTTGGGTGTTAAGTTGTATAAGTTCCTTATATATTTTGTGTATTAACCCCTTATGATACATCATTTGTGAATATCTTTTCCTATTCAATAGGTTGTCTTTTCATTTTATTGATGGTTTCTTTCACTGTGCAAAAAAAAATTTAGTTTGATGTAGTCCCATTATGACTCCAAGGTGTTTGAACTGAGCAGCGGGAAGGATGGAGCTGCTATTGACTGAGATGGGAAGAACATTGGTGAAACAAGTTTGAGGGCAGGGCCATCTGGGGTTCACATGAGAGGTCTGGACTGGAGTGAAGTATATGTGTCACTAATTGCTTATTTAATTCTAGAAAAGGCAGAAAGGTGGTAATGATTAAGATCATTAAGTTATTAATGGTGTTATAGTGACCATAGGGAAAGGAAGCATTGTCAAGGGGTCAGAGGACCTTGAGGTCATAGATTTATTCTAGGAAGTCATGTGTTCTTAGGTTTGAGACTTAGGGTTAATGGTATCTTATGTCAATGAGGGTTAGTGGTTACTTTTTATTCTTTCTGTTAGGTGAGGTCACCAGGCTATCTCTGAATATTTGGAACCAAAGCAATGGGCTAAAGTTGAGCCTCTGATCTTCACAGCTTTGATTCAATATTGAATAATTGACTATTGTACATTGGCTTTAATTATTGAATGTTTGGTTTTACCCCCTCCAAAGACATGGCATTGTTTGAAGAAGAACCTGGCACTTGAATATCTTGCATATCTGATATATAAAACTAAAAAAAAAATTCTCTGTGGTTGCAAACATACCATTGTGCTTTACCTATAATTCTTGGCTATAACCCGAGCTGAAAAGTATTTTGCTAAAGCACCGCTATATATAGAAACTTCTCGTCTGTCTGAAGATATAAACAACCTCAGGAAGTTTGGAATATGTTCTCTTGAATTCCTCGTCACAGATTTTCTTGCCATGCTGCAGGGGATGTGTTTGTTGCTTTATATTTGTCCCTCTCTTCCTAAACGTCCACGGAAGGTCCTCTTTGCTGTTTTCTAATTGAGTGAGCGGATCTCTCAGCGTCTGGGAAGACAGTAAAATCTGTTTTAGAGTGGAGGTGACAGGGGAGAGGAGTCCAGAAAGAGAGAGAGGAGAAGCCCTGATTTTAAATTAATAAAATATTCTGAGTTAAAGAATTTGTACTTATTCCTTTTAAGAAAATACAACAGCAAGAACCAAGTTAATAAAAATTCTTTAAGCAGAGTCCTTCTGGAATACACTTTAATCAGTGTAAAAAAATATAAAGTGTGTACATAATTGCTAAAATACTTTTAAAAAATAGCCTGAAAAGAGGCTTCCCTTAAGAGTTTCCATATTACTAATGAAATTGGTACATTCAAAAAAATGTAATTTCACGAAGTCTGTGTTAGTGGATTACAGTCAATGATGAGGATGTCCCTTGGTGTCACAGGACTTGCCCACTTCACTTACCTAATTGATGTGATCCCCAAGGCAGGGTCGTGATGCTTAAATATAAATTAAGGTTAAGAATCGTAGAAATAATTAATCAGGAAGGGATTTTTTTTGTTACATTTATTTCAGATTTGTTACTGGTCCATGAAATCGTAAGACTATTTTACCTTCTTAAATTCTGATAAACGAAGCATCTCTCATTTTGCTTTTTCATCTGATCTCAAAGACACACCAGTAGAATTGCCTACACTATATTCAGGGTCTAAGAATTGGAGTCTTCACTTTTTTATCACATTCTTTAGCAAAACAACCACCAACTGTGTCCCTATTCCCCCAAACAAAACACTTATGGACATTTAGCAGGTTTCTAGCATCTGTTCAATAGAATTTTTTGCGATGATGAAAATGTTCTAGATCTGCTTTGGATAATATGGTAGCCACAAGCCATATGTGGCTTTTGGGTACTTGAAATATGAGTAGTGCTGATAAACTGAATTTTAAGTTGCATTTAATTTTAATAGCTACATGTGGCTAGCAGCTACCATGTCAGACAACTTAGCTTCTAGACCATGTACTAAGGCAGTGGTCAGCAAACTCATTAGTCAACAGAGCCAAATATCAACAGTACAACGATTGAAATTTCTTTTGAGAGCCGAAAACCGACTTCTGCGCATGGGCCACGAAGTTTCAATCGCACTGTGCGTGCGCGCCCGCACGTGGTATTTTGTGGAAGAGCCACACTCAAGGGGCCAAAGGCCGCATGTGGCTCGCGAGCCGAAGTTTGCCGACCACTGTACTAAGGAAATAGAATTCTGTTTAAATTTAAGACCATCCCTTCCCTTTCTCTCGTCCGTCTCTCCTGTCCTTCCATCCTTCCTTCTTTAAACAGGCTCTGAGTACCTACCACACTCAGGTGCTTGGTACAAGGAGTAGAGATTAAAGGTATACTTCCTCCCTCAAGGAATTAACAAAGGTTGAAATGACAGTGATGGACTGTAGGAAGAACAGGTGTGCAGTCAGGGCCCAATGAGCCTGCAAGCATGGTTTTCTTCCCCAGATATATTCATTATCACAGGTACCCGTTTTTGCTACATCTTACTTTTCAAAGTTGAACATTCATTAAAATATAAGTAGTAGCCCAGTGAGGTTTATTAAGAAAACTAAATGAAAGCTGATTGACTTTGGGGTCCTAGGGATGTAGAGTGAGCAAAGCTTTAAAGAAACAGAAATGGCAACGAGAGGAACTAGGACAGTTCCAGCAAGAGGCATACTGTGGTAGTTTTAAGTAACCGAGGATGGCGAGGGCAAGGGAAGAACTGGCGCAGGCTTCAGAGCGTGAGGATGGGGGATCTGAAGGGAAGCATGAGTGCCTGGGTTATTACAGTGTGTCTTGGCCTAGGGATTATGCTTGGAAAACTTGCCAGGAAGGTCCTTGGCTCTTTTGTATACATAGTTGCCAAGAGAGGGTGCTGGTGGACCCAGAATAGCCAGGAAATAAAATAGAGACTGACAACATATTGGCCAGCAGGCAGAAGAAAGCCTGAGTCATGTTCACAATTGTCCCTGGAACATACTGTGGACGCCAACTGCGATTAAATATATATATAGTGAGTCATCACAAGAGGACATATGAAGTGTTCTGCCTTGGGCACACACTTATGGAATGAGGGAATAGAAAAAGAAAAGACCTGGATTCCTGGGACTAAGTTAATGAAAAGACAGAGAGATGAACCAAAGAACTTATATACATATATGCATAACCAATGGACACAGATGATAGTGTGGTGAAGGCCTGGGGTGAGGCAGGGGCTAGGAGGAGAGAAATGGGGTGAGGGGAATTGGGAGACATCTGTAATACTGTCAATAATTTAAAAAGAAAAAGGAAAAGGAAAAAAGACCTAGATTCCTGGGACTAAGTAAAAAAAAAAAAAAAAGACACCACCAGTACTTGAGTAATAGTGATAAAAGAGGGGAGAGGTCTGAGACAACAGTGTCATGTTGAAGGTTTGCAGGGCACCTAGGGTTTATTATTCATCAATTCTATTCCTGTATTTATTGATTCATTATTTAACATGCCAGTAACTTGGGGAAAGTAGGGATGAAGACATGATTCATTGGTAGATGTTAAACAAATAATTATAAAAAATAAAATAATTGTTTTAAATTTTTGATGTAAGCACTGCACTAAATGCAAGTTACGGGGTGCATTAGAGAGGACTTTGGCCTAATCTGGCAATCACAGAAGAATTCTCGGAGGAGGTGGCATGTTAGTTGATTCAGGCTGGGTTGGAGAAGAATACTTTTTAAGGAGAGGAAACAAGGCACTGTACTTTTTCTTCCTGGCCCCTTTTGCAACTCACATTATGTAGCCATTTATTTAATTACTGGTTTACAACTCTATCTCCCCATCTAGACTGTTTGCCCCAAGAAATCAGTAGTTATATTGGTCTTGGTCACTGTTGCACATTCATTGTCCAGCCCAGTGCCTGGCATATATCAGGTACTCAGTAAAAATCTATTAGATGAAAAGCATATGTAGAAGCTCAGAAGTGAGAAGGAATTTGAAGCATTTGAGAATCTGAATGGAGGCTGGTGTGGGAGAGCATAGAGTGAGAAATGGAGATGTTCAAAACAAGGATGTGGAAGTCATTCTGGACTCGGTGGGCTATGTGAAGGATTGGGGGATCTGTCCTAAGATCAGTGGGAAATATGAACATTATTAAGTAAAGAAGTGATGAGGGCCCTGGACGGGTGGCTCAGTTGGTTGGAACACTGTCTTATACACCAAAAGGCTGTGTGTTTGATTTCTGGTCAGGGCATATACCTAGGTTGCGGGTTTGATCCCTGGTCGAGGCTCATCTGGGAGGCAACTGATTGATGTTTCTCTCTCAAATCAATGTGTCGCTCTCCCTTCCTCTTTCTCTAAAAACAACAACAACAACAAAAAAATATCCTGGGGTGAGGATTAAAAAAGAGATGAGATCATATTTGCAATTTAAAAATATTATTCTAGCTCTAGTGTGACTAGTAGATTGAAAGGGAGCAAGAGTGGTCAATTAGGATGCTTATGTAGAGGTCCAGGTGAAACATGGTGGTGTCTTAGACTGGGGAGATAGAAAGAAGTGGATGGATACAAGAAGTAAAGGAATCCAATTGAAAAATGGTCAAAAGATCTGTATAGACATTTCTTCAAAGAAAATATGCAAATAGCCAATAAAGCACATGAAAAGATGCTCAACATTATTGGCCATCAAGGATATTCAAGCCAAAACTACAATGAGATACCACTGCACAGCCATTAGGATGGTGAGAATAAAGAAGAGAGATAATAAAAGTGTTCACAATTATATGGAGAAATTGGAAGCCTCATATACAGCTGATCAGAATGTAAATGGTGCAGCCACTTTAGAAAGAAGTCAGGCAGTTCCTCAGAAGAGTTACAGTACCACACAGAAATTCCACTCCTGGCTGCATATTCAACATAAATGAAAACATATGTCCATACAAAAAGTTGTATACAAATGTTCATAACTACATTATTTTAAATATATATTTTCATTAATTTCAGAGAGGAAGGGAGAGGGAGAAAGAGATAGAAACATCAATGATGAGAGAGAATCATCATTCAGCGGCTTCCTGCAAGCCCCCTACTAGATGTGCCCTGACTGGGAATCAAATCCTGACCTCCTGGTTCATAGATTGACATTCAACCACTGAGCCACACTGGCCAGGCAATGACATTATTCATAATAAACCAAATTGATAACAGTCCAAATGTTTATCAGCTGATGAGTGGATAAATAAAATATTGGGAGTGATCACCATTTAAAAATATGTGTTTTCTATCATATTTTCCCCAAAGAACACTGATTTAGACAATCACAGAGAAAAGAGCTTTTGTGGAACTTTAGGCATCTAGTGGTGAAGTTCCTGCACACTGGGATGCAAGGATAGTTCAATATTTGCAAATCAATAAATGTGAAATTCCAATTAAGAGAAAGATAAAAATCCTATGACTATCTCAACAGATGGAGAAAAAATATTTTAAAAATTCAACATTGTTTCATGTTAAAACTTCTCATGGTGACTGTAGTTAATAGTACTGTATTGTATATTTGAAAATTGCTAAGAGAGTAGATCTTAAAAGTTCTCATTATAAGAAAAAAAGTTGTAACTGTGCAGTGATGGATGTTAACTAGACTTGTTATTGTGATGACCATTTCTCAATATATTGGTATATAAAATCATTATGTTGCACACCTAAAACAAATATAATTTATATGTCAATTATATATCAACTAGGGACCCGTTGCAGGAATATTTCCTGCAAGACTTCTGGCGGGCTTCCCTCCCGCCCCCCCACCTCTCCCGCTGTGGCGGGTGGGGCGGGGCGGGCCGAATGGGTGGGGCACCTCCCGCCCATCCCGCCCACCCAACCCAGCCCACCTTGCCCCGCACTCCCGACCCTCTGTGCCTGCTGACGAAGCTGCCTCTGTGGCCGGGCGCTGCCGCTGCCTCTGATCACCCCGACCTGCTGCGCACGCTGCCGCCGCCTCCTCGGCCCCTCGCGTTGCTGCTGCTGCGCGCCCCACCCGCCCACCCGCCCCACCACACGCCACCCCCCTCGCCACGCCCCGCCCGCAGCCACCACCGCCTCCAAGGCCACCGCGGCCTTGCACACCGCCCGCCACGCCCTGCCTGCCGCCTCCACTGCGCGCCCTGCCCAACGCCGCCGCCACCACTGCTGTGGCCGCATCTCCGCTGCTCACACTGCCCGCCACCACCTCAGAGGCAACCATGGCCGCGTGCTCCACAGCTGTGCCACCGCCCACCCGCGCAGCCGCCATGCTTTCTGCTTTCTTCACTCCTCCCTCCCTCAGCATATGCAAATTAACCGCCATCTTGTTCACTCTGATTGGCTGTGGGCATAGTGAAGGTACGGTCAATTTGCATATTGCTGCTTTATTAGATAGGATTTTTAAAACTCTAAAAAAATTGGATATAGAAGGAACATACCTGAATGTAGTAAAGGCCATATATGACAAAATCATCATACTCAACAATGATAGGTTGAAAACTTTAAGTTCAAGAATAAGGCAAGAGTGCCCACTCTCACCACTCTTATTTAACATAGTACTGAAAGTCCTAATCAAAGCAATTAGGCAAGAAAAAAAAAAAAGAATAAAGGCATCTGAATCAGAAAGGAGAAAGTAAAATTGTCTTTGAATTCTAAAGATTCCACAAAAGGTCCTGTTAGAAGTAATCAAATTCAATAAAGTTGCAGGTTACAAAATCAACATACAAAAAGTAGTTGTACTTTCATATACTGACAATGAAATATTGAAAAAAGAAATAAAGAAAACAATCGCATTTATAAGCACTTCAAGAAAAGTAAAATATGTAGGAGTGAATTTAACCAAGGGAGTGAATGATCTCTACACTGAAAACTATAAGACTTTGATGAAAAAATTGAAGAAGACACAAACAAATGGAAAGATATTCACGTTCATGGATTGGAAGAATCGATATTGTTATAATGTTTATATTACCCAAAACAATCTGTAGATTAATCCAATCCCTTTCAAAATTCCAATGACATTTTCACAGAAATAGAAAAAAAATCCTAAAAAATTCATATGGAACCACAAAAAAACCCAAATAGCCAAATAATCCTGTGCAAGAAAAACAAAGCTGGAAACAATGTACTTCCTTCAAACTATATTGCAAAGCTATAATAATTAAAAATGGGCAAAGGATCTGCATAGACATATTTCCAAAGAAGACCTATAAATGGGAAACAAGTGGACCTATAAATGGGAAACAGAAGACCTATAAATGTGCTCAACACCACTAATCATCAGGAAAATAAAAGTAAAAACGACAATGAAATATCACCTCACACCTGTTTGTACCATATAAATATCATCAAAAAGATAACGTGTTTTATGGAGAAAAGGGAATCCTTGTGCATTGTTGGTGGGAATGTACATTGGTGCGACCACTATAGAAAATAGTATGGAGGTTCCTCAAAAATTAAAAAATAGAACTACTATATCATCCAGTAATCCTATTTCTGAATCTAAATACTAAGGAAATGAAATCAGTATGTGGAAGAGACACCTACATCCCCATACTCATTACAGCATTATTTAGAATAGCCAACACATGGGAACAACCTCAGTGTCCATTGGTAGATGAATGGGTAAGAAAAATGTGACATATATATATTTATTTATTTCACATTTAGCCATAAAAAAGGAAGGTAATCCTGCCATTTTCAATAACATGGATGAACCTTGGGGCATTATGCTAAGTGAAATAAGTCAGAGGAAGACGAGTACTGCAGGGGTGAGCTAGAAGGAGGTCAATGGGGGGGAAAAAGGGGGTTACATGTAATACTTTCAACAATAAAGATTTTTTTAAAAAGAAAGACAAGTACTATATGATCTCACTTATATGTGGAATCTAAAACCAAAATGACATCAGGAGAAATGGGCATAGGAAGCAGAGATGGGAACGCATAGAAGAGAAAAGGAAAGTAACAAATTTGAATGCTTTGAAAGTTTGTCTCTAAGAACCCTAGTAAAGTAGTTCCCCACATGGAGCCTCTATTTGGGCACACAATGTTTAGACTGTGAGACAATCCCTTTAAAAGCCATGGCATATTATATTTATTTATTCAAACCATTGTCCGCTGAGAGGAATAATTCCGAGCATGCCTGGAAGTGCTTCAACTTAAAGACCCTGGAATTTGCCATGTCGTTAGGGGACCAGCATGGCAGCCATTAGATTAATTTAATAGACTTTTATATGTCACTTATCAACATTCATATAGTAGCAATATCATACAGAAATGTCAGCAGGGGAGGTACAGAGCATGTAACGAGTGAGGCTGAGATCAGTGGGAAACCTCACGGATTGAAGGCTCCTGATCTGTGTGAAATAATAATAGCTTCCCCCGGGGTCCCAATGACATGGCAGATGAGAGGGTCTTTAAAGTTTAACTGCCCCCACTGGAGAAACTAGGCAGTTTCATGCCCAGGGTGAACAATCAGAGGAGGGATAAAGCACTCTTAGGCTGGCTCATGGATTAAAGAGAAACGTCTATGAGTGGCATATGCGATAAGTTTGTTTTAGTTAATCCCTTTTTCTGTCCAGAGGCCTGGGGGTGCTCTGTGATGCTTACATGACTGGCAGTGTCGGGGGCTCTTGGAGTGGAGCCGCAGGAACTGAGGTTGATGAGACAAGTGTAAGAGGAAGACCAAGTCCAGGGGTCCAGAGGTGTCTGGGGGAGCCAATAGTGGGCAAAATGAGAAGAAAGGCAGGAGGAGTCCGCAAAGGGTGAGTGAGGCTAACTTAGGATGACCCCCAGCACGAGTTAGAGTGAAAATGGGACACTTAGTGAATGGAGACCAGTAGGAGGGACCCTTCAGAGGTTTAGGACCTGCCTGGTAAGAAATTGAGAATGAAAAATAGTTCAGGCCTGGAGTGCAAAACAGAAAAGTTCGATTCCTTCAGCAGCCACAGATCATTGATTCTTGAAGACCTCCCAGAGATCTTCTGGTTAAACGCAAGGTCCTTGGAGGTGACATGTGCCAGAACTATGAGGGGCAGGGGTCCTAGGTCTAGGCCTCCAATAGATTGCTTTCTATTCTGGGGAAGGATGAGGCTCTGGTTGTCCAAGTCAGCCCATGTTCAGATGAGTGTTGGACTGGCCCATTTGACTATAGACCCGGGCCACATTCTCGAACTGCTTTATTGGTGACAAGGTCTGATATTCTGATCTTCATCTGAACATGGATGGGGAGGATGGGTGTTATTTCTTGGGCTTCCTAAAACCCTATTATCTGTTGCATGGACCCAGAACCATGAGGTTGAGCATTTGGAGAACAAAATAACAGGTGGAAAGTGAAGCTTCTATAGTCTTGTTTTGGGTAGTGGTAAGCCTTAGGCTCAGGAAGCGAGGGGCACATGAGATTCCTCTATGGGTGGGCATTTCTCCTATGGAAACTGTTCACAGGGAGTGGCTGGTTTTGTGCCAGCATGGGTCTTAGTGAACACATGCTTTTCAGTGTGCTGCCACTCGACTGGAAAGCTGAGAGGCCCTGATTTGTGGGCAAGGCTGTGCCAGAAATTAGATCATTTTAGGCATGAGCAGGCAGAAAAATATTTGCTGCCTTTATTGTGTTTCTCAGCTGTGCCTGCAGGCAGAGACTTCAAACTGAAAAGAAAATAAAAAAAGCTAAATTTCATGTATGCATCTGGAAATATTAGCCACAATTATCTGGCTTGTCTATTGGCTCCAAACATGTGGTTTCATATTGATTCTAGGTTTGTTGATTATATAAGCTCTGACTATGGCTTTAAATGGCCTCACCCACACAAGGGTTGTGAGTTTTGTTGATAAACAGACATTTTCCCTCCCATCCCCAAGAAAAAGAAAAAGGAATCACCCTTATTATAAAGTGACTGTGTCATCGCCTTGAGATGAGACAGAGAAACAAATAACGCTATGGCACAGTTGAAGTCCAAGATATAAATTTCAAAGACCCATGATTGAAACTTTCTGTTTCTAGAAATCAGATTGCTCTAAAACTCGAGGGGAAACTAGAGTGGCATGAAAAATATGTTCATTCTTACCTCCGGGACAGAAATATAGGAAGAATAAAAGTGAAATACAGGAGAGAAGGCTGATAAAGCTGGAGGAAGAGAGTTTTCCTTAGGGAAAAAAAAAAGATTGTTATCTTTCATATACAGAAAGGAAGACAATCTAGGTTTTCTCAGAGAGAGAAATGGGAAAAGGAGGTACATACAGGCGTAATGACTCTTAACAAGGGAGTTAGGAAAGGGGGAGATGTTGTAGTTTTCATAAGATCTAAAAACATGGATTGGGACCAGTGAAATCTAACAGGTGAAGAGTGGCAAAAGCAGTGACCAGAATGACTTCCCCTCAAAAAACTAAAATCCAGAAAAGCAGGGAGAAGCATCCTCTTAGAGATGTCAATTGAGTGGTTGAACTCCCGGTCTACAGGAAGAGCTATCATCAGGGAGCTACCCTCGAAGATTGAGACAACTGTCCGAAGTCATTACATAATATGGGATAGATATAATATGGATTGATGAGAAAAATCAACATATGACATAATAGTGTTATTGATATGCATCAGTGATTATGCAAGGAAGCATAGGCAGGTTTTGCCTATTACCTATGGATTCCTGATCATTAAATTTGCAGAATTACAACACTCAAGAAAGACCTAGCAAAGGTGTGGCCTACCAAGGGGAGTCAGGCAGGCCTGGGTTACATGTTAGTCTGATGGGAGATATCTCCTGGAGGGGATCATCCTACTCGGGGAAGGAGGAGGGGGAGGGAAATGGACATTTGAACAATAATTGTTTCTGTCAGTCTTACAACTTACTGACTTTATGTCTCACTGTGGAAGACCAAATGGGAGGAATATGTTAGAAAACACAGCAGGGGCCACACGAGAGAGAAAGGAAGGAAGGAGGACACTTGAACACTGAAAAGGTGCTAGGTCTTCACAGAGGAGGGGAAAGGTGCAGCCTCAGGTGTAGGTTAAATTGTTAAAACTCACTTTCTGAGAAAGGAGCAGGGGAATGGGAGAATGGGACCCTGATGCACATACCTCTACTACAAGTACACACAAAGCTGAGAGCAATGGTCGTGGCTTCAGGAACCAGCCACACCCGAGGGAACTGTATCCTGAGAAGCAGAGATTAGGGTAAAGGAAACATTTCCAAAGTTGTTGCCAGTGTAGTGCCCAGTGGTTCTTGGTGGCAGAGGAGATGACTCCAATGGCTACAAGAAATCCAAGACTTTTATTCCATAACTAGAGGCCTGGTGCACGAATTCATGCACGGCTGGGGTCCCTTGGAGTGGCCTGTGGGGATCAGGTCCCAGCTTGTGCCCCCAGGTTCGCAGCCCTGTAGCCCCGCCTGGTACCCTATCATGGCCTGGCGTTGCCCCCTCACCTGCTCCACCATCCCGCCTGCGAGGCGATCAGTCAGGGCCAGGCCCCCCGCCTGGCTCCCTTAGTGCCTGGGAGCCGGGCGGCAGCCCCAGCCCCTGTTGCTTCTGCTGGTTGCTATCTGCGGGGCAATGGGCAGGTTGATCGGGCCCACACTCACACCTGCCTTGGTTTGGTGCCACCCACTCACCTGCTCCACCATCCCACTGCAGTCCTGCTCTCGTCAGGGCCCATTGGGGCTGGCAGAGCCTCCACTGCTGCCCACTGCTAGCACCTGCTCGCTGATGCCCGCCATGTTTCGCGCTGCCCCCTGGTGGTCAGCACACATCATAGTGAGTGGTTGAACTCCCGGTCGAACTCCCAGTCAAACAATTTGCATATTAGTCTTTTATATATAGAGATCTGTAAAGCATAAGACATGTATCGCAGGGAAGCTGTGAATTACTGAAGGGTTCTCTATGTCCACTCTTGCTCCCTGACCTCAGGATAATTTGGATGACCTAAGCATATGCATATACTTTCTCCTCTGCTGCTCTGGTTAGTAGGCTGGGAGGGACTCCCCTTTCTTTAATTTCCTATTGTATTCTCCTCCCCACACTTTTCATCCAGAAATTCTTTGGCTACCCCTGACCCATCATATATCATTTTCAGATTCCTAATAGATCTATGATTTAAACATATACAATGTCTAGTAAAAATGTGGAAAGCTCTTCATCTTCATTTTAACATACATTTATTTGAATGCCTATTGTGTACATTTTAGTGTCTCTGGCACTGTGTTAGGTGTCAGAGATAGTGAAATGGAAGTCACAGTCCTTTTGTCAATAAGCTTGGGGGAAAAGAGTAAATGAAAAGGATTAGAAACTAGTACAATAAGTAGTAGAATAGAAGTACAAACAGGTTATGATTTGTGTTCACCAGGTTCAGGAGGGATGTAATGGGTCCTAATTGGTCCAATTAGTTGAATTGCATATAAATGATCAAACTTCACCTGCATATGCAATGTGCGCATGTCACAATTTTATACTTACACACAGTGTTCAGGACCCAATATCTTACATTTGAGTTTGCTTAAGATATGACAATACCCTGCATGGAGGAGATGTTCTTGAAGCAGCTACCCTGGCCTTTCTCAGTCTCTCCACAGACACAGTGGCCAGTGACTGCAGGTCTAAAGAGCCCTCATCAGCCCAATGATTTGAAGCCCTCTTCAGTTTCCCTCCATGAATTTCTGAGTCGCATGATTTACACATGTTTAAACTAACAGGAGACATGCATACAATCTTTGGATAACTGCCCTTGTGGAGCTTTATCGTCTGGCTATCAAGACTTTTGCTGGCACTCCAGGAGGCTTCCTGGAGTAGGTGATATGTGCACTGAGTCTTTATAGGCAATAACTAAGGACAGCCCGCCCACCACCCTTCCCTTCTCCTGGGACACCATTTTCCTCATGTCATCTATGCGGGGCCTACAGGAGCTGCCACAGTCCAAAATACCACTAATGCTATTTCTCATACATAAGAAAAAACTGAGGCACAGAGTGATAGTTACTTACCCAAGGTCACACAGTATAATTCCTGGCCAGGATTTGAACCCAGGCAGTCTGGCTCAAGAGCTAACCACTGTGCTTTTCTGCTTCTCAGCTCTAATGCTCTGGTTACAGGTGACTCACCAAGGGTTGATCCCTGTTTTCAGGGAAGGAGAAAAATTAAGCTGAGCCCTATGAGAGAGGCTAGAAGTCAGATTCAGAGTGCCAGCATTGTCAGTTTCTGGTGAGAGATCTCTGGCTTGTAGATGGCAGGAGAGAAAAAAGCTCTGGCTTCTCTTCCTCTTCTTATAAGAGCACTAATCCCATCTTGGGTGCCCATCCTCCTAACCTCATCGAAATCTAATTGTGTCCTAAAGGCTCTATCTCCTTATACCATCACATTGGGAGTTAGAGCATCATTATGTAAATTTTTGGGGATTCAGCCAATAGCAAAAACCCAGTGCTGGGGGATCCTCTATAGGTACTGGGTCCAAAAATGCTTTTGTTCCTCAAAGCGGTCACCTTGTCACAGAGCAGGATAGAAACAGCATACAGTGTGGGCTTGGCACATGAGACAAAGGGCCTTTTCTCGGGACCTGACTAAAATGTCCCACCGACTCTAAGACTGAGTTGGGGGTGGGTGGGGGATGGGTATGAGCAGCATGTATGTGTGTTGGGGGAGAGAATAGACTTCTACTTTTACAAGGGAGGAGCAATGATTTCGGGTGAGTACCTGGAGGCATATTTTTCTCCTTCCCAGATCTAATCTCTTCAGTTTAGTCAAAATTAAAATAACCTACCCTGAGGGAACATACATTCTGCAAGACAGCCTACCCAAGAAATGAATGTTCTCTTAATCAGTTTTGCTGAAAGGAAGAATGGAGATTGGCACAAAAAAGTGGACTTTGTAAAATAGAGAATGAGGAATTGGGAGTTTTCCTACATATATTTTGTGCAAAATTGGGGAGTGGGAATGAGAGCCATTACATTGTGTTTCTCTGGAAACTCAGAGTCTGGAGATGCCACTGTGACAGTTGACCTTCCATGGGCCAAAGAGTGTCTTCTTTAGGACTTTCTGGCCTTAGGATGAGAAAGTTGGGATAGTCTTTCTAGTGACTGAAACCATAGTATGAAAAATTCAAGGTGGTTGGATGATATATTGTCTCCTAGTCTACAAATAGATGGAGTTGAATAGAGAAGCAGGGGTTAGAGAAGGCTCAGGATGGGCCAAACTGTGTCCCTTCAAAATTCACATGTTGAAGTCCTAATCCCCACTGCCTCCAAATGTGACTGTCTTTGGAGATAAGATCTTTAAAGAGGAATTAATGTTGAATAAGGTCATTAGAGTGGGCCCTAATCCTATATGACTGGTGTCCTTATAAAAAGAGATTAGGCCCTGGCTGGTTTGGCTCCATGGATGTAGCATCAGCCTGTGGACCAAAGGGTCTGGGGTTCGATTCCAGTCAAGGGCACATGCCCAGGTATGGGCTCAGTCCCTGATAAAGGGCATGCAAGAGGCAGCCGATCGGTGATTCTCTTGCATCATTGATGTTTCTATCTCTCCCTCCCTCTCCCTTTCTCTCTGAAACCAATGTGTGTGTGTGTGTGTGTTTGTGTAATATATATATATTACATATCCTATATAATAAAAGGCTAATATGCAAATCAACCAATCGCTATGATGCGCACTGACCACCAGGGGACAGATGCTCAATGCAGGAGCTGCCCTCTGGCGGTCAGTGTGCTCCCACCGGGGGAGTGCCGCTCAACCAGAAGCCGGGAGCGGGCCTAAGCTGTCAGTCAGACATCACTCAAGAGCTCCCAGGCTGCAAGAGGGCACAGGCTGGGCTAAGGCCCCTCCCCCTACATGAGTGCATGAATTTCATGCACCGGGCCTCTAATATATATATATAAAATCCTAATATATAAAAACCCAGGGTCTGTAATGACCGAAGGCTCAACCAACCGGAAGTCAGTCCTGCAGTCAGTGCTGGGTTGCCGTGGCGACCCAACACTGACTGCCACTGCTGCAGGTGCTGCGACCCAGCACTGACTGTCGAGGGGGCTGCAGATCAGGCCCAGAGAGAGGCCTGGAGATAGAAGCAGGGTCTGATCCATAGCCTCCATGGCAGCTGTTGATCAGCCCTTGCCTCTCTCTTTCTCTCAGGGCCTGGCCAGCAGCCATGCCTCTCTTTCTCTCCGGGCCTCCATGGGAGGGCAGTTAGTGGCAATCAGGCAGGCAGGCAGAGGCAGTTAGGGGCAATCAGGCAGGGAGGCAGAGGTAGTTAGGGGTGATCAGGCAGGCATGCAGGTGAGCAGTTAGGAGCCAGCAGTCCCAGATTGTGAGAGGGATGTCTGACTGCCAGTTGGACATCCCTCAAGGGGTCCCCAATTGGAGAGGGTGCAGGCTGGGCTGAAGGAACCTGCCCTTGCACAAATTTCGTGTACCAAGCCACTAGTCTATATATATAGCTATATATCTATATCTATATCTATATCTATATCTATATCTATATCTATATCTATATCTATATCTATAGCCAGTGACTGGAACACCATAATGACCATAACGACTAGTCACTATGATGCCCACTGTGGCCAGCAAACCAGCCAGATCTGGGGGTGGGGCCAGCCAGACAACTTCCTGCGGTCCCTGCCCCCAGCTGGCCATGCTCCTGATCGGCCTTTCCCACCCCAATGAAGGGGCAGGGCCAGCGGCCACCCCTCCCTCGACGCGGCCTTTCCCCCTGGCCGTCCCTACCCCTGATGGGCTTCTCCCAACCTGATCAAGGGCGGGAAACCTGGCCAACCCCTGGGCCCCTCCCCCCATCTGGCCCTGCCCCTGATCATCCCCTCTACTCCAACAGGGGGTGGGGCTGGCCAGCCAACCTCCTGCAGCCCTGCCCCTGGCCAGCCCCACCCAGATGGGCCCCCACCACCCCGATCAGGGGCAGGGCTGGCTGGCCCACTGCTCACAGCCCCTCCCCCTGGCCAGCTCCACCCCCGATTGGTCCCCGCCACACCAATCAGGGGTGGGGCTGGCCAGCCAACCTTCCATGGTCCCTTGCCCCAGCCGGCCCTGCCCTTGATCGGCCTCTCCCACCCTGATTGAGGGCAGGGTGGCTGGCCAACCTTCCCTCGGCCCTTCACCCTGGCCAGCCCTGCCCCCAATTGGCCTGCCTCACCCCAATCAGCCCGCAGCCCCTCCCCTTGGCTGGCCCCACCCCTGATGGGTCCCAACCACCCTAATTGTCCCACAGTCCCTACCCCCAGCCAGCTCTGCCCCTGATCGGTCCCCCTACCCCATTTAGGGGTGGGGCTGGCCAGCCCACTGCCCACAGCCCCTCCCCATGGCCAGCCACGCCCCCAAGCGGCCCCCACCCCAATCAGGGGTGGGGCCTGCCGGCCAATCGCCCACGGCCCCTCCACCCAGCTGACCCAGCCCTGATCAGGCCACAATTGGGGCAGGCTGACCAGCAAACCTCCTGCTGTCTCCTCCTTCCAACAGGCCTGGCCTCAATCCACCAATTGGGGCCAGGCTGGTCGGACCCCACCTGTGCACGAACTCGTGCACTGGGCCTCTAGTATATATATGATATTAGGACACAGACACCCATGGAGGGAAGACCACGTGAAGACACAGCGAATACAGCATCTACAAACCAAGGAGAAAGGTTTTCAGAAGAAGCTAATGTTACTAGCACCTTGATTTCAGACTTCCAGCCTCTAGAACTGTGAGAAAATAACTTTCTGTTGTTTAAGACACCAAAGCTGTCGTACATTGCCATGACCATCCTAGAAAACTAATATAGACCCTGATCCAAGCACATTTGTGTTCTTGGAAGACAATGTGTTACCTTGATGATAAGATCTTGCTTTATCCAAGTGATTTTTAGTTGGCTTTTTATCACTTACAACCAAAGCGGTCCTGACCAATGCAGTATTGATAAACAAGTAGGAGTCAGCCAGTGAAGGAAGGAGGCACAGACACTGAGGATGGCTGGAGTGTGGGGCTTGAGGAGCAGGAACCAGGTCATGGAGGGTCTTGATGTCATAGCATGAGAGCTCCACGAGTGGGAGAATATTGGAGTAATTTAAGCAGGGAAATGAGAAGATCAGATTCAGATTTTTGAAAACACACACACACACACACACACAAAACAACACACACAAAAACTGATCACAGGAGGATGTGGATTGGAAGAAATTAAAATAGAACACTCATGCAGAATTCTGCATGAGAAATGATGATGCCTGGACTAAAGGTGTGGGGAGATGGCCAGATTCAAGGGTACATTTTAGAAGGTAAAGTTGACAGATCTTGGTGACTCATTTATGCTCCACAGTAAGATGGAGGGAGAAATCAAAGGTGACTCCCAGGTGTCTTGCTTAGGTGACTGAATGACCCGTGCAGCCTATTGTAGGGACAGAGACACAGAAGGAGGACAGGTTTGAAAGTGAATAAGATGGACTCACATTTTTGCATGTAGATTTAAGAGGGCTTTTGGGCTATTGCAGAGAAGGAATTCAGTGTTGCATATGGGGCTGCAGTTGAGGAAAAAAAGTCTAGGCTGTAGGGTCACAGTGGGTACAGGGGAAACTGTGAGGGTGCTATTACCACAGTGGCTTAAATAATTTGAGGTGCTAATCCATGAGTTTGTTTTTCTCATTCTGTCTTTTTTATCTTTCTCCCTATTTGAGCAGGTAGCAGACCCTGTGCTCTCTGTCTTGGGGGGCATGTGTGTTCAGATAGGCGAGCAGATAGCCAGCAAGTCTTTCTGTCCTTGTTTTCCCAAAGCCTAAACCCTTAAGGTAAGTGGATTGACTTATAGAGACAAAGTGTCTTGGCCAGGAGAAGGGGGGAAACTGTATGTATTAGTTTCATAGGGCAGCCAGAATAAAGTTCTAAAACCTGTGTTCCTCAAAACAGAAAAAATTTTCTCAGAGTACTGGAGGCTAGAAGTCCAAACTCCAGGTGTCAGCAGGGCTTGCTCTCTCTGATGGCTGCAGGGGAGAGACTTTTCTTGCCTCTTCAGCTACTGTGTTTGCTGTCAGTCCTTGGCTTTCCTTAGCTTGTAGATTCATCATTCCAAACACATGGCTGTCTTCACATGCTGTTCCCCCTGTGCTTGTCTGTCTCTGTGTCCAAATTTCCCCTTTTAATATTAGATTAGAGCCCCCTAATGACCCAGTTCTAACTTGATTACTTCTATAAAGATCCTATTTCAAAATAAGGTGGCATTGTGAGGTCTTTTTCAGGGGACATATTTCAACCCATAACACTGGACTTCCTCTTCTCTATACTGACTGGCTTCCTGGCATTGTGGAAAAGACGGCAATAAGACCCAAGAGAGAAAGGCCTAGACCCTGGGGCACCCAGTTAAAATGACCGTAGGCCATACAGGACTTGAGTGGCCATGTCAACAGTGTCATCTTCATGCCAATTAAGTGTGGACTGTGGTGGCTTCTTCATACACTCGCAGATGCCCTGGCACCCTGTGGCACAAACCATGGGGAAGATGTTTACCTCACATGGAAATGAGGTTTATCCTTAAAAGTTAGAGAAGCCCCATATGCAACATTGAACTCCTTCTCTGCAATAGTCCAAAAGTTGGCTCAGTGGATAGTGTCGGCCTACCGACTGAAGGGTCCCAGGTTCGATTCCGGTCAAGGGCATGTACCTTGGTTTCGAGCACATTCCCAGTAGGGGGTGTGCAGGAGGCAGCTGATCAATGTTTTTCTCTCATCGATGTTTCTAACTCTCTATCCCTGTCCCTTTTTCTCTGTAAAAAAAATCAATAAAATATATTTTTAAAAAGTTAGAGAGATCATTAAAAAAACAACAGATTATGTTTCTTGTATACCTAAGCATGTGAACAAGACTTATGCCCACTCCACCTGTGATTGACATTCCCCCACCACAGCTGTCCTTCCTATCTGTGCCTGTCTTTCCCTCCAGGTTGTCAATAATCTAGACACTGATCATTCCAGCAGCTATGTTTTCTAGAACATGTTATCACCCACCACTTGCTTTCTTTTCTCCCCTAAAGATTTTTCTGTTCAATATAACCAAAATCTATATTGGTAAATGTTATATGAAAAAAAAAAAGCCTATTGCTTTTTTGAAAGGAACAGTCCACACTTAATTGATGGTGAACCTGGGAAAATCTTCTGCTGGGTCACTTTATCTTTTTATTTCTCATCTTTCTCCTTTTAAAAAATAGAAATATATTCTATTTGCTACATATCATAGAAGCAAAGGGAAAATGATATATGGAAAAGAAATATGATTTCATAATCAGAGAAGGAATGGTGTTCAGTGATGAAAAACATGCAATAATTTTCCATAGTGAAAAGCAATTTCCTTCAAACCTGAGTCATAACTTTTTGTCCTGATCACGTCATTTCCACATTTCCCCAGAAAAATAAACCCCAATTTCCTGACCTTGCTTAAAAAGTTTGATTTGGGAAACCTGCCACTCAGCTCTCCCAGAGCCATTGATTTGTGGGAGAAAGCTATATCCCAAAGCGTATCAACAGCAGGAGGTGCCAGGGGCCCTGGCCTCAACCCCTTTCATGTCTAATTGGCTGTGCGAGCTCAGAGGGAAAATAAGCAGTTTTGCTTAGCTCATCAGAAAACACAATTTTTTAAAAAAAAAGATCACGTATGCATTCTTCTTCAGTTATTCTTTTATCAAATACTGAGTGCCTACTATAGGACAGGCTCAAGGCTAGGAGCTGGGGACATAGTGCAGAGGATGGGCAGACAGGCATGAATGTTTTATCACAGCCCAGGTAAATGTAAGAAAGGAGGTACCAGGTGTCATATGACTGTATAAAGGGAAAATTGAGTTTGTCTGGGATTCAGGGAAGGTTTCTGAAGAAGGACCACTTATGCTGCAATCTGAAAGACAAGAAGGAGTTAACCAGGCACAGGCAGGCAGAGGGAGCATTCTAGGCAGAGGATCAATATGTACAAGGCTGTGAGTTTGGAGGGAGCACAGTGTATACGAAGGACTGAAAGTGGGGGTAGAGTGGTCTGATGAGACTGGAAAGTGGACAGCCAGCATGCACAGGCAGACCATGATAAATACTTGTCTTTACCCCAAAGCAATGAGTGGGAAGCATGGTGTGTGTGTGTGTGTGTGTGTGTGTGTGTGTGTGCGCGCGCGCACGCGCGCCTGCATGCACGGGATTGCCTCTGTAGGATAAGTTTTTATTAAAAAGACAAATAGATAGTTATGTAGATTAGCTGGGGAGATGCACATCAAAATGTTGTCTCTGGGTTATGGGATTTGGCAGGAACTTTTGATTTTGGGGGTGGGTACATTTTATATTTTCCAAGTATGGGGGAGTAATTTTTTAAGAGCTTCCTTAACATATAACCGAGGGTAGGAAATGTCAGAGTCATAGGCATGTCACCAGGAATGCAGGGCCTTTCTCTTTGGGAATGGGGTAGGATGGGGTCAGGCTGCTGTGAGGGTCGGGGCTGCAAAGGAATACAAAGAGGGAAGGGGGTGGGACTGAACTGTAGCCCCCAAGCTCACATGCTGACACCCTAACCTCCAGAGAGGATGTATTTGGAGTAAGGAAGAAGTTAAGGTTAAATGGGGTCACAAGGGTGGATCCCTAATCTGTTAGGATTCAAGTTCCTATAAGAGCAGACATAAGGGTGCTTGCTCTGACTCTGCCATGTGAGGACACAGCAAATAGATGGCCAACTACACACCAGAAGCTGGAAACTGAATCGGCCGGCACCTTGATCGTGGACTTCCGGCCTCCAGACCTGTGGGAAATGATGTCTGTTGTGTTAGCCACCCAGTCTGTGGTGTGCATTATGGCAGCCCGAGCAGACTGAGACGTGGCGCAGCCTCTCCAGGAAGACTTCATAGAGAAGAAGAAATGGCAGTTGCACCTTTTCAATTTTATTACATTTCAAGTTATCTATGTTCCTTTTATGAGGGAAAAAATTACATTACCATCTAACAACTACCAAAGAAATGAATGGATCCCAGTAAGAAGTACTTAAAGCACATAAGTGTGTCCAAATGTACATCCATGTGCATGTAATACTGGGGGGCAGAAACACTGGCCTCCAAACAAGATTTGAGCCAAGTTCTGTCCATCGAGACTGAAATGAACAGAGATTTTGCATTGTGCTCTATGCTATAGGATCTTGACACCCAGAGTCTAGGAGGCAAAGAACTTGATTCTGTAGGGAGGGCAACATTACAGGGGTAATACAAACATTACAGGCAGAAGCAGAGAGTGTGTCAAAGGGAGTGGGGTTAAAATGAAATTCTGAAGAATGAGTGGGAGTTCATGAAGCAGATGGAGAGAGAGAGGGGAAGAGAGAGAGAGAGAGAGAGAGAGAGAGAGAGAGAGAGAGAGAGAGAGAGAGAGAGAGAGAGAGAACTCCTATAAGCTCATGAGGGCAGGAACTGTGTGTTTTTGATTTTTGTCCTCTGTGCCTGGTACCTAGCTGATGCTCAACGTAGTTTGTGGAGTGGGTGGGTAGAAGGACATGGAGGGCAGAAGAAACAGTATGTGCAAAGGCACTGGAGCCAGAAACAGCATGAGCTATGTACCAAATTCCAGGTTGTTGGGTATTGTTGGAGCTGAGGATGTCTGTGTGTGGGAGTGGGTGTGGGGCAGTGTGGAAGGGCAGGAGGGCGGCGGCGTAGAGGGGAGTGGCACACAGAGGGGATGCAGTTAGAGAGGTAAACTGCAACTGGTCATGCAGGGCCTTGCACGCTGCACTTGGAGGCCTGCACTGAGTTCTGTGGGTGATGGCATCATAGGTTTGTTTACAGGTCATGGAATCAGGGTGGGAACCCAGATATCAGGCTCCTCCATTCCATCCATCATCTTTCCCTTGATCCATCTTTACCTGTGACTGTGCAGGGAGGTTCCTGGCCCCGGAGGGCAGGGTCAGGCATGGTGATATATCTGGGTAGGTTTTCCAATGCTTGGTCCTCAGGCCGAGCTATAAAGGGGCAAGCTGTCTGCCCTTTCTCTTATCCTCTGCCACTCCTCACTGCCTCGACAGCTGCGCTCTGAGGGGCACACACCAGTTTAGGGTTTGATTGTAGGAAACTGGAGACACTCTGAGGTAGGTATGAGGCAGGGAGGTGAGCCCCAAGAAGTACCTTCTCGTCCTGCAGGGAGGTCGTGTAGTGCAATAGCCAGGAGGGAAGCTGGCATCCTGCCTCTTTGGAGCCAGTGGTAGACACGGAAGAACAGCAGGGAAGATGGGCTGAGAAAATTGGGGGATTACAAGAGGGCTGAGAGTTTCACAGAGCAACACATAAGATGGGCTTTTGTGTGTTGGGCAATGAAGACTGGGGATGACAGTGACAGGCTGTTCTGAGGAGGGCAATACCATTGGCTTGTCAAGTCCATTGGCTGTACAAGGAAATGTTACCTATCTGTCTTTGTGCCACCTTCCCCCCCCCCCCCCCCCAGTACACCAGTCATCATTCATAACCAGCTTCCACCTTCACCTCCTGATCCCAGCCCAGCAAAAACAGTAATAGGAGACTTCTCCCCATAAATGCCCCACACAGTGTAAAATCCCCAGCCCCACTGCTGGGCCATAAGGTGCCTTGTGCAAACTAGATAGAGATACCTCCTCTCTAGACACTCTACAGCCACCTGCTGTAAACAGCCTTCATCACCACACTTTCCTGTCCCTCAGTACTCCCCCACTGCGTCAGTCTTCTTACGTTGTAAGTCCCCTGTCCAAAAGAGATACTCTCAGAATCCTGCAACAGAGAGGTCCAAGATTAAAACATGGGCAGGTGCATGTTTAAAGTGCAATTTCAAGACTGCACGGGAAGAGATTGCATGTGAAACAGAAAAAGCCCAAATCAAAGGGATGTTTCCACTCTCTCCTCATCTCTGTCCTGAGCCACCCGTGTCTCTGAGCCTCAGGATGAGGACCTGGTTGCTTCGGTGGGAATCACTCTGCAGGCTACAGATGGTTCCTGCTTCATACATATTTCATCTGTTTGAATGTATGTGGTTTAGGGTGAAGAAAAGCAAAGTGATTTTTGTGTCTCCAGCTTTGCCTTCAATATTTAGAGATTGCAGTTCCACCAAAGCCTCTGAGATGTAACTAAATGCAGACAGACCCTGCCAACGGGCCTAGGAGCTCTCTGTGGAGAGGGGGCTCAAGGATGTAGATTCCCATTAGCAAATTGGCATCTCTTCTCCCCAATGGGCCCTTGGATGAAGCTGAAATGCCAAGTTATTTCCCCAGAGAAATGTTTCCCTCACATAGTACATTCCAATCAGACAGGTCACATGTCCCCAACTGTGACCAACTATCTCCCCACCCCACTCTGTGCACAGCAACTGACATCAGATGAGCTCATCACATGCACAAGTGCTGAGGCCATAAATCTTTCAAAAGATTAAATGGAAGCACCAAATCAGGCACCAAAGTGGGGATTAGAAAATATGGCCAATGACAAAGACAAAGGCTGTTCAGATTGCCTGTAAGATTAAGAAACTATCTGAAGTGGCCAGAAGTCCTGTAATCGGGCTGGCCTATCTCATTCGGATCTTCTGACGGTGCTTATCTGACCCTTTTGGTCTCCCAAGGAGATTAAAAAAGGGTAGTTGAAGAGAAATGGTCATTTCAAATATCTCTGTTTCCACATATATCTCAGATCAGAAGAAGTCAGATCTGATCATGTCACCATACTGCTTAAAATCAGATGGCTCCTGGGCTCACAGGAAAACAGCACACATTTCTTAGCATGCAAATCTCTTGCGAAGTATTCTCATTGTGCTTTCCTGGTCTCCTTGCTGGCTGCTTAGGGGCACCTGAATTATATTTGAGTACTGGGAACTCTCATGCATTTTGACGCCCCAGGTTTTTGCTTGTGCTGTTCATCTTTTGGAATGCCATTCCACCAGGTGTGTGCTTGGTCTCCTCTGGCTCCTGCTTCATGCCCAGCTCCCTCAGGAGGAATGCCCCCTGCAGGAGAATCAGTGCTTGCATGTCTGTGTTACAAAAGTCTTTGTAAATTTATTATAATATTAGCGGCCCAGTGCATGAAATTCATGCATGGAGGGGGTTCCTCAGCCTGGCCTGCACCCTCTCTAATCTAGGACCCCTTGGGGGATGTCTGACTGCCGGTTTAGGCCCAATCCCTATGATCGGGCCTAAACCAGCAGTCAGACATCCCTCTCGCAATCTGGGATGAATGGCTCCTAACCACTCGCCTGCCTGCCTGCCTGCCTGATTGCCCCTAATCTCTCTGCTTGCCTGCATGATTGCCCCTAACCCCTCTGCCTGCCGGCCTGATTGCCCCTACCTTGCCCCCTGTCAGCCTGATCACCCCTACCTTGCCCCCCCTGCCTGCCTGATTGCCCCCAACTGCCCTCCCCTGCTGGCCTGGTTGCCCCTAACTGCCTCTGCCTTGGCCCCCACCACCATGGCTTTGTCCGGAAGGAAGTTGGATGTCTGGAAGATGACCAGTTGACCCGGTCTAATTAACATATTACCCTTTTATTAGTATACATTATCAGGCAGTATTATTACTGTTTTTTCACACATCGGTGTGTTTGCTGGACTCTGAGCCTTAGTCTTAATATCTCAGCATATTTTTTGAAACCCTGGCACATAGCTGGAGCTCAATGAACATTTGAATGAAATAGAATGGGGTTGATCTTAAAGAAGAGATGGAATACAAAATCTGTGTGTGACTGATAAGATCCAGTGGTATGTTCTGACAGGATTTAGAGTAGTTTACACAGAAGAAATTGGCTGTAGAATTCTTAGGAGAGCAAAACTATACTATTTTACTTGAATATTTACTTGTACTATTCATTCATTCATTCATTCATTCATTCATTCAACAATTGCTTATGTAAGGCCTGCTACAATATTCTAGATACCCGGGATTTAGCAGTAAGCAAAAATAGAAAAACATTTCTGGCTTCATGGAATTTATATTTTATTTTTAAAAAAATTTTTATTGATTTTTTTTTACAGAGAGGAAGGGAGGATAGAGAGTTAGAAACATCGATGAGAGAGAAACATCGATCAGCTGCCTCCTGCACACCCCCTACTAGGGAAGTGCCCGCAACCAAAGTACATGCCCTTGACCGGAATCGAACCTGGGACCCTCCATCCACAGGCCAACGCTCTATCCACTGAGCCAAACCAGTTAGGGCTGGAATTTATATTTTATAACTCAGAGCATAGTGGTTGGGGTGGGTTCTGTATTCATTCCCCACTTTCATCACTTACTAGCTGTGTGACCTTGGGAAAATTACTTAACCTTCCTGTGCCTCAGTTTTCTTTGTAAAATAAAGATAAATAATAGTGCCTACCACATAGGGTTCTTGCAAAAATAAATAAGTTAATACATGCAAAGCACTTAGAATAATGCTTGGCCTGTAGTATATAGTCAACAAACTTTAGTTATAGTTCATTTTACAGCTGAGAAATTAGAAGGACAGACTCTACATTGGGTTGTTGCTCTAATCTCTCACTTAGGGTACCCCCAAAAGAAATTAGTCTGTAAATACCTGTGTGCGCTCTGTCATTTTCCTGTATCTTCCATCTGGAACTCTACCCTCCATCCCATCACACCTTTTGTCTCACCCTGTTCCTTGAACTCTTATTTGTCCTTACGGTCTTAGCTTAGAATCGTTCTGTCTGGGAAGCCCACACATATAGAAATCAGAGCTATTGAAATGAAATGAAGCTGGGGTCCACTGCAGATTGTTCATCTAGATAAACATGATGACATTATATTTAGAGGAGAATTATTCAGATGAGCTCTCTACTGTGCATCAATCTCACTGCTCAACTTCATGTTCTCCAGATATAGCCAGAGGGAAAGGCAGCTTTGGTAGGAATGGAGATTATCTCTCTTGAGCACTCAGAGCAGGGTCCTGTCACTTACTACCTGTGTGTCCTTGAGCAAGTTTCTCCCTATCTTGTTCTTAACCATCTGCAGAATAGGAGCTGGTTACACAAAGAACTGCCTCATTAAGTCAAAGTCAGAATTAAATAGGACAGTTGTGCAAAGCCTTTAGTACAGTGCCTGGAATACAGTAAACATTCAATAAATGACAATAATTCTTATTTAACTACCCACAGTTTCACTCTCCATCGTTTGTTTCCCGTGGCTTCAGTTATCCGGGGCCAACCATGGCCCGAAAACATTAAATGGAAAATTCCAGAAATAAACAATCCATCAGTTTTAAGTTGTGCACTATTCTGAGTAGTGTGATGAAATCTTGCTTCGGCCCACTGCATCCCACCCGTGGTTGTGAATCATCCCTTTGTCCAGAGTCTCCAGAATGCTGTGTTACCCACCCAATAGTCACTTAGTAGCAGCCTTGGTTAACAGATTGACTGTTGAGTTATCGAAGTACTTGTGCTCAAAGAACCCCTATTTTACTTAATAATGGCCCCGAAGCCATTCACATAATTTTTATTACAGCATAGTGTTTTAATTGTTCTACTGTGTTATTACTGTTGTTCATCTCTTACTAGTCTCTATTATAAACTAAACTTTATCATAGGTATGTTGTTCATCTCTTACTAGTCTCTATTATAAACTAAACTTTATCGTATACACTACATATAGGGAAAAACTGTAGTGTATATAAGACTAGGTACTATCTGAGGTTTTGGACATCCACTGGGGGTCTTGGAACATAACTTCTGTGGATAAAGGGGAAGTGCCGTATTATTGTTTGATGAGTCTAGGTTGTCTAATCTGTGATGTGGGGTTTCCGTGCCAACTCTGGAAAGGAGTGAGCATTGCAGCAAATACCGTCCTTAATGTGAATTGCTTCCTTAACCATTATCAAAGACTTTACAAAACTGACATATCTATAGCATTCTACCAGAAATTATTTTCTTCCAATAAATATTTGAGGATATAGGTAGAGATCAGCAGGGTCTACTGCAATAACAATCTCTAAATCTCATGTTTTGTACATACTGAGGGGACTCTGCCCATTGATGCTACTCAGTGATCCTAAGGATGGGGCAGCCATCACCTGAAATGTTGCTGCCTATGGCCAGAGGGAAAAGAGAGCTGTAGATGGTTTCACACCAGTAAGTAAGCACTTCAGCCTGGAAGTGGCACTCACCACTGTGCTTACCATTCATGGAGCACATGGCCCGCCTGCCCAACCCATGCCCATGGGAGCTGGCCGTGAAATTCAAAGAGTGGGGAGAATTCCAGTGCAATTCCAGGAAGACCGTATTTGGCTCTATGACAATCAGATGTTACCAACTCTATGCAAGGCACTGTGCTAGCCCCTGTAGAAGATAGAGTAACACATAAACTATGACCTTGGTCCTCAGGTGACCTACAACCTGGCAGGAGAGGTAAGGGATAGAAAAAAGGCAGAATAAAACAGATACTACTTCTGCTCTTCCAGCAGCATTCTATTGAGCCTAGAGGACAAGCAGAGTGATTAATTCCCATAGCACTGCTTTGGACACTAAAGAAATTCATTACCAGGCGCCTGGCAGGGACTGTAAAGATGTTATTTGAGAGATGAGAACCAGAGTAGCAATATCTCATCATTTTTTAAGTTCTAGTGAAGGCTGTCATCATCATTTATTTAAACATCTATCTGTCTGTGTGATGTGATGTGCCAAACAAGCAGTAGATGTGGTCTTGCCCTTGGGGAGATCTTGGGAACTAGGGAGCCACAGCCAGATCCAGCATGGCAGAGAGGATGGGTGAGACACACCTGGACATGCTCACAGTCTATAGGATGCGCCTCGCACACAATGCAAGCCTTTCAGCCACAGACAGTTATTGGCACTTCTTCAGCGTAAGAAGACAGGGAAGGCAGCATGGGAAACAGAGGAAGATGTGGAAGCCTGGGCCCTGCCCTCAAGGTGCTTGCATTGTATTTAGAGAGATAACACAGAGATGCATGGAAAATACCACAATTCAAATATATAGTAGGAGCTAGACCTCCATGAGTGATTCAAACCTGTTGTAGAGCATTTGAGGAGAGAAAGACTCCCCGCCACCCCCCACGGGGAGAGAAGTCCAGGAGCACAAATGGAGGAGGCAGTCTCCCTTCCCCCTGAGCAGGGAGAGTTTTTGGTTGGCAGAGAAAAGGAATGGCCTGGGAAATGGCAGAGGTGGTCGGGAAGAAGAGTGACAAGTCTGAGTAGAATTTAGCTGGAGTGAGGGGTTGTATGTAGATGAGCTGTACTCGGAAAGGAAGGGAGGTGGGAAACATATTGTGGTTTCTGGGATCGAATTTATCTACAGGGTAGTGAGGGCTCTTTGAAAGGATGTGAACTAATATTTATGAAGCACAAACCATTTAAGGTTAAGGCCTGTGTTAGACACCTTACATATATTAGTATACAGTTGACCCTAAACAATATAGGGGTTAGAGGCACTGACCTCCCCACTCAGTTGAAAATCTGCATGTAATTTTTGAGTCCCTAAAAACCTAAGTTGTCCCTCGGTATCACGGGGGATGCCTTCTAGGACACCCGTGGATACCACAATCCACCAATGCTCCGTCCCCTATATAAAATGGTGTGGATCCATGCATACAGTAGGCCTTCCACATCTGTGAACTCCCAAACTTGGATTGAAAATAGTACAGGTATTTCTGAAAAAATAAATAGCATATAAATAGACTGGGGCAGTTCAAACACATGTTGCTCAAAGGTCAACTGTATTTTATCTTCACATCAACTCTCAGAGGTTAGCAAGTGTATACATGAGGAAACCAAGGCTCAGAAGTCATCTGGTAATAAGTGGCAGAGTTGAGGGTCACACCTCATTAGATCTATGCCTCTTCTATCACATTACACTGACTGTCTGTGAAGCGTGTGGGGTAAGGACATACAATTACACGACACATTTAGAAGATCAAGCAAACTGTGCCATAGACAATGGATGAGGGAAGGACTGGTGACAGGGAAATTGGTAGGAGGTGATTATAAAAATCAAAATTTTGGAAGAGCCTGAACTGAGATAATGAAAAGGACATGGGTGTTACCATGAACTGTAGGAAAGTCACAAGAAATTGCCAAATTGGGAGGAAAGATGGTGGTTTTGACTATAGACATTCTGAGTTTGAAGAAGACCAATAACCAGGTTGTTAGTTGGTATAATGAGACCAGATTAATGAAGTATTAATGGTTAGAAGCACTGCTGTGAGCCTTAGGCAGCCTTAGTTCCCCCCTGACAGGACTGCTGTAAGGATTAGATGAGGACATGCATGCAGTGCATTGAACACAGTGTCCAAGAAATGGCCAGAGCACCTGAGCAGTGGTGGCTGACATTTTATTACAGCGAGGCGTCAGTCTTTCCTCCAGGGGTTGTCTTCCTTGGCTGGGAATGCCAGCAGTGAGATGTCTACTGGTCCCTGGAAGGTCTGCCTGTAGCTGCCATCATGACAGTCTGACTGATGCTCTTGGGTTTGACCACTTGGACACTTCACCTGCCATTCTGCACTGCCCTCCTCCCTGTGGGGTCCTCCATGGTTCAGGAGGAGGCTGGCCTGCCCTGTGGTGTGGTGAGCATGGGGTCTCTGGGTTTCCTGAGAGAGGA
Source organism: Cnephaeus nilssonii (assembly GCF_951640355.1). Classification (NCBI taxonomy): domain Eukaryota; kingdom Metazoa; phylum Chordata; class Mammalia; order Chiroptera; family Vespertilionidae; genus Cnephaeus; species Cnephaeus nilssonii. Next base: position 85,972,094 of record NC_137072.1, on the reverse strand, counting down.
AAACACTGTACCCACCTTTCCCATCCCATCCAATGTGCTTAGGGTGCTGGTGAGCCTCTTCTGTACCAAATTACACTGTCCTCATGTGGAATCATTGCATGGTCTATACCAGTGGTCGGCAAACTCATTAGTCAACAGAGCCAAATGTCAACAGTACAATGATTGAAATTTCTTTTGAGAGCCAAATTTTTTAAACTTCTTCTAACGTCACTTCTTCAAAATAGACTCGTCCAGGCCGTGGTATTTTGTGGAAGAGCCACACTCAAGGGGCCAAAGAGCTGCATGTGGCTCGCAAGCCACAGTTTGCCGACCATGGGTCTATATCAAGCGAGTGTTTGAGAAAAGAGACCCTCCAACACAACCACCATCGTCACAAGGTCATGTAAACACTCCCTGTTCTTATCATGCATCAGTATTATCTGGTGCTGGAGAATTTCATAAACAAACTTGGATTGCAATAAAAAAAAGTCCCTACACTAGGCAGGCAATCAAATTTCTACATCGTAGAAGCCCCAATGAATTACATGCATAGTAACCAGGTTTGTCCTCATAAAAGTCACTCTGCCACCCTTAAATGCATCATAAAAAGATCTATATTAAAAATCAGCATCATGATGTCTATAAAAGATTGAAGTGAAAAAAATGTTATGTTGAATCTGATTCTCATAGGGCCTAAGGCGACCCTAACTTGAGGCAAGGCTCCCATGAATGTCAGGGTAACCAGAGGGCCAATCCAGCTGGTTATTTAATAAGATTGAATACCTAAAACTATATGCACTGAATATAATCCTTTGGAAACTGAAGAATCAATGAGTGAGTTGGTAACTTCCCTCAGAGAGGTTACCATCTTGACCTCTGGACAGGCCCACCTTGAGAAGAGGGTCTTGGGACCCGCTGTGGGGCCCATCTGTCGCTGGCAGCCAGAAGGCATGGCCTCACCCAGATCATTTTCAGAACTGTGCCAGTAAGTGTGGAGGAAACGATGGCATGATGAGCTCCTTGTGAAAGTCTCAGCCTCATGGAATATGAAAGCTAGACAGAGGAAGAAATTGGACCCTAGAAGGTTGCAATGACCTGTCAAACATCAAAGTTCAACTTCTAAGGGTCTCAATTTCCTAATCTACAAAACAGGATTGACAAATTGGGATGAAATGAGATTGTTTCTAATTGTAAATAGAAGGACTTCTATTTTGAGCATCGCCTGGACCTGCCTGCCTTCCAGAGCAGTGGTGCCGGCACCCTCCCAGTCTCCCTCACCTCCTCTGCTGGGTCATTCAGGGCTGCTCACTGCCTCCCCTGCACCTCCTAGCCATCCTCCTCCATGAAATAAAGATGTCTGTGTGCTAGAGTTTGGGTTTAGACCCACTGCTCTGGGGGGCCAATGAGCCTGAACCAAACCCACTTGCCCCCATGGGGCCCATTGGTAATGGGGAAAGAGCTGGACCAGCTGCTCTAGAGGACAACATGGACAGGACATGGCAGCGCCCTGGGCACACTCTCAGGGTGCCCCAGGTTTCACTCTCAGAGTTCCACTGGCAGGAACAGCCTCCTCCACACTCCCCTCCCACCACTGCCTTTGAGGTGCACTCTCCCCTAAAACCAAGCAGGGGGAGTGGGTGTGGCCAGGGTGGGAATGAGGTTCTGAGTTGGAGAAGCCTAAGGGTAGGTGAGGCTGCGTGAGTGTTTTATTCCTTCCATGTTGAGGTCTGACTCTTTTAGAAAAAGGAGGCCTGTACCGCAGAGCCATTGATAAGGTCACGTATGCAAACTTGTGTTTCCAGAATAGCTCAAGTGTGATCAGAATTCACACCAAATTCCCGCACCTCCTGGCTGACCCTCTGACCTGGTTCATAAGGCCAGGGCTTCCCCTCCTTCCTGATCGCAGGCAGGGATGAGGCCACTTCCTGAGGGCAGTGCCTCCATGCCAGATACAGCCCCATCTCCAGCCCATAGGAGCACAGGGGCAGTGAGGGAGACCCCTCTCCTAAGCTCCATCTTTGTGAACAATACTTATACCAACAGGAGAAAGAGATGCTGGTCCCCATCCTCACCCTGGCCCTGACACAGGGAGCTGCCCCCCCACAGTGTCCAGTGATTGTGTCTCAGGACTCCTCCTTGACCTCACACCCTCATCCCTGTCCCAGTCGTGTGGGCCACACAGTCCAGTGGCCACATCAGCTTGTGTTGTGGACCGGAAGCCCCTCCCTCTGAGCCTTTCTGTCTGGTGCTGCCTTCAATCCTCAGACAGGGAAATGGTAGAGGGGAACTCTTTTGCCCTCCAACTTGCTGGTGGGGCGATGGGAAACGTCATAATGTTTGAATAAAATGCTGGGTTACAGTGAGTAAAAGCAGAACAAAATATTTGGATTTGAGTTTACCTCAGAAAATGTATGACCTGGGGCTGCCAGATCTTTTTTCCTAACCTGACAACTTTCCCAGAAGGCCATGCTGTTATCAGGTGGGAGTTGTGCTTCCAGAACTAGGATGGGGGAGCTCACATCTTTTCCATGTCACTTTTGCCCACAGTTATTGTCACCCCAGCCAGACTAGAAAAGGGAGAGAAGCCGAGACAAGCCGAGACAAGGGGAGAGGATTTGTGTGGGCCATGAGGCAAGTGAATATGGTATAAATAAATTCCATCAAAATTAATTTAATTAACAGGAATCTTAGCACATTCTCCTCCGATATCAGAATTACAGTTCTGTCAAGATTGGCATAAGATTTTCTTCTTCCTTCCCTTGTTTTCTTAATGTTAGAGCATGCCTTGGGCAGTTGCAATTGTCAGAAGTTAGCAAGGATGGAGATTAAAAGGTAAAGTGTATCCTGGAGATAGAGGATGGTCCTATCTGATGCCCCAAGACACACTATGCTCCTGCCTCGTGGCCCACACACAGCAAAAACGGAATTGTTTAATCAGAATTCAGTGAGACCCTAATATGAGAATGTACTCGGGGATGGGGGGAGTTTTGCCTGTGTAGAGAGCAGGGGCTTTGGAATAGCCTATAGCTGTGTAACTTGGGCAAGTTATCTAATATCGTTGAGCACCCATTTCCTCCTCTGTAAAACAGAGTTAATAATCACAGTGCCTACGTCACAGGATTGCTGTATGGATTTGAATGTTTATAAAGTGTTTAACAGTCTCTGGCAATTAAATGAGAACTTAATACACAGTTGTGATCCTTTATGTCTGTGCTAGGAAAGAAAATGATGGTGGGGACGTCGTCCCCACTCTGTCGAAGATGCAGAAGAACTTGATGTGCTTGGAGAGGAGAACGCAGGGTGCCGAGTGAGTAGGACACGAGCGATGGGGAGAAGGAGGCAGGGTCGTACAAGGCTGACTTTGGATTTATCTTGTAAGCAATGAAAAGCCTCTAACACGCTGAGGCACTCGGCAATTTAGAGAGTGGAGTAGGAAGAGACAGGAGGTAGGTATGGGCCAAATGTAAGAGGTGAGGAAGCGATGAAAATTACCTTTGTAGGAACTTGGCAATGGAGAGGGAAAGTCAGGGACAGATTCCAAGACTTCTAGCGGTTCCTTGGGATGCTCCACCAGAATGTCAACTCCAGGAGGGCAGGGGTCTTGGTTTGTGCACTGATGTATCCCAAGTACCTAAACAAGGTCTGGCACAGAGCAGATGCTCAATAAGTGTTGAATGAGTGAGTGCCTGGTGGTGGTATTAACTAAGGAAGGAAATACAGGGGGAATAGCAAATTTGAAGGTGAAAATAATGAGTTTTTCTGGATATGTTGAATTTGAGTGGCCTAGGGGACATTCCAGTGAAAGGGTCGCATGTGGAAAATGGAAATTTGGGACCGATGCTTAGAAAGCTGGGCTGGCGTAGAGTTTTGGAAGCGTTGGCCTACAGGAGATGGTCAAAATCATGGAATGGTGGAGGGGGGGTGTCGTCAGAAAGCCAGCGAGCGGTAGGGATGGAAGCAGTATGACAGCTCCCAGTTCCTTCTCTGGTGGCCATTTCCCACTTCCTTTTCCCAAATGATAGCAAATGATCCCAAGTAATTTTAATTACATGCAAAACCAAATAGGCCCATTCATGCAGTACTTGTGAGTGACGCCTCCTTTTCCAATTTATAATGTCCTTGCTCAGTGATAATGTCACCAATTTAAAACTCAGATTGAAACATAGAATTCTTCAAGTTCTAATAATGTTGTTTGCTTTCTCACGTTGCTCCCATGTGATAATTTTAGGTTATTCCTGCAGCTATTCGGGGTGCTCTTGACCACATGATTTGGGAGCAAGTTGTCACCTCAGAAAACTTCAAATTGGGTGCGTTCTTGCCTCTGCGTAGGTGAAAACTTTATGTTTCTTCAATGTCATTCTTCTAAACTGTAGATAGGCAAACTTAGAGCGAAATTCCCAAAGGCAATGATTTCTTTTTACAGCCATGATTAGATTTGTCTAAATCATTTGGTCAGCTCAGACAGTTGTATTAAAATCTTTTTAAAAATGATGGAAACCAGAACATGTTATCTAAAGTATACATCCTTTCCTGATGTTTTGGGAAGCCAATGGCACATTCTTCATACGCAAGACTCTCATTCTCAGGATGGTTACATATGGATAATCAAGTGCTGGTTACACATCTTTCTGTAAACCCGGCCTTCCGTAGCTCAGCCACTCGGCCGAGGCATGGCCCCAGGAAGGTTGCCCAGAGTCGCAGACCTGCATAGCATTTGATTTATGTAGCACAGTTTTCCTGTTCGTATAAATATTTTAAGTTGGAAAAAAGCCTTTTGTTATTTTTCTCCCTGCCTAAGAAATACTTCCATGAACTCTTCCCATAACAGAGCCACTCTGACTTGAGTGACTCTGCCCCAGGTGACAAAGAAATAGCTTCTTGGCACTGTTGGTTTTCCACAATTATTTTAAAAAACGGTGAGAGAATAGGCAGAGCCACACTACTCTTAGGCGAATAGAAAAGGTCCTCATTTCCTATAAACTGTTCATCCTTTCTCCTTGCCAGTTCCGGATGTGGGAAAAGATTAACAATTGCATTAGTAAGAAAGCAAGTACACTCATCACACCATCAATTCCAAAGAGCCCAACTTTTTTGAAATGTTTTAATTTCCTTTCCATTGTGGTCTGGTTCAACCTGTAATTTGCATTTTTATCCAAGAATTGCTTCTTCTAGGAAGACTTCTATGACTAATTCTAGCCCATAAGGTCTCTTCCTTCCAGTAATGTGTGCGTGTGTGTGTGTGTGTGTGTGTGTGTGTGTGTGTGTGTGTGTGTCTTGCCTTTTTCTCCTTTACCCTTCTGTATTATTTTCTATTTGCTTATTCAGATATTTGCCTTCTTCATGCCCATCACTGATCTACAAAATCCCCCAGAACAAGGATTATATCTTCTTGTTCTTTTGTTTTCCATTTCAAAGCATCTAGCCAGAGATTAGGCATCAAAGAAGTGTTGAATCAGCGCTCATGGATGAATTGATGTTAAGACAAAAAATTCTAGATGCCAGAATCTAGGGGTCATACCCCTTCTTCTTGTCTAATACATTTTGCTCTGCATTATTATCCTAGGCTTCAATGGGAATCCATTAACCCTCTGAAATTCTAACAAAAGTTTAGTGAAATTGTGCTTGTGTGTGTGTGCTCGCCACCTGATTCGGTGGGGTCCAATATCCTTAAAGGCTGTATCAATGAGCCCCTCCATCCTCTTGGTGGTAGAAAATGAACAGTACAAGTATTCAGTGCTTATCCAGATTCGGTCAGGGGCTTTCCAGACATGAGGAATTTTTACCATTAAACACCAAAGAACTTGCATGAATATATGCATAATCCACGGACACAGACTATAGTGTGCTGAAGACCTGGGGCGGGGCTTGGCTAGAAGGGGCCAATGGGGAAAATAGGAGACATATGAAATACTTTCAACAATAAATATATTTTTAAAAACCTTAGGGATGAGATGGAGGCAGGGAAGAAAGGTTCTGAGTTGGCCAGAGATCGAAGGCCAACTTAGCTGGGATACTCTGGGGTTTCAGTACACGTGAATGGTCATAAAACATGACCCAAATATGCAGTGTATTTTGAATTGGCCTTCCCACTCTCCCCACCCCTGAGCCCTTGCCTCTATTGTTTTTTTCAGGCTGTGTCCCAGCTATAAATCCTGATAACAATGATTTCCTTAATATATTGTGGACATTAACGGCCGACATGGAAGCAAATCCTTAGGAAGAAGAGGAATTGGAAGAAGGGGAGAAGAGAGAGAAAGATATAAGAACATAAAGATAAAATATGAAACTGGCCCCAAATATATGACGGATTAAGACAATTGCATGGAGAGCTTCCTCCATCACTTACAGGGAAAATAGTTTACTAATCTGGAAACAGAAAGAAGGGTGATTTTTAAGTGCATGTTTCAGAGAAATTATCTTAGTTCATTAGTACCAGTGTTTCTAATGAACACTTAGGGCTCCTCGGTGAGTCACTCGTCGGCTGACTTCATTAGGAAACCGATGGAGTGTGCAGTTTGAGTGGGATTACAGAGGGAGACGTTGAGAGAGCTGTGATTTAGAGGGTGGGCAGTTCTTCTCCGGCAGGTCTGAGTGTCCTCTAGCTGCACGAAAATAGGGCCTCGTGAGCTCAGCTGCAGAGGCAGCTTCTGGTTAAGAGATGCAGAGTTGGGTCCTTCACTGAGTGGCTGGCTCCTAGGAAATGTACACTGGTGGTTCACTCATTGCCATGGCAACCACTGGAATGCAGAGAAGTACATTTGTTCATTTTTACAATTATTCTATTATTTATACTGAGGAATCGTTGAGAGGATAATACATTTCTGGGGAGGAGCCAGAAAAAGCTATGCCTGAGACCCAAAAGGCAATTAACCACAGGTGCCTGAAATTGGAAATTCGTGTTTTCTAATCACTAGGGGCACATCTCTTCCCACCTAGCCTTGAGGGAAATCTTCAGTACCTGGTGGGGTTTCCCGCTACTCACGAAGCAGGGAAGGTGGCAGGTCTCACTTATCAAGCCCAGTTCTCAGCAATCTGCAGACGTTTCTTCTTTGGCAGATTTTTCTCTTTTGATTCAGGGTTTTCTCATGGTGCATGGTTCATTATATTTAATAACCTAGAATGTGTCACTACACGCAAAAGTAAGGTGGCTTTTTAAAAACTCACCTGAGAAAACACTTCCTGTGGGACTCTGAAAGCATAATGCAAAATCTAGACTTAAAATGTAATGGATTTTGTTTTTCACAAATGTAGCAAACTAAATGAATAAATAAACAAGCAAGCACACAAGCAAGCAAATAAACACATCCCTAAGCCCTTTAATATTTAGTGTAGATAATTTGATATACTTCTATATTTTCGCTGGTTTGACTCCTGGGATTTAGCATAATAGATGTAGGAATGAGGGCAATTCTGGGGTAGGTGGGGGTGGAGATGAGGGAATAGAGTAAGAGAAGGGTCCAATCAAGTGAGCAGAGATAAATGGTGAAAGATATTTCTTTAAGAGCATTGATTATTACACAATTGCATGTAATATGTACAACTGCATATAATAATTTAATGCATATATAAAATGTATGGCATATGTTCCACAGGAACTAACTTAAAAATCCCTAAGTGGGAAATTGGTTTATTATGGTTCACACAAGCAATGGGATACTTTTATTGGTGAAAGTACGGTATCCCTTTCCCCACCGAGTTCTTGAGGCAGGGTCCTTACAATATCTCCAGAAAAATAATTTCCTGAGGCTTGCATGGGAGGATGAGAAATCTTTATTTGCGTGGAATTACAGCCGTGGGTTTGCAAAGTCCCATTTCCCTTAATCCAGCCCTGAAAGATGTGCAGCTGGGGATTCAGTAGAGCTAGAAGCAAAGCCAGTGTCCAGAGCAGGCGTCCTCAAACTACGGCCCGCGGGCCACATGCGGGTGTTTTTGCCGTTTTGTTTTCTTACTTCAAAATAAGATATGTGCAGTGTGCATAGGAATTTGTTCATAGTTTTTTTAAAACTATAGTCTGGCCCTCCAACGGCCTGAGGGACAGTGAACTGGCCCCCTGTTTAAAAAAGTTTGAGGACCCCTGGTCCAGAGTTTCTGTTCTATGGTGGACCTGGGTCTGGTTTAGCATTAAGCTACTTGAGGTCTAGTCCATTGTGTGTAGGGTCCACATGGCTGTGGGCCATGTGGGTAAATGCAGGAGCCTGAGAGCCCCACAAGACAAAGCAAGAGCAAACCAAGAGAGCGAACTCCTTTGTTGAGGGGATTAAGTATCTTAAATCGTCCTGTGCTTGCCGTGGCCATGCCTACTCTGGCCAATGCCCTGTTCCCAGGTGTGACTGACAGACAAGTGCCTTCCCTGTCTCACCCAGACTTTCCTGGGCATGCGTCTAAACTGTAGCTTCCTGGCAGAGCTGCACAAATGGCATGCCCATAACATTTGGCCTTCCCCTTGCTCCTTTCCAGCTATTCATAACCGGGTTAAGTTACAACAGTATTAATATGTGCAGCCATTAGCCAGAAAGAATGATGATGTGGGTAAAACTTGTTGACATGGAGTAATGTCTGTGATATGTTTTTGCTACAAAATAGCTTCATACATGTGTGTGAAATCCAGAAAGTCACATATCATATCCAATTAATTAATATATCTCTTTGTCTCTTCAAATTATGTCCATAACGCACCTTCTTCTTTCCACCCCCACTACTAGCATTTGTTCTAATTCATTGTCTCTGTTCAGATCCTATCACTGTTCTACTGAAAACCTGCCAGTGGTTTCCCATCTAACAGAATAAAACCCTTGTATATACATAGGTGTACAAGGCTCTCCCTGACCTGGCACTGCCCCCACCCCAGCATACCTCTCAGACTTCAAATTCTTTCCCAGGGCCCTTGCGCTTGCCCTTCCTCTGCCTGGAACCCGAATCCTTGCTCAAGGTCATCATCAGAGAGGCTTTCCCTGACCACCCTGTCTAAAATAGCCAGTCCCCTTTCTCCTTCCAGCTCCATCCCTGTCTTATCTTTCTTCGTGGCATTTGCCACCACCCAACAGAGTATTTGTCGCCAGATGCCCCTACCCCACTAGAAAGTAAGTGCCTTGAGGATAGGGATGTCTTTAGATGTCCTTCTCAATTTTCAGTGCACGCAATGAATACTAGTTGAGAAAATAAACAAATGAATGAATGACAGAGGCAGGAGGGGGAGAGAGACAAAGACAGGCAGACAGAGAAAGAAAGGGAAGAGAGGCTGGCTTTCCTTTGGAGCTGCCATGCTTGAAGTGAGAATGATTCTTTCGGACTAATTCCTCACCTTCTCCTTCCCCTGGTAGACTTCCTGCCTGGCTTCCTTTCAGGAGTGGGGGGTGACGGAGAAGCCGCTGCCATGCGGAGGAAAGTCTTATTCTGACTGCTCAGGAAGGGCCGCCTCCCTGTGACCTGGGAGACCAACAGATACTTCCTTATTTTTACCCACCCTGGGAAGAACTTGTGCATCTCAGGAAGCTAAATACTTTTCAGACACGTGGAGACAGCTCCAAAGACAGACATTAGGACATTTTTTTCCCCCCAATTTAAAAGCACATGTATTGAAAAACACCTAGAAAACACAGATAAGCTAAACGTAGAAAGTTCAAATTTCCAATAACTTCAGTATACTGAGATAACTTCTGATGACATTTTGATTTATTTCTTTGCAATTTAATTTTCTGTACATATTCATTCCTGTATGTTCACACCTACCTTAAAAAATGGGATATTAAAAAAATGATACTTGATCAGAATAGTATTTTACCTCTGTGATGTTTTTCTTCCAAAAAAACATAACCCTAATTTAATCATGAGAAAAACATCAATTCTTTGCAGATATATTCTACAAAAATATCTGACCAGTAATCCTCAAAACTTTCAAGATCATCAAAAAGAGAAAAAGGCCCTGGCTGGTTTGGCTCAGTGGATAGAGCGTCAGCCTGCGGACTGAGGGGTCCCAGGTTTGATTCCGGTCGAGGGCATGTGCCTTGGTTGCGGGCACATCCCCAGTAGGGGATATGCAGGAGGCAGCTGATCAATATTTCTCTCTCATCAATGTTTCTTACTCTCTATCCCTCTCCTTTC